>NC_040907.2:105128944-105757069 GCF_004126475.2 Phyllostomus discolor
ACATTTGAAATAAACTGTGGCAGATCCTGGCCGGCAGGATCTGTGTATGTTGTGGATATAGACTAAAGGAATCCTGTGGGAAAAAAGGAATGACATGGTTGCTCTCTAAGTCAGAGAGAGTACCCCAATCCCTGCCTGGACAGGCTTTTATTGTTTTCCAGGGTACATTACAAGGAGGGTAGTCCTCATTTACTATGCACATGTTTGCAATAGGTGGTTACCTTTTACAGGCAACAAAGAAGAGGATGTTGCTAATCACATCAAAGAAGAGGGTATTTGCAAATGTAAAGAGGAAAGCAGTTGGATTGTTAACACTCTATACTTTGGAGGTTTAGCTCAGATTTTAGGAAGTTGCAGTAATCCCTTGCTGCCTCAATTCAGGGTGAGGGAGTTTTAGCAAAAGCAAGCCTCATAGTGGCCTATGTACACTGCAGGCCTGATTCCCTATGGGAAAACCTATCCACGGGCATGATCCTGTGTGCCTACACACACCCCACTGGTTTTCCGCACAAGGGCTGAGATGCATTTTCATGTCATGCTAAACAGCTTCCCACAATACCACAGAAATACACAGAATTGTAAGAAATTACTATGAAGAACTATAAGCCAAGAAATTTTAAAACCTAAGTGAAAATGGACAAATTTCTAGAAAAAATATAATCTTTCAAAACTGAATGAAGAAGAAACAGAAAGCCTGATCAGACAAATAACAGCCAATGAAATTGAAACAGTAATCAAAAATCTTCCCTCACACAAAAGCCCTGGACCAGATGGTTTCATAGGAGAAATTTACAAAGCATTTAAGGGACAACTAAATCCCATCCTCCACTAATTATTCCAAAACATTCAAGAAGATGGAAGACTCCCAAACTCTTTTTATGAAGCCAGCATCATCCTAATCCAAAAATCAGATAAATGCATACCAAAGAAAGAAAACTTCAGGCCAATATTGTTGATGAAGATAGATGCTATAATCCTCACCAAAATATTGGCACACAGAATCCAGCAATACATTAAGAAGATCATACACCATAATTGAGTGGGATTCATCCCAGGGATGCAAGGATGATGCAATATTTGCAAATCAGTAAATGTAATACATCACATAAACAAAAGCAAAGACAAAAATCACACAATCATATCAATAGATGCCCAAAAAGCATTTGATAAGGTACAGAACCCATTTATGATAAAAAGACTTAGCAAAGTGGGGATACAGGGAACATTCCTAAACATAATAAAGGCCATATATAAAGACCCACAGCCAAAATCATACTCAAAGACCAGGAACAAGACAAGGATGCCCACTTTGACCACTCCTATTCAACACAGTGTTGGAAGTCCCAGCCCCAACTATCAGACAAGAAAAGGAAATAAAAGTCATCCAAATTGGAAAGGGGCAAGCAAACCTGTCACTGTTTGAAGATGACATGATAGTGTACATAGAAAATCCTATGGACTCCATCAAGAAATACTTGACATAATAAATGAATTTGACAAAACATCAAGATACAAAGCCAATATTCAGAAATCATAGGCATTTTTTTACACCAACAATGAAATATCAGAAACAGAAATCAGGAAAAAAATCCTATTTGATATAGCAACAAGAAAAATAAAGTACCTAGGAATAAACCTAACCAAGCAGGTAAAAGACCTATACTCAGAAAACTACACAACACTGAAGAAAGAAATTAAGGAAGACACAAACAAATGGAAGCATGTACCATGCTCATGGATTGGAAGAATTAACATCATCAAAATGGCTATATACCCAAAGCAATTTATAGATTCAATAAAATCCCTATTAAAATACTAATGACATATTTCACAGATGTAGAACAAACATTTCAGAAATTTATATGGAATCATAAATGGCCCTGAATAGCTTTAGCAATTTTGAGAGAGAAGAACAAAGCAGGAGGGATCACAATACCTGGTATCAAACTGTGCTACAAGGTACTGTAATCAAAACAGCCTGGTACTGGCTACTGGCATAAATTCAGACACATAGACCAATAGTATAGATAAGAGAGCACAGAAAGAAACCCAAGTCTCTACCATCAATCAATATTTGACAAAGCATGTAGAAGCATAAAATGGAGTAAAAATAGCCTCCTTAATAAAAGGTGTTGGGAGATCTGGGCTACATGCAAACAAATGAAACTTGATCACCAACTTACACCATACACAAAAATAAATTCAAGGTGGGGAAAAGACTTAAATAGAAATGGTGACACCATTAAAGCCCTAGAGGAAAACATCGGCAGAAATATCAGACATTCCACACAGCAACATCTTCACTGATAGGTCCCCTAGAGCAAGGGGCATAAAGGAAAGAATAAAAAAAATGGGACCTCATCAAATTAAAAAGTTTCTGCATGGCTAAAGAAAACAGCATTAAAATGAAAAGAGAACCAACTATATGGGAAAACATATTTTCCAATTATACCTTGGACAAGGGTTTGATGTCCAAAATATGTAAATAACTCACAGGACTGCACTCCAGGAAGACAAAAAACAAATTTAAATGGGCAAAAAACCTGAACAGACACTTTCCAAGGAAGACAAACAGGAGGCCCAGATGCATGTGAAAGGATACTCAGTGTCACTAGCCACCAGAGAGATGCAAATTAAAACCACAATGAGATACCACTTTACACCAGTCAAGATGGCCATCATAAACAAAACAACAATAAGTGCTATTGATGTTGTGGAGAAAAGGAAACTATAGTACACTGTTGGTGGAAATGCAGACTGGCACAGCCACTGTGGAAAACAGTAGAAATTTCCTCAGAAAACTACAAATGAAACTACATTTTGACCTGGCTATTCCACTACTGGCATTATACCCTAAGAATCCTGAAACACCAATTCAATACAGCCTATGCACCCCAATGTGCAACACAATTTATAATAGCCAAGTGCTAGAAGCAAACTAAGTGCCCATCAGTAAATGAATGGATCAAAAAACAATGCTACATTTACAGTGGAATGTTCTGCAGCAGAGAGAAAAGGAGTTCCTACCCTTTACAACAGGATGGATGGATCTGGAGAGTATTATGCTAAGTGAAGTAAGCTAGGTAGTAAAAGACAAATACCATATAATGACACCTATAAGTGGAATCTAATCAACAAAATAAGCAAACAAAGTATAACCACAGACATTGAAATAAAGAACACACTGACAGTAATCAGAGGGGTGGGGGAGAGGAATAATGGAGGGAAATAGGGGTATGGTTGTCAAGGAACATATATAAAGGACCCATGGGCAAAGCCAAAGGGGTGTAGGATCAAGGGTTGGAGGCAGGAATGGTTTTCGTAAGGGTGAGTAGTGGGGGGAAATGGAGTCAACTGTACTTGGACAACAATAAAAAAAAGACAAGAAATGCTGTTGAGTATTTGGAGAAATGGAAACCCTCCTGCACTGTTGGTGGGATTGTAAATTGGTGCAACCACTATGAAAAGTAATATGAATATTCTGCAAAAAATTAAAAATAGAATACCATAAAATTTTCAATTTGATTTCTGGGTAGTGATTCATAGAAAACAAAAACACTAATTCAAAATGATATTCACACCACTGTTTATTGCAACATTATTTACAATACCCAAGATAAGGAAACAAACTAGGTTTCCATCAGTTGGCAGCCATAGAAAAGAATAAAATTTTTCATTTACAATAATATATAGAGACCTAGAAGGTGTTATACATAGTGAAATATGTCAGAGATAGACAAATATCATTTTACTTATCTGTAGAATCAAAAACATTAAACAAATGACCTAACAGAACAAAAAGACTCATAGATACACCAAACAAGCTGATAGTTGACAGAAGATTGAGTGATGGGAACATGAGAAAAGAGATAAAGGGGATTTAGAGGTACAAACTTATAACAAGTCACATGGATGTAATGTACAGCATGGGGAATATAGTTAACAATATTGCAAAAACTTTGTATGGTGAGAGATGGTTACTAGACTTTTCATGGTGATCACTTTGGTGATTGCATAAGGTATATAAATATCAAATGACTATATTGTACATCTGAAATTAACTTAATATTGTATGCCAACTATAATTAATAAAAGCTTTGCATTTAAAAAGTAAAAAAGAAAATAAACAAATAGCTGGAGCCCAGGAGCGGATCCTCCTTCTTTACCTCTGTCTGCTACTCAGGTCTCAGAATTCAGTCACTTGCCTGTCCCACTCCTTATCCCCAGGAATGAGGCCTACTTAGGACAGCTAGCAGTTATGGCTTCAAGGCAAGTGCTGGAACTAGTGTATAAACAGGAGGGCCAGGAAGAAGTAGGGTAAAAGTGAGCCTACAGGGGGAGCTCTTTGTATGCCTAGTGATGCTCATGTGGTACACCTGGCTCACAGCTTAGCAGGTAAGCCTGGCTTCTGTGCCACTCAGGGAAAGGAGATGGATAAGGGCCACTCCTGTCCAACCTCAGATGTTCATCAGTGTGTACTGCCTCTCAGCATGGGGAAGGAGAAGGTTTAGAACAAGGATGAAAGAATATTATATTTATTAAAAACAACCACACAAAAGTATATCATGAAAAAATATTTTCAATTGATGTGGTTTTGTTGTTCTATTATAGACTCCGAAAATATGAAAATTTTCATTATGTTATTTAAGGCAAGTGTGAACTTGTTAACCATTATTAATGCTTATCAGTACATTTTAAATGTAAGAGCATCTCATAGTTAAGCTCTTTTGGGAGCTCCTAACCAAACTAGCCCAGCAGCACTTTCCAACAAAGGCCCTAGGTGGTATTTCAGAGCCTGTTTGAGTCCTCGGAGTTTCCCATGGCCCAAGACTTGGCATGGCCCATGGAAGGAGCAAACCTTAGTTCTTAGTTTTTCATATCTCAGTCTTGGGATGGCAAGAGAGATGATAATAGAAAAATTCAGGTGGTATTTGGTTTAATGTTCAGAAATCCTCCAACTCTTCTTATTACAGCTTGTCTTTCCTTTGTGGAGGCTGACAGTACTTTGATGTGTGTAGGGGGGGTACATTCTGCTCTGTTTAGGATTATGATGTTTCCTCTGTGTTCCCTGCATGAAAATCAGGAATCAGCAAGATCAGTTGTCATTTCTCCTAATTAAAAATTAGCCAGGCTTGATTTCTTCCCTGAGGCTGTGTCCTTTCTCCCTTGCATAAGGAAAAGAATCTTAGAGTGTTCTTATTTTGATGTAAGTTTTAAATAGAATATAAATGAGAAGATGAACCTTGATTAGAGTGTACTGATGGGGAATTATTTGCATAGCACTACCAATTAAGAACAAAATATTTCCCAGATGTTCTTACTTGATCATATTACAAGACAGGAATTTAATAAGTTCAATATCCTAAGCAAAACAAATCACTTTAAGAAATAAAGAGTAACACAAACTGGAAGCACATGCCCCGTGGTGACATGAAGCACACACAAGCTTGTGTTTAATTAGAAGGAAATTACCTGGTGAGAACTGAAGAGTGTTAGATTGAAGTTTATGCTCATCAAACTTAAAAACCCAGGTTGTTATACAAATGTGGCTTCCTAGGGCTGAATATTTGCTACAAGCAACTATGTTTGCATAATTTGGATCATGTTTTCTTTATGGTTACCTGATCCATCACTTCCCTGTGAACATCATCTACTGTACCTATTCATCATGGTGGAAACCTAAAAGTGGGCCTTACAATTTCACTGCATGGACTTTGAAATAACAGGACAGAAGAACACCAGTTTTTTGTTGTTCTTTGTTGTTAATCAAACAAGTTTGTCAACATTCTGGTAGACAAAAGCTGGTAGAAAAAATTTACACCCCTTTTGGTCTTCTAGGATTTTGGATTTATGACTCAAGCTGGACTACTCTTGGAAGTTAAGGAACCCCAATTTGGGAAGATGTCATAAGACATGCAACTGCTTTGGGGCTCACTTTTTTGAGATTAACAGGAGCAATGTCACTCAAGAACTTTCTAGACTACCTACAACTCTTCTCCCCTCAGAGAACTCTAGCTAGGGCACTATTATGGGGGATAGTGGGTATAATCATAAGGGTCAAGGCCAGACAGAATATCCTGTTCAAGACATGTAAGCATCTGCAGAACAGTAGGGTTGAATTTAATTCAGATCCCTGGAGATATTGAACCCAAAATCAGGTCAAAGGAACAGAATTTGGGTCAATAGGACACACAGCCAACATTGCAAAGCCAAGAGAAGGCAGACTGGACTAGGACAGTCCTGGGTGAGAAGGTCCTAAATGAAAATTTAAAGTAGCATTGCTTGTATTGATTATAGGGTACATGGTTGTAATAAACTGGATGCTTGTGTACCTCCAAAATTCATGTGTTGAAACCTAATACCCAATGTATTGGTACTAGGAGGTGGAGTCTTTGGTAGATGATTAGATGATTAGGGTACAGCACTCATGAATGGGAATGTGCCCTTATGGAAGAGACCTCAGAAAGATCCATAGTCCCTTCCATCATGGGAGAATACAATGAGAAGTTGGCCCTTTGCAACCTGGAAACTACTTCTCACCAGAGCTCCACCATCTGGTACCCTGATCATGAACTTCCAACTTCTAGAGTTGTGAACAATAAACTTCTGTTGTTTATAAGCCACCCAGTCTATATTTTGTAACAATAGCCCAGACTGACTAAGACAATGGTATTTGAACACATGAGCATGATTTTAAAATGTCAGTTCAAGAAAGACAATCTTTGACAACTCAACCTAGATTCTATATTTTTTTTCAGCACAGAGTAGAATCATGATTTTGATTGGCTCATTCTTTGAAGAACATTTATATTTGCCATGTGACAGACACTGTGCTGTGCTCTAGATAAACAATAGTAAATAACACATGTGTCTTGACCTGAAGGAAATTATAATTTAGTAGTGGAGACAAAAGACAAAAGTAAATACAATATGGTGTTTTAAGTTCTGTATTAATGGAAATTTTGGGGTAGAACTGAAGTATCTAGGAAGGACAGTCTTGTTTTTCAGAGGAGATACTGTATAAACTAACAATGGACAGAGAAGTAAAAGAAGGTGCTATAGTAAGCAGGGTTAGAGTGCTTTCTAAGAGAAAGGTTGGCACTCACTGTAAAAGCTTCTTTAACCCACTGCCACTCAGATTTGCTGGGTTCCTGGACACTCCATGCACTCTGCCTTTGCAATCATGCTGAAGGCACTTTCAGAGCTGGGTGCACCCTAGGCTGTGCTTGCTCCTTCTTTCCTAACTTGGATACTCATCAAGGGTCATTTTCCTCCCTCCAAAATCTTTTTTACTCTTATACTTGTTTTCAAAGTAATTTAATTTAAACAAATGTTATTAAACTTGATAAAATATGGGAACAAATAGAGTTGTAGTTTCTATGAAAATTAAATGGCAAGTTTTGAAAAGCCCTATTAAAGGTGGGAGCCACTAAAAAATAATCGAATTAGGTATGGATGAGCAGGTTCAAATTATTGGAGAAATGAAATAGTACAATTTCACTAGGATTCTATAAGCAGAAGATATTGCAACATTTTTTAAAACTCTTTAATCATCTTTTAAAGAACTAGAAATGGATTTTGTAGAGGTTGCCTTATAGATAGGACTTATGTAAGAAAGACACTATGGCAAACCTACCAGGGTCCTAAAACAAGAGGCTTTGACTTTATATCAAAAGATCAGTGAATGAATGTTTGTGTAGATGCTTAAGGTTTATATATATAAACTTTATGTATAGATCTGTCTGGAAAGAGTCCAGCCATTGTTAATATAACAAGAAAGGTTTGCACGCCATACATGTGACCTGGAAGCCAAGGAGAGTGGAGTGGAATTTGCATGTGTGGACAATGACAACTTTGCTGTACTAGTCAGTGATGGTAGTAGATGACATTGAGTGAGCATGTGCACTGTGCAGCCATTGCATTCAAAATGACTGAGTGAGTAGAATAATGAATTTGCATCAAATTTTGCATTAAGCTTGAACATTCCGCCATGGAAGTGACTGAAATGATTCAGAACACCACAGCTATAGGCAACTGGTCATTGGCAGCTTCATAATGATAGCATGCCCACTCAGGCATTACATCTCCTGCAGAGTTTTTTGTTGAAACATCAAATCACCCAGGTGATTCAGTCCACCTATAGCCCAGATTTGGTGCCCTGAGACTTCTGGCTTTTCTCAAATCTAAAATCATCTTTGAAAGGGAAGAAATTTCAGACCATTGATGAGATTCAGGGAAATATGACAGGACAGCTGGTGGCAATTGGGAGAACTGTGTGAGGTTCTAAGGTGTCTACTTTGAAGGGGACTGAGGTATCACTGTCTTATGTACAATGTTTCTCGTATCTTGTACCTTATTCAGTAAATGTCTGTATTTTTCATATTACATGACTCAATATATTCTGCACAGAACTCATGTTTTGGCTATCAACTCCTTATCAGATATATAATTTACAAGTGTCTTCTCCTATACAGTAAGTTGTATTTTTGTTTTGTTGATGACTTCCTTACCTATGCAAAATAAAAGATTTTTGGTTTAATGTAGTCCAATTTGTTTATTTTTACTGTTGCCCTCACCTGAAGTAGACACATCCAAAAATATATTTCTAAGACCAGTGTCAAAGAGTTTATTGCCAATGTTTTCTTCTAGAAGTTTTGTGTTTTTAGGTTTGACATTTAAGTATTTAATCTATTTTGAGTTTATTTTGAATATAACATAAGAAAGTGGTCCAATTTAATTTTGTTTTACATGTAGCTGTCCATTTATCTCAATATCATTTATTGAAGATGTTCCCCATTGTATATTCTTGCTTTCTTTGTCATAAGTTTAATTGACTATATAAGCTTGGGTTTACTTCTGGGCTCTTTATTCTGTTCCAATAACCTATATTTCTATTTTTGTGCCAGTATTATACTGTTTTGATTACTATAACTTTGTAGTATAGTCTGAAATCAGGGAGTGAAGTCTCCAACTTCAATTTTATTTACTTTTGCTTTGGTTTTTATTACTTCATTTCTTCCACTAATGTTGGGCTTTGTTTGTTCCTTCTCTATTTCCATTAGGTGTAATGTTAAATATAGTTATTTGAATTTTTTCTTGTTTCTTGAGGTAGACATTTATTGCTATAAACTTCCCTCTTAGAACAACTATGGTTACAGCTCATATTGTACAATATTTCCAGTTTTATTTGTCTCAAGGTATATTTTGATCTTCTCTTTGATTTCTTCTTTGACCCACTGTTTGTTTCATAACTTATGTTCAGCCTCTACATTTTTTCTTTCCATTTTTTAAAGATTTTATTTATTTATTTTTAGAGAGTGAAGGAAGGGAGAAAGAGAGAGAGAGAGAAACATCAATGTGTGGTTGCTGGAGGCCGTGGCCTACAACCCAAGCATGTGCCTTGACTGGGAATCGAACCTGTGATGCTTTAGTCCGCAGCCCACGCTAAATCCACTGAGCTACACCAGTCAGGGCTCGTTCTTCCCATTTTTCTTCTTTCAATTGATTTCAAGTTTCTTATCATTGTGATTGGAAAAACTGCTTGCTATGATTTCAATCTTCCTGAATTTCACTTGTTGTATGGCCTAACATGATTTATCCTGAATAATGTTCATATGCACCTAAAAAATATGTATTTTACTGTATGGGGATGGAATGTTTTGAACATATTATGTCCAACTAGTCTAATGTGTCACTTAATGCCATTATTTCTTTGTTGATTTTATCTGAATGAGCTATCCATTGATGTAATTGGGGTGTGTATGTACGTCACCTACTATTACCTTATTATTGTCAGTCTCTCACTTTATGTTGGTTAATATTCGCTGTGTGTATTTTGGTGCAACTATATTGGATGTATGGATGTTTACAAGTGTTATATTCTCTTGTTGGATTGATACCTTTATCATTATGACATACTTTCGTATCATGTTAAAGTCATTGTTTTAAATCTGTTTTGTTAAAGTACTGCTACTCCAGCTTTCCTTTTACTTCCATTTGCATAGAATATCCTTTTCTATCTATTCATTTTTAGTCTGTGTGTGTTTTTAGATCTCAAGTAAGTCTCTTGTAGAGAGTATGTGTATGCATCTTGTTTTTTAATCCATTCAGCCATCTTATATCTTTTTTTAAACAGCTTTATTGAAACATAATTCATCCATGCAATTCATCCAGTGAAAATGACAATTCCATGGTCACAGAGTTGTGCAACCATCGCCACAGTGACTTTTTTTATTGCTGTTCAAGTACAGTTGTCTCCATTTATCTTTTAAATGAAGCATTCAGTCCATTTACACTTAAACTAATTATTGATAGATATATAATTATTGCCATTTAATTATTTTCTTACTAGCTTCATAAGTGGTTGGTTTACTACCATCATTATATGTTTGCTTTTACAAGTGAGATTTTTTTCTGCCATATAGCTTTTTATTTCTAGTTTTGGATTTTCCTTCCCTGCTTAAAGAATGCCCTTAACATCTCTTGTAATATCAATTTAGTGGTGTAAACATATGACAGTTTTTTTCATACTACTCATCAATTGATGGGCACTTGGGCTGTCTCCAGATCTTGGCCATTGTAAATAATGCTACAATGAACATAGGGGCGCATGTATACTTTTGAATTAGTGCTTTAGGTTTCTTTGGGCAAATCCCCAGAGGTGGAAATGCTGGTTCATAGGGAAGTTTCATTTTTAATTTCATAAGGTAACTTTATATTCCTTCCCACAGTGACTGCATCAATCTGCATTTACGCTAACAATGCATGAGGATTCCCATTTCTCCCCCTCCTAGAAAAACTTGTTGTTTGTTGATTTATTGATGATAGCCATTCTAAAAGCTGTGATTCCTGAACCTTTGTTGTTCTTTCTGAATATTGCTGTGGTTTCCCTGAGTGTTTTATGTTTTCATACAAATTTTTTGGAATATTTATTCTAGTTTTGTGCATACAGCATTGGTGTCTTGATAGGAATTGTGTTGACTATAGATTTCTTTGGGTAGAATGGACATTTTAATAATGTTAATTATTCTTACCCTTGGAGATTATATATGCTTAAACTTATTTATATCTTTTTGAATTTATGTTTTCACTTTCTTATAATTTGTTCAAGTATAGCTATTTCCATCCTTGGTAAAACTTATTCCTATTTTTTTAATACTGTTTAAATGTGTTGTTTTCTTAGTATTTTTTTCTGATAGGTATTTTATTGTTGATGTATATAAATGCAACTAATTTCTGGATATTTTTTGTATCCTGCTCATATACTGATTTCATTTAGCAGTTTTAGTAGCTTTTTGGTGGAATGTTTAGGGTTCTCTATATACAGTTTCATATCATCCGGGAATAATGTCAGTTTCACTTCTTTCTCTCTGATTTGGATGCCTTTTCTTTTTCTTCTTTGGTTGCTATGGCTAGCAATTCCAGTACTATGTTGAAAATGAGTGGTGAAAGTGGACATTCTTGCCTTGTTCCTGATATTAACAAAAATGGTTTTAGTTTTTGCCCATTGAGTACGATGTTAGCTGTGCATTTGTCATATATGGTCTTTATTACATTGAGGTATGTTCTCTACATTCCCACTTTACTATGAGCTTTTATCATAAATGAGTGCTAGATTCTATCAATTTTTTGCATCTATTAATAAAATCATGTGATTTTTATCCTCCATTTTGTTTATGTGGCGTATCACATTTATTGATCTGCAGATATTGTACCAACCTTGCATCCCTGGAATAAATCCCACTTGGTCATTATATTGGAACTTTTCAATATATTGCTGGATCCAGTTTGCTAATACTTTGCATCTATGTTTATCAGGTATATTGGCCTGTAATTTTCTTTCTTTGTTGTGTCTTTATCTGGTTTTGGAATTAAAATGATGCTTGTCTTCTAAAATGATTTTGGGTGAAATGATCTTCCTTTTTCCTGAATTTTTGCAATATTTTGAGTAGTATACTAGGTGTCAGTTCTTCTTTGAATGTTTGGTGAAATTCACTAATGAAGCCATCTGATTGAGGAATTTTTTGAAATTTTTTTTATTATGCTTCAGATTCATTAGTTGTAATCTGTCTACTCAGATTTTCTGATTATTTCTGACTCTGTTTTGGAAAAGATTGTATGTTTCTAGGAACTTATTGTTCAGTTTGTCAAATCTCTTGGCATATAGTTGCTCATAATTTTTTTATGATCCTTTGTGTTTCTCTATCAGTTGCTTTTCTCTTTAATTTCTGATTTTTTTTATTTGAGTCCTCTCTTTTTCTTAATGAATCTGGTTAAAAGTTTGTCAATCTTGGTTAACTTTTCAGAGAAAAACACTTGGTTTCATTTTTTTCTATTGTTTTGTTAGTCTCTATTTCTATTTATTTCTGCTCTGATTATTTCTTCTTCTGCTGACTTTGGGTTGCTTGTTGTTTTTTCTTGGTTATTTAAGTGTAAAATTAGATTGTTTGTTTGAGATTTTTCTTGTTTCTGGAAGTAGTCCTATAATACTCTGAATTTCCCTCTGAGGACTACTTTTGCAGTATCTCAGGTTTTGGGTTGTTGTGTTCTCATTTTCATTTTTTTCAAGGAATCTTTTGATTTATTTCTTGATCTCATAGTTAATTCATTAATTATTTATAACAAGTTATTTAATCTTCATGAGTTTGTGTGTTTCTCTTTTTTTTTATCTTGTGATTGATTTCTAGTATCATACCATTATGGTCAGAAAAGTTGCTTGATATGATTTCAATCTTCATAAGTTCATGAGACTCATTTTGTGCACTAACATGTGGTCTATCATAAGAACTATTTTATGTCCACCAAAAGTAATGTACATTCTGCTGCTTTAAAGTGAAATGCTCTGAAGATATTAATTAAATCTACCCAGACTAACATTTTATTCAAGGTTGCTTTTTTCTTATTGATAATATGTCTGGTAGATCTATCCATCGATGTAATGGGGTTTTAAAGTCCCTTCTATTGCTATTTTACCTTTTATTTCTGCCTTTATGTCCATCAATCTTTGCTTTGTGCATTTAGGTGCTCTTATGTTGGATGCATAAATGTTTACAAGTGTTTTACCCACTTCTTGGATTATTCCTTTTATTATTATGTAGTGCCCTTCTTTGTCTCTTACTATAGTCTGCATTTTGAACTGTATTGTCAAATGTAAATATTGCTACCCAAGCTGTTTCTTTTAATTTCTATTTGCATAAATACTTTTAGCCTATGTACATTTTGTTATGAGGTTGGTCTCTTTTAGACAGTATATATATATATATATATATATATATATATATACACACCTTGTTTTCTTATTCATTTAGCTACCTTGTGTCTTTTGTTTGAAGCATTTAAGACATTTACATTTAAAGTGATCATTGATAGGCACATATTTATTACAATTTCATTTTTTTAAACTATGTGACTCTGTATTTGTTTTTCTTTTTCTTAAAACCCTTACCATTCCGGACTTCCAGCAAGATGGAGGAATAGGTGGATGCACCATACCTCCTCGCACAACCAAGATTAGAAAACCAATAATTTAAAGACAGAATAACACTCAGAACTGACAGAGGATTTATCTGAATGGAAGTCGGACAGCCAAGAAGTTGAAGTAGACCTGTACATCCAGACTGGTAGGAGACAACGAGCCAGGCAGGCACGGGGCTGGTGTGGGTCGGTGGTGCACGGGGCTGGCGCGGGTCGGTGGTGTGCGGAGGTAGGGGAAAATTTGGCATGAAATCGGAGCGACAGCCATCCGGGGTGCAAGAACACAGCGGTGATCCCTGAGTACACAAGCTGCGGTTGGCGGACCCAGTGAGGCGGCGATTGTGGACCAGGGCAGAGCTCGCAGCCCAGAATCCCAGAGAAGAGTCTGAGCCCAGGAGAACAGAACTACTGCCATAGTTCCCTCCTGCTCCTGCCCCCGCCCCCACATATAACATCACAATCTAGCGACTGGGGTGCCCAGCCCCAGTGAACACCTAAGGATCCGCCCCCCACCATAACAAGAGCAACCAGAACAAAAAAAAAAAAAAAAGAAGAGATGGAAAGATATGACATGTTTCCAACAGAACAGATCAGTCCCCCAGGACTCATCTTTTTGAGTGACCAAAAAAATAGCCAATCTATCACATGCACAGTTCAAAACACTGGTGATCAGAAAGCTCACGGAATTGATTGATTTTGGGCGCAATTTAGAAAAATGCAGGTTACCATAAAAGAGATGCAGGAAGATACGCGGAGGAGAGCCAATAGTGAAAGGAAGGAATCTGAGTCTCAAAACAATACAGTGGACCAGAAGGAAGATAGAATCAACCAAGCAGGAAAGCATGATGAAATAAGAATTCAAAAAAATAGAGGAAAAGCTTAAGAGCATCCAGGACACCTTTAAACGTTCCAACATCCGAATTATAGAGGTACCGGAATGGGAAGGGGGAAAGCAACAAATGGAGCATGTATTTGAACAAATAATAAAGGAGAACTTCCCCAATCTGGCAAAGGGAACAGTCTTCCAAGAAATCCAAGAAGCTCAGAGAGCCCCAAAGAAGTTGGACCCAAGAAGAAACACACCAAGGCACATCATAATTACATTAGCCAAGGTAAAAAACGAAGGAGAGAATCCTAGAAGGAGCAAAAGATAAGGGGACAGTAACCTACAAAGGAGTTCCCATCAGACTGTCAGCTGATTTCTCAAAAGAGACCTTACAGGCAAGAAGGGGCTGGAAAGAAATATTCCAAGTCATGAAAGACAAGGACCTATATCCCAGATTGCTCTATCCAGCAAAGCTCTCATTTAGGATGGAAGGGAAGATGAAGTGCTTTTCAGATAAGGTCAAGTTAAAGGAGTTCATCATCACCAAGCCCTTATTTTATGAAATGCTAAAGGGACTTATCTAAGAAAAGAAGATAAAGAAAATACATGCATAGTAAAAGGACAGCAAACTCACAATTATTAACAACCACACCTAAAGCAAAACCAAAAGAAACTAAGTAAACAACTAGAACAGGAACAGAACCACAGAAATGGACGGCACATGGAGGGCTAGCAGCAGGGGGGTGGGAGGAGGAGAGAGCGGGAAAAGGTATAGAGAATAAGTAGCATAGAATGTAGGTTGAAAATAGATAGGGGGAGGGCAAGAATAGTACGGGAGATGTAGAAGCTAAAGAACTCATAAGTATGACACATGGACATGAACTAAAGGGGGGAAATGTGGGTTGGAGAGGGGGTACAGGGTGGAGAGGAGAGAAGGGGGGAATGGGACAACTGTAATAGCATAATCAATAAAATATATATTAAAAAAACCTTTACCATTCCTTGAAATATTGGTTTTGTGGTAACAATGTCTTTTAACTTTTCCTTTTCTGGGAAGCTCTTGCTCTTTTTTTCAATTTTAAATGACAGCTTTGCTGGATAAAGTAGTCTTGGTTTTAGGTCCTTGCTTTTCATCACTTTTGAATATTTCATGTCAGTTCCTTCATGCCTAAAATTTTTTGGTTGGCAAATCAGATGATAGTCTTATGGGAGCTCCCTTGTAGATAATTGACTTTCTCTATGGCTGCTTTACAATTTTCTCTTCATCTTTAACCTTTGCCATTTTAATTAGAGTGTATCTTAGTGTGGGTCTCTTTGGATTT
The DNA here is from genome assembly GCF_004126475.2 of Phyllostomus discolor. Lineage (NCBI taxonomy): Eukaryota > Metazoa > Chordata > Mammalia > Chiroptera > Phyllostomidae > Phyllostomus > Phyllostomus discolor. The sequence continues at coordinate 105,144,566 of NC_040907.2, forward strand.
ATCTTGTTTGGAATTCTCTGAACTTCCTGGAATTTTTCTGTTTTTTTCCTTCATTAGATTCAGGAAGTTTTCAGCCATTATGTCTTCAAATAGGTTATTGATATCATGCTCTCTGTCTTCTCCTTGTGGTACACCACTGATGCAGATTTGGTATGCTTCATGTTTTCCCAAAGGTCTCTTAAACTGTATTTATTGTTTGTTTGTTTGTTTGTTTGTTTGTTTGTTTTTGCTGCCTTGATTGTGTTTTCTCTGTAACCTCTATTCCAAATGGTTGAATCAATCCTCTGCTTTACCTAACTTACTATTTATTCTTTCTGGTGTAGTCTTCATTTCAGATATTATATTCTTCATTTCTGACTGGTTCTTTTTATATAGTTTCTATGTATTTTTATGCTGTTTTAGTTCTCACTGGGTTCCTTGAGCGTCCTTATAACCATTTTTCTTGAACTCTGTATCTGTTAAATTGCTTGCCTCCATTTCATGTTGCTAATTTTCTTGAAATTGCTCCAGTTCTTTAATTTGGAACATGTTAATTTGTCTCCTTATTTTACCTGGATTTTTGTGTTTGTTTCTATATATTAACTAGATCTTCTATAACTCCCAGTCTTGGTAGGGTGGCCTTATGTAGTATGTGTCCTGTGGGACCCAGAGGTGCAGTCTCCATTTCCTGAGCTGGGTGCTCTTGGAATGCCCCTTGTCACACTTTATGTGAGTCCTTCTGTTTTAATTGAGTCTTGATTGCTATTGGACAATTCATCCATGGGGTTGACCCTCAGACTGGCTGACTGTGAGGCTTACCTTTGACCATGGTGTTTGAGTTGCTGTGCAGGTGCTGACCACATGGAGTAGATTTTTTTTTTAGGAGAAGCTGTTGCCTCCTGAGATTTCCCTCTGTATATGTTACTTGTGAAGCTTTTTGGATCCTATTCTAAAATTGTGTGAATATGGCAACTGAGTGTGTTGGCTCTGGGGATTTTTGTGTGAGACACTGGTGCAGACAATGTCAAACGCTGCCTCTAACTGGTCCTGGACAACACATTGGTATCTACAAAGTAACTCTTTGTTTGTGACTGTCTATACTGAGCCTGGGTGTGCATGGAAAGAACCAAGGTGTATGCCAAGCCTGCTTTTACCAGCATTGGGCCCAGGGGTAGGTCAACAAAAGTCTCAAGACACCCTGAGATCCACCTCCATCTGCCTCTGCCTGCCAGTTGTCTTTTAGACTTAGTCACTGAAATAACTTCTGGAGGTACTTGAATTGCATGATGTGGTTCTCAGTGAGTCACCAGGTAAGAGCAAGTGGTGTTGACCAGATTGACACAGGCTTAAACTCAGTACCAGTACTGGATTTGAGGCTACTCAGCAAATGTCCCATGATATAGTGAGTCTAGCTGCCACTCACTGGTTTCTCTGTTGTGGGTGTGGTGTCTCAGAAAGTCATCAAAGTAAAGCCAGCAGAGTTGATCAGACCCAAACAGAACAAGATTATTGTTATATGAAAGGAGAGCTCTGCACCAGTCAGGCATGAGAGGGAAAAACAGCCTCTGCTCCTAGAGCCATAGACTCAGTCTGTCCCAGATTTTTCTAGGAGTTTGATCACAACAGTGCAGGGCTACCAGGAATCACCATTATGATTACCCAAGAAGGGAGTGATGTCAGTCCAGCGTGAGGGAATATTAGCGGAGTGGCCCTAGAGCCACATAACTTAGTATGTCCCAGATACTTCCCTGATGATGGCAGAGTAAAGTCACCCAGAGACAGGAGATGACAGCTGTTAGGAACACAGAGAGTGGGGCTAGCAGATCTGAGATGCCTGAAAATAACTCAGCACTGGCAGCTGATTCCGGGGGCTATCCTTTCAGCTTTCTCCCCAAACTACAAACCCCAGACTCTCTTCACATCTCTAGTCTGGTTCACCTTGTCTCTGTCAGAGCCCAGGGTGAGTGACTGCAAATGAGATTTTGTGCATTGACCATTTAAGAGATTGCCTGTATCTCTACCTGACTCTTGTCTTTCCTTGGAAGACAGGATCTCCACAGAGATTTATGGCCAGATATTATGTAGGGGCCTCTTCCTGGCTCTCATGCTCTGAGACAAGCTTAGCTTGGGGTTAGGAACCCACACTTCTCAGAGAACCTTTTCAGCTGAGATACCCTTAACCTCTACATTTGGGTGTGGGGCTAACACTTTTTGCATCTCTGCCATTCCTGCCAGTCCTAATGTGGCTTTTCCTGTAAATCCTTAGTTATAAGACTTCTCTTCAGTTAGTCTTCAGTTCGTTATTCAGACTGATTGTTCTATATTTTGGTTGCAATTCCAGTTTGGTTCTAGGAGGGGGCGAGTGTGACATCCACCTACTCCACAGCCATCTTGTATCCCTGGGGGGTGTGTGTGTGTGTGTGTGTGTCTTTTTGTTGTTTGGAACAAACAACATGTTGTTCCAAACATCCTGTTGGATGTTTTGTCTCCTTATTTTGCCTGTTTATTTCTATGTATTAGGTAGATCAGGTACGTGTTCTGGTCTTGAAAAAGTGGCCTGATTGTGTGTCATGTGGGGCCCAGTGTTGGAATCCCACCCCCCTGTCAATGGAGTTTGGTACTCCAGAGGTTTTCCCTGGGTGGACTACTGAGGCTTCCTGTTGTGGTTGGGCCACAACTTCTATGGACAAACTGGCAGGTAAGGCCTGACCACAACTATTGTGGGTTCACTGGTGTGCAGGACAGGACTTCAGTGTGTAATGGCTGTGAGACCCAGCCTTGACTATTGCTGACACACTCCTGTGTGCTTGTATCAACTGAAGGAGTCCACCAAATATGGCAGGGCAGGAGCAACTTTGAAAAGTTACAAGCCTGGGTAGGTCTTCAGGTAAAATACCAGGATTGGGTGAACAGTGTTAGCAAGGTAAATAAAGAGTGTCAGCAATGGAACCTGCTAGCAACAGACCAGCTTAGTGGAAGGAGAGTAAAGAAAAGGAAAATATGACTCCCACCAGGACTTCTGACCCTGGAGATTGTTCCAACCAATCTCTGTTCCTCTGGTACATGCCCTAAAATTAGTCAATATATCATATTCATGTATGACCTAAGTGCTTTTCAAATTGCTGCCTCTGTGCTGTGCCTCAGAAAAGCACAACCTCATTTTTCTATAGACTTTTTTATGTCTCAGGGGTAGCCTCACCTGTTTTCAAAGCCAGATGTTTTGGGGGTGCTCTTCCTGGTGCATGTCCCCCATGCTAGGGCTTGGACCCTTTGCTCTTCAGTGAGGGGGACTTCCAGCAATTGTGATATTCCTCACATTTATGGGCCACCACATAGGGTCTGGGGGATAGGGTGGGTCCTGTCCAGACTAAGTTTCTGCCCTTCCTACCTGTCTTAATGTAGCTTTTTATTTATATCTGTATATGCAGAAAATCTATTCTGCTAGTATATAGGTCATCTCAGAGATAGTTGTTCTACATGTAGTTGTAGTTCTGGTGTCAATAAGAGGTGAGCTCAGGATCTCCCCACTCCATCACTTTGAACCTGAATCCAGGAACCCTGCTCTTGAATGCCAGTTTGCCTTGTCTGTAAAGGGTTGTTCCTTGCAGTTGATGCACTGTCCCTACAACAACCATGTGTATGGATCACCATGTCACTTCCACATGTCTGTTCTTCTTGTTTTTTTTTTTTTTTAATCCTCACCCAAGGATATGTTTATTGAGCTTAGAGAGAACAGAAGACAGAGGTGGGGGAGAGAGAGAGAGAGAGACATCAATGTGAGTGAGAAATTTTGATTGGTTGTCTCCTGTACATGTGCCAACTGGGGATAGAACGTGCAACCTATGTATGTGCCTCTGACCAGGGATCGAACGCGCATCATTCAGGTATAAGGGATGACACTCCAACCAACTGAGCCACCCAGCCAGGGCCCCTGGTATATTTCTTAAAGTAGCTTAAACACACTTCTCATTGTGAGAATTAATTATTTGTAATATGTTTTTATTTTTTATTTTAAGATAATTGTAAGTTCACATGCTGCTGTGAGAAATAATACAAAAAAACCCCCTCGGTTTTCCTCAGTAGTAATATCCTGCATGCCTATACTACAATGTTGCAACTGGAAAACTTATACTGGTCCAAGGAGAAACCTTGCTTAGATTTAGCCAGTTTCACATGCACTTATTTGCATGTGTACAGTCATGTACCACTTAACGATGGTGCATGTTCTGAGAAATGGGTCCTTAGGTGATTTCATTGTTCTGTGAACATCACAGAGTGAACTTACACAAACCTAGATGGTACAGCCTACTACCGACCTAGGCTATATAGTATAGCCTAGTGCTCCTAGACTACAAGCCTGTACATGATATTACTATACAAAACATCATGAGATCAAATCAAGCACAAGAGAAAATTATGCAATCACGAGATGATGTAAATGAGAATGTATGAGGCTACTTCTGGTGTAACACATCATACTTTTTTTTTAACCACCCTGTCCCATCCCCACATGTCATACTTTTTTACAGCTAACTTTTTATGGTAAAAATACTAATCTAAAATAACAATAAAAAGTATAGTATAGCAAATACATTAACTAGTAACATGGTTGATTATTATCATTATCAAATATTATATGCTGTACATAATTATATGTGTTGTACTTCTGACTGGCAGTATAATACATTTGTTTATACCAGCATCAATCACCAAAAACACATAAGAAATACATTGAACTATGACCTTATGGTGGCTACAACATCACTAGGTGATAGAAATTAGTCAGTTTCATTGTAACCTTATGGTATCATCATTGTATATGCCTTGTGTTGTTGACATAAACATCATAATTTGGTGCATTACTATATTTCTGTGTGTCTAGTTCTATGTAATTCCTCACCTGTCAATTCATGTAACCACCACCACAGTCTAGATAGAGGGCAGATCATTACCACAAGAGTTCCTTGTACTACCTCTTATAACAATTCTTGTCTTGCAGAAGTGTGCACCAGGGGAGATGTGAGATGTGAGGTATGCTAGATGAGATCTGAGTGATGTTGAGGTATCATGTTGAGTGGTGAGGTATGATGTTGAGTGGTGTACTGTGGCAAACAGTGTCAGCATATAACACTTCCTCTCCTTTCCCTGAAAGGGAGTGTCAGGGTGAGGGGACTGGATAATCACCCAACCCTTACACATTAACCAACACAAAAGGCACAGATGAGAGGCAAAACGTTTTGTCATCAAATCCCCATTAGAGTCTTTGCTATGCCATGTTCCATTCTTTTCTCATAAGAAGGTCATATTAACTTCCTAGACAGTTACTATACTTCTGGAGTGGGAAGAAGGACTACACACAAGCACAGAGCATGGAGCTCCATGGGCTGTGTATAATCAATGAGATGGATGTGGACACTTTCTCTGTTGGTCAAATGGGCCCTTCCAGCTAGGCTCAGGGGGGTCAGAAGCTGCTCAGGGAGCCGATATTGCTCAGCAGATAATCTTTGAATCACAGAACAATTCGTGGATCACTTGGTGGCAGAATCACAGATTGCTTTGTATCAATCACTTATAGGAGAGAACCAGCTAGAGGTCATTCATTCATGGTTGGAGATGGTTTTATACATGTGCAGATGCACACTGACTCAATGCTTTCCCACTTTGCTAAGGCAGAGACATCAGACAAGGAGGTGGATAACAATAGGCTGCCAGTGTGATATAGAATATTCTCCAGAGACCTCTGTAATATGAATTTTGTGGAACTCTTTTCAGATCTCCCAGGCCCATGATACTTGCATTCCTGATGCTTAGCTAGCTTCTTGTGTTTTATGGACTTATTGTGATTTCCACAATAACTTTGGCATAGCACAGGCCTGACACTACTCATAGCAGAGAACCGTGCCAGAAATATCCCTGACCTCATAGGTCCTGCAACAGGTACCTGACATTTTGTTTTCACAAATGCCTTATAAGATCTGGTTTCTAAATCCCAGGGAAATTGCCAAAAGACACTGCTGTCCACAGTCTAAGACTCACATAAGAACTACTTTTCACACACACCAACTCATGATAGAGTTAAAGAATTATTCTTCACCTGAGTAAGACCCTTGCCAGGTTCCCAAACATTCATTCATGAGACATCTAATTTAAAGATACTTTTTCTTGCCTCAGAATTATCTTAGAGTGTCAGGTGCTGGGTAGTTCCTTTAAAACCTTTTGGAAAATAAACAACTCTTTGGAACTAGAATCACACTCAGCTGGAACAAACAGGTGAAGATACCACCTGTTAGCACAGTTAAGCCATGAAAACTTTCAATGTAAGAAACATCCCAACCTGTAGAGAATCTTTTTGACTTTTTTTCAGCCAAACTGACAATTGCCAGGAAGCAAAATTACAATGGACAGAGAAATTTCTCTGTAGAATGGCAGTTTTGCAGCTTATTTAATGCATTAGAATTAAAGAGGAGGCATAAGAAGGGTTACATAAAATCCATTGGTGGTAGTTAAGGTTGTGGCAGAAAACAAAGGAGGGAAATCTCTGGGACAGGATGAAAAGTGAAATGGATAGACAAATAACTTCTTTTACTTAAGCGAGCACAGGATAGTTAACAATCAACATTTACACAACATAGAGATGGTCGTTGGGGAACAAGATAGCAATTCAGGATCCTGTGGTCTTGTTCTCTGGGAGGAGGGTGTGCTCTGAGGAGTCTGGAAAAGGAGATTACTCTGGCATTCCAAAGGCATATTATTGTAGATGCAAAAAGACAATAGATAGTCTCAGTTAAGGTAAAGATTGATCTTTGCTAAGAAAGCTACAGGCCTGGGACAGGACTACCCATGAAGAATTTTGTTGCTGATGATGCTGCAGCAGCCATCTGACTGCAATATATTTAATTATTTTTTGTATTTCAAATATAGGTCTCTACATTTTCCCCCATTACTTCCCCACCATTCCACAAATCTCTGCCACCTACCTTCAATCCTTCCCCCTTTTGGATTTCTCCATGGACCCTTTCTACATTTTCCTTGAACAACCTTACCCTTCCTTCTTGAGTTATTCCCCTCCTACCTCCCCTATAGTTACTGTCAGTCTGTTCTTAATTTTAATTTCTCTAGTTATATTTTGCTTGCTTGTTTGTTTTGTTCATCAAGTTCTGCTCATAGGTGAGATCATATGTTATTAATCTTTCGCTACTTGGCTTATTTCACTTAGCATAATGCTCTCCAGAACTATACATGCTGTTGTGAAAAGGCAGGAACCCCTTATTTATTTCTAATGTGCAGTATTCCATTATGTAAATGTACCACAGTTTTTTTAATCCACATATTTAATGATGGGCATTCAAGTTTCTTCCAACACTGGCTACTGTAAATTGCACTGCTATGAACGTTGGTGTACACAGTTTCTTTTGAATTGGTGTTTCAGGGTTCTCCAGGCATGATCCCAGCAGTGAAATTTCCAGGTCAAAGGAAGTTCCATTTTTAGTTTTCTGAAGAAATTCCATACTGTTTGCCACAGTGGCTGCACCAGTCTTCCTTCCCACCAACAGTGTACTAGGGTTCCCTTTTCTCCACAACCTCACCAGTACTTCTTGTTTGTTGATTTGATTATGATGGCCATTCTAACTGGTGTGAAGTGGTATCTTATTGTGGTTTTAATTTGCATCTCTGATGGCTAGTGATGCTGAGCATCTTTTCATTTGTCGCTGACGACTCTTTATGTCATCTTTGGAGACATGTCTGTTCATGTTCTTTGCTGATTTTTCAGTTGGGTTGTTTGTTTTCCTGGAGTGGAATCATGTGAGTTTTCATAACTTTTGGAGAACAAACCCTTTTCTGAGGTATCATTGACAAATATATTATCCTATATGGTTGGTTCCTTTTTCATTTTGCTGATGTTTTCTTTAGCCATGCAGAAGCTTTTTATTTTTATGAAGTCCCGTTTCTTTGTTCTTTCTTTTATGTCCTTATTCTAGAGGATGTATCATTGAAAATATTGCTACATGGAATATCTGAGATTTTCCTGTCCATGTTCTCCTCTAGGACTGTTGTGGTATTATGACTTATATTTAAGTATTTCATCCATCTTGAGTTTATTTTTGTATATGGTATAAGTTGGTGGTTAAGTTTCTTTTTACATATACCTGTCGAAATCTCCTAATACCATTTGTTGAAGAGGCTATTTTTACTCCATTTTCTGCTCTTGCCACTTCTGTTGAATATTAGTTGTCCATAAAAAATTGACTTGGCTTTATTCCTGAGCTCTCTGTTCTTTCCCACTCATCTATGCATCTGTTCTCATACCAGTACCAGACAGGTTAGATTATTGTGGACTTGTAATATTGTTTGATCACTGGTATGGTGATCCCACCTACTTTGTTCTTCTTTCTCAAAATTGTTGTGGCTATTCAGGGTCATCTATGGTTCCACATAAATTTTTTTCTCAGCAATTCTGAGAAAGAATAACAAAGTATGAGGGATCACAATACCTGATACCAAACTGTATTAAAAGGCCACTGTAATCAAAACAGGTTGATAACGGCATAAAAACAGATAGACCAATGGAACAGAATAGAGAGCCCAGAAATAAACCCAAGGGCTCTATACTCAACTAATATTTGACAAGAGGGTCAGAAAGATAAAATGGAATAAAAATAGCCTCTTCAATGAATGGTGTTGGGAGATCTGGTCAGTTACATGCAAAAAAATGAAACTTGATTACCAGCTCACACCATACACAAAAATAAATCCAAGGTGGATAAAAGACTTGACAAATATAAGTCATGACACCATAAAAGCCCTAGAGAAGAAAATAGGCAGGAAAATCTCAAATATTCCATGCAACAGTATTTTCACTAATATATGCCCTAGAGCAAGGGACATAAAGGAAAGAATAAATAAATGGGACTTCATCAAAATGAAAAGCTTTGGCATGACTAAAGAAAATAACATTAAAATGAAAAGAGAGCCAACTGTATGGGGAAATAAATTTGCCAATGATACATTGGACAAGTATTTGGTCTCCAAAACATATAAAGAACATGACCCCAGGAAGACAAACAACCCAATTTAAAAATGGGCAGACACTTCAAGGACAATATACAGAGGGTGCAGAGGCATGTGAAAGGAAACTCAGCATCACTAGCCATCAGAGAATTGCACCCTAAAACCACAATGAGATACCACTTCACAGATGAGACCAGTGAAAATGACAATCATAAACAGATCAACAAACAGCAAGTGTTGGAGAGGATATGAAGAAAAGGGAACCCTAGTGCACTGTTGGTGGGAATGCAGACTGGTGTAGCAACTATGGAAAACAGCATGGAATTTCATCAGAAAACTAAAAATGGAACTGTCTTTTGATCCAGCAATTCCACTGCTGGGATTATACCCTAAGATCTCTGAAACACCAATCCCCCCCCCAAAAAAACTATGCACCCTAATGTTCATTGCAGCACAATTTACAATAGCAAAGTGCTGGAAACAACCTAAGTGCCCAACGGTAAATTAATGGATCAAAAAGCCATTGTACATTTACACAATGGAATACTACACTGCAGAAAGGAAGAGGAAGCCCCTACCATTTCCTACCATGACAGCAAGGATGGAACTGGAGAGCATTATGCTAAGTGAAATCAACTAGGAGGTGAAAGACAAATACCATATGATCTCACCTTTAAGTGGACTCTAATCAACACAACAAACAAGCAAGCAAAAAATAACCATAGACATTGAAATTAAGAACCAACTGACAATAACCCAGAGGGGAGTAGGGCAGAGATAATGGGGAAAAGGAGGAAGGATTTTCTGGAACAACTGTAAAAGACACATGTACAAACCCAAGCACGGTGGGATTACAGGAGGGAGGTGTGGATGGCTGGTGTGGGATGAGTGGTGAGAGGAAAATGGAGACAACTGTACTTGAACAAAAGTAAAAAAAGAAAGGAAAAGGAAATGTTTGTTCTAAATCTGTAAAACATTCCTTTGCTATTTTAATTGGGAATGTGTTGAATCTATAAATTGCTATGGGTAGTATGGGCATTTTGATAATGTTATTTCTTCCAATCCATGAACATAGCATATGCTTCCATTTATTTGTGTCTTCCTTAATTTCTCTCTTCAGTGTTGTGTTGTTTTCTGATTACAGGTCTTTTACCTCCTCAGTTAGGTTATTCCTAGGTACTTCATTTTTCTTGTTGCTATATTGTTGTGTGGGTCACCGGCCAGCAGTGACCATGGAACGCTGTGGATGGCTCGCCAAAAACACGCGAGAAACAAACATGCACAGAGACAAACTAGTTTCTGTGGGGAAGTAGGGACGAAATGGCCACCCCCCCTAGTGGGGAGCGCCCTGATTTACCATCCATACCTGCTTTTATTGGGCTCATTTTGCATAATAATTCAGGTAAAGTACAGTACTCATCAGGGGGAAGTAGGGAACTATGGAAAACAAGGAACTCTGCTGGTCTATTGAGTCGGGTCAAAGAGCTGTAAGACTTTGAGGAACAAACTTCCTCCTTGGACCCCTCTCATTCAACTGAGAGCATTCTAAACAAAGAAGGTTTCACAGTAATTTACATGTTCTTTCTTAGGCCTGATCACCCAGGGAATCTGCCCTTTTCAGCACAGAGCTGCACCACCCTGTCATTGTTTTAGGCTTAGCACGGGAACTAAGGCAATAAGGAGATTTCTCCCAGACAATGAGAACTCAGGCTATGTCAAAGCCGAGGAGCAAGGGTCTGTCACCCTCTTTTGCTGCAGCCCCCCAAGTCCTTCTTTTGGGGGGCCTCCCAAAGTGATTGTGCCTGGCTTAGGTCATTCCCCCCTTGGGGAATCTTACCCGTCTTTGGCTAACCGACCAAGCTTTTTGGGGTTCAGTTATGAATAAAGCAGCAGAAGCAGCATTCCTGCCAGGGAGATAAGCTTTTGTCTCCTTGCTGGCTTACGGTTCCAAGGGCGTTCCCTCAGCCCTAGCCTAGGTGGGGGTTTCAGCCTCTGATACCAGTCAGGGTGGTTCCCAACACTATATCAAATGGGATTTTTTCTCACATATCTGTTTCTGATATTTCACTGTTGGTATACAAAAATGCCTATATCTGAATATTGACTTTGTATTCCACTGTTTTGCCAAATTCACTTATTTAGGTGTAGTAGGATTTAGATGGAGTTTACAGGATTTTCTAGGTACACTATCATGTCATCTACAAACAATGGCAGTTTTTCTTTCTCCTTTCCAATTTGGATGCCTTTTATTTTTTCCTTGTCTTATCACTGTGGATAGGACTTCCAATACTATGCTGAAGAGAATTGGTGAAATCAGGCATCCTTGTGTTTTTCATGATCTTACTAGAAAGATTTTAGTGTTTGACAGTTGAGTATGATGTTGGCTCTAGGTTTCTCATATATGGCCTTTATTATGTGGAGGTATGCTCCCTGTACTCCCACTTTGCTGAGTGTTTTATTATAAATAGGTACTCTACTTTTTCAAAACCTTTTCCAGCATCTATTTATATGATCCTGTGGTTTTTGTCTTTTCTTTTGTTTATGTGATGTTTTACATTTATTGACTTGCAAATATTGTACCATCCTTGCATCTTGGTGATGAATCCCACTTCATCACAGTGTATGAACTTCTTAATGTATTTCTGGATATATTTTGCCAATATTTTATTAAGGATTTTAGCATCTCTGATCATTTTAGATATTGGCCTTTAGGGTTTTTTTTTTTCTTTTTTATCTTTATCTGGTTTTGGAAATAGGATGATGCTGGCTTCATAATAAGGGTTTGGGAGTCTTCCCTCTTCTTTGATACTTGGAATATTCTGAGAAGGATAGGGTTACCTCTTCATTAAATGTTTTATAACATTCTCTTATGAAAACCTCTGGCCCAGGGCTTTTGTGTGCAAGGATTGTTTTGATTGCTGCTTCAATTTCCCCAGCTGTTATTGATCTGTTCAGGCTTTCTTCTTCTTCACTCAGTTTTGGAGATCATATTTTTCTAGAAATTTGTCCATGTCACCCAGGTTTTCAAATTACTTGGCTTATACTTGTTCATTGTAATGTCTTACAGTCCTTTATATTTCTATGATATCAGCTGTAATATCTCCTCTTTCATTTCTGATTATATTTATTTGGGTCCTCTCTCATTTTTCATTTATGAGTCTGCTTAAAGACTTGTCAATCTTTTTTATCTTTTCAAATAACTAGCTTCTGGATTTATTGAGCCTTTGAATTGTTCTTTTAATGTCTATATCATTTAATTCTGCTCTGACCTTGGTTATTTCCTTCCTTCTACTTGCTCTAGCCTTTGTTTGTTGTTTTTCCTTCAGTTCTTGTAGGTGTAGGGTTAGGTTGTTTCTTTGAAATGTTTCTATTTTTTTAGGTAGGCTTGTGTTGATATGAACTTCCCTCTCAGAACTGCCTTCACTATGTCCCATAAATTTTGGACTGTTGGGTGTTCAATTTCATTTGTTTCCAGAAACCTTTTTATTTCTTCCTTGATCTCATTATTATTCCATTCATTGCTTAATAGCATACTATTCATCTCCATGAACATTAGAGTTTTTGAGTTTTTTCCTTGAGGTTGGTTTCTAGTTTTAGGCTCTTGTGGTCTCAATATGGTTGATCTTATTTCAATTTTCTTGAATTTTTTTAGGCTTGCTTTGTATTGTATCCTGTGGTCTATCTTTGAAGATGTTCCATGTGCATTTGAAAAGAATATGTGTTGTGCTTCTTTTCAATGAAAGATTCTCTATATATCAGTTAAGTTCATTTGACATAGGGCATTGTTGAATGCCACACTATTCTCGTTGATATTTTGTTTCAAAGATCTACCCATTTGTTGAAAGATGGGTGTTAAAATCCCCTAACTAAGTGTATTGCTGTCTATATCTTTCTTGAAGTCCTCCAAGATTTTCCTTATACATGTGGGTGCTCATGTGCTGGGTGCCTATATGATTTTAGTGTTTATGTCTTCTTGATAGATTCTTCCCTTGAGTATTATGAAGTGTGTTTCTGTATCTCTTTTTATGGCCTTTGTTTTGAAGTCTATTTTGTCTGATATAACTATCGCTACCCTAGCTTTTTTCCTGTCAGTTTGCTTGAAATATGTTTCTCCAACCATTTACTTTCAGTCTGTGTAGGTCTTTTTTTTTCGATGTGGGTCTCTTGTATACAGCATATGTATGGATCATGTTTTCTTATCACTTCTGGTACACAGTCTTTTGACTGGAACATTTAATCATTTAACATTTAAGGTTATTATTGATAGGTGCTTATTCATTGTCATTTTACCACCTTTTTACCTGTGTTCCTCTCTCTCTTTTTCTTCATTTTCTTAAAGCAGCCCCTTAAGCATATCTTGCAGTGTTCATTTGGTGGAGGTATATTCTTTCAGCCTTCTTTTGTCTGAGGAACTCCTTATTTCATCTGCCATCATAATTAAGAGCCTTTCTAGTAGAGGAGCCTTGGTTGCAGGATTGCTTTTCCTTACTTGAAATATATCTTTCCATTCCTTTGCAGCATAATGTTTCTGTTGAGAAGTCAGCTGTTAGCCTCAGTAGGGCTCCCTTGTGTGTTACTTCCTGTTTCTCCCTTGCTGCCTTTAAGATTCTCTCTGTCTTAGAATTTTGTCATTTTAATTAAGATGTGTCTTGGAGCCCTGGCTGGCATAGCTCAGTGGATTGAGTGCAGGCTGCAAATCAAAGTGTCGCATGTTTGATTCCCAGTCAGGGTACATGCCTGGGTTGCAGGCCATCACCCCCAGCAACCACACATTGATCTCTCTCTCTCTCTCTCTCTCTCTCTCTCTTTCTCCCTCTATTCCCTCTCTAAAAATAAATAAATAAAATCTTAAGAAAAAAAAAGGTGTGTCTTGGAGTGGGCATCTTTGGATTCCTCTTGATTGGGACCTGGTGTGGTCCCTGAACTAGTGTAACTTTCTCTCTCATCAAATTAGGAAAGTTTCCATCACCACTTTTTCAAACAGGTTTCCTATCTGTTGCTCCTCTTCTTGTCTTTCTGGTATCTCTATTATATGGATATTACTACATTTCATGTTGTCCTGCATTTCCCTTAGCCCCTCTTTGTTCTTTTGTGGCTTTTTTTCATTTTCTTGCTTCTTTTATGATTTTTTTTTTCTACCATACCCTTCACCTTGCTGATTTGACCCTCTGCTTCATTGAGCCTGCTTTCAGTTCCTTTTACTGTGTTGTATTTTTTTTAAGATTTTGGGTTTTTTATTTATTTTTTTTAGAGAGGGAAGGGAGGGAGGGAGAGAGAGAGAGAGAGAAACATCAATGTGCGGTTGCTGGGGGTTATGGCCTGCAACCCAGGCACGTACCCTGGCTGGGAATCAAACCTGGGACACTTTGGTTCCCAGCCTGCGCTCAATCCACTGAGCTATGCCAGCCAGGGCTTCTACTGTGTTCTTTAATTCAGAAATTGTATTCTTCATTTCCTCTTGGCCCCCTTTTTATTGTTTCTATGTCCCTTTTTATGATGATACACTTTGCAGTAAATTCCTCTTGGTTTCCCTGTAGTTTTTGTTATTCTCACTGAGCTCTCTGAGCTTCCTTATAACCATTGTTTTGAACTCAATATTTGATAGTTGACTTGCCTGTATTTCATTTAGCACTCTTTCTTAGAATTCCTCCTTTCCTTTTAATTGAGGGTTGTTTCTTTGTCTTCACATTATTTGTGAGACACTTCTTGATTGATTCTGCTTCTTAAATTGATCTGTTTTTACTCCCTGAGATTGTGGGGTGATTTTCTATGGTATGAGACCTGTGAGAATCAGAGGTGCAGTTTCTTTTATCTTCTGAACTTGATGTTCTTGGGATGCCCTTTATGCTGTTTATGTTGGCTCTCCAGATATAATTTGGTTTTCATTGTTGTTGGGTCTTTTTTTTATGGGTCCTTCCCACCAGCTTGACTATGGGCCACTCCACCCACCATGTCTTGTATGCTGCTGTGAAGGTGCTGCCAGAAGAAAACTACAAAGCCCAAGAAACAAACCTACATCTGCAGAAATTACTTACTCCCTGCAACCCTACTATCAACAGCAAATGAACCAGTATTAGTAGGCTGTGAAGAGATTAACAGTATTATAAGAATGTAGAGAAATAAACTATAGTATAAAATCTAGTGTCTTAATACGCACAAACTTGATGGACAAAAATGAATGTTATACAGCTATGCAGGAAAAAAAGTATATTGCAAATTATGGAGAAGACCACAGTGGATTTCATCTTGGTAGTCACTAATATTTACTACTGTTTTTCTTTCTGGATCTGTCTCTGGTGATGTCAGATAGTGGCCCTGTCTGACCTTAGGTATCCTGCCCAGAGACTACCAGGGATCTACAGGCTGTGGCTGTCTCCTTAATTTGTTAATCTAGTCACTCTGCACTCAGCAATCAGGCTTAAACCCCAAGGGTGGAGCAGAATGCCTCCTGGGGTCAGGACTATTGTTTCTCCTCAGGCTGCTGCCACTAGGAGGGGAGTGGTCTGTCTTAGCAGGATGAGTGCTACTGTATGGAGGATGACTCACCACTGGGATCTTGGTGTGTATTCTCTCAGCTCTCTCCCCAAAGTTTCCATCCCAGTCTCTCCTCAAGCTTCTCTAGCCCACTCTGCCCCCACCCCACCCTTTGCTGGAGGCCAGGGTAAGTGGCTACAAATGAAAAGTTGTGCGTTGGTCCTTTAAACAGCACTTTGCATCTCAAGCCACCCATCTCTGGTACAGATCAAACCTGCTGCTTTTTGCCACTGGTTATTTTCTGTGTATTTTTTGGCCTCTGGGGCTCTAGTCTGGGGATCCCAGCTTCATATTTAGTCCCCACACTTCTTAGGGGGGTCCAACCTGCTACTTAATTATCTCTCCAGTGCTGCTACCTGTGCACGCCCATGCAGCCTTCTTGAATCTCCACTGCATTCCTTACAAGTCAGGTTGTGCTGAAGTTAATTATTCTGTCTTTCCAAGGTTATAAGTCTTCCCTCTCACTATCATTCAGTTGTTTGTTCCAGGTGAATTCTTCACAATTTAGCTGTAATTCTAGATTGTCCCTGGGAGGTTAGTGTGGCTTCCATTCACTTCTCCACCATCTTGGGCCTCCTCCCCACCAAAAATTTTTATGCTCAGACTATTTTATGTGGTTATTTTCAGTCTCTGAGTTTGTAGGGCCAACTAAGTTGGCCTCCCCTGGATTTGTCAGGTCTAGTGTGTGGTCTCACTTTTGTCCACACAAGCATCTCCTATTTCTGCCATGGTTGCTCTGACTTCCCTAGTCTTGGTTTTAGTTTAGTCACACTGCCTGACAGTATGTGGATGTGGACTTTCTGGTCACTTGGCCTGTCAATAACCTTCCAACACCCATCTCATAGCTTGGCGTATTAATGATCTGACTGTGGATGATGGTGGGACAGAGGTGTCCCCTTGCAATTAAGTGATATATAAGAATGACAGTAAGCTATACAGAGAAGTTACCATGTAGCACAGTATTCCACATAGGTGCCCTGGATTGCTTTCTCCTTTGTACTAGATTCATTTCCAACCAAAGCTCTTTCATTTTTTAACTCTTCTGATACTATTACTTTTGTTAGATATGTGCATGCACGGGTGTTTTCATGTGGATGTAAGACTAAGTTAGATTCAGTGCTGACCCCTTGTCCAATCTCTCTGTAATCCACATTCTTCAAGAACCCCACTGTCCAAAATGTAGCCACTTTACTATATGTGACTGCAAATATTTTAATTAGTTTAAAATATATAACATTAAAACATTCAGTCACACTAGATAAATTTCAAGTGTTACATAGCTACATGTGGCTAGTGGACATTGCAGATTTAGAACATTTATCAGTGCAAAAAGTTCTTTTAGACAGCCCTTCTCTAGAAAGTTCTAACTAAAGAGAAATGTTTTCACTTGAAGTCTGGGAGAGAAGGGTCTTATATTTTTAGCCTTTGAGTCATACTTTTTCTGTTGACGCCTTTCTTAGTAGTTTTCACTACCATCTGAGGCTCTAGCCTTTGTTGCTCACAATGACTCACATTTTGCACATGTGCAACTCTGCTTGTTACAGTTGCAGGTGCCTGAACTTAACTCCTGCAGAGCTGCTGGCTCTGGATTTCATGAGTGGGGCTGTGAATCTGCCTATTTTAAAGGAGACTTGGAGCATAAAGAGGCCACCAGTGATCCCAGGTCCTGAGTCATCATTAGACAAAACAGTCCCTCTCAAATCAGAGAAGGGTGGTTGCCACCCACACATCTAGACAGAAATACTCAAGTTCAAACACAAAGTTATAATCTCCCCTTAAAAAAATCCCAAATTTTGCTGCTTCTGCAGAGAATGCACTATTCCTCCCACTCCTGCATGATGATTATCCCTCTGAAATATTTACAGCTGAGCCCTGCCTCCCAAAAAACACATTGGCTTCCTCTCTCCACTGGTCCTCTCCCTTAATCCTTGGCTTGCAGCTCCTTACAGCACAGGTGGCAAACACAAGACCCATCAGCCAAATCCAGCCCTCCACCTTGTTTTATCTGTCCCGGCACCTTGTTTCTACCTGGCAGCAGTGCTGAGATCCTTGCCCCTAGTTAAGGAATAGTTACATTTATACAGTCCTAAAATTACATTTGGCCCTTCAAAGGCGACCGCAAAGTTGATATAGCCTCCGGTGAAAATGAGTTTGACATCCATGCTATAGCCTGGGTTCTGTTTCTCCCTCCAAACCCATCATGAGGAAGCAAGATCTGAGAAGCTGCAGCCTTTGGGCTGGGACCCATGGAACATCTTTTGTTTTGTGACCTGCAGGCTCAGAGCTTCCTCTCCTTTCTCTCTCTCTGCTTTCTCTTTCTCCTTTCCCAGGCTCTGGGCCAACCCTATTCCTTTTCCTGAGGAAGAGTTCTGACAGTCAGCACCACCTTCAGGCCCATCATCTTGAAACTTGCCCTCTGTCCTAACTCTAACTCCTATCTAACATTGATACTAGTTTATTTACATGCAATGGGAATGCAGTAGGGGTCAGGCTCTGTTCTAATCTATTTCTGTAGAATCTCTCAAATCTTCACAGCATCCCAACCAGGTACGTGCTGACATTGTCCACATTTTACAGACAAGTAAACTGAGGCACAGTGAGGTTAAGTAAATTTCCCCAAAAATTACAGTTAATTAATCATGGGGTGAGAATGCAAACCCAGTTAGTTTAACTTTGGCCCAAATAATATTAACCAATTGTGTTATGGCCTTTTAAGGATCACAAATTGTGTAAGCATTTTATTTAAAATTATGTCAAAGATACACTTTATATTTCTTTCACTGACAAAATTTTAACCTATGAGTCAAAGTGTCAAGAGACAAATAAATGAGAGAGATTTTATTGTCCTCCAACTGCCATGTCCTTTTAATTATCTCCAACTCAGAGCAGGGGTCTGGAGGGCAATCCTTTGGGGCACAGATGTGCTATCCAGATGGAATTTAGGGTAGGATTCTAAGTTAGCAGGCTGATTGCTCTATGTGTGTTTCTACTTGTCCCAGAAGCAAACAGAGGCATGTGCTAGTTGGATGTTTCTTACCTCCTGCTTAGAGCTCTGACCGGCATCACTCTGCTTTCCCCAAGCCCAGATGAACCAGGGTGAGGTGCAGGGTGGCCTGTAATTGCAACGCAGTGAGATATGGTCCTGAGCAAGGAGAACTCTGCTCATGTTCCATGTCCTGCAGGACACAGAGACATACTAAAGAAGCAGAGATGTATGACTCAGGTACCAGCATATCCAACAGCAACTGTATATACTTTGGGAGAGGTTTCCATAACAGGATCTGCCAAGTTTATAGGCAGACTGAAACAGAGACACCTTCTTGAGGGCATGGATTGAATGAGCAGGGAAGCCTTGAAGACTTGGGCTGGAAGTGGGCCTGAAGGCATGAAGACTCTGAAGTACAAAAAAGAGGTCAATTGGACAGGGATTGAGGCCTCTCCAATCCTGTCCATGGTGTCTGTGTATGGTGGAAGCAGTTTTAAGAGACAGGTATAATTCTAGTTGAGAGACACAGGCTGGCCTCAGAATATTCAAGGCAGATGAAGAGAGTGGAGTACAGTGAGGTGATACAGAGCCAGGACTCAGGCCTTCTCTAGTGGACCTCTGTTGGTTGATCTCCCTCTCTCTGGACACCTGGAAACTTAGCCCTATTTGGTCACAGTGATGTGGGAAGGGACACTGTAGTTTTTTTCCTGTTTTTGGCTATTACTCAGACCCTTGGACTAGTAAGTGGCTTTGACTCAGAACTTTCATTTTCTTCTGTGTGACAGGAGTTCAGTGTCTACTTAACATCTTTCCCAGTACCCCATGTCCATCCTGGGGCTCAGATGAGATAATGGAAGGGGATGTACCTGGAATAGTGGCTTTAGGGCCCAGAGTGTATGCATCTCATTGCTGCCCACTTATGAGAGGTGGGAAGAATAGACCCAAGGCTCTATGAATCAGAAGAATGCAGAGCTCTATTCACTTGCTCATTGGAACCCAGGCAGGTTTCGATCAGGTGAGTCAAATCATTGAGCTCAGGTTAGATTAAATCCAGACACAGCCTGTGTCAGTTATTCACTGTGGCAGGGACAGGTGAGGGATCTGCCCTGTGTTACACCAAACCTTCTGGTGACTGACTGCCCCTTTGAGTTCAAGGTGAAGTGACCTGAAGTAATAATAGTCATGGCTTTGGACTTCATTTTGCCTGCAATTGTCACTTTTCTTGGATCTACTGTTGCTGTTAGATGCTTTCTCCTTACCCTGTATACTGTGGAGGGCAGGGCACTCAGGACCTGCTCCCTGCCTTCTGCCCAGGGTGGACTAGCAGCAGATTCTCATGGGTGGAAAGGAAGGGAAGAGTTGAAGCCCTCCTCTCCCCCTTTTACTCATTTGAGCATAAAACACAGACTGTGCTATCAGGAAGAAGAGATGCTATGATGTGCCATCTAGCACTAAGGTTATAGCTTTGAAGGAAAACAACCCAGATTTCAGAGTATCGCTTTCTACCTTGAAATGGTTTAGATAGAGCCATGATGGCTTTAAGCCAGGGGCTGGGAAATCCCAGATGCATCATCTCAGGGCTACCCAGAGCTCCATCTTCACAGCACCTCAGCTCCTTGCTGAAGCTAGAATACACAGTAGGAGTATGGCCAGTGAGAGAAAAGCAAGGAGTTCAGACTAAAGTCACTTAGCATGGTTAGCATGATATTCAGAGTGGAACAAAGTATTAATCTAAACCAAGGGAAATGTTGGCGAGAACCTTGGAATGAACCAGGAAGCAGCTGGGCTCTAGAAAATGGGACTAGTGATTTGGCAATGTGGCTTTTCATGCCCTGCAGAGGAGGGCAGGAATCCAGTGGTAAGCACAGTGTAATTGAATCTCTGTCTGGTGCAACAAAGATGTACATGAGAACTCTGCCTTTAAGGATAAAAAGCAGCTTTGTTGAAAATTTTCTTCTCAATGCAACATTTTCCCTATGGTTTTAATTTCTCTCTTAGAGAATAAAGGCTGTGTATTAGTTATTTATTGTTTTGTAACAAGTTGCCTAAAAATACAGCATCTTAAAATATCAAGCATTGTATTATGCAGGTTTTGAGTGTCATATTTCTGGGAGCAGTTCAGTTGGGTGGTTTTGGCTCAGGGTATCTGAGAAGGTGAGATTAAGGTGTTGGCCATCGATATCTGCTGTCATATGAAGACTGGAGGATCTGCTTCAAGGATGGCTCTCCTCCATGGATGTTGCAGGGCCTTGGGGCCTTGCTGACTATTAAGAGAAGAATTCATTTCCACCTGGTGGATCTCTTGAGTGTCCTCACTACATGGCAGCTGACTTTCTTTATTGTGGGACATCCCAGAGGGAGAGAGCAAGACAAGCTGGAAGCCACAGGGCTTTTTATGACTCAGAGTGACAGGCAGAATTTTGCGATGGTTCCTAGATTCTACCCCATGGTGCACATGCTCTATGTAATACCCTCCCTCCTTTTGAATATAAGCAAGACATAAATATAATGGGATACCAGTCCCATGATTACGTTGCCTAAAAGGCAGAAAGGATATTGTAATTAGGACCTCTAGCAAGTTAACTTTGAGTTTATCAGAAGGAAAATCAGCCTGATTTAATGAGGTGATCCCTTAAAATGGATCAGAGAGATTCGAAGTCAGGGATTTTCTTGCTGGCCTTAAAGAAGCAAAGTGTCATATTATAAAGGGATCCATGTGTCAGGGCCCAAGAGCAGCCTCTAGGAGCTGAGAGTGGTCCTCAGCTGATAGTGGTCAAGATTATGGGGATCTAAGACCTATATCTACAAGGAATTAAATTCTACCAACAATCTGCATGAGCTTGGAAAAGGACCTTGGGCTAAGACAAAATCTTATGCTGGCCACACCTGATCTCAGCCTTGTAAGAGTCCCAGAAGAAGACCCCGTCACATTGTGCCCAGGCTCCTGAACATCAGAGCTGTAAGGTCATAAATTTGTGTGTTTAAGATAAATTCATGGTAATTTGTTATGTGGCAATTAAAAAACTAATACATTCATTCTCTGAAGTTGTACAGCATTGCTTCTGCCTTCTTTTGATTTGTCATAGGAGAGTCGCAGAATCTATGACACTGAAGGGGACAGTTGCTGTTTGAAAGGAGTGTCCAATAATCTGAAATACTGACATATTTCAAACCACCACAGACCAATGAGTTCATGACAGGCCATGCTGATACATCCAACACAGAGATGAACATGGCCAATGCTTTCACCGTCTTGAGTGAACTCATGCAAGATGACTTTACAAACTTAGTTGAGATGAGAGTTTCTTTTAAGAAGTGACAATATTAGCTATAATGTGGGAGAATGGTGCTTATTTTTTTCCTTTTGATGTTCCCTTGTGAGCAATACATAGAGTAATTGTGTGGAACCAGTATGAGCTTAAAGAATTCCTGTCTTTAATTTGAAAGTTACAATATGTTAATCTGCCCCAATCTGAACACTGCAATTGTACTGAATTTGGGAAGTGTTACTACCATAGATTTCCCAGATGGTGCAGGATGAGAAGGAATAGGGTAGAGTTCATATGACAGCCCCCAGGGAGCATCATTTAGGACTCTTTCAGTGGGACAAAGACAACTGTAACCAAGGCTACACTCCATTTCTCTGCTATAAACCACCTCGTGGCTTTCAATGAAACAGTCTTTGATATTAGCTATCATGTCAATCCTTGAAGTAATCAGGATTTTTCCAAATTCTCTTGGGCCATTAAAGATCAACCAGATCTATCACACATGCTGCCTAGAAATTCATTTAATTCCCACAAAATTTCCTGTTATGTGGCTACATAGATAAAATTTAAAAACACTTTGCATTGTAGTTTTTTTCCTCTTAATTGTTTGTTTTCTATGTTTGCTTTCTAAGGGTAAATTCTTCTAAGCTGTGGGTTGAAATGATAACTACAATGCATGGTAGTTTGGGTCGGGGGGAACAGTGGCCCAGAAAACCATCACTGTTGTAAACAGACAAGGGCCACATACTTGAGGCTTTATCTTCCAAGAAGCAGAAATGAAGAAACAAAAGCTGGATAATTTAAAAGCATGTCAGAAATTTGGCAAAAGTCGCAGAAGTCAAAAAGTCATATGAGGTTATAAGTAAGTAACAGATCCCACCTGGATTTAGTAAAACTACCTGAAGGCTATGCCTACTGAAAGCAGCTCCTAGTTTAGATTTACTTCATTTCAGCTGTGGTAGTGGCCAATATAGGGCTGGGTGGATGGATTTGTGAACGTGTACAGATTGCCAAGTGGGGAGATCAGGATGGAGGCTCCAGAAGGCCTCAGAGCCTAAGGTGCTAGTCAGGACCACCTCCCAGGTGGTATCTCCACGGGGTCTGTTAATATAACTATTATCATCAGGTGATGATTGTGATAGCAAAAATATAATGATTAAGACTCCCAAGAGAAGAGGACTTGGGGACAAGGCACAAACTTGGGGCCTTTAATACCTTTAATCTCTCAATCTGAGCCTAGAAGGGGCAGAAAGGGAGTGCTAGTGCCCCTGACAATATCATGCTTTGCATTTTATTTTACACATCTTAATATCTTTTTGTATCAGAGAAGCAGGAATCATGGGGTGACTATCTTCTGTCAGAAGTGAGTTTATCTCCCTACATGCAGAAACTTCCAGTTATTGCTACTTAGTTAGGTTTTGTGGAGGAAGGAGAGAGGTGCTTGCTGAATCTCTGGAACTTCTTGAACCTACTAGGAAACATACTGGAGAGTGAAGACTTGACTCATATTATCCCAGGCACACACAGGGGGAAGAGAGGCACTAGAGAGCTGAGTTCATGAGACACAGCACTTCGTAAAGAAATACTCATCTTGTCTGGGCACTGACTCACTGCTAGACTTGTTTATGAGAGGGTAATTGTTTGTGTAGGTTGCACTCCTGACAACCCTTCAAAAGCTGACATCTGACATCTGTTCCAGCACCATGAATATTATGGGTGGGTGTGGGGGGGTGAATAATGGCTCCCAAAAGATGGTCCACACACCCTACTCCCCAGAACCTGTAAATATCACCTTGTATGGAAAAGGATGTGATTAAGTTAATGATCTTGAGAGGATAAACTTATCCTGAGTTTTCTGAATGGGCTTTATAAATGTAATAACAAGTATCTTTTATAAGAGAGAAATAAAAGGAATTCTGACACAGACCTACATGGAGGAGAATGTCCCATAAAGATGGTAGCAGAGACTGGAGCGATGTGTCCACAAGTTAGGGCAGCCCCCAGGAGGGGGAAGAGGCAGGGAAGATTGTCCTGGGGGAGGCTATAGGGTCCTGCTGACAACCTTGATTTCAGACTCCAGAACTGTGAGAGAATAAATTCACATTGTCTAAAGCTGCAGAGTTTGTGGTAATTTGATGCAGTAGCCACAGGAAACTAATACAGTGGGTAAAGCCTCCTCCCCAGGGCCCACTCTACCTACAATTAACCGGACCCAGGGAAGGGAATGTCCCAGCTGGCTGGGCTGGTTTCACCCTGGCAAAGCAGTGAATGAGAAAATCAAGAAGCAGTCACCCAGGCCAGCTTAGAAAGCCACCCTCAGCCCAGCATTACAGCAAATTAGTCAGAAAATACAAAAGCTTCGTGGATGAAATCCACACCCAGTGCCTAAAAACCAAGACACCCAATTGTGGGGCCTGAGGGGAGAAAATGAAATCCTCCTAAACATGCTGTTTTCCAATTGTGTTTTTAAATGAACATGGTATCTGAAACTTCTTTCTATTCAAAGCATGGGAAAAGGCACCTCATTGTTGGCACAGCTACACTGTATCTTATTGCAGGATGTAAAAGAATGGGGAAAGATGAGGCTTGGGTTAATTTATCATTCACAGTCAAAGCTGGAACTGAAATACAAAAATTGGCCTAAAAGATCAGAAGAATGCCCTTTATCCAAGAAAACTGGAGAGAAACTGGAAAACTGGAGGCAACCTGTTTTTCCCAAAGAAACACTGATTTAATCAATATTGCATTCAAATAAAAATGAAGGCTCTGAATGGTATGGCTCAGTTGGTTGGGCATCATTCAGCAAAGTGAAAGGTCGCCCAGTTCGATTCTGAGTCAGGGCACAAGCCTGTGTTGTGGGTTTGGTCCCCTGTCAGGGTGCATGTGAGAGGCAACTTATCAGTGTTTCTCTCTTACATCAGTGTTTCTCTCCCTTCCTCCCTCCTTCCCTCTCTTTAAAAAATAAATAAATAAAACCTTTTAAAAATCATAAAACAAAGGAGTTAAAAAGGAACCAAAGCCTTAGACCATGTGTAAAAACTGACTACCCAAGAGGATATCAGGTAATAGGCCAAAGTAAGATCAGGAAGAGAATGCTAAGAAACTCTTGTGGAGGGAGTCTGAAATAATCCTCACCCCCACGTGTCTAGGACTGCACACAGAGCCTGGTGGGCAATGGGAGCACAGAGATCCCACATGAGCTCAGAAGTCCCTGAGCCCTGGAGGGATGGTGTCTGTACAGAACCCTGTAAAGGCAGCAGGAGTAGGGCCCAGAGAGCTAGAGCCTGCCTCTGAAGGTCCTGGGTGGGAGAGCTGCCTGGAGAAGCTCCTGGAGCATCCTTTTCCTACCAGTCCTGTGTTCTTTCAGGGTCTCGCCACTAGGAGTCTCCCCAGTAGAGGGCCTGTACCTGCCTGGTTTGAGTGGGTTTTATAGTAGCTGGGCTGGGGGATGAGGGCTGTGAAGAGCTCAGGTTTGATGCTCTGACTTGGCTTCTAAGAGCACCAGCTGGTGTGGGGCTCTCTTCACCCTCCCTGTGTGGAGGCTTTGTGTTCAGATCCCCCACCTTCGCATCACAGCTCCACAAGGCTGAACATGACTCACCTGAATGTCTGTGGTGCCTTCAAAGCACCTTCTCAATGCATCTGGGTCCAAAGGACAACAGAGTGGTTTTGTAGAATCTTAAGCTGTTCTTCCTCCTTAAAAGGCCTCCTAGAACTGAGACTGGAGATGGCTTCACCATGGGAATCTGCTCATATGGTTGGTACAGCAGATACTGATTCTTGTCTTTATTTTTATTTTGGGGGGTACTGTTTAATTTGTATAGAAATGCTATAAAATAAAAAATAATCACATTATAGATAAATTAATTATTTACCCAAATTGTATACCTTTCTTCCCAGTTTTATGTTTTCCCCATTCAAGCATATGTATTGCATAAGGAAGGAAATGTCATAAAGCAGATAAAATGGAGAAGGAGAGTTTTTCTGGACATAATTACAAGGTCCAATGGAAAATAGCTGAGCAAGAATGGGAATATCTTGCTGAATCATCCAGGTAGTAGCCCAAAATTTAAACACACTCTGTTATAGTGTGTAGGGAGGCTCCTACCATGCCCTTCCCTCACTCTGACACACCATCAGCATTAGGGGTGAATTTTTTCAGATAGTGCTACTATGCATATCCTATGTTTTATGCAAGTAAGGTTTACTATACATGTTGTATGTATATTTAATTTTTCACTTAAGACTCTATTGGATCTTTCTGTGTCAATCCATATAGAACTGTTTTAGTCTTTTCAATGGTAGCATATTAATCCAGCTCTCTGTTGTAGCATAATCTCAAGGGAAAGTCAGTTTTTTTTTTTTGCGAACAAGTCTGCAGTATATCTCATTTGCATATGTCTTTATGTACTGTGTACATTTTTCTATATAATAAACTCATAAAAATAGAATTTCCCATGGTAGAGTTTTTATTTTTAAAGATCTGATGATATCCCCCTCCATAAAGTTTGGTCCAGTTTATAGCTGCATTGATAAGTAAGAGAAGTGTTAAACTGGCCTTTTTGGAAATTCAGAAACCCAATTTCAAGGCTTATAATGTTGCTCAGAGCAAATGAGGCCATCAAAATTCTAGGACAGTTCACTTAATGGAGAATTTTCCTAAGGGCACTATTGGAGTTCAGGACTGAATGGAGACTAAGAAGCACAGTGTGATTCAAGCCAGAAACCTTTAGTTAGTTACCATGACAGAAGGAGAACATGCATTCAATAAAATTAATTAAGCCAAGCTGTAGTATTTTTCTTGACGTTCTTTGTTTCCCCTTTATAACTAATCTTTCTGAAAGGTGGCCTTCACTCTGTCCCTGTTAACTGATATCTCACCTAGAAATCGGGCCTAGCTTCCCCTTTTTCTCCTCAATAGGGGATTCACTCACCAAATTCTTTGGTACTTTTGTAATCTTTTAAATTTCATTTCAAACATGCTAAAGAGTTTTCTGAATTTTTCATGTGTTTTTTGTTAAAGTGATTTGTGAAAAACTTGCTGAGCTCTGGTTTTTGGAAACAACATGGATGAACTATAACCTACCTCATAAAGCCCTAACCAAGACCTTGTTGATGACCAAAATCACAGAGCTTCCTAGGGGTGATCAAGTGCATCCTCAGAGAGGGTCTTTTGGAGCAAGGCTGCATGAATCACTCCTACTAAATGATGCAGTGTTAGTGAAGCACCAGTAAAACATGTATTTTCTCCAGTTCCACTGAGGCTTGAGAATTCTCTTTTATGTACCTGCCACCCCATCAAAAATCTGGTGACAGAAATTGCAAAGCCATTCAGTGTCCACACTACCTGGGCTTGGAAGGTGTTTCCTTCTTTTCTTCCATGAACATCTGTCAATGATCAATAGAAACTGCTCAGTGTAGCCAAGAGGCCTGAACCAGGAAGTCCAGGAAAGCCCAGATTCTCCCACACAGAGGCACTTGCAGTATCTCTGTGGAGGCCCAGACACATGGCTAAGTTTCCTGCCTGGCTGGATTCTGAGGTCCCGTAGAAAGTTCTCTGGGCCTATGCAAAATCATCTAAAGCATGGCACCTCTTCCTGAGCCAAAGGGGATAGATTGCTGGGAGGATAGGAGAACAGCTATAAGGTGAAGGAAGGGGCTGGCTAACAGTGTCCTGTGCTGTTGTTACCAAACAGCAAGTTGGGGTCCTGCTTCCCACTGCCACCCTCTAGGCAAAATTCCAGAGGCAAAGTTTTGGTGATAAAAGAAAGGAGTCTTTATTCAAAAGCTTCAAAATTTTGGAATAACAGATTTCTATAAGAATTAGTCACTTAGGTCTATCAATTAAGGCTGAACTCTTTAACTCTTTAATTACAGCTTTAATCACGTAAGCCTATCAGTTAAAGCTAAACTCTAACACCTAGGTTCTCCTAGCATTCCCCCTTTTAGTTTTTAGTTTCCTTATTTCCTTAGTGTTACTTACAAATTAAAACAACATAAGATACAAAAGCTACCCAATTTTGGATGAATGGCAGGCTTCTGTCCCAGAGCTCATCCCCTCTAGAATATCCAAAGAATAAACCTGACACCCTCTGCCAGGCCAACCTGATACTAGGCTGTGCCCAGAGTTCTTTCCCATCCAAAATACTGTCCATTGGGAAATCCAAGAAGCTGCATCACAATCATTCAGGCATCCTTGATGAAGAAGAGCCTGAGAGCCAGAGGAAGCCAGACAGAGCCAGAGAGAGCCAGAGAGATAGAGCTGGAGAGCCCAGAAGCCGAGAACCAGCCCTCTTTTTATTTCCATGTACTCTGGAGGCCTTCAGCTTCTCAGCCAATCCCGTCCTAGACTGTTTACCATTGCCTCAGGAAACTTCTTATGGCCCCTCCCTACTTCTCCCCAATGACCTGATCAGATCTCTCTGTATCACTGTCAACTGGAGAAATAGGAAGAGTGGAAAAACAGTTGGCTAGGTTTAGTGATTAGAAGGTTACTCAAAATTTTCTAAGGCTAGCCTCAGTGCATGGCTGAAGCAGGAGCCAGCTATCTCTCTGCTGTAAGCCACTCCTGTGTGGGTTTTTATGGACCTTCTTCCTCCTTTCCCCCTCAGAAGCCTCCTGGAAATAATTTGGTTCCATATTGATTGGCTGGTGCCATGATCAGCTACTGAGAACAAAAGTGCTGGGGGTCTATACCTACCCTTTATATACACACTGGAGTGGTTAGGGTGATAAAGGGGTTTTTGGTGTATGACTTCTGGGATCACTGTGTCTACAGGACTCTGTTGGGCTGTGTCTCAGTTAGAGGTGAAGTTGGAATTTTAGGTAGGGACAAGCTATGCACTACCCAGCCAATGCCCCCTTCTCTGGAGTGTGGGGACCACCAATAATCTGTTTCCTTCTCTTTCACCTTTTTCCTCCACCACCCTCTGGTGTCCCTGCAATAAAGGGGTATTTGAGGAACCCATCCTTCCTTTTTTAAACTCCACTGAAAGGCCTAGTTAGAAGGCAGCAGGCTGCCAAAACACAGGGCCCACTCTGAGGATGCAGCCCTGCTCATTGGAATACAAACCACATTCCAAGGTTTGGAGGGCCTCCAGGGCAAATTGGGAGCTAAAAACATTTGAGTTCATCATCTCAGGATCCTAAGGAAGGGTAAGAGTAATGATCACTAAATTAATACAGTGCTTGATGCATACATGGCTCTAAGATCTTTGTGTACATAACAAAGTTAAATTTCACAATGGATAGACAACAATCTCGTACTCTTAAAGATGAGGAAAATGAAACACAAAATAAAGGCTGCTTACCTGAGATCTCCCAGCAGATAAGTGGCTAGGGCTGTATTCTTAAGAACTTTACTCTATTAAATAACATGGAGATGAGGCAGTCTTTGAAATCAAAAAGAAATGAGTCTCCACCTGCACTCTATAATTTACTATATGTATTATAATATGTATGTATGTGTATATATACACATGATATGTAACATATGTTACAATGTAAAATGTATATATATTTGCAAGTGTGACCATGTGTGTGTTTCTGAGTGTGTGAGTGTATTTGTGTGTGAATGTGTGTGACTGTGTTTTTGTGAGTCTGTGAATGTGTATGTGAGTGTATTTGTATATGTGAAATGTTAATGTGTTTGTGTGTGAGAATATGAATGTGTATGAGTGTGTCTGTGGATGTGTGTATGAGTGTGTCTGTGGATGTGTTTATGCGTGTGTGTGAGGGTGTCTTTGGATATGTGTGAGTGTGTGTATGTTTGTGTGTATGAATGTATGAGTGTATGAGTTGTGTGTGTGTGTGCATGAGTGTGTATGTGTGTAAGTGAGGGTGTGTGTTGAGTGTGTGAGTGTTCCTTTGGGAAAATATCTGTAGCCCTCACTGCCACTCAAATAAGGGTAACACAGACTTGGGCTTCGTCTTATAGCCTCCCCACCTCCCCCTTCAGACAAAGGAGAAGTAGAAGGAGAAATACTGAGATGTGTTGATAAAATCAAGGTATTTTTCAAACAAGCCTCTTGTTCTTTCACTTTGCCAAGGCCGGTTTGTATCTTTGAGGATATGACTTGCCTGCAAATTTAAGCCAGACATGTTGTGTCTCTGCTGGGGACCCCAGGACCCCAGAAATTCACAGAAGGCCATCCCATAAGCCTGCTTCCACTTTTTAACCCCAATCACCCCTCTACATACTGCCTCATTCCCTCTACCCCTGTGCTATGGAGAAGACACCTCCTATTTGGGGCACTGAAGAGCACTGCAGGGTACTGTAGGCCTTCTGCCTTTAGCTCAGGCTTCCTTAAATAGCTGTTGGCCCTCACAGCCTCCCTTAGAAAGAGGTCTGTCTTCTTGGCACCATTGATTATGGTAACGGTCTCTGTTCAGATGCTCTGATGGTGACAGGTGGTAACAGCATCTTTGGAAACAAAGGATTCATGCTTCATCACTCTGAGCAGTCATATTCCAAAGGGAAGCTCCAAGGTTCTGGGGAGGCTTTGTTGAATCAGTGGGCTTGGGTGAGTAAGGTCTGCAATGGCATCTAGACTGGGGGAGTAAATAGACCCAGGAGAGAGAAAACTGCTTCTGACCTCAGCTCTGCTACCAATCAGCCATGTGAATTGATACAAACTATTTTTCTTCCAAATGTGGTTTTCCCGCCTTTAAAATTAGGGAGCTGATCTACAGAACATTCTTAGTCTTTTTTAAAGTATATTTCATTGATTATGCTATTACAGTTGTCCCAATTTCTTTCTCCCCTTTACCCCCTCCTCCCTGCACCCCCCACCCTCCAGCATTCCCCCACCTTAGTTTATGTCTCTGGGATGTACATATAAGTTCTTTGAGTTCTCCATTTCCTATGCTATTTTTAACCACCTCTTGTCTATTTTGTGACTACCTATTACGCTTTGTGTTTCCTGTACCTTTACCCCTCATTTCGTCCTTCCTCTTCCCACTGATAACCCTCCATGTGATGTCCATTTCTCTGATTCTGTTTCTGTTCTAGTTGTTTGCTTAATTTTTTTTTAGGTTCAGTTGTTGACAGTTGTGAGTTTGTTGTCATTCTACTGTTCATAGTTTTTGATCTTCTAGTTCTTAGAGAAGTCCCTTTAACATTTCATACAATAAGAGCTTGATGGTGATGAACTTCTTTAACTTTACCTTATCTGGGAAGTACTTTATCTGCCCTTCCATTCTAAATTATAACTTTGCTAGATAGAGTAATCTTAGATGTATGCCCTTGCCTTTAATGACTTGGAATATTTCTTTCCAGCCCCTTCTTGCTTGTAAGATTTCTTTTAAGAAATCAGCTGACAGTCTGATGGGAACTCCTTTGTAGGTAACTGTCTCCTTTTGTCTTGCTGCCTTTAAGAATCTCTCCTTATCTTTAATCTTGGCTAATGTAATTATAATGTGCCTTGGTATGTTTCTCCTTGGATCCAACTACTTTGGGACTCTCTGAGCTTCCTAGACTTCTTGGAAGTCTATTTCCTTCACCAGATTGGGGAAGTTCTCCTTTATTATTTGTTCAAACAAGTTTTCAATTTCTTGCTCTTCCTCTTCTTCCAGTACTCCTATAATTCATATGTTAGAGCATTTGAAGTTGTCCCAAAGGTTCCTAAGCCTTTCCTCAGTTTTTGAATTCTTGTTTCTTCATTCTGTGCTGGTTAAATGTTTATTTCTTCCTTTCATTCCAAACCATTGATTTGAGTCCCAGTTTCCTTCTCCTCACTGTTGGTTCAGTGTATATTTTGATTTATTTCACTTTGGGTAGCCTTCATTTGTTCCTTTGTTTTGTGACTGAGCTCAATCAGTTCTGTGAGCATCCTGATTACCAGTGTTTTAAACTGTACATTGGATAGATTGTCTGTCTCCTCATTGCTTAGTTCTTTTTCTGGAGTTTTGAGCTGTTCTTTCATTGGGGCCATATTTCTTTGTCTTGGTGCACCTGTTATGTGGTAAGGGGTAGAGCCTCAGGTATCCACCAGGTCTGGGCAACCCTCTTTGCTGCATTGTGGCACTGTCAGTCTAGATGAATGTTTATTTAAGTCCTTGGTTGTTGGACTTCCATTAAAATGATTTTCTGGTAATTCTGGTTGTTCTTTGTTTTTAAATTGGTTGTTATCCTTTTGTTTGTGTGCAGAAGGAAAGTGTTTCTGCCTATGCCTCCATCTTGGCCAAAACCTCCACATTCCTATTCTTAGTGATGGCAATCCAGAGCAGTGGCTCTCAGGGTTGGGCATGTGTATGTCACTTGGACCCTCTTCTGAGCCTCTGATCAGTTAATCTGGGTTAGAACTTGAGAACCTGTTTTTAAAACATCTTTCCAGGAGATGCTGAAGCTATGTGTCAACAGTATACCTTGAGAACAAATTTCAGAGCAATATTACACACTTATGGAAACTAGATTTTTTCATATGAATTATAAAATCAGACATGGTATCCTTACTTAATTTTTGTCAGTTTTCTATAGATTTTATATATATATATATATAAAATGTAAATAGATTGACATAATGTTTTCTAGTAATACATGCCTTTGCTTCATTTTCATAAAGCTATAAAACAAATATCATAACTAGATGCACAAATAACAGTCTTTTCCACAAATTGGTTAGGAGACTTGTGCTGGCAATGAGAAGACCAGCAGTAGTTATCCAAACTTAAACACTATGACAAATTTCTGAAATATAATTTTAAAATAGATATAAAAATCACATTTTTTAAATTCTAAATTATTATCTTTAAGTTTAACAAGCAAATTATTATTTAGATTTAGATTATATATTGTAACCTAGTGCATATCCGATGCTTAGTGTAGACTTACACAATCTCTGATAGGGGCCACATCAGCCTCATGGTTGCCTTCAAAGGGCTGAATGTAATTTTAGGACTGTATAAATGTAACTACTCCTTAACAAAGGGCAAGGAGCTTGGTGCTGCTGCCAGGTAGAATCAAGGTGCACGACTGGATAAAACAAGGTGGAGGGCCAGATTCAGCCCTTGGGCCTTGTGTTTGCTACCTGTGGAATAGGGAAACTGAGACAGATAATTAAACACAATGGTTGAGCAATTTACACCAAGGTGCAGATTGTCACCAGGGCAGAAGGCCTCTTATGCTTGATGAGGGGAAACTGAGAAAACAAGGACCTCACTGGCAGAGCAACTTCTTCTCCCCTGGTCATTCCTCCCTGGAGATAGTATGTAGGCCTCAGCTGTATTTCAGATCCAGAATGAGAAAAACATCAAAACCAGGTAGGTGATGCCAGGACTAACTGCAATGACTAAAGACTGTCACTGACCAATCAGTGCAGACTGTGACCCTAAAAGAGTACACAGGGAAAACTGAATAGTATCCCTTAGAAACCCTCTCCTGAAACATCCCCCAAGATTCCCACATACAAGAGAGAGATAAAAGCCTGAAGACAAAGAAACCAGTGTGTATACTTGTAGGGTAAACAGAGGCAGTCTGACTCCCTCCACCAGATGTCTGGGGAACTAAGATAAGCTGTATTCTCATTGCCTTGAGACTGGCCCAATTAACCACCCCATAGCCTTGAGTGGGCTCACATATATAGAATATTGCTGTATTACACAATATTTTGGCTTTCTGGCAGCTTTGTGTGCATTTAGTATATAAGGCAGTTGGGAGCCCTTGCCTGTGTGACATGCAGGGGGACACACAACTTGCCACATGCCTGGATCACCAACCCTTGAATAAAGGCAAGTCAAACATCCCCACAGTTCCACACATTTTCTTCTGTCTGTCTGAATCCTGACTGAAACTGTCCAGCCTTGAATGGTCACAACATAGCCCTCTACCTCTGGGGATCATCACCTCTAAAAGATTTTAAGGATAGAAATCTCTCAGGGAGGATGGACAGGATAGTAAAAAAACTAGAAAAATTCATTGGCAGGTGAAATAAGGAAACAGAGACAGATAGCTGAACACAATAGCCAAGAAATTTACAACCAAGCATAGATGTTCACCAGGGGAGAAGAACCCTAGTGCCTGGCAAGAGGAAAACTAGAAAAACAAGAACTTCACCTCCAGAGTAACCTTTTTTCCCCTGGCCTTTCCTCCTTGGAGATAACATTTAGGCCTCAGTTGTATTTCAGATTCAGGCCCAGAGAAACAGCAAAACCAGGTGGGTGATTCCAGGACCAATTTCAATGACTAAGGACACCATGCCATGGTCAATCAGTGGAGAATGTAACAAGGGGATCTGGCCAAATTGCTGAGGGGCATGGGGAAACCCAATCTGGTAATAGCAGCTGCTCCCTCCACCAGAACAAGGCAGGAAGCAAAATGCTGCAGGAGGAGACAGCCCCAAGGCAATTGTAAACAAGCCAGTATGAATTGCCCCAGCAACAAAGTGCCTTCCCAGCAAAGGAGGGGCAGTGGGAGAAGGTTGCTTCCTGAGAAAATAGTAAACAGTCAGCGTGCATGGCCCTGGCAGCAAATGGCTCATGACTCAGCCAGAGGGAGCTTGTACTAAGGCTGTGCAGAGCCAAAAAGGTCAAAATACAGGTGTATGGTAAAGATCACGAAGCTGCAGTGGGGCCAGATACCCCACCCTGGGCCAAGATGCTTGTGTACCTGTGCATGCCTGGAGACATTGCTTCCTTGCACAAAATGGCAACTGGATGAGGTGCAAAGGCAACTGTGACAAACATGCAGACATTAGCAGAACATTGGTTGAAAAGCTGGACACTCACTCAGTATATGGGATTTGGGGAAGGGACATAAAAATAGAATGTGGGGGACTTCTGGCCAAGATGGAGGCATAGGCAGATAAGTTTCATGTCCTCCACAATCATAAGGGTCACAACTAACCTCAAAACAAAAACAACCAAAACTGCCAGAGAATCGAACTGTATGGAAGTCTGACAACTAAGGATTTGAAGAAGAAATATTTATCCAGATGGCTAGGAAGGGTGGAGATGGGGAGCTGGGGTGGAGAGGATGCAGTGTGGCAGCAGTGAGGCAGCAGCGGGCAAGGCAGTGGTGGCCGTTGGTGGAATGGGCATTCCCACATTCACACATGGCAGATAAAAACTGGGAAGGACACCTGGGGAGGAAGTGACCCCGGCCCCAGGCCCGAGTGTACAGCCCTGTGTTCCAGCACCAGGAAAAAATAAAGCCTCATAACTTCTGGCTGCAAAAACTAGTAGAAGTTGGGGTGATATAAGAATATGCCAGTCTTTCAGAAAAGTCCATTTAAAAGGCCCCCATGGACCCAGAACATATGCAAACCAACCCACTCTGGAAACCACCATCAGGGTAACAGCGAGAGGGCCGTCAGTTACATATAAGAAGTGGATGAAGTGACCAGAAACAGGGCAAGTGCCAAGCAAGAGCAATGTTGCCTTTCCATCCCCTCCCCCACATACAGCACCACAAAGCAGTGAAGCAGGTTTCCCGACCCTAGCAAATACCCAGGTTCTGCCCCTTACAACATAACAGGTGTTCCAAGACAGGGAGTCAAAGCAACTGTATCTAATACACAGAAACAAACACAGGGAGGCTACCAATTTGAGGAGACAAAGAAATATGGCCCAAATGAAAGAAAAGATCAAAACTTCAGAGGCCTACACCAAGACACATCATAATTAAAATTCCAAAGGTTAAAGATAAAGAGAGAATCTTAAAAGAGGCAAGAGAAAAGCAGAGTTGCCTACAAAGGAGTTCCCATAGCACAATCAGCTGATTTCTCAAAAGAAACTTTGCAGGTAAAAAGAGACTGGCAAGAAATATTCAAAGTGATGGATGAGGACAATGGCAGTGAGGTAGGTGGGATCAGAGTCCACCTCCCCCTGAGCACAGGTGGAATACCTAGCCGATCTTCTGAGGAACAGAGGGAACACCCAATGAAATCCCAGCATATATGAAGGTTAGAGGTCAAAACTGTAGAGAACATTGAAAAAGAGATGGTAAGGATATTGCTTTGGGACAGTAAGGTCCCTGGGACCCACGTGGGGACCAGGGCTGCTGCAGCCCCAGGCCCACACCTTCCTGGCCTGCTGCAGGAGTCTTGAAAGACAGCCAAGTCAATGGCTCCCTCCCCTGCCAAATAGAGTGGCACCAGGATGGACCTAGATGCTTGAAGTCCTAGGGGAATAAACACAAAGTGGCAGACACACAGGGGCAGTTTTCACCCTCTGAGACTGTGGATGCAGGCTGGGTCATTTCCACAGAAACTGGAGAGCTGGGTGCTGCCTGGAGAAGGAAGAAGAGTTGGGATGTGATGGACACTGACCTGGATAGTTTCCAGTCTGGCTGGAAAAGTTGCTTCTGTGTGAGAGGCTGGGTGCTGTTGGGAGTGGCAGGCTTGAAAAGGAGGATTTTGTTAGAAGAAGTGGCTCTCAGTGGCTGACTAGGAAACTTTCCTGTAGCAGTCATCCCTGAACCACCATGGCTGTGCACTTGTTCCCGCCACTACAGCCATGCAGTGCTGGACTGGCTGGCCAAGAGGCAGAAGGAGGAAACCCCCACAGAGGAGAGCAGCAGGGCTCAGGGAGTTAGCAATCCCCAGAAAGATTTAACTCAGTGGGGGAGCTGAACTACCCTTAAGAGACTTTGAGAGTGCCTAGCACCTAGGACAGCAAAGAGCAAGAAGGAGGTGTGTGAGTTGCCCCTAATTGGTGCACCTCAAGGACAGCACAACTGGTAGAATGAAGGCACCAGCCTAGCTCAGAAAGGCACTGGAGGCCCAGTAACAAACTGAGGAACTAGGAGGAGGCTGGGCAACTACAAAGACTGTGGCCCAGACCTCACTCCCATCCTCACAAAACCATAGGAAAGATAAAGCAAAAACCCAACCCCCCTCAGACTGCTGAAGCCAAGGAGACCAGCAGAACTCACTTTGCCAGCTTAAACTCGGCAGGAGATGTTTCCTTCTATATATTTTTTTCTTTTTCCACCAAGTAAGACAATATGACCTGGGCTATAAAAGGACCAGATTCAGACCCAAAGAGCTATCACAAGGTAAATTCCAACAATTGAGAAACTGAGACAAATTTCACTTTGCTATTCCAGAGAACTTCTATGTTATTATTTGTATTATTATTATTTTTTCATTATTTTTATTTCTAAGTATTTTTTATTTCTCTTCTTTCTGTTTTGTTTTCTTCATTTTGTTTCTTGAATTGCATTGTTTTACTGGTTTTCCTTTCTCTCATTTTTTATTTTTAATTTTCCTTCTGTCACTTCACTTGTGTTTTAATATCACACTACTCTAGGTTGTGTACTTCCTATTCTTGTTATTCAGATCATAAAGTTTTGTCATATGATTGTTGTTCCAGTATTATTGTAAATAATTGTTGTTTCATACAATTGCAAATACTACACAGCACCACTTCTGGATCTTAGCCCATTTCACTATCTTTCAGAAGTTTATTACTGTCGTGGTTAATTCTATTCTCTCTCACACTATGCCTATTTTCTATCCTTTACTCTCAATATATCTCATAATCTGCCCTCCCACATGCCCACTGTTTTCTGGATTCAATTCACAATCCTTCACACCTCTAACAAGAGCCTTATCTTTTTTCTACCATTTCTAAAAAGTGGCTAGCTTGGTGAAATATCACAGTTAACACAATATTATGCAAAAGATCTCCTATTTCTTCTCTATGGATACTTTAAATCCCATAGAATGCACTCCTGCCATCTTAATCCATTTTGTCTTCTCCCTCCAATTTATCACAGAAAAGCGCAGGTAGGGGTTGTGAACACCAGTATACTTGCTGGAAGAGAAAACCCACCAACAAAAGAACCACCAACAGTAAATAAAAGAAGATGGTGAAGCAGTGAGTGGAAGCCATACTAAACTCCGCCCAGGATCAATCTTGAGTTTTAATTAAACTCAAGAGTGGAGAAATTACCCAGAACAAACAACTGAACAAAAGCCAGAGAGAAGTCTCAAAACCTTGAATACACAGAAGAACCATCTCCCATACAACCTGTCTACTCTTGCACAACTGCATACAAGATGTAGTAGGTGGGGTGACCCTCAGTTAACTAGCCAGAGGGAAGGAAATACCAAAGAAAGAAACAACAACAATTAAAACCCAAATACATCCAGAAAGCCAACATAAATAACAGCCCAAAAGCAGCAAGTTCGGGACATCAAGGAGACTGCACCACAGAATCTCACAGGTCTCCTACCATAGAACTTCACAAAACAAACCCAGAGGGTCAGAACAGATCAATTTAAGAAGCAGAGGCCAATAAAAGAGTCTCACAAACAATGGGAAGACAAAGAATAAACCCAAAAAGAAAGGAAAGGAGTAAACCTCAGAAAAAATGTTAAATGAAATAGAGTCAAGTCAACCATCAGATATTGAGTTCACAGCAATCTTTATAAGGAAGCTCAATGAGCTCAAAGAGAATTACCAAAAACTATGGGAGAGTACAATGAACTCACAGCAAACTATATCAATATGAAAAAGGAAATAGAAACCATAAAGAAGAGCCAAGAGGAGACGAAGACTACAATTTATGAATTGAAGAGCACAGTAGAAGGCATCAAAAGCAGGCTAAATTAAGCAGAGGTTCTCTGATTGCATTAGCAAGAATGGAGGACAAGGTAGAAAAAAAAACACTCATAAAGAGCAAGAAAAGGAAAATATAATCTGAAAAAATGAAGAAGTATTAAGGGAACTGGAGGACAATACAAAATGTAATAATATCCATATAATAGGGATACCAGAAGGTGAAGAAGAAGAGCAAGTATTAGAAAACCTGTTTGAAAAAGTAATGATAATAAACTTCTTTAACTGGATGAGAGAAAAAGTCACACAATTCCAAGAAACGTAGAGAGTCCCAATTAAGAGGAACCTAAAGAGACCCACATCAAGCCACATCATGAATAAAATGGCAAAATTCCAAAACAGAATCCTAAGGCAGCATGGGGAGAAAAAGAAAGTAACATACAAGGGAGCCCCAATAAGACTAACAGTTGACTTCTCAATGGAAATGTTCCAAGCCAGAAGTGATTGGAAAGAAATATTCCAAGTAATGAAAGACAAAAGCCTACAACCAAGGTTACTCTATCCAGCAAGGCTCCCAATTAAAATGGAAGGTGAAATAAGGAGTTTCCTAGACAAAAGAAGCCTCAAAAATACACCTCCTCCAAACCATCCCTACAAGAGATGCTAAAAGGTCTGCTTTGAGAAAAGACAAAAAGGTGAGAGGGAGAAACACAGGTATGAAGGAAGTAAAATGGCAATGAATAAGTACTTATCAATAATAACTTTAAATGTGAATGTTCCAACAAAAGACATAGAATAGTTGAATGTATAGGAAAACATGACCCACACATATGCTGCCTACAAGAGATCCATCGCAGAACAAAAAACAAACACAGATCGAAAGTGAAGGGTTGGATAAAAATATTCCAAGCAAATGGACAGAGGAAAAAGGATGGGGAGGCAATACTCATATAAGACAAAAAAAAAAAAAAACTTAAAACAAGGTCCATAAAAAGATACCCAGAAGGTCACTTCATAATACTCAAGGGAAGAATCATCAGGAAGACATAAATATTGTAAATATATATGCACCCAACATAGGAGCACCCAAATACATAAAGAAAATCATGGAAGACTTCAAGAAAGATATTGACAGCAGCACAATTTATAGTAGGGAATTTTAACACCCCACTTTTGACAGTGGGGTGTTAAATTGGATAGATATTCCAAACAAAATATCAACAAAAATATTGAGGCACTGGACAATGCCCTAGATGAAATAGACTTAACTGGTGTATACAGAGAGACTTTCATCCCAAAGAAGCAAAATACACATTCTTTTCAAATGTGCATGGAACATTTTCAAAGATAGGCCACATGATAGGACACAAAACAAGCTTCAACAAATTTGAGAAAATTCAAATCATATCAAGCATTGTCTCTGACCACAAGGGATTGAATCTAAAAAGCAACCTCAAGGAAAAAAAAAAAACACTCAAACTCATGGAGATTGAATAGCATGCTATTAAACAATGAAATCAAAGAAGAATGAAATCAAGAAGAAATCAAAAGGTCAAGAATGAAATCAAAGAAGAAATCAAAAAGATTTTGAAAATAAATGAAAATGAACTTACAACAATTCAAAACGTATGGAACACAGCAAAGGCAGTCCTGAGAAGGAAGTTTATACTGGTACAGACCAACCAAGGAAAGACAGGAACATTTCAAATAAACAACCTAACCCTATGCCTAAAAGAACTGGAGGAAAAACAACAAAGGCCAGAACAAGTAGAAGGAAGAAAATAACCAAGATCAGAGCAGAATTAAATGACATAGAGACCAAAAGCACAATTCTAAGGGGCAATAAATCTAGGAGCTGGTTCTCCAAAAAGATAAACAAATCCACAAGCCTCTAAGCAGACTTATCAAGAAAAAAAAGTGAGGGTAGCCAAATAAACACAATCAGATATGAAAGAGGAAAGATTACAACTGAAAACACAGAAATACACATAATTGTAAGAAATTATTATGAAGAACTTTATGACAAGAAATTTGAAAATTTAGCTGAAATTGACAAATATCTACAAAAATATATCTTCCAAAACTGAATGAAGAAGAAGCAGGAAGCCTGAAAGACCAATAACAGCTGAAGAAATGGAAACAGTAATCAAAAAACTCCTGACACACAAAAACCCTGGACTGGACAGTTTCACAGGAGACTTCTACAAAGCATTTAAAGAAGAACTAAACCATATTCTTCAGAGACTATTCCAAAAAAACCAAGAAGATGGAAGACACCCAAACTTTTTTATGAAGCCAGCATCGTCTTGATCCCAAAACCAGATAAAGAAATAACAAACAAAAAACTTGAGGCCAATATTACTGATGAACATAGATGTTAAAATTCTCAATAAAATATTGTCAAACCTCATCCAGCAATACATTAAAAAGATCATACATCATGATCAAGTGGGATTCATCCCAGGGATGCAAGTTTGGTACAATATTTGCAAATAGATAATCGTAATACTTGACATAAAAAAATGAAAGTAAAAAATCACATGATTATACCAATATATGTGGGAAAAGCATTTGATAAGGTACAGGAACCGATTAATGCTAAAAACACTCAGCACAGTTGGAATAGAGGGAGCATTCCCCAACATAATAAAGTCCATATACAAGACACCTATAGCCAACATAATACTCAATGGGCAAAAACTGAAAGCATTCTCACTAATATCAGGAGCAGGACAAGACACCAGTCCTATTCAACATAGTATTGGAAGTCCTAGCCACAGCCATCAGACAAGAAAAAGAAATAAAAGGTGTCCAAATAGAAAAGCAGGAAACAAAACTGCCATTGTTTGTAGATCACATGATAGTGTACATGGAAAATCCTATAGACTCCACCAAAAAACTATTTGACCTAATAAGTGAATTTGGCAAAACAGTGGGATACAAAACTCAATATGCAGAAATCAAAGGCATTTTTGTATGCCAACAATGAAATATCAGAAACAGAAATTAGGAAAAATTCCCATTTGATATAGCAACGACAACAACAACAACAACACAACAGTGAAAAAAAATTAAGGAAGACACAAACATGTGGAAGCATGTAGTGTGTTCATGGATTGGAAGAATTAACACCATCAAAATGTCCATGCTACCCAAAGCAGTTCATAGATTCAACATAATCTTTATTAAAGTAGTAATGACATATTTCACAGATATAGAACAAACTATTCAAAAATGTCTATGGAAGCATAAATGACCCTGAATAGCTGCAGCAATTTTGAGAAAGAAGAACAAATTGGAGGGATCACAATACCTGAAATCAAACTGTATTAGAAGGACACCATAATCAAAACATCCTGGTACTGGCATAAGAACAGACACATAGACCAATGGAACAAAATAGAGAGCTCAGAAATAAACCCAAGGGTCTATGGTCAATTAATATTTGACAAAGGGGGAAGAAGCATAAAATGGAGTGAAAATAGCCTCTTCACTAAATGGTTTTGGGAGAGCTGGACAGCTACATGTAAAAAACTGAAACTCGGCCACCAACTTACACCATACACAAATATAAATTCAAGGTGGATAAAAGACTTAAATATAAGTTATGACATCATAAAAGTCCTAGAGGAAAACATAGGCAGGAAAATCTCAGATTTTGCATGCAGCAATGTTTTTAGCAATATTTCCCCACCAATATTTTGATGGGACATCATCAAAATTAAAAGCTTCTGCATGGCTAAAGAAAACAGCATTAAAATAAAAAGAGAACCCACTCTATTGGAAACATAGTTGCCAATGATACCTTAGACAAGGGTTTGATCTCTAAAATAAATAAAGAACTCACACAAGTCCACTGCAGGAAGACAAACAACCTAATAAAAACTGGGGAAAAGACAAACAGATACTTCTTCAAGGAGGGCATACAGAGAGCCCAGAGACATGTGAAAAGATTCTCCTCATCACTAGCCATCAGAGAGATACAAAGTAAAACCACAATGAGATAGGACTACACATCAGTGAAAATAGCCATCATAAATAAATCAACAAATAAGTGTTGGAGAGGATGTGGAGAAAAGGGGACCCTAGTGCACTGTTGGTGGGACAGCACACTGGTGTAGCCACTGTGGAAAACAGTATGGTATTTCCTCAGAAAACTAAAAATGAAACTGCCTTTTGACCCAGCAATTCCACCGCTGGAATTATATTCTAAGAACCCTGAAACATCAATCCATAAGAACCTATGCACCCCAGTATTCATGGCAGCACAACCTATTATAGACTAGTGCTGGAAGCAACCCAAGTGCCCATCAGTAAATGAATGGATTGAAAAACTATGGTCCATTTACATAATAGAATATTATGCTGTAGAAAGAAAGAAGGAGCTCCTACCCTTTGTGACAGCATAGATGAAAGTGGACAGCATTATGGCAATTGAAATTATCCAGGCCATTAAAGACAAATATCATATGATCTCACCTTTAATTGGAACCTAATGAAGAAAACAAACAAGCAAGGAAAATACAGCTAGAGATCTTGAAATTAAGAACAATCTAACAGTACCCAGAGGAGGGGTAGGAGGGGATAATGGATGGAAAGGGGGAATGTGTTTTCAGGAACAAGTATAAAGGACACATGGACAAAACCAATGGGGTGGTGGTGGAATCAGGATAGGGAGGTGGGGATGGCTGTGGGGGTCGAATGCAGACAAATGTACTTGAACAACAATAAAATATTTTTAAAGGTTTTATTTATTTATTTTTAGAGTGGGAAGGGAGGGAGATAGACAGAGAGAGAAACATGAATGTGCGGTTGCTGGGGGTTATGGCCTGCAACCCAGGCATGTACCCTGGCTGGGAATCAAACCTGCGACACTTTGGTTCGCAGCCCACGCTCAATCCACTGAGCTACGCCAGCTAGGACAATAAAATAATTTTTAAAAATATTCAAAGTGATGAAAAGAAAGGACCTATAACCAAGATTACTCTATCCAGGAAAGCTAACATTTAGAATGAAAGTGCAGTTAAAGTGCTTCCCAGACAAGGTAAAGTCAAAGGAGTTCATCATCACCAAGCCCTTATTATATGAAATGTTAAATGGACTTATTTAAGAAGATGATTAAAACTATGAACAGTAAAATAACAACAAACACAAATATCAACAACTGAATCTAAAAACCAACAACAAACTAAGCAAACAATTAGAACAGGAACAGAATCATAGATATGGAGATCATAGGGAGGGTTACCAGTGGGGAAAGGGAAGAGTGAGAATGGGGTAAAGGGTACAGGGATTAAATATAAGTGGTAGGTAAAAAATAGACAGGGGAAAGTTAAGAATAGTATAAGAATTGGAGAAGCTAAAGAACGTATATGCATGAACCATGGGCATGAACTTAAAGGGGGGAATTTCTGAAGGAAGGGAGTACTGGGGAGAGGAGGGCAGAGGGGAAAAATGGGATATGGGAACAACTGTAATAGCATAATCAATAAAACATATTTTTAGAAAAGAACCTATAAATAAATTGATAGATGATAGATAGATGATAGATAGATAGATGATAGATAGATAGATAGATAGATAGATAGATAGATAGATAGATGATAGATAATAAATAAAACAGAACATGAACAGAAGCCTTTCTCTTTCTGGCCTTGTGCCTCTCATTGGGAAGCCTTTATGGTACTGGCAGAAGCCAGGTCTACTAAGGACTTAGGCTTCACATGGGTGAGACACAGGTTACAAAGGCTTAGTCCCAGACTAAGGCCCCAACAGGTGCCAGGCCTTGGCCTCCCCCTGAGAACAGGGCACAAATGTTGGCAGCAGCACATAAAGACTTGAGCTGGGAACATTTCTGGGCCCCAGGGTTGCAGGCAGCCTCAGGTACCTTGGCCCCATGGATGGAGCTCATCCTGCATGATGTCTGAAGTGATCTGGCAGCACAGCCCAGGCCCCAGGAGGAAGGAGTGCATGACGTGATGGTGATGTTGAAACCCACAATTGCATGCCAGAGAGAA
The DNA here is from genome assembly GCF_004126475.2 of Phyllostomus discolor. Taxonomy (NCBI): domain Eukaryota; kingdom Metazoa; phylum Chordata; class Mammalia; order Chiroptera; family Phyllostomidae; genus Phyllostomus; species Phyllostomus discolor. The sequence continues at coordinate 105,188,860 of NC_040907.2, forward strand.
TGAGAGCATGAGGATGAAGACCAATTTGTGCAGCCATTTTGGGACTCTGAAAGGACAGATAAGCAACAATGGGGAACTTCTGGGCATGGGTTTGAACTTTAGTCATTCTGACAACAAGGGAATTTCTGTGCTTTGTGGGAGAGGTTGGCTTGGAGCAGAAATGCTCCCAGTCTCCTGAAATTGGAATGTTATTAATAAAAATTCTTTCCTCCTCCATATCTTCATGTTATGCTTGTAAATGGCAGCAAGAGGCTGAACTCAAGGCTTGCCAGTTACAGGATCACAACTCTGAAAGAGCACACCTGGAAAATTGATAAATATTCTGCTGAAACACTTCCCTGAGAACTTACCTAAGATTCCCACTTATAAGAAAGAGATAAAAGCCTCAAGACAAAGAACCCAGCATGAGTATTCTCCCTCAGGGAATCAGTGCATACCATACCCTTTCCCTTCTTATTACTCTACTTCTTTCTTCACAGGCACCTGTCTCCTAAACTCTAAGGCAATGGGAATCTGTAAGATTGTACCAGGCTGATCCCCTGGAACTTTCCCCAAACCCCCCCTTTTCTCTGACATCCCAGTGAGCTAAGGCAGCCCAGCCTAGGCTTTCCTACTGCCTCTTCTATGCTAAACCCTCTTCATTTCATTATCCCCAGCTTTAATAAATATATCCTCTTAGTCACTTGGACATATGTTGTGAACTCTTTCCTACACAAAGTCAAGAACCCACACACTACAGCTGGTTCTAGGGAGACCTGCTCAGAGCCAGACCCCTGTCCAGTAACATAATATGGCAACCTGAGACAGGACATTCCTTCCTGAGCCTATGCAGCCAAGATGGTCACATGCAGTGTCTTGGATTGTCTTATTGTGGGTAGAATGGCAGGACTCTAGAGAAGAGCATGCTCAGGAGCACCTTGAAGACCAGGATCATGCTAGCTACCAGAAAATGCCCATTTTGCCTCACTGGCTTCTCAATTTGCATTGGTGGGCTTGGGTGAGTTCCCTTGGAATTCTGGATCCTGTTATTATAAAGTAAGAGGCTGAATTTACTTGGTCTGTCTTTTAAAAAATTTCTTGAGGTAGAGTAAGAAGTCAGACTAAGGAAGGGCAGGAGGAGAAAAATGGGTGGCTAATTTAAATTTTAGCTTTCAGTTGAAGTTGCTTTCTGGTGGTCTTAAAAAACTTTTTTCTGAATATGGAAGATTGCAGCCTAGGGAAACATGCCTCGCCTCCTCACACAAGCACATCAAAATTACAACTAAACCATAGAACAGCTATCACTCACAACCATCAGAAATCAAAATGAATGGAAGTCCCACAACTGCAGAATTAAAGAAGAATCCATGTTGGGAACTGCCCTGCCTGGTATCAGAAGCTGTAAACCCCACCAAGGCTAAGGTTGAGGGGACGACCTTGGAACCATAAACCACCAAGGAGACAAAAGCTTATCTCCCTGGCAAGAGCGCTGCTTCTGCTCCTTTTACTTCACCCTGCCTGCTCCCCCATGCTTGGTCGGTTAGCCAATGATGGGTAAGATTCACCAAGGGGGGGATGAGCTAAGACGGGCACAATCACGTTGGAAGCCCCCAAGGAAGGACTTTGGGGGCTACAGCAAAAGGGGGTGATGGACCCTCCCTCCTCGGCTTTGACAAAGCCTGGGTCCTCATTGTCTGTGAGAAAATCTCCTAATCTCTTGGCTGCCTCACTTCCCTTGCCCCAACTAAGCCTGAAACAATGACAGAGGGTGGGGCAGCCCTGTGCTGGAAAGGGTGGGTTCCCCGGGTGATGAGGCCTAAGAAAGAATATGTAAAATCCTGTGAAACCTGCTTTGTTTAGAATGCTTTCAATTGAATGATAAGGGTCCAAGGGAGAAGTAAGTTTGTTCCTTAAAGTTTTTACAGCTCTTTACCCTGACTCAAAATAGGCTCACAGAGTTCCTTGTTATCTATTATTTGATCCTTACTTCCTGGCAATGATTAATGAGCTTTACCTGAATTCTTATGCAAACAAACACAATAAAAAGCCTGCTTGGGCAGGAGAACATGGCACTCTCCCCTAGGGAGGTGATGGAGGTGTTCCCCACTAGAGAGAGTGGCCGTTCCGTCCCTAGTTCCTCACAGGACCTGGTTGTCTCTGTGTTTTTCTTGTGTTTGGATGAGTCATCTGCAGCATTCCGAGGTCACTGCAGACCGGTGGTTGTGTCAAATCCAGACTGGTTGGAGGGGCAGAGATGGGGAGATGTGGAACAGGCTGGTCCTACACCCACTTGTGATGAATGAAAATCAGAAGGGATATCTTGAGGAAAAAAAGGAACCCAGCCCCACATCGGGGCTCCAGTGTCAGGAAGTTAAGTTGTCATAACTTCTGGCTATAAAAACCAGTGGGGATTGAGTCAGTGGAAGAAACTTCTGGATTTCCAAGCAGTTCCTCTTAAATGGGCTATGCACGGACTTACCCAGGGTCACTCCCTCTTAGCTGCAGCACCAGGCAGCATCTTGAAATGAAAGGCACCAGTGGTATACAGGAAGGAACTGAAGTGTCTGGCATGAGGGTGAAAACTGGGGACCTTCTCCTCTCAGACAGAACTGCTAGAAGAGGTATTGTTCCTTTTCTAAGGCCTCTGCACACAGAGCTACCATTTTTGAGGCTCCATAAACCTGGCTTTCACTCTTTGTCCCAACCTAGTGATTCCCTGAGGCTCTGCCCTACCCAACTTGTGGGCCCACCCAAAGTGTTAACAGAGGGTTTTTCATACAAATGACTTGTCTTGGCTCATGCTTTAAAAATTCCTAAATCCTCTCAAACAAGCTGCATCTGGCCTCAATGAGCCCTCCTTCCTCTTGCTAAGTGCCCAGGCCTAGCATGACCAGCAGCTAGCCTTGGTTCACAGCCTCACCATGTTTGCACACCTACAAGCCCAGCACAAGAAGCAGCAACCTGAAGACCACTTTATACCTTATCCCATGTAACCATGGATAGAACATAGGCAGTTGCTGACCTTGACCTACACATGCTGGGGAATCCCAAAGTCTGCATACTTACAGAGCCTGGAGCACCACCACCACCAACCTTCACAAGCAACACATTCAAGGGGTGGATTCAGCAGGCACCAGAGCCCCATTTAAGTAATTTCTGTGTTGTGGAGTGGGCCCTTGCACAGCTTATCCTCCACAGAAGGTGGAAGTTGGTGATCAGTGGTCAAAGATAGTCGTAATAGTTGACTGGCCCAAATAAACTGCTCCCATTGACCTGCCCATAGCAATCAAGGCTCAGTTACAAGAAGAAGGTTACTCAGTTCATAGAAGGGTGCATCTCAACTACCCAGATTGAGTAATAGAGGAGGCTGTGCTACTGGACCCTACAGGACACCTACTATATTACGTGATGCTGTCTAGACAGGGAGTCATAAAAGCAAACACCAGGAGGCTGCCAAAATGAAAGAACAAAGCAAAACTCCAGAAAAAGAACTAAACAAAATGGAGGTAAGCAATCTATCAGGTGCAGAGTTCAAAACGCTGGTTATAAGGATGTTCAAGGAACTTAGGACCTCAACAACATAACAAAGATCCAGTCAGAAATGAAGGATACACTAATTTAAATAAAGAACAATTTACAAGGGATCAACAATAGCGTGGATGAAGCCGAGAATCAAATCAGTGATCTGGAACATAAAGAAGCAAAAATCAACCAACCAGAACAGTAAGAAGGAAAAAGAACCCCCACAATGAGGATAGTGTAAGGAGCCTTAGGGAGAACTTCGAGCATACCGACATTTGCATCATAGGGGTTTCAGAATGACAACAGGAAGAACAAGAAATTGGAAACATATTTGAAGAATAATGAAAGAAAACCTCCCTAATTTGGTGAAGGAAATATACATACAAGTCTAGGAAGCACAGAGTCCCAAACAAGATGGATGCAAAGAGGCCCACAAGAAGACACATCATAATTAAAATGCCAAAGGTTAAAGATAAAGAGTGAATTGTAAAAGTGAAACTAGAAAAGCCAGTGTTTGTTCTGCCTGTCATCTACTAGACCCAATAAGCAGAGACAGGGATTAAATCTTTATGGGTGCTTTATTCAGATGGCCAGAGATCTGAGAAGACTGTGGATTTGTGCCCTAATGGACTGCACCATATTACATTTTTATTGAAGCCAGTCTTTTTATAACAGAGAACAAAGTGCAGTGAGGGGTTTTAAAATTCCAGGGGGAAATGATTAAAAAAAAAAACCCTGCAGCATACTTGCCCTGAGTGGTTAGCTGACCCTGGGCTGGTGGGCAGGTCATCTGTCTCTTCCTAGAACACAATGGCTCAGATATCTCCAGCTGCGCCCCAACTGGTGGTCTCTAGCTCTGCCTTAGGGGGTTGGCTATCTTTCCGGGGAGCAGTGAACCATATCTGCAGATCCTGAAATAATAGCTTTAACATGTACATTACCTACTAGGTTTATTAACTACTTACTAAAATTTTCCAACTCTTGGGTACCCTATCAAAAGCAGCAAGAGAAAACAAGTTAATTACTTACAAGGGAGCTCTCATAAGACTGTCAGCTGATTTCTCAAAAGAAACTTTGCATGCTAGGAGGAATTAGCAAGAAATATTCAGAGTCATGAAAAGCAGGGACCTATAGCCAAGATTGCTCTACTCAGCAAAGCTATCATTTAGAACTGAAAGGAAGATAAAGAGCTTCCCAGAGAAGAAAAAGCTAAAGGAGTCCATCATCACCAAGCCCTTATATGAAATGTTAAATGGACTTATTTAAGAAAAAAAGACTATCAAAACTATGAACAATAAAATGGCAATAAATACATACCTATCAACAATTGAATCTAAAACAAACCAGGCAAACAAGGTGAATAGAAACAGAAGCATGGGTATGGAGAATGGTTTGATGTTCCCTGTAATGGGGAAAAAGAGGACAGGATTAAGAAGTACAAATTGGTAGTTACAAAATAGTCATGGGGATGTAAAGTACAGTATAGGAAAGGAAGCAGCCAAAGAATTTATATGCATGACTCAGGGACATTAACAATAGTGTGGGGATTGCCTAAGAGAATGGGGGTTGCTAGGTGGAAGGGAGCTTAGGGGGAATATTGGGATAACTATAATAGCATAATCAATAAAATATAATTTAAAAAAAATGATTAGATATGTGAAGACAAAAACATCCTGAATAAATAAAAGTCTAAACTCATTCAGGTCTGAGAATGAGTGACCCTTACTCCCTTCATTCAGGCGTTCTTAGGTGACTGAGATTCTTTGTGGAGGAGGAAGGAGAGATCCAGTCATGTGGGAAGGTTTGAGATGTGGACATACAGTTACTGGATAGCCTTTACTTTCTTGCAAGTACTTACAGAAATTTGAAGATTAAACTAGAAATGATCAACTTAACATGGTAAAAATGTATCTCTTTTAATACCTAAAGTAGTTTTTGCATGCAAAATTAGAAAAATGCCAGTGTTACGGGGTGCAGCCAATAGGGGGGACCCCAAATAGGCATTTAAAATGGGGTCCAGAACTCAAGGTGTCTAGGAGATTTTAGGATGTCTTCACTGCCCCCCCCCCCACGTGTGGGTTGGGGGAAGGGACAAATGGAGCAGGGCCTTTGAGAGCTGTTTTGAATAGCAACACCCTTGTAGCTAACCTCTGGGTTGGTCATTTAACATATCTATAGCCTTTGGCTGGTCGCTTAGATATGTTAAATAGCTGTGGCCAGGCTCTGAGGCAGGGGAATAAAGTAACTGGGGAGCAGGTCCCCCAAGTTATAGCGCCTGCATGGGAGCTTGGAGATGATTGGTTCCATGACATGGGGTCACACCTGCCCAGACCCACGATGGCGACCAGAAAAGCTGGAGAAGACAGCAGATTGAGGGCAAGTGTGGCTGAGTGTAAGGAGGAGTCAGAAATGGGGCTGCAGAGGAAGATTGGCGCTGGGATTTAAACCCAGATGCGGCAGCCATTGGAGAGAGAACCACACAGCTTTAGCAGAGTGAAGACTCCCGCAGCCCTGCGAGCGATAAATCACCATGCGGCTTTAGCAGAGAACCGCCACGCAGCTTTGGCAGAGTGGGGACTCCCCCTTCCCACAGCTTTGTGGGGAGAAGCACGTGGTTTTGGCTGAGTGGAGACTCCCATGGCCCTGGGAGAGAGGACCACATGCCTTTGCCAGAGTGGGGACCCCCGCAGCTTTAGAAGGGGGAACCACCACCTGGTTTTAGCAGAGATCCTGGCGACTCAGCTGAGAATGCTGGGAACCCAGGGAGGTCTCCCACTCGAGATGGAGTACTAACTGGGAATAACCAGAGGACTGCCTGAGCCATAGACTTCTATTTCCTTTCCTGAGATACAGTACTATGGACTGGGCAAAGGGGGAAGGAAGGAAGGACTGTGTCTGTTTGTGGGTGTTTTAAGGGACTTTGGGATTTTTGATAAAGACATTAGGTCACTACTTTAACTCCGTATAGCATTAAATAAACATTTCCTTTCCTTTTCACAAATCTCTGGCATTGAGAGACGTCTTTCCTTGGGTGGTGGACATAACGGACCTGGGGGCTTCTTGCAATAATAGTATATCGTCCCAGGCCCCCCTTGTTTGTTCTGTAACACCAGCTCTAAATTACACTGAATGGGAAGCTTATCTTGCTTGCAAATTAGAAGTCCCTAGAAATAATGGGTCAATTAACACTAGGATAAAAAAACAGAAAGACCAGTTTTCAGAACTGGCTCTGGTAGCAGCTGCTCCAGGATGTGTTTTCTTGAGTGACAGGCAGACTGTTGTTCAGGTGATTTGCCACCTGCCAACTTCCTGGTTTTTCCCAGACCTGGGTTGAACCTTCCCCCAGAAAATCCTTTTGCTGGACTTGTCAATGTTATGAGGTTCCTGTCCAGTCTGGTCTTTTCCCCAGGTTTTCTCAAGCTGGGTTCTGCCCATTCATACTGGTATTTTGGCTTTTGCTGTATGTGTACCCCCAAAAGGAGTTTTCCTGCTCCTTTTCTGATGCTCCTGATTCCTGACCTGGGTTGATTCCCAGTGAAATGCTTCCTGTCCACCAGGATGATTAAGTCCTCCTAAGGGCAGAGGACATGGCAGCCTCTTGGAATGTTTGAATAAACCTGTAAATGCTATCATTTTCTAGGAAATCAGGCTTGATAAAGTGCTGTGGTTTCCTAATGAAGTAGGCTCAGTGTCTGATTCAGCTTCCCAATTTGTTGAGCTTAATGTCTAATTCAACAGAATTGCTAAATAGTGTTTGCTTGGAAGCTCTTGTGAAGGACTCTATTTTTATTAAGGAAATCCAGGCCATCCATGATGAATTATAGGAGGCTGACATTGGATTTGGAAAGAGAAGGTAGGCATGGATGGGTGGTTGGGAACATTTCCTCTTATTTTTGCTGATGGATTGGGAGACATTGAAATGATCATGAAGGGAGAAACTACCTAGTCCCTTTAACTGTCCCTTTTAAAATTACAGTTTACATTCAACATTACTTTGTGGTAATTTTAGATGTACAGCAATAGTGAATGGACAGTCATGTACTTTATAAAACAATCCCCACGATATTTCAAGTACCCACCTAGCACCGAATCCAGTTATTATATTATTGACTATGTTCCTTATGCTTCACTTTATATCCTTGTGACTATTTTGTGATTTTCAATTTGTAATTCTTAATCCCTTCACTTTACTCACCTAAACTCCACTTTTCCTCTGGCAACTATCACCCTGTCTCAGAGTAAGCTACTATACAAATGGTAGAGATAATTATCCAATGTCTGTTTTTAAATCTGAACCTTTTCCCTCCCAATTAGGAAATGTTATGGGGCAACATATATTTTTAACAATCTGGTCTGACCCAATTTATGTGGTAGGTGATACTTTCTTGAAACTAATCATACCTAATTTTTTTTTCCAGAAGGATGAAATGCATTTAGAAAATAAACTAGATACTTGACCAAATGAGAAAATAATTTTAAAGAAACCTCTCACGGGAAAACTAATCTTGAGACTGACTGAACATTTGCTAACCATCTTTTCTTCATTATTAACTTCCATGAGAGCCTCAGGGACAGCTTACCAGGTACCCACTCTACTCAGAATAGCCCAAGACAGCCCAGAGAATTACAGGGATGCTTCTAATTCCCAGCTTGCTAAATATTTGTCTCTCCATAGATGGGGAACAGTCCACAATTCCTCAAAAGTCCCCTTTTTGAGTGCATTTTCATCAACTGGGAGAAATTTGACCCCAAGTCTTTCAAGAAAAAGGCTAATCTTCTTTTGTAACATGGTCTGGTCCTACTATAAAGTGGGCATTCAAGAGATTTGGCCAATAAATGGCACCATTAATTTTAATACTATCTTGCAGCTGGGACTGTTTTACTATTCCCAAAGGAAACAGACAGTTCCCTTGGGAATAGTAAACAGAGAGATTCCATATATCTAAACCTTTATGGCTCCCAGAGGTGACCCTAAACTATGTGCTGTCTATAAATAAGAAAAATCTACCCAGATTAAAAAAAAAAATTCAAAAATGGGTGAAAGGATTCGTCAGTCCTTTACTGTTGGGAACCTCCCTGACTGGTATCAGGAGCTGAAACCCCTGCCTACGCTAAGGCTAAGGGAATGCCCTTGGAACCGTAAGCCAGCAAGGAGACAAAAGCTTATCTCCCTGGCAGGAATGCTGCTTCTGCTGCTTTATTCATAACTGAACCCCAAAAAGCTTGGTCGGTTAGCCAAAGGTGGGTAAGATTCCCTATGGGGGAAACGATCTAAGACAGGCATGATCACTTTGGGAGGCCCCCCAAAAGAAGGACTTGGGGGGCTGCAGCAAAAGGAGGTGATGGACCCTCGCTCCTCGGCTTTGACATAGCCTGAGTTCTCATCATCTGGGAGAAAATCTCCTTATCTCTCGGTTGCCTTAGTTGCTTGCTCCACCTAAGCCTGAAACAATGACAGGGTGGTACAGCTCTGTGCTGAAAAGGGTGGATTCCCCAGGGTGATCAGGCCTAAGAAAGAATATGTAAATTACTGTGAAACCTGATTTGTTTAGAATGCTCTCAGTTGAATGAGAAGGGTCCTAGGAGGAAGTTAGTTTGTTCCTCAAAGTCTTACAGTTCTTTGACCCCGACTCAAAATAGACCAGCAGAGTTCCTTGTTTTCTATAGTTCCTTACTTCTCCCTAATGAGTACTGTACTTTACCTGAATTATTATGCAAAATGAGCTCAATAAAAGCAGGTATGGATGGTAAATTGGCGTGCTTCTCACTAGAGGGGGTGGCCATTCCATCCCTACTTCTCCGCAGAAACTGGTCTGTCTCTGTGCATGTTTTTTCTTGCATGTTTTTCGACGAGCCATCCGCAGTGTTCTGTGGTCACTGCTGGCTGGTGACCCACGCGCATCACTTTACAAACACTTGAGGTATTAAAAATAACTATTTTTGGCCCTAGCTGGAGTAACTCAGTAGATTGAATGTTGGCCTACAAACTGAAAGGTCACTGGTTTGATTCCCAGTCAGGGCACATGTTTGGGTTGCAAGCCAGGTCCCCAATTGGGGGTGTGTGTGAGGCAGCCAATCGATGCATCTCTCACACATCAGTTTTTCACTCCTTTTTCTCCCTTCCTTCCCCTCTCTCTAAAAATAAATAAATAAAATCTTTTAAATAAATAAATAAATAAATAAATAAATACCTTTTGTTTTACAAATAACATCTTTACAGGGCCAGCAGTGTGGCTCCAGGATATCAAGGCCCACCAAATCCTCTATTTTCCCAAAATGCCCTCTTTTCATTTTTAAAACTTATAGGTAACTGACCTTATGGAACCAAAGTCATTCTAGGAGGAGCTTTACTTTCCCTACATTTGTGAAATGCAGAAACCTTGTCTTCTTCAAGAACTCTTCTCTGGGCCATCTCCTAAAATACAAATTTTGGGGAGATAATTTTTATCAAAAAGGGAAAAACCTTAGCTATATCTGAGCAAATGAGTTCAACTTGTCTCATCTATTCTTTTCTAAATTAGTGAATTCTGGTAAAAGTTATTGAATATCTAGATAGTTTGAAATAACATGAGATACTGAAACATTGATTGTTAGACAAGTCTTTTTGGTTGTTTTATTACAAAGAGGCTGTATAGTAGAGGCTGTAGAGGCATGTGGATAAATATCTTGTACTTTCTTGAAGGTATATTTTTTGAAAGTGAGAATGTGTTTGACAATAGAGGAACTTGTGTTTCTAAAGGTCATGAAATGTGTTCTTAAAAGTCAATCTAAGGAATGTTTTTGTTTACTTTTTGTCTATCATTGGAAATTGAGGTTTCTAGTAGTTAAAAGTCTAAATTCAGTTGGAAAGAAATTGTATGGTATTAATAATAGAAGGCATAAGGCACAGAGATTCATTTTTGAAGTACAAGAATTGAAAGTGAGTTGATCTAAAGATGCTTATTTCTGAGTAGGTAAGAGTTTATAAAAGTTATAGAACAGCTTATAAAAGGTTTTGAAGGTTATACAAGTTTATAAAAGTTTTAAATTTGTAAAAGAAAAACTTCAATCAGGCTCCAGTACCCCTTCCTTTACCTAATTTCTCTTTGGTGATATTCTTTGATGACTGATGGGACCTGGAGTTGTTTTCATTACACTTTCTCTTGCCCCTCTCAATGTGGGAAACCCTACTTGTCTTATATGGAGTAAATCCTTCATCAAGACACATTTCATCAATGCTTAGGTAGAAGATAAAGCTGTCTTCTAGACACAGAGTCACCCTCATGACTATACCAGGTGACACCTGAGACACAGGGCCTGGTGGGTGAGGAACTGATCACTCCTGACATCAAAGGGACCCATTTCTTCCCCTTTGTTTGGTGCTCTGGTCAGTGGTAAGGCTACCCTCAGGGTACAGGGGAAACACATCTACAGGCAGGCATGGAGTTGAGTCTCCTATCTGAGTGGGATAAACCTATTTCCAGGGCATCTGGCTGGTGCCCTCTGGTAAGGCCACTGACCCTCAAGGCACAGAGTAAACACATCCATCTCTTTGTATTTCTCTGCTGGTGTAGACTATATCTCCTGGTCCTCTATTAAAGCATTTACCATCTGTCACCAGGTTTCTGACCTTTCAGGAAGCTAAAGAAGCCCCACCGAGACTCTTTCCTGCTGCTTGATTCCTTAGATTGAACCAAGACTTTCTTTATTTCCATCACTTATTCACAGTACTTGAAGCTTTCACTTAGAGCTTCAACAGGTCTTCCTGCTTGGTATGTAGGACTTTCCATCCTCTTCTCTTGTCTTCTTAAAAGTTGTCAAGAGGAAATAAGAAAAATATTGTGCTTTCTCTATAAAATTTAGTAATTCAAATTATGTGTATGCTCTTTATGTGCTTAGTCTTTATGTGATATGTGTTCATGTGTGCATTGCATGTGGTACATTTTCTGCCTCCAGATAGTATAACTAGGGTGTAATAGTTTATTGGCCTAAAGAAATTAAACACTTGTATAAATTATGCAGGATTCTGTGTTGTGGAAAAATATTTGGTATTAAAACTAGTTTAAAGTGTGATTAATATTTTTAGAGTATTACCATAAAATGTGTTGTTTTAAAAAAGTTTATTTTACAATCTTTTGGCTAAGTTGTTTGACAAACTTCCCAGAGTTTAAATTTTAAGAACTGAAAATGACTTTGAGTTATTCCAATGGGCCCCTGGAATACTTCAAGCATTTATTCTCTCTTCATATAAAATAGAAGTTTTGGAACTTATTAGGCCTATTTAATATGCTTGAAATTACATGGGAAGTTTTACAAAATAGAGTAATACTAATAACTATGTTCTATTTGTATACATATATTTTTATTAAAATGGAAGTTCTAAAGATTTTCGCCTGCCCCTAGGAAGAAACTTGAAAAAAATTAAAACAAATTCAAACAGGAAACTCTCAGGAGTAGTCAGTGTCCTGTCAGTGACACTGGACAGCACAAGAGTGGTGGTTTCTTGTGGAAATATCAAGCAGTGGTGCTCCAGGTGTCTGTGGTCCACACGTTGGGAGTTTATGAATTGTTTCCAGTGTGCAATCCACACTTCTGATGAATCATGTAAACATTTTAAAATCTCACATATTATTTGGTCTTTATATATTGAAATTGTTGTTAAATCTAAAAATATAGACTTTCTATTGTGCTTTTATGTCATTTTACAGTAATTATTACTTATCAAGAAACTGTTATCTTGGTGGAGGGGGGAAAATGCAGACAACTGTACTTGAACAATAATAAAATAAAATAAAAAAGAAACTGTTATCTTGGAATGTAATGTCTTACAAAGAAGCAAAGTTCTTTATCAAGTGCTTTATAATCAGGTCTATAACCATGTAATTTTAAATTTTGACATTTATAAACAGTTATTGTTTTACTCTGATGAATTTGCAAATATATTACCTCTTTGGAAAACTTCATGAAAAGAACTCTGACTTACTCTAAATTACAGATATCTAAGCAGGCCATATCTTTTTGGTTTAAGCTCCAGGCCCAGTTCTCTGGGCAGAAAAATCAGGTAGGAGACACCAGGACCAACTACAATGACCTCCTACCCCATTACTGATCAACCAGCAGAGACCATGACCCTAAAAAAGCACACATAGAAAACTGCTGAATATTCTGCTGAAATTGTCACCTGGGGTTTCCCCTAAAATTCCTGCCTGCAAGAGAGAAATAAAAGCCTCAAGACAAAGGGCACAGCACATGTGTTCTCCCGGGAAGCAGCTTGCTCTATCACCCTTAAAAATTTGGGGGGCTAGAAGTCTCTCAGCAGGGAACGAAGCAGGATAGTAAAAACTAGAAAAATTCCTACCTCAGTAAAATAAGACTGATCACTAAACAAACTGGCCAAGCAATTTATAGATAGGTGCAGATGGTCCCCAGGGCAGAAGGCCCCAGTACCTGGCAGGTGGCAAAAGTGGGAAAGCAAAGACTTCATCCCCAGGATAACCTCATCTCCCTGGAGATAATATCTATGAGATAACATCTAGGTCTCAGTTGTATTTCAGTCCCAGGCCCAGAAAATCAGCAAAACCAAGTGGGCAACTCCAGGATCAACTGCAGTGACTAAGGACCCCCTGCTCTGTCACTGACAAATGTGACCATGACCCTAAAAGAGCACACCTGGAAAATTAATGAATATTCTATTGAAAACTTCCCTTGAGATCTCCCCTAAATTCCTGCCTGCAAGAGACAGATAAAATCCTCAAGACAAAGGCCATAGCACACATGTTCTCTTTCTAGGGAATAGCCCTTGCCATTCCCTTTCCTATCTTCTTACTGCCCCTCTTCTTTTTTCACATGCACCTGCCTCCTAAACTCTAAAGTCAGGTGTCCAACCTTTTGGTATCTCTGGGCCACACTGGAAAAAGAAGAGTTGTCTTGGGCCACACATTAAATATATTGTGACATGTAATCCCAATAAAATCTCATAATTTTTATGTAAATTTAGGATTTTGTGTTGGGCCGTATTCATAGACACTCTGAGCCACATGTGGCCTGTGGGCTGCAGATTGGACACCCATGCAAAGCAATGGGCAGCTGGCAGTTTATCCCAGGCTAATCCCCTGAAACTGTCCCCAAAACCCCCCTTTTCTCTGATATCCCAGTGAACTAAGATAATCATCTGGACTTGTGTTGTGAAATCTTTCCTATACAAAGTCAAGAATCCACACTCTACAGCTAGCCCTAGGAAGACTCACTCAAGGCCAGACCCCTGTCTAGTAACATTATGAAGTGATGGAGAAAGACCTCAACTCTAAGTGTGTCAGGCTCTGGATCAGGGGTCCTTAAAGTGTACTCTTTACTAGCAGCATCAGTATCATTGGGAAACTTATTAGAAATGCAAATATTTAAGCATCACTCCAGATCTATGGAATCAGAAATACTCAAGTGGAGCCCAGCAGTCTGTTTTAACAATAAGCCCTCCAGGTAACTCTGGTGCATGTTGCAGTTTGATAAGTTCTATTCTGGAGATCAAGATTTTAAGCACTATACAAACACATACTCTGTGGGAAGTCAAATAATGCTTAGTTAAGATACTTAATGAGCCACTGAGCTGCTGTAACCATGAGCAGATTGCAGTTAAAGGCTGAGCCAATTATTCTGGGTTATGAGCTTCTTGTACCCACTCAAACAGGCGAAAAACATATTCTCTTCTATGCCCTGCCAACTACAGATTGACTTTACTCAGTACTCTTCTCAATAGGCCCAATTCCAAAAATAAGTATTTGAATTTCACTTGCCTTTGCCAGCACAGATAATATCTATATCCCTTTAGTCTAATTTATAGATTTAAGAATCAGTCTAGAGTCTGATGTGGCTGTCATACAGAACAAGCAATGTGAAGCAAAAAAGAGTGATATACATCTTTATTGTTAAACTAAAAATCTTTATTGAAGTCAGCTTGATAAATTGATAAAGTAACCAATAATAGGTAGATATTGCAAAAGTAAATTGCATAGATCAACTCAGAAATTAATCAGGAACCCAGTTTTAGGAGACAAATACAAGGAATTTAAAGATTGTGAACTAACTTTTAATCTCATTGCTACCTCCCACTCAAAAACCTGAAAAGTTACAGAAATGGTATTTTATAAAATCAATTATAGACCCAAAAAACAAAAAAAAATATATCTCTCTAATGGACTAGAAACTATGCACAATCCTTAAAAGACAGTGAGTAGATGGGATCTATTTGAAATAGGAAACTATAAGCTAAATTCATACAGGACAAAATGAAATGTAGGTGCAGCTCCTCCATGGTTTGTAGCCCAAAGGTGGTGAATCTTGGAGCAGAGCAGAAAGGGAGTCGAGAGATGTAAAGAGTCACTGGCTGGTCTCAGCAGAAACAGTCATGGGTGCAGACTCTTTCCTCTGTCCCACCCTCTGCTTCTGGCAATCAGTTGAGGGTGGTGAGTTGTATAATTGAGTCTAAGAGTCAGGATAGTGACCTGAGAATCTCGAAACACAGGGGTTACTGAGAAACTCCTCACTCTGGAGAATAATAAGGAATAATAAGTGGACATTTGACCTGTTGGCTTATCCTGAAATTCTGCTGATAGTGCCACAGAAAATAGGTCATAACATTCAAGAATGCCACCTTCAAAGATGAGCAGATACCAAGAATTACCAGGATGACTTGGAAGTCTTGTACTAGTAAGAAATGAGCCAATGTTAGCAAGTAGGATGTGTGAGATTTTGTACTGGGGTAATTTACATTTTCAGAGGGATTTGAGATAATATTGATCCCCTCAAAGCAAGCATAGGTTGTTATAATAAAGAAACAATTATAGTTCTTGGAAGTATGTATGTATGTATTTATTTCACATACCACACCCTTCACAGACATGCACACAACACATACACATATCATGCATACCCACACACACAGCATACATACTACACACATATACAAACCACATATGTACCAAAAAGTACACACACAAAGCACCCAAAAGGTATCATAGACACTAGAAACACACTCATGTGCACATACCACATACATTTCTAAAAACAAGTAGATTTCATCTATAACCCAGTGTATATCTACATCAATTAAAAGAACAAAATGAAGCCCTGGGTGGTGTAGCTCAGTGGATTGAGCACGGGCTGGGAACCAAAGTGTCCCAGGTTCGATTCCCAGCCAGGGTACATTCCTGGGTTGCAGGCCATAACCCCCAGCAACCTCACATTGATGTCTCTCTCTCTCTCTCTCCCTCTCTCTCCCTCTCTCTCTCTCTCTCTCCCTCCCTCCCTCCCTTCCCTCTCTAAAAATAAATAAATAAAATATTAAAAAAGAACAAAATGGTTCTAAGAGAATCACAATATTTGAACATGTTCATCTCACCTTCCCCCTCTAATAATAGTTTTTTTTTATGTTATTATCTGTTCAGCTCATTATTTTTCTTTCCCACATAGGATCTCTGTGCCATAGGTAAAGCCACACTGAACTAATTATTTCCCCAAACAACGGTAAACTTAGACTTCTACCTGATTTCTCCTCCCTCTCTTTCCAACTTTGGGGCATCCAGACATGATAAAAGTGGGAGAAGAGAGGAAAACACAAGATATATCTTTCTCTTCCAAAGCAAGTTTCATGGAAACCATTTCATTTTTTTAAATAATTATAGTAAAATATATTATCAAAGTTTGTTTTTTTTGTGTGTTTCTATAATTTTAAAAGTAACCATTGGAAATTAAATTGGATGTATAACTGGTCAAATTCTGAAAAAGCAAGATGGGAAAATATTACTGGATCAACCCAATGAAGGAAAAGAGAAAAGAAAAAATACTAGAAATAGGGTAAATATAAAAAGATAAAGTGACAAAATAGTAAGAATGACTGGACTTATCAGTTTTCAGTGTATATCCACAAAATAATTAGGTCAACTTTCCCTATTCGAAGGTTAGTATCTCAGATTGTTTCAGAAGGCAAAATCTACATGTACCTAAAGCAAGATGGAACAGAGGGTTGATACTTTGACACTTAAGGGATGAGCAAGGATCCAACAGGAAAATTCAAATATAAACAAAGCAAGAGTGAAAATGTTAATGTAACTGAGCATAATGTAACTGGGCGCATTCATATTGTGCCCACCTATGACCCTAATTATTGGGTCATAATCATATGAGTCATAATTATTGGGTCATAATTGTATGACCCCAAAATTAGTATTAGAAGACACAGATTTTTATTCACAATATTCCAACCTTGAGAGTGCTTCAGCTTGGAGTCCTGTCCTCCCACTAGAATCAGCACTCTCCTTGCTCACCAAAAGGCTATATGCCAAAACCAAGCCCAATAATTCCCCATATCTTGATATGTACTTAAGTTGGCTATGCAAACAGTCTCAAGCAGCTTTCTCCTTCAGGATCTGGGATACATTGTCATCAGCCTCAACATAACAGTCCAGGAAAGCATATGCCATATTACACTGGATCAGAGTAAAGTCCAGGAAAGGCACAAATCCTGAGAGAGTGGCCTTTCCATATTTCCAGAGTCCCAAGAGTCAGTGTCTTGCAAGGCAGAGTCCTTAATGGTTTGAGTCAGCTAGGGCAGGAACAATCAGAGCAGCAGCCCGTCATTCTCTCCCTTACTACACCAGGCTGCGTGGATGAATCTTGACTACAAACTGCCTAGCTGCTGCCTCGTGACCCTCCTTCCTCATGGTTGCCCACTCTTAGTTTAAATCCTGAACTGGAGCTTTCTATGTGATCTCCTATGCAGCTCCTCTGACAATGAGCTACATTTGCTAGTTTCCCATATTTTCTACCTTCTCTTGGTTGTCATCCTTAGTTAGGTCAAGCAATTATTACTCAGTGATCCAGGGACCTTAGCATCCCCTGGCTACATCAAGGGTCAGGATAGTCCTTAAAGTCATATACCCATCTCTTGCCTCAGGACAGTAGTCAGCTATTATCTAGCTACCACCTTGTCATTGTTATGAAAAGCATCTTAACAACATTATCATACACATCCCCCACCCCTCAACCAAAGCCTATGGGGGTCTTGGGGACCTCTCAATCTGTACTGGGTTTCAATAATATCAAAAAACCTAAAAAGAGTAAATGAGGTATTTTATCTTTAGTGAAAGTGAAGGAAAGGGAGGAAGATAGAGAGGAAAAGAAATATCAATGTGATAAAGAAACACTGATTGGTTGCCTTCTGAATGCCCCAACCTGGAACAGAACCTGCAACCCAGGTATGTGCCCTGACTGGGAAGCAAACAGGTGAACTTTTGGTTTGTGGGATGACATCCAACTAGCTGAGACACACTGATCAGGGTCAAAAGTTATTTTTACTAATAAAATCCACAATCCAAAATTAGGACATTATAGTCATGAACATTCAAATACTAGTTTCAGAATAAATTATGCAAAAATATAAAACACACAAGAAAATAAATTTCTTGGCATCAAAAAGTTTTAACACATTCCACAGAAATTTGGAGCTCAAAGAAATAAAAAAGTAAATATAGAAGGTCTGAATAATATAATTAACCAACTTAACATATTAGCTACAGAGAAAATTTTGTAAGCTGCAAGGAGATAAAACACATTTTTTAAAAATTATATGTTAATGCAAAAGTTATACATATTATTCATAAACTAGGCTCCAAAACCTTTATCAGTTCTATTTTGAATGAAGAATAAATTCCATGAGCCTTATTTTCTGACTATAATGTAATAAAATTAGAAGTCATGACACAAGAAGAACAACACTTAATCATGTGAAGATTTATAAACCTGCTCTTTCCATCAGGGCACCCACCTCAGGGAGGGAGAGATCTTTAAAATGCAGATTATCAGCCATCCTTTCTTCATAGTACAGGTCATAAGTGATTTTATCAGATCTTGATAAGGTAGTTAAATGTAATGCTTTTTTTAAGGATTCCAAAATATAAAATATTTTTAGACATAGTTTTAACTGAATGCATAAATAAACTGGAAGTTATAGATAACAATAAAAGCATCTACAGATCAACAGTACTTATAAGTATAGATGTAACATTTATTACTGAAATATTTCCTCATT
This sequence comes from Phyllostomus discolor, assembly GCF_004126475.2. Lineage (NCBI taxonomy): Eukaryota > Metazoa > Chordata > Mammalia > Chiroptera > Phyllostomidae > Phyllostomus > Phyllostomus discolor. The sequence continues at coordinate 105,207,422 of NC_040907.2, forward strand.
AAACTCAGGAATACATTCAAAGAACAATATACCATGAATTAGCCAGATTTATCCCAAATAATGTGAAAAAATTTATTAGCATTACATATGTTAATATAATTTATCACAACAATTTTTTATGAAGGAAATTCAAAATTATCTCATTTATTGCTTAAATGGCATATAATAAAATTCAACAACCTCACATTTTGGGGAGCATCAGAAATACCCACATCATACTTACTGGTGAAGCATAGTAGGCAATAAAATGAGGATGTCCACTCAGCATAATGTCTCAGCATTTCTATGGATCCATATTTACCTACTTCAGGAAGGGAGAAGAAATAAATAAAGCATATAAACATTGAAATTAAATTGAATATTAAATCTATGAGAAAAGGAGAATTAGCCATGGAATGTGTTGTCACAATCTACTAAGCATTTCAAGTGTAACTGGTGCTAAATTCAGACTTCATATCAAAATAAATTCCAGATGGGCTAAATATTTAAATGCCTATTTAAAAAAACAAATTAGCCTTGGCTGGTGTGGCTCAGTGGATCAAGCATCTGTTTGCAAAACCAAAGGGTTGCTGGTTCAATTACCAGTCAGAGCACATGCCTGGGTTGCAGGCCAAGCCCTCAGTTGGGGGTGCACAAGAGGCAACCACACATTGATGTTTTTCTCCCCCTCATATTTTCCACCTTCCCCTCTATCCAAAAATAAATTTTTAAAAAATCTTTTTAAAAAGCAATCATAAAGACAAGAGAAAAACTAGAGAGTAAAAATTTGTATGAAAATCTGGGTGTTCTTTCAAAGCATGCAATCAAAATAAAAGAATATAAGGATAAGACTAATGTTAATACCTAAAAATTAAAATATGCTTTGAAATAAAACAAAAGCCTGCTGGATACAAAGTTAAAACATAAGGAAAACTGAGGGGAGGGATAGGCAGAAATACATAGAAAACGATTAATATAGTTATTACATAGAAGATCTGATGAAAAAGAAAATGGTAAAATAATTTTTTAAAGGCAGGAGACAGTACACAGAAGCAATTTAAATATAAAATGAAATGCAAATGACCAGTAAATATGAAAAAGCCTTAGTGAGATATAGTGTATAGCATTGTAATGTATAGATATAATGTATAGCAAATCAGCATAGAGTAAAAAGACTAGTAATATTAACAGGGACTATGGACAGACATTCTTGCCTGTAAATTGCTGCTGGGAATACTGTTACAACCTACTTGAAGGGCAATGGGCTGGAATTCAAGACACACCCCCTGACTCCAGAAACTGCAGCTTTAAGAACCTGTTCTACAGAAACAATTCCACTGTGTCACAGTTATGTATTCAGGTACCCCTTATAGCATTTTTTTTTTAATTTAAAAAGGAAAGGACAAATTTTAAATGTTCATTGATATAGAAATAAGAAAATTACATAACTTCTGTCCTATAAAATATACAAAAATTATGTAATTTACTGAGTTATATTTAACATAAAAATTTATCTATAGTGACTATTAAGTAAAAAAATCTGACCAAAGAATTATATGTATAATATAATGAAAGAATGAGGTGTGTGGAGTCTGGCTGTCTGGAAAATTAGGACCCAAAATAATATCAATGTTCAAATCATGTTACACTTATATCGACACAAGGAAATACTTAATTCATGTAATATAAAATTAAACAAATTTCCCTGACTGGTGTGGCTCAGTGGGTTGGACACCATCTCGAGAACCGAAATCTCACTGGTTAGATTCCAGGTCAGGGCACATACCTTGTTTTAGACCAGATCTTCTGTTGGGGGCATGCGAGAGACAAATGATCAAAATTTCTCTCGTACATCGATGTTTGTCTCACTCTCTTTCTCCCTTCCCCCCTCTCTAAAAATGAATAAAATCTAAAAAAGTAACATAAAAAAGACAAATTGGATGTAGAAAATGATCTATAGCCATCCATATACCCCAAATCTGTATTATATACATCAGCATGGGGAAAAGTAGGTTTACAGTTGTTTGTATGGAAAACACAGTCAGGTTATGATGACTACAAAAGCTTTATTAACTCAAGAGAATGTCACAATGATACAGTGCACTTAAGCATAATCTTTAAGTGCTCAAAATGCTAGCTTTTGTTATTCACACATTTTTGTAGAGTCTACTTGCAATACTTTGTGTTTTGAGTACTTGCAACTTTAGACCTAATTTTGTCCACCCCTCTACAATACAGATTTTAAAATTGCAAAAAAAAAAAAAATCACTGAAGTATTTACTGCAATTTTGTCTGGTGGAGTCATTTAGAAAACCTGTTACAGTTGTCCCTCGCTATATTATGGTTCAAGTATTGCGGCTTCACTGTATCATAGTTTTTTAAAAAAATATATATCTAATTCTGTATCATGGAATTTTTGCTATATTGCAGGATTTTGCGGTATACTGTACCTATATAAAATTTTATATGTTATTAAAATTACGTAGGTTTAAGAGTGTAGAAAGTGTTTAAGAGCATATGAAGTGTTTATAAGAGTGTGGGAAAGGTTAATAGGAGAGTGGGAAAGGTTTATAGGAGTGTGGGAAGGGTTTACAAAACCTTTAAATATATATAAGTAATAAAATAAATATAATGACACTACTTCTCTGATTTTCAGCTATCTCAGGGATCTCTGAAATGTAACTCCCACAATAGGTGAAGGATCATTATATTTTCTCCTTTTAAATTTGCCTCTGCTTCAGTTTTCCAAAGTGGGCATGTGCCAATTCTATAGCCTGAGAAAAATATTGAAACCAAGGGACAGGAAGAGGGTGGGAAGTGTCCTTCCTGGCACCAGTGCATGAGCCCATCCCCCACTGAAAAACTATGCGCTTAGAAGTCATGAACAGGAGTCCCCAAGTTAAGAGGGCAGGTGCATTGCTTGAGCCTGTACCATAATGACACATATCTGGTGGCCTGTGCAAGGAAGATATATGACCAGAGGACTGACCCATACTTTCAATCTTTTGCCAAAGAAGCCCTTGCATTTTGTAGAAAATTCCTGAAGCATTGTTCATAGCAATTCAATTCTGGGAGGCCCAGCTCTTCAGGGACATGAGTATTCAAGGTAAAACCTTTCAGCTAATGACAACTTTTGCATTTTAATCCATACCTAAATAGTATTTTCTGTGCCATATTACACAACTGCATATTAAAGTTACTGACTGAAATGTTCTGGGCATTGGCTTTGCTGATATTGTGAGGTTTTGCTAAAGTAACTAACTTCTCCCCATAATCCACCCTTGAAGGTCCACCCTCTAGTTTGGGGGAGGGGAGCTGAGGGCAGAATTCTTCCAGGGTGGAGGCTATCTGCAGGCCTGCTCCCAGCTTTGTGTCTCCTTCCTCCCCCTGAACACATGCTTGACCTTACCTGCCCAAGAGAAAGGAAACCAGGGTCTTGAATTTTTCTGGAATTCCTGGAAGGTTACTGGTGTTGAGTAAATTAAGGCCATTCAAACTTGCCCGAGGTAAGTGAATAAGTGACAGAGATGTCAGAATAAATGTGAAGTGCCCCTCACTGTTCCTATGGCACTTGGTGTAAATTCTGCTATGTCATTTCAACTGCAAGCTGTACGTCCTTGTGTTATTATAATAGCATTCCCCAGACACCCTGAATTCCTTGATGACAAGGGCCATCTCTGTAACACAGTACCAAGCACAGAATTTTATTCCTCTTTTGAGACCTAAAAATGTCTATTGAATGAATGAATGAATGAATGAGTATATAGATACATAAAGAAATAAATAGAGGTGTTTTTAGATCTAGGAATCACAATGCAAATCAATTATCACTGTTCATGTTGTTATTACTAGCAAACCTCACCAGATTTTTACCTGGCTACTTTTTGCTTGAGCAAAAGATGTCTAATTACTGGAAACTAAATGACTCAGCATCTGCCCAGCCTTAGTAACAGACAAGCTCTCAGTCTGAAAATTGCACTGTGCTCCATAAAATTATATTGTAGTCAATGGTTTTCTCCAGAGCTGGTTTACTGACTTGACATGTAGCTAAACTAATTGCTTGTAATTAACTGGTGTTAAGATCCCTGTTGGTCATGCTCTTTAAGGGTCATGATGGTTGTGATGACACTAGTAGTGTGTTTGTGTGTGTGTGTGCATATGCATGCATGCACATGCATTCTATCAGAAAGTGAAGCCAACAATGGCCAAGTCACTCACAGCTACCTGCATTCAGCTTCCCTGGATCTAATTAATCTCCCAACACAGAAATATATTAGTGCTGAGCCCTCTGCAGGGGTATCTGGTACAACTCAGTGAACCAGTTAGAGTGGGGAATCAGAAACTAGCTCTGGGGAGGCCAGGCTTGGTTAATGAAAAGAGGGAGAAAAGAAGTGAGCCTGGAATGTTCTTAGACTCTTGGGCAGAGTACCAAGTAAAAAAATAGGTGGTGATCATTGAAAGAAGAACCAAGCCTAAGATTTTTTCATAGTAAAGATATAAGGTCTGCACCAAAGGAGGCCAAGACCATGTCAGTGTTTGAAATGGGAAATCTAGGAAGGGGCACTGGGGACATCCATTGCTGTAGAGATGCTCAGTGCTTCCATGTAAGGGCATTGTTGATACCTCTGGATCAAAGCATTCAATATGTTTGTAAAGAGTTTTTCTAATTCCTTTAATATAGCATATTAAGATGAACATGGTATCAGAAAGTGCACCAAGACAAAAATATCTCTATTGTATGACACATGACTGCACGACATTATTCTAGCTCTCTGTATTTATTACTCTCAAAATAAATTGAAAAAATAACAAATATAAATATTTTAAATAACCAAGCACTACTTCTCTCCTTCCTCTCCCTCCCATCTCCCCCACTGTGGTAGAAGCCATAACCCAGGTGACTCTCATGTTGTGAGGTTAAGAGAACTTCCGAGACAGGGACAGGACAATACTATTTAGGTGATCTGCCAGAGTGATAATCTGCAAAGAGCAGTTGTTACTCGTAGTGCTTCCACTGCCATCACCATCCAGCACACTCACCTGCTCTATATGGTAACATGGTTTTCATAAGTTATATTAAACTATGTGTCATTAAGTTATGCTGGTCCAAGGACTTGCTTCCCCCCACCTCACTTGTGTGACAGCAGGAGAAACATGATGCATCCCACGAGAATCAGGATGTGGCCTTGGGCTCACATTTAACCTCAAGCTGTTAAATCTCCTGAGTTTCTGCTCCTCAACTGTAGAATGAGAATGACAAGGTAGTTACAGTTCAAGGAGCTAACAGATGCAGATCCCTTAGCATAGTGCCCTCACTAGTGCCTTAGACTGTCATTCTTTGAATAAAGTAGTATTCAAAATGGCTAAATTAAATTTCTCTATCGAAAATAAATATTTTGAAGAAAATAAAAACCTATGTAAAATTTTCCTAGTCAGGAAAATTAGATTCCAAAAATAGAGAATAATTTTCAGAGAGGGAAAATTATTAGAAAGAAGGTAAGGGGAGTACTGTGTATGAACAGACTGAAATGTAGTACAGTTTTTTCTAGGGTTTATTAATGCAACTCAAGGCCATATATACATAACAATTATGGGATAATGGAGGCTTTACTTCAAGAGCAGCAAGGGAATTCAGATAGGACTATTAAAAATATTAAGGAAAAGAGTAGGCTTAGGCTGAATTTTATTATCAGTGAATTAGAACATTTTATTTCAGAAAGGTGACTAATGATAAAACCACTCTCTTTGCCCTTTAAAAAATCACAAAATATAACTTCAATTCATATATACACATCAAACCACATGAGAGTAAGAACATTTATAAGTTGTGTGATGGGATTTGACATGGAAGAAATCCATACACTGTTATTTTGCCAACCACAGGCACAGCATACATCAACACATTCTTGGCAGTGACAGTGCTGTGATATTAGGGACAAGAGGATCATACCCACCCCATCACTGGACTTCTCTAATGACAGATCAGAATAATCACCCATCTTCCCAGTGGACAACAGTATAGGGAGTATACATTTTTTTTTTCACCAATGCAGTCTCATTTGACTATAGTTCATTTCATTTTAAACCTATGAAAGAAACTGAATGAGGCCTTCAAGGAACTGGGTGTCTTGCCCAGAACAGCAGAGAAAGTTACTAGTGGAAGCTGGTTCCAGTTTCCTTCTCAAGATCCCCTGTTCTGGCCATTGTAGACCACTAATAGTGAACTTGAAATGAGCAGGAGAGTGTGAACTATGTCATTTTAATTATCATAGTAAAAACATAGTTGACAGAAGTCAGGCTGGTGGAGATGACTTGGAGATTGGGGCGGGGGAGAAGAAGAAAGTGTCAAGGAGTTAGCACACTTATTTTACAAAGTTTAATGTCAAGGGAGTGTATTGAAAGAAAATGGAACTAGAAATAAAAAGATATGTTATTTAAAGTTAGAATTACTGATAGAAATGATAGAAATAGTAATATAATTCTCAAATATTTCAAAGGGCAAAAAAGTGAAGGGGTTGGTTGCAGGTCAGCCAGATTCTCTACATCTCCAGCAGAATATGGGTTGATAGATGGATGAAGCATATTGGTAGTGACCCACAGAGATAAAACACATTATTTAGAGTTATGGAGGAATCTCACAGAACAATTACCAATAGAAAGAGTGCAAAATTTCTGCAATATGATTCTGGGCTATGAAGCCATCTGGGAAAAACTTACTTTATATTATAAGTCCATTTTAATATTTAATTTTTAACTATACATGTGCAGTATCTTTTAAAAAATGACATAGAACCAATTTGCTATTTTTGTACAGAAAGATTTCCTGTGCTCTCAAAAGAACATTTTAATGAAAAAAATCCTATGGAAATTATCAATAATATGCTTGTCATTTCTGACTGCCAAGAACACCACTGCTCACACTTTTTAGTTTTAAAATATATGTTTTATTATTATTTAGGTATAGTAAGGCCAACAGAGCAGGATAGACAGCCACTGTAAAGATGATTTGTTACAATTCTCAGAGGAGGGGGCTCTCCTTACAGAGTTACATGGGTAAGCACCAAGGTGGGTCAGGAGGCAGTGGAGGAGGGGGAAACGTAGGCAAGAGCCTTTCTCGTGGTTTCCATGGGAAGGGGATTTAAAGGCAAGGTGAACAGATTTAGGATTGGCAAGGTTGAATAACTTCAGTAGGTTCTAGAGCATAGTGGCTGTCCATAGTTTTCTAGTACCTGGCCCTGGGTGATTAGAGTAGACGGATTTTGGTCTAGAGTGTAATAGTGGGATAAAGTAGGTGGTTGGAGGTATGGGCTCTGGATGTTACATTTGCATCGCATCTCATTGGTTTGCATTTCACAGACATGCTCAAAGGTAAGTTGTTTACTATTGTGTCTCTAGGGATTGACTTACTCTGGGATAGGCAATCATTCGAGTCAGAAAGGCCCTAACATGCCAAAAGCATCAGAGTAAAAAAAATAAAAGAAATGATTGATACATCTTTTAAAATAGTTTTTTTTTCCTGTCAACAAGAAAAATCAGTGTCCATTACCTGCATCAGTAAAAAAATATTTTAATGAAATTACCTATGGTTAGATATTGCCACAATGGGTAGGTTAATGGCTCACCAAGGCCATCAGTCTATTAACCAGCATTGACAAGTAGTGATAAAATCTTCTGTTGATACTTCTGCTATTTGCCCAACATTTTCCATCCTGTCTGCCTCTAGCCAGAGCAACACATGGAGCCCATCAGTGTGCAGTGCATCCTCAAAATGAATAATGCTGCTGGTCTCCACTCCTTACACAGCAAGCAACCTTCTAGCTTGAATTTAGTCAACCCAGAAAAGGAAAATATGCCAGTATTTGTCCAGGGAAATATGATACATCTCATACAATACTAATAATTGATGTTATAGTTATCTATTAACTTCTGTGCTTTTGAATAGCATGGTCAAAGTCCTACTCCCAACCGTTTCCAAGCCCTGTTTTTGGACCTCATACCAGTTGTCCCCATTAAGCTTCAGAGCCATGTCCCATGTTTTATTTGGGCACTCTCATGTTAATAATTATTTCAATCAATTATTTGACAGTAAAGTAAATAGATAAATACTCAAAATAGAAAAATAGAGTGTGAAGACCCCAAATAAGACAAGAGAAGCAGAGTGACAGTCTTTGCTTTGGGTCTACCTAGCTTGGGTAATTCATAACACAAATACAAGAGTCCTCTGCTGTTAAAAATATCTGGAACCTGCTATCACTCTTCATTTTTCCAAGTGAATGTTTGGCAGAAATCTTCCACATTATTTATTTAATAATTTGTTAAAAAATTATAGTTTTACAGCTGAGTGGTTTGATTACTTTTTGTTTTCTCTGAGAATCAAGTACATAATCGGGATTGATTTTTCTGATGGATGCTGTGTGGATGATTAGGATTTTGATGAATGCCCCCCAATTTCAGTGTGCAGGAGACTTGTTTTGGAGACTTACCTGGCTCCCTTTTCATTAGCTGGCATCCCCCCTCTTCTGGTCCACTGTCCAGTTTTCATAGCTCTTCCATGGAAAAGTTTAAGGGAAGAATGTAAAGACCAGTGTGACTCTGTCAGGTACAAATGGGCACAGGGAGCTGCTCATGTAGGGGCTACTGGCTGCCTAGAAAACATGAAATACAGTGAGTTTGCAACAAGAAAGTTCTGACAAACAATGGCCTCTTCTAATCATAAACAAACAATTTATCCACTGAAGATATCATATGGCCCAAAGAGTCAGAGAACTTTTACATAAATAATCTATATGGTGTTAGATTAAAGAGGAGAGAGGATTCCAAGATAACTGCAGAGTTATAGCTAAATTATGAAGCAATCAATCTGAATGTCCAACTTAAACACAGCTGAGCAGGAGTATTATATCCAAGGACTTATAGAAGGAGCTACACAGAGACTGGTAAGAAGGGCAAAGATGCTAAGAGAGCTGGCCCCTGCACACATGTTGCAGCAGCTGAGAAGCTGGAGAAATATATCAGGTGTAAAACTCCCCCCAGGAGAATTGGTCTTGACCCTATGCAGGGATCCCCAACCCAGAGCAACAGAGATGGAAAGAGGAGCCCACATAGCATCTGGCGGTGAAAATCAGTGGGTATTTAGTCTGCCATGTTTGAGAAGGGAGTCTGCTAGAGACCCAGAGGCCACCTTCCTGGGCAGTACACTGCCCTGTCCTCCGCTTACTGATAACACCATTCTGTTGTGCTTGGGTCCTGTAGGAAGGTCTGCTGGCTGTATCCAGCATGAAACTTTGGGATCTCACCTAGCCAAAACCCACTGTACAGTCTTTCTTTTGGGAAGCTCCGGAGGAAGACCAAGAAAAAACAGGGGGAGGCAGAGTAGCTAACAGATGGAGGTAGACCTCAGGCAGTCTGGGACCTTTTATATATCTGCCCCCAGCTCTAAGTTGGTGGACTCTGACCTTGATACACAGACTGGCTCCTACCATAATCATTCAGGCCCAGTAGATGCAGCCAAAAACAGTGAATAGTGTGGTAGTTTCAGAAAGGTAGCTCAAGGCTGATTACACACAACATTTATCATAGACCTGAACCTAAACCATGCAAATGTGGAGGCAGAAGCAACACAATCAGTAGTGCACTTTAGACCACAACAGAGCTCAACCCAAGTAACCTCACAAGTGACCCAAAGGTGTATTCTGGCAGGAACCAGACCCTGCTGGAAAGAACTTTGGTACAAGAGGCAGTCCTTGCACAATGATGATTGCACAGTGACTCATAGATAGAGATCGAGTGCTTGCTTCAGCAACACATATACTAAAATTGGAATGACACAGAGAGGATTAGAATGTCCCTTGCACAAGGATGACACACAAGCTCATGAACTGTTCCATATTTTAAGGAGTTCTAGCCAATATGGATGAGTAGGTAGAAATGTTTCACTTCCTCACATAACCAAAAGAAGGATAACAAGCAATCTACAAACAATAAACCATAAGTGCCAGAAAATCACGGAACTCCAACAACCAAGGAGTTAAAGAAGGCCAGCAAAGGGAAGGAAAATGGAGACAGAAAGACACTTTGCTTGGGAGAGAGGGTGCATGATGCAAATGATGGTTTGTTGAGTTGTATACTTGACACCTGTATTGGTGTTGTGAACCAATGTCACCCCAATAGATTCTATTTTTAAAAAGGGAGAGATAAAGAAAGAGTGTCTGGGAATTGCAGCTTTCCACCTCTCCATTCAGCCTCCTGCCTGAGACAATACTGGTCCAGACTCACTCTGCAGGTGTGGACTATTTGCTAGTGATTCTGGGGGACATGGAGAAACCCTGCCTGGTTGCTCAGACTACAAAGGAAAGTCCGGAGTTGGGCTGCATACTTTCACTAGCTAGACTCTCCCACAGGTTAAAGCATCAGCATAAATACCACCATTGCTACCCATTGGAGACACAATGGGAAGGGAATGCCCTTGTTTCTTAAAACTGAAATATGCCCAAGTGAGATCCAGACATCTCTGTGAAAAGCTGGTTGCTCGGTGTGACTGAAAAAGACAAGAGAGTTGGCCCTGGAAGGTTGAGTCCCAGGCTCAGTTTATTTCATTTCTTTTTCCCCTGTGGAGAAGAGGCATCAGAATGCTGAATTTCCTAAACCTGAGGGAAGCAAGACACTTGAGTCTAACAATGCAATCCAGTTGTAACTTGGCTAAGCTTATGCCTATGAACACCTGAAGGGGAATTTTTGCCGTATATGCTGTGCAAATGTGAAAAGCCACAAATGGAACGAGAGAGGTTGGCACCGAAAACACTTTTTGCCTCCAAGGCTGATTGGCTTTTCTTAATTCCTTAGCACCAGGTGTGCAGAGATACCCAGAAGAGTTCATTTCTGAACACCCAATTCCCAGAGGATGAGGGAGAGCAACTTTCTCTCCCCGCCACCACTTGTTCATCATGAGACCAGGAATGTGCAGCATGTACCCAGGGCCCAACTGAGTGGGGAAAGGAAAACCTGAATAGAGAAGTGTAGGAAAAAATGAAGTCAGTCAGGCTCCCTCACCTGGATGTCTGGGCAACTGTGGCTTGGTAGTGTTCATGTGGCCTTGAGTAAGGGCCCTCATGTATACAATGAAGCTCTGTTATGTAACTGAAGGTCAGTATGGGCACCTTGCTAGCTCTGTGTGCACTGAAGATCAGTATTGGCACTTTGTCAACTTTGTGTGCCTTTAGTATTTGGGGGAGTTGGGACTTCCACCAGTGCAACTCATGGCTTGGGGCATGCGTTAATTGCCCCACCACAGAATAAAGGCATGCCAGATATCCCAACAGCTCTGGGAATGTTCTTCCCTCTGCCCTGATCCCATGTGAACTGGTCTGGCCTTGAATGGCTGCAGGACAATTGGCAAAACAGGCAGTATTTATACCAGTATGGTATGGAGAAACTATCAGCATCCCCAGAGAGAGGCTTGTCAGGGTGGCCTGCCACCGGCATGTGATATCCTGTGGCGAGTCTCCTAGGAGCTTGTGCTCTCCCCCCAGTACTGGCCCAATGTTAGTGGTGTACCTGACACAGTAAAGAAAGTCCTGCAGATGGTAGGGAAGACCTTGAAAAAGCCAAGTGCCCTGACAGCAGAGGGAGGCCATGGGCTGGGTGTTTCAGCTTTGTGGAGCTAAGATGAGGACTGCACTTCAGGAGGTAGCAAAGTTACATGAACTCCAAGGAAAAAAGGAAGCATTGGAGGCCAGAATCTGTGCCCCAGAGGAAGACCTCCAAATGCTGGGGCAGCTGTGACCTCCCTCCCATAGTAAATGATTCTAAGGAAGAGGAGGGGGGAAAGGAACTGGGTTCCCTTGTGGGCTCACCCAGTAGGTATACAGAAAATAAAATTACAGCAGCCTATGGCATCTGGGAGCAGTCTGGATCTGTGCAGCCCGTGGCCCCTTTCCCTTCCGCACCATGCATCAACTTGGAACAAAGTTGCCAAGAGCAATGGGTAAAGAAGACTGTGATTGGGTGCGCTGGCAGTGACCAGTGCCTGCCCCTGGAAGCTCCACTCCAGGAGTCCTGAGCAGGGCATGTGGTGGCAGGGGGAACCCATGGCAGTGGCTGGAGCCACAGAGGCAGTAACAGCGGAGACAGTGATGGTGGTGTCAGTGGTGGACAACCCAAGAGGATACAGCAGCAGGTGGGAGGGATGGTGTCTGGAGACCCCTGTATCCCTCAGCCAAAAAGCAAACCTGTGCGAGTGATTAGGAGAAGAAGGAGGAGGAGGAGGAGGAGAAGGAGAAGAAGGAGAAGAAGGAGAAGAAAGAAGAAGAAAGAAGAAGAAAGAAGAAGAAGAAAAGAAGAAGTAGAAGAAAAGAAGGAGAAGGAGAAGGAGAAGAAGGCAGCAAAGGAAAAACCAGGGGATGCGACCTAGAAGGCCCATCCCATAAGTCCAGAACACCATTTGACTGTGCCAGCCTCCCAAGAAGAGGGAGGAACTAAATATCCTTTGGACATTCAATAGGCAGAGGGCCAAGGAACCCATCAGTTGGGGAACAGAGGACACATGTGGAATTGGCTATCTATTGGTCCCCTACAAATGTTCAGTGGGACCTGGTTCTAGTAGACACAGGGACAAAATGTACTATCCTGCAATGGAAACCCTGAGAAGTTCCCAGACCTAAGGCCTTTGTTGATGGTTATGGGGGACACAGTGTAAAGATGAAAGCCCTGCAGCTCTCTCTGGGTATTGGGTGATCGCCCCACTAAATATACTGTTTATATCTCCCCTATTCCTGAGTATATACTGGGCATTGATGTGCTCCAAGAATTGTGGCTACAAACCACTGTAGGGGAGTTCTGCCTAAGAGTTTGAGTGATAAAAACTATTCTGTGGGGACATTCTGAGCATCCCCCTGTTCAATTGCTGTCCCCACAATGGGTGAAGAGTACTGCCTTCCTGGAGGGCATAAGGAGGTCTCCTATGGCTACCATAGGAGAGTTGGAAAAGGCAGGAATAATTAGGGCTGGCCACAGTCCCTTCAACTCTTCCATGTGTCCAGTACAGAAGCCAGATGGCACATGAAAAAATGACAGTAAATTACTGGAAGCTCAATAAGGTAATTCCCTCAATATGTGCAATGGTATCTTCTGTGGTGGACTTGATATGGCTAACGAACAAGATGGGAATCTACCATTCTGTGACTGACCTGGAAAATGCTTTTTTATCCATTAATACTGCTTCAGAAAGCCAAGATCAGTTTGAATTTAAATGGGAAAGCCAGCAATGGACTTTTACAGTGCTCGCTCAAGGGTATTTGCACATCCTGACCATTTGTCATGGGCTTGTGGTGGAGGACCTGGCTAAATGACCATGGTCTACTACTGTGTGCCTTTTTCACTACATTGATGACATTTTGCTAACCTGTGATTCTCTTACAGAATTAAAGAAAGCAGCATTGCAAGTGCTGTCACTCCTAAAGTCATGTGGCTAGGGACTCAATGAGGCCAAGCCACAAGAGCCTGAATTATCTGTAAAATTCTTGTGGGTTGTCTGGTCAGGTAAAACAAAAGTAATCCCCAATGTGGTAATAAATAAAATTCAGGCATATCCTGCCCCTACCACTGTGAAACAGCTCCAGACATTTCTGGGCCTGCTTGGGTACTGAAGAGTGTAGTGTTCATGCCCCACCTTGCTCATGAGGGTCATTTGCCCCTTGTACGCCTTGGTAAAAAAAGAAGCAAGCTGGGGCTGCACTCTGACTTTGGAACAAGTGTTCCAAGGAGTGAAGTGCATAATTAAACATGCTCAGTCCTCATATGTTCTGAATCCTGCTAGACCCTGTGTGCTAGATGTGCACATGACACAAGAAGGCTTTGGATGGGGTCTTTGCCAGTGATCGGAATGTCTATGTCAACCCTTGGGTTTCTGGTCTCAACTATGGAAGGGAACAGAGGTATCATACTCCTTGATTGAAAAGCAACTGGAAGAGGTGTATGCTGCCCCATTGGCCATGAAGGCTATAACAGGAAGGACCATGTATCCCATTGTAGGGTGGGTCCAAGGCTTCATGGCCAAGCCTCACAGTGGGACAACTCAGATGTACACGTTGGCTAAGTGGGGAGTTTATCTGCAACAAAGAAGTACCCTATTGACTATCCCCCTACAGGCTGAGTTGTGGGAAGTGTTAGGCCCTGTTACCTAGGTAAATAAATCATCTATTACCCCTGCCTCAATAGAAAAACTAGAAGCACGGCAGGCACCCAATCCTTCTAATGCATGGTATACTGACGGGTCTAGCAGGGGTGAGCCTGCCATGTGGACTGCATGACAATTCAGCCAGAAACAGACATGTTCTAGTTTGACAGTTAAGTAGGTAAGAATAGCCAGTGGGCAGAACTGAGAGCTGTGTGGCTTGTGGTTGTAAATGAAGTGCCTCCTCTGATTATTTGCACAGATAGTTGTGTGGTGTACAAGGCCACTTGGACACGGCCTTTGGAAATAAAAGCCCCCCACATGCACTGGGTGGCTCTTGTTGCCCCTTGGGTCAAAGGGTGGAGAGAAACTTGCAAATAGTGCTCTGGGTAATTGGGACATGGCGCCCAATCTTAAAGGTGACATACCCAGGGCCAGCAGACCATGAAATGCTTCCCCATGGCACCTTTGTAGTATCCTTATTGTTCCTTATAAGTTCTCTGTTGTTGTTGCAAGTACATGCTATACCCCCAGTTGAAATATGAAAACTATAATAATTGTGCCCAGGAAGACCCCTTTGCTAGCCACAGTCTATCAGCTGACCAGAAACTTGCTTGCATATTGCCTGGGGCTTGTAATTTGTCATTGTCAGTTCCAATAATTGCTTTGTCTTTTTGCCTCTAGGGTACAAAATATCACCCTAGTTGACTGGGTACATATCTATGTCTCACTGGCTAACCAATCAGCATGCTGGATCTTCACTGAAATCCCCTTGAGCATATAGGCCAGCCTCCCATGGCACATCTCTCTAGCGTCTGTCTCAAATTGGACTTGGTTTCAGAACCAATGGAACAATGCACAGCCCTTATGGAAAGTGACCTGGACTGATATCTATGCTGGGGCAAAGCAGTGGTATGACTGGCCCAGGCCATCGGTTGGCTACTCCATATGGGATAATGTAGGGTAGCTCACAGCTAAGACTGTGGAGCTGGCAGGACCAGCTCTCCTTTGTATTAAAAACCTCAAAGAAAAAACCCAAGTAGGTTGGACTCCAATAGGTTTATGTCAGATTCATACTCTGAAGCATTTCTGGTAGGTGCAGAGTAATGTGTGGACTGCAGTTCCCACTGGGGCCCTCTGAGTCTGTGGCTCATGTGGGTGGCGTTATTTGCCTAAAAACTGGACTTGCATTTGTACCTGGGGATGGCCCTATTTGCCTTCTTGAGTTCAGAAAATGCTTGCAATCTGGCCAACCAATTAGGAAGCATTTAAGGTGCAACACCAAGTAAAGCGTACCTCCTGGTGGTACTACACATTAGCCATTTTTTTTTCTCTTCAATCTACTTCTATAGTCACTAAGGCCAAAATTCCTGCTTTAGCTTTGCACACTGCTCAAACATTAAATGCAACACATAATTCCTAAAGCCTCTTAAATAAGGAAGTATATCAATTAAGAAAAGTAGCCTTACAAGACCATATGGCTTTAAATATGCTCACTGCATCACAAGGTGGGATATGTGCCCTAGTTGGGGCTGAATGCTGTGTGTACATTCCATATCTCCCTAACAATATTAGCCAAGCTCTATGGGCATTAGCTTCTAAAAATCTATGTTATCAAATGCCTACAGGTGGTCCCCTGCAGCAATGATGGGTATCCTTAACTACTGAATGGAGGTAGTTCCTTGCTGACTTGAATGGCAGCACTTGTGTTTTAACCATGTGCTGTTGCAACTTGTATTGCTGTTGAGGCATTTAAGTGCAGGGCTCTTACCTCCTCATGAAGGGACTCTCATGGAAGACACCCTCATGTAGATTGCATGGTGAGGAGCCCTGAAGGGGTGGATTGTAGGAAAAATGAAGTCAGTCTCCATCACCCAGATGCCCAGGCAACTGTGGCTTGGAAATGTTCATGTGGCCTTGAAAAAGGGCCCACATTAATAGAATGAAGCTCTGTTATATAACTGAAGGTTAGTATTAGCACCTTGCCAACTTTGTGTACTCTTAGTATATAAGAAAGTTGGGACTTCCCATGGAGCGACACGGGGCTTGTAGTGTGCGTGAATCTCCCAACTAAAAAAGGCATGTAATTTATAATGACAGCTCCACAAATTTTTTTTCCCCTCTGCCCAAATTCTGTGTGAACCTGCCCAGCCTGGAATAGATGCAAGACAAGTAGTGCCCACCAGAAAGTCCTAAGGAAACCCCCCAAACAAAGCAGAAGTGTAAGAAGAGCAAGTGCTGTGATTTAGCCCACATTCCTGACAGCTGGACAGAGAAGGGGAAGTGGGTGGGCTGGAATGGACTGGCCCCAGGCTCTCTGTGCCCCAGCCCAGCCCACTTCACCCCGCAGGCTTTTCATCCATGTCCGTGGGAGAAACCTATAGCTCAGGTGAACACAATTCTTCTCCTTGGGCCCTGCCTGCTTTAACAACTTCTCTCCACAACAAATGACCAGGCCCCAACCAGCAGCTTTTACTTCTTATCTCATCACTTTTCCTAACACCAGCCAGTTGGGAGCACCATCTTCTGTCAATGGTTTGTTTGGTCTGGGCTGCCTTTCTCTGGACTCAACTCTGAGTGGACACAAACCAGACCCCTGATCCATCCTTGAATAACTACCTTGTGCAAAACCTGGAAAGTAACCATTCATCCTCTACTTGTACATTTTCAGTGATGGGAAGGGAGACCATTAGCAATCCATTCCATGGGGTCAACTTGTACCATTAGAAATATCTTTATGTTGAGCCAGTATCTACCTTTATCACTCATTCCCCATGCTTTAACTCTGTCCTCCCAAGTCACCCTGAGCTAGTATAGTTCTGCTTCACCATGACAACTTTTCAAGTATTTGGAGTAAACTCCAGTTCTTCCCCGCATTCTAATCCTTCCTAAATCCTTTAGCCATCATGGTGTGATGTAATTTCATTATTTGTATCCCCTGATTCTGGGAAAAAATCCATTTATCAAACCTCCCTCTCATGTTGTGGTGCCTGGAAGTACACCTGCCCCTGTAGGTAAAGTCTGAGCATGCACAGATGAGGTTTCATCTCACAAAGTCTGATGGCTGGACTTGGGGCATAAAGGACAAGCAAGGTTTTACCAATTGATGTGCTACAACCTTCACACCTCTGATACACTTTGAGTTTATGTTCAATTTTAATTTATTTTTATACATGCTACTAACTAATCCCATCAATGAATCCAGCCAGAAAATGTTTAATTCCTATCGTGTGTCAGGCATTTGCTATTATTGTTTTTCAATCTTGGTATCTCTTCATGATTTCTGTATTAAATTTCATCCTTGTTTATTATGTCCATAACTCTGATCTATAGAGACCATTTGGGATATATATATCCAATATATCTGTGTAATGCCTTCTAGATCAATTAGTGAGTTTGACAGTCACTCTCCTATGTACAGTGATTCTGAATACCACCATCTATCTGTATTTACTTAAAGAGGCCACACAGCTCCTAGAGAGCTCTGCTGGGTCCACATTCATTACTCCTGCTTGTGAAAGGTTAACCAAGGCTTTTATGGGGAGCATATGAGGATCTTGCCCTATCATATTTATATTGATTAAAAAGCTTTCACATGTCACCTTGTCACATGCCTCAGAGAAATCTGGACACACTAAGCCCACCCATATGCTTACATGAAGTCTAGTAATTTCATTAATGTTTCCTGCTCTGCTGTGGAGTTTTCATATGACATTTAAGTTACCCCTAGTACTTTCTAAGGCTATTAGTCAGCTGACCACGCTGAACCCTGAAGCTCCACTGCTGCACATAGAGGAACACGAAGGTCTGGAGCAAACCTCTGCTCTATACTCTTGACTCAGAAAGGAGGCTGGGACTCATGCTTTGTGCCTAAGAGTATCCCCTGGTAGGGCATCACTTTATTTCTTCTATGTCCTTAGCAGGACATTGTCCAGGCTGAAATGCCTTAAGTCCTGGGTCTCGCCTATGATCTTAGGGAGGCTATTTTGGTTTAATAATAAATGGTATTCTTAAGAAGTTCCTGATATCAGTCACAAATTGTCCTGCACTGATTTTATACTATATTCCCTCTTTCAACTTTTGTTTTGAGTACAACTTAATACACATCTCTTTCAGGTGTGACCAAATATGTGCATAATTTGTATGGTATATATGATAAGGATCTACACAAGATAGTTGCTATTGTACATATATTTTATAATATATTATCAGTGTCTGTGTTGAGTTGACTCTGACTCCTGGAAACTCTATGAATGAGCGACTACAGGCCTGAGGGCACAAATAATGATGATTATATCTGAGGAAGAGTTTCTGCCAATGCCTTGGTAAGGACCCTTGTGAATGGGGAAAGTTGAAAAGGTTCTAGAAGTACAAAGAAAGTGAGTTTCCTGGAGAGACTGTGACTGCATTTACACAAGAGTACCCTTTGAGTTGCTGTAAAAAAACTAGATAACGAGACCCACAGTAAATCACTCCCACTCTGTGTTGAAACTGCATGAAAATAAGAAGATAGTTTAGCCTTGGCTGGTGTAGCTCAGTGGATTGAGCACGGCCTGTGAACCAAGGCATCGCAGGTTCGATTCCCAGTCAGGGCACATGCCTGGGTTGTGGGCCAGGTCCCCAGTGGGGGCCACATGAGAGGCAACCACACATTGATGTTTCTCTCTTTCTCCCTCCCTTCCAGTCTCTAAAAATAAATAAATAAAATATTTTTAAAAAAGAAGATAGTTCGGAGGTGGAGAGTGCTTTCCTAATAAAAAGAATAATACTGAGGTATATATGACTATAAGGAAACAGATGATTCATGGAAATAATTCCTCATACAGACAAGACAATTCTACTCAGGTGCCTAAGAAAATGATTTCTCACACCCCCCAAAATGCCATAAACAGGGCCAAGACTACAGTGAGAGAGAACATAAGGAGGATCTCAAACCCAGGGTCATTCCCATTGGAGACTAGTTGTTTCTGAAGTGTGGTGTCCCTTGGTGTGGTAGGGTCTGGCTGGCTTCAGCCTAGTCCAAGCCCTAACCAGGAGGTTCATTAAATACCTGCTTGCATTAGCTTATTTAATACATACAAAAGCATTATGTTCAAAATTACTATCCTCATTTTATAAATAGAAGAAACTGAGGCTGGGTTTGAAAGTCACACAGTGAATAAGCTCACACACATTACCTGCACTGCACAACTCACTCTACTTAGTGTCTATAACTTGCTTAGAGATTTCTGAATTTTTCAACTATTAAAACAACTCTAGAGGGCAGGTGGTTGACTCTGATCAGAGTCATCGACCTACTACTTACTAGCTATTTGACTTTATGCTAATTATATCATTTTTGGTTTTAAATTGAAAAGACTTTTCTGTACGATGAAATAAGAAAATGCACATAAACTGCTCAGCAAAGTACCTGGCACATGGTAAAGACAGTAAACACCAACTGACACCTGTGTGTTTCTGTGTAACCAAACAACAACAAAACAACAACAAAAGACCCATCAACAACAAAGGATCACTCAGTCAACAAAACATTTCTATGCCCAAGTGCCTCTAGCAAGTTACTGTCCCTGAAGAGCTCATAATTTGGAGGAAGGAAAGAAAAAAAAAAAAAACCTCAAAGAGGTGAAGGACAAGAGAGCCTGAGTTTTCTGGGCAGGAAAAGCATCCAGGTAGCTGCATTACAGCCGTGACCCCTTCAGGAAGTGTGAGAGGTCCTCAAATGTCTAGAGAGGAAGAAGAATAGGGCAGGAACAGTCTGACCTAGAAGTTCTAGAACACAAGCTAAAGAAGATAGTCATCATTAAGCTATGGAATGAGCACCAGAGAAGGCTTTAAATTGGAGGTTGACAAGGCAATATTTTGAGTTCTAGAAAATTGTTTTGGCCAGGGAAACGAATCTTGGTCATGATGGCTTATGTAGCCTAGGCATGTGGTCCTGTTGCATTCTGATTTAGAAAGCCTCTTTGAACCTGAAAAGGAGTTGTCCAATTCTGGCTCCATAAATACATCAGGAAATGCTGAGAGTCCAGCATTTATCCCAGAACCTCCTTTCACCCATTGCAGAACATAGTCATTGTTCTCTGCTATGTTTTATTTTTACAGGGATGGGTCCTTTGTAACTCTTCCTACCTGTCCACTTCCTATGTTTATAAACATGTTGATAAAAAGGTGGGGGAATTGCCACTGTTTGTATTGGAATCCACCAAAAACCCACTTCTGAGCTGCTACTCTAGGGTACTTGGCCTACATGATGCTGGAACGAGAGAGAGTGGTTGGTCCACATGGCATGAAGGGGCTCCCTGGAACCATGACTGGAGAGAGAAGGGAGGGGACCCAAGGAAAAGCCGTATTTTGGGAAGAAAGGACTACGAAGGGAGCTGGTGCCCTCTTAGACAAGCCTCCTGAATTCAGGGGCCTGGCTCCCTTAATGCCTTGGGTAGCCCTGGTAAGGGGGAATTGGCTTCTCCCTCTGTGAAGCAAAGAGAAGGCATGTTTACCAGCAAGATTATTATTCTCACTTCCATTTCATAAATTGGAGTCCAGTGAGTTCTTTCTCATTCAAGATTACACAGCTCACAGGTGACAGATATGGGGCTCACGTTCAATTTGCCTTGCATCTGAAGTCTGAACAATGTCCAGCACTACCAGCAGCCTCTCAACCATAAAACTAGCAGCACTTTTCCCAGCTTTCTGCTTTTACTTTGAATCAATTCTCAATTTTTACTGCTTTAATATCACTAAAGAAAGGATACTGCTATTGCTTTCCCTGCCCAACCCACTTCCTTCTGTGTTGAAATAAATAAAACAGGTCTAAAAACCACTCCTGGCCTGTTGGGAAGTACTCCTTTCATCAGCTTCTCCCACATTCACTGGCTCCTCCTATCTGCCCCTACCTTTTAGCACTGGCCTCTCCCACCAGCAGTGGCTCCTCCCACCTTCTCAAATTCATCAGCTCTCCCACCAGCACTGGTTCTTCAACATACTCCCACAGCTCTCTTTGCTGCTGGAGAATGCAGGGCCCTTCAGGACATTTGAATTTTTGGGTCACTGCTGGCTGGATATTATAGCTTGTAAAAGGAGTTGGAAACCTCTTTTCCTTTGCTACCCCTATCTAAAGCACTTCTAAAAAAGGAGTAGGGATTTAGCTGACCCTTAAAGTTTGAGAATTGGAGGGAGTGGGAAGGAATGCCAGTTACATATATTAAATAAAACTGAATGTAAGCTGGCCCTGTTTTCCAAAATGCTCAGCCATGGCATGCTTATAGGAATTTCTGCCTGAACACATTTCTCCTGTGTTAGCCACATGGCTCTACCCTCCTCTAAAAAGCATCCACTGTCATCTCTGGCCTCCCCCACATTCACATTTCCTTTATTTCCTAAACAATGTCTTTTGGCTATATCTTCCATGGTTTTTTCCCAAATAACATTTTGGGACCCTCCTTTTTTACATTACGGTGGAGTACCAAGATATTTTGCTAAACAAAGTCCATCTAATCCGTAGATAAATTGTTCTACTAATGAAGTTTCAGAGGTCAACAAATGTATTTAGAGGTTTGTTTTGTTTGTTTTCATTTTGCTGCACACTCACAGACATAAAACAATGCTTTATATTGGATTATATCTAGTAAAGTCTAGAATGAAAATACTATTCAATGCGTTCAGTCATATATCCCACTGGTTTCCTTGGCCCCAGGGCTGATACAAGGGACATTGCTAGGTTGGTCCTAGTGCACCAAGAATAGCCAACAATGGAAAGCAAGATTGTCATTTGAAGCTATTGGCTGTTACCTTGAACATTTCACTTTAGGTCATTGTTTTGAGTCTGGCTCCATTTTATAAACAAGATATACAATATTTGTGAGTGTTGTAATTAAAGTGACATGTCCCTGACAACTTCCAGATTTCCTCCTAATTTTTTTCAATTATTACTTCAGTTTATCATTTCATCATCAGATAACTTAGTAGAAAAAGCTACATTTGGGTCCCATCATGGATAATTACCCTAAATTATTTTCATTTTAGGAAAGACTTAAGTTGAGACTTGGTGTACTTAAGGCTGGTGAAGTCAACTGCCTGGCAGGTTGTCCTGGGACAATCAGTCCAGGAGGGACCAGGCACTGTCTTCCTCCACTTAAGTTCCTTCACCCTCCTGAGTCAAGTGCCCTGCCTCTACCTGTGGCAAAGAAGTGCTTCCACTTTCTTTACTTTCCAACTTGTGGCCTCAGTGCACACTTCAGTGGAAGCTGTGGAATAAAAGACCCTCCAGCTTTTAGTGGCTGTAAAGAATGTTCCTTTTTTCCTTGCAGGTGTGAAGGGAAACAAATGTGTGGAGCCTTCTCCTCCACCCTTTCCCACTATTGTATTTTTGTCTTACTGCATTTTCCTCTGCCCCAGAGAATGTCTCCCATTCTAAGCATACTTTATTTTACTTGTCCTGTTTTAGCTCATTGAAACATTGGTCACATGCATTTTGCACTCAGAATATAAAAATCATAAATTGAGAGCACAGCTCCAGCATGTTTGGCCATGTGTCAGGAAACAAATGACCTCTATTTTTTCTACTTGACCCGCCTTCTTCATCATCATTATCATCACCCTCAGATACACATAGCACTGTAAGGTTACCATACATTTTCATATCCATTCTTCTCATTTGATAGTCACATATCTGTTTAGAAAGTAAAAGCCAAAGCAATTTCCCCCTGTTATAGTGGGAAAAATTAATGTTTATGCAGAGAAGTTGCCTCTGTCAAAAAAGAAAGTGACAGGTTTTTAATATCTGGCTTAAACTATTTCAGTTTTATCAGACTTTGTCAAACAGAACATAGTTACCTGTTAGTCTATTAAATGCTGGAACATCATTATCAAGTGTAAATAAATTATGTAGACATAATAGGGAAAGTTGTTATCTAGAACTCTGATGACACCAAATAGCTTTGAACAGCTCCTGAGGTATGTGAGGGCTAGCAAATAAAACAAACTGGTGGGAATCTTCTATGCTAGTTGATAAAAGGCATCTATGAAAAGCCCAAAGTAGCATCACATTTGCTAGTAAAATACTGGCTATCCATGATTAGGAACAAGACAAGGATATCTGTACTTGCCACTTCTATTGAACAGTCTAGCAGGGTGGCAATTAAGTAAAAAAAAAAAAGTGATCCAGAGAAGAAGAAAGAATTAAAACTATTTCTATTAGAGATGCCATCATCTTGTATAAAGAAAGTCCTAAGGAATCCATTTGAAAAACCCTTAAAACTACTATAACTGAGTTCAGCAAAGTTTTGGAATACAAGATCAATATACAAAAATCAATTGTATTGCTATATACTAGCAATGAATAATCTGAAATAAAATTCAAAAATTCCATTTACAGCAGCATAAAAATAAAAACATAATTAGGAATAAATTTAACAAAAGAAGCAAAGAGCCTATACTTTGGAAACTATAAGATGTTATTGAAACACATTAGAAAAATCAAAATAACTGGAAACATGTCCTATATTCACTGATTGGAAGACTTTGTTAAGAAGCCAAAATTTCACATAATCTACATATTAATGTAATTCCTATCAAAATCACAACTTTTATTTTTGAAGACATGAACAAGCTAAACTCCAAACTGACATGAAATTGTAAAGTGGCTCTGAATAGTCAAAAAATGTTGAAAAATAAAAATAAAAATTGGACAGGTTTTGATACCTGTCCCCATTTAAAAACTTATGACAAAACTATAGTAATCAAAACAGTGTAGTACTAGCATAAGGACTGACAAAGAGATCACAATGAACTAGAATTGAAAATCCATTCATAGACCCTCACATTTATGGTCAATTGATGGGCTCAAAACTATTTGGTGGAGGAAAGCATAATCTTTTCAACAAATGGTGTTGGGAAAATTGATTACTGAATGCAAAAAATAATAATAAATTTGGAACCCAACTTATACTGTATAGAAAAACTAACTCAAAGCAGATCAAAGACACAAATATGAGTTAAAACTATAAAAATTTTAGAGTACATAAAATAAATCTTAACCTTGGATTTGTCAGTAAATTCTTATATATCACAAAAGCACAGGCATATAAAGAAAAAATAAATTAGATTTCATAAAAATTTTCTAAAAAGTTTGTGCATCAAAGGACACCATCAAGAAAATAAAAGAGACATCCAATATGGGAGAAAACATCTTCAAATCATATATCAGATAAGAGTCTAGTATCCAGACAAATAATTTAAAAAATGGTTAATTAATTTAAATAAACATTTCTCCAAAGAAGATATACAAATGGCCAATGAGCACATGTAAGGATGCTCAACATCTTTAGGAAAATCCAAAGCAAACCACTTCACACACACTGGGATGATTATAATAAAAAAAACAATAACAAGTGTTGGCAAAGATTTGAATTTGGAGCCCTTATACATTGTTGGTAGGAATGTAAAACGGTGCAGCCACTTTGGAAAATCATTTGGTAATTTCTGAAAAAGTTAAATATAAAGGTACCATATAACTCAGCAATACCACTCCAGGATATATGCCTATGAGAATTTAAAGCATATTTCCACACAAAAACTTTTAGTCAAATGTTTATAACAGCATTGTTTGCAATAACCAGAAAATAAAAACAGTCCAATGTTCACTAATCATGAATGAAGAAACAATGTGGTATATCCATACAGAAGAATATTACTTGGCAATACAAGAATGAAGTACTAATACTTATACAACATGGATGACCTTAAAAACATACAAAGTGAAATAAGCCACACATAAAAGGCCACACATATATATGATTCTTTTTTTTTAAGATTTTACTTATTTATTTAGAGAGAGGGAGAAGAATGGAGAAAGAGAGGGAGAGGAACATCAATGTGCAGTTGCCCCTCACACGGACCCCACCGGGAATCTGACCTGCAACCCAGGCATGTGCCCTGACTGACAGGAATCGAACTGGTGACTCTTTGGTTTGCAGCCTGCACTCAACCCAGTGAGCTACACCACCCAGGTATGTATATGATTCCTTTTATTGAAATGTCTAGAACAGGCAAATCCATAGAGATAGAAAGTTGATTACGGTTGCCAAGGATGGAGGTGGTTTAGGGTCAGGATGGGGGTGATTATTAATGGGTATGTGTTTTCCTTTGAGTGTGATAAAATGTCCTGAAATTATACAGTGGTAGCAGTTTCACAACCCTTATTAATATACTGTAATCACTTAGTTGTATACTTTAAGAGGGTGAATTTGTGCTATATAAATGATACATCAATAAAGCTGTTAAAAATCAGTTCATTACTTGTTAGTGTCACAAAACTTCACAGTGTGTTAAAGTTGAAATTTCGGTCCACATAAGAGGATTTGGTTTTGATCACCTTAGAAGAGAAATCACTTTTTAATCTGATGACTGGACATCATATGCATGGCCTGTGAGCAGTTTCATTTGCAAAATATTACGCTTAGACTTTAGTGCCAAAGGAGGGCAAATGTTATGACACTCACATTTATGCAATTGTTCTTTGATGGAGCTTTCTTTGTGGTATGGTATGAAGTCCTAGTCTCCAAACAGGTTACTCTGATGAAAGATAAAATGCATTTTTCAGAAGAGACTCCTTGGCCAAGTTAGAAAGCCCTTTCTCTTCCCTTCCCTCTCAGATCCTGGAAAGTTTATTATCTAGTGTCAGAGGTTAAACTTGGCCATGTGTGGATATGGACTGTCCTCCTAGAAGCCCAGACCCCTGAGCCTCATCTAACAGAAGCATGAGTGGCTTTCTGATCAGATCAAGGCAGAATCAGAGCCAAAGAGAGGAGATGCAGGGCTGCTCTTCCATCTTCCAGCAACACCTTGTGTGTGTGTGCATGCAGGAGTGTACATGTGTGTTGAGACCTCAGTTTGTCTCTGGTATGGCCATTGTGGTGGCAGCTCTCCTCTGCATAAAGCATGGTTTCTGTCAGCCTCACTAGTACTTCTTTTAGTTGCTAATTTCAGTCTAGGTATGTATCCTGGGGCAAATATTTGAGAATGGTACTGGCCTCCTTTAAACTCTGATGCTTTGATGAGTGATGAGTTGCATTATTCACATTAGTTAATACAGAATAAACCATACACATGTGAACACTTAACTTAAAAAAATGGTTTTATTCTTTTTTATTTTAGTTTAGGTTCACAGAAAAATCGAGTAGAACATCCAGAGATTTTCCATATACCTCTTACCCTTACACATGCATAGTCTCTTCCATTATCAACATCCTGCAACTGAGTGTTATATTTGTTAAAATCTGTGAACACATATTGACTCATTATTATCACCCAAAATCCACAGTTTATATTAGGGTTCATGTTTGATGTTGGACAGTCTATAGGTTTAGACAAATATGCAATGACATATATCCACCATTACAGTCTCCTACAGAGTATTTTTGGTGCCTAAATATCCTCTGTGTTCTGTAACCACATCTCTTCAACCTGTAAGCCAAAATTAATTTTATATATTTTATTAATTATGCCATTACAGTTGTCCCATTTTTCTCCCCTTTATTCCCCTCTGCCTTGTACCCCCCTCCTACCATCATTCCCCCACCTTAGTTCATGTCCATGGGTCATACATATAAGTTCTTTGGCTTCTCCATTTCCCATACTATTATTAACCTCCTCCTATCTATTTTGTACCTACCATTTATGACTCTTATTCCCTGCACAGTTTCCCCCACTGTCCCCCCCCCACCCCACTGATAACCATTAATGTGATAGACTGTAATAAGAATAACAAGCATTTATTTGAACAAAAGGAGCTGCAGGCTGGGAGACAAACATTCAATTAGCTATTTAAATTTTATACCCCTGAGACAAAGGGGAGACTGCTTTTTACAACAAAAGTTCCTGCCCAGGTTCTCAATTAGGTCCATTTTATAGAAACAAAACATTCAAATTGTGCAGTTCTGATTAGACAGAAGAGGTCTCAGTTCATTGGTAAATAGACCAAACCAGGGATCCCCTGCAGTTGTCGACTTAGATAGCATATACAAGTGGGGCATAATGTGAGAAGCCAAGGGTTGACTGAGGTTCTCCCCAGTATACAAAGTACAGGAAGAGCCCATCAGTCAATGGCTGCTAGACTCTTATTATTCATAAAATTTGGTTCCTTGGTTGACAATAAGGAATCCATCTTAGCTGGTAAATTCTTTCTTAGGGTTCATATCTAATGAATCTTTCTTCTCAAGGTCCACAAACCCTTGGATACCACTGATTTTTTATTACTTTCTTTATAGCTTTGCATTTTTAAGAATGCCATATAGTTGGAATCATATAGTTGGAATCATATATTTGGAATCATGTAGGCTTTTCATATTGGCTTTTTCACTTAGTAATATTAATTTAAGTTTCCTCCATGTCCTTTGTGGCTTAATAGATCATTTATTTTTGGTACTGAATAAGTTTCCATTGTCTGGGTGTACCACAGTGTTTTCTTTTGCCTCTTCATTGTTTTGATGTTTTGGCAATTATAAATAGTTAGTTTTAATACAGAAATTTATTGCCAATAATGTCCCTCTCATTCCCCAACATCTCTTAACAGAGCAAGATGTAGAGGCAGCAGTAGACCCAAGGGCATAGGTCTTGACTGTTACCTGCCAGGTGAACCATGTTGGAAAAATATGGATAAAATCAGCTACAGCCAACTATTTCCCCTAGCTTTCTTCCCCTCTTCCTTTCTTAATCCTGGAAATTTCCATTACCAAGCTGTCCAATGCTGTTTCTTCTGTAAGCAGAAAATGCAGATTTTAGTAGGCTCTAATCAATGTATGGCTGGTATAGTTGGTGGGAATACCTCAGCCCAATTCCTCTAAAAGTTCCCATAGCCCTGAACCTCAGGAAAGCCAGGAGTTTCAGTATAAACCTCCTTGCCCTCTCCTCAGCCTTTCCCTTCCTTTTTTCTCAATTTCCACCATGGTCCTGCTCCAGCTGTGTCTGAATTTAATCTTGGCCTCCCCACTGTAGCTGTCCATACTCAGGGCTGTAGCTTCTCCAGTTTAAAAGGTTTTCTGTGGAAACTTTCCATTACCTGCCTCAGAGCTCCACATGGTGACCCCAGGCCTGTTCTGCCTCCAGGGCACTGGATGTATCCACTGACTTCCAAACTGACAACATTCCAGAGATAGGGTACATGCCTCAAAGTCTGTATTGTTCCTGCTTTCTGAACAAAAATTGATTTTGCTGATTTGGGTCACCTCTGATGACAAGATATAGGAGGTAACCATCATCTTTTAATGACCCTCAAACAGATAGAGTACTGACCCTCTAGCAGACATAGAGTTAATCTGACTTATAAAGAACTTTTGACCCATTGTTTCACTTGATTCTCCAACATTATTTTGGATCAGGGATTACTGAACACCAGAAGTATCAGATGACTTCCCCATCATCACCTGGTAGGTTGTATTAATCTGGGATCTCAGCTATCACTTTTGGCCACTACCATATCTTCTTGCATCCCTGCTATACAAAATTATGTCAATTGTTTTTCCTCCATAAATGATATTGCCACTTGGTTGTGTCATTTTCATACCTCTAACTTTTTTTGTTAACTATACACAGGGTGGGCAAAAGCAGGCTTATAATTTTTCATATGAAAAATAATACAATACTTAATAAATAATAATACAAGAATACACTCTGCTTCACATAGTCAAAACTGCAAACCTACTTGTGCCCCATCCTGTATTTAATTTTCCCTTTCATCACTGTTTCTCTTAACTCTAGTTCTACTTTCTCTCTAACTTTTGGAAAATATGGGGCAAAATAATGGATGTCAATTGAACAGTGATCCAAAAACAGGTACACCTGAAGTGGCACTTGGGAGAGTCATCACATCTGCTCACAGAGCCATCTCTTTTAGGATGGAAGTTTTGGGATGTTTGGCTAGCTGTGTTTGGTGAATCTTGCATGGAAGTAAACGCAATTTCAGTTGCACTCCCAGGTAATGGTTAATCCTTACCATCTTAGCTCCTAGCTGTTCCTGAGGCATTTTACAAAATCATAGCCATTTACATCACCCAACAATGTGATTTCCACAGACTGCCTTGGTTTCCCCGTGAACAGTCCTCCTGAACAGTCCCTTCACATCTTCCCTTTTGTAGTATCCTGGAAAGTGACTTAACACTGAACTCAGTGCTAGGGAGAATGGGTGAATAAATAGGTGAGCAAAGCAATAGGAATGAGAAGAGCACAGGCTTCCAAAGCAGAATTTCTCCAGATTCTGTCCAAGTTTTCACCTGCCCCCCAAGACATTGAGTGAGCCAATAAGTTCACTTGTCTGTAAAATTGGAATATTGTTATTAGCAATACTTACCTCAGGAAATTAATGTGAGAGATATATAATATATATAAATATACTATAACATATAGTATATATATAAATATAAATATATGTTTATATATATGACCATATGTAGGTTTATGCATGTATATGTATGCATATATACACACACACACGCACACACAAATATATACATATGGCCTAGAACTGTGCCTAGTACAAAATAATCATTAATGTTAATGAAATAAGATGAAGAAAATGTTTTCTCCTCCAAATGCTCAAAATCCCAATGAAAGAACAGCCCTTGAAGGGTGCCGGACATCTGTTTGCTTTGAGAAAATATATTGAAGATAAACAGGACATTGTTGTTATACAGTTTTTATAAATAAATTGAGCAAACCAATCTCCTTCACATCCTCTGAAACTAACCAGATTATATTAGTAAATACTTATGGATAGTTACCATATTTGCTGAAATATTCATTTTAGGGACCAAATACGTGAGTTCTAACTCTATGTGTTTACAAAATATTTCCCACATAATTTTAAAATAATTTGAGACAGTTTCAGTGAAAGCCACATTTATAATTCCAATTAATGATACACACAGGCTGGATTTTTATATGACTTTGATATTTTTCAAGTACCTGGGTTCTCTTATATAATTAACACACAGTGTGCTCATCACTAACATATTAGTAAGTTGCAATGTGAAAAACTATGCTCCTGCAAAACAGTAAACTGTCTTATTTGCTCTGTACCTTTAAGCAGCTGTGCAACTTCAGGCAAGCCATACTATTCTGAACTTCAATTTGATCATTGTAAAGCTAGGCATCTAAAAGAGTCCTGTGATGCCAGTTATCCTTCCAAAATATTATAAGAATAAAAGTCACTAGTTCAAATTATTGTAAGAGTTTCAAATTACTCTTTACTATCTTCTTGTCTTGAGACATGTTTTCATCTCTATGATATACTCATACACATATGAGTAAGTATGTATAGTTTTATGAAAGAATTTGATTATGAATACAATTCCAGCATATCTTGTCATACTTATTTCTGGATTTGCTGTCAAAAAAATCTAGTTTTCAATTATTGGCTACATGATATTAAGTAAATGACTTAGAAGTCCTGAGCCCATAGTGCAAAGTGCAAATGTTTTTTTTTTTTTTTTCATTTCTACCTTTCTTCATGTCTTTGCTTTATTCCTGACTTCCTGTTTCTCCAGTTCCTGGGAACCAAACTTCTTCATCTTTATCTGTGCTCAGCTGAACAAGGTCACGACAATTTCTTATTTCTTGATGAAATGTAATTTGACTTTTTTGAGGTAAAAGTTTTGTTATTATTTTCATAATTGATATGTTCATATGGCTTTTTTCCCCTTCAGCCTGTTGATATGTATATTAATGTGTAATATGTATATAACAAAAGTGATGATTTTTATATGTTAAATCAGCCTTGCATATTTGTAACAAATCCGACTTAGTCGGGTTTTGCAATTCACTATATATAACTATTTCCTTTGCTGATATGTTGTTGAGGACTTTTACATAAAAATTCATGAGAGGTATTGGTCTATAGTTTCCTGATTTTTTGTACTGTTTTGTTTTTAAATCAGTGTAATATTAGCCTCACAGAGTGGGTTTGGATGTGTTCTCTCCTCCTCTATTTTCTGGAAGAGGTTATATAAAATTGAAACTAATTCTTTTTTAAAGTGTGGTAAACTCTCCAGGAAATCCATCTGAGTAAGGAGACTTTCCCTTGGAAAAAGTCATTTTTTAAAAATCCTAACCTGAGGATATGCTTTTTGATGTTAGAAAGAGAGAGAGAGAGAAAGGATGGGGGGAGAGACAGAGAAACATTTATATGAGGGAGAAATATCAATCAATTACCTCTCCTATGTGTTTAGACAGGGTATCAAACCTACAACCTTTTCTTGGTGCATAGGATAAAATTCCAACAAACTGACCCACCTAGCTAGAGCCTCTTTTGGAAACTTTTAAATGATTAATTCAGTTTCTTACAGTTATCCAGAATGTATATTTTAACATCATTGATTTTTGATATTGGTGGTTTTTGCTGAGTTGGTTCATTTGTTCTAAGTTATTGAATTATAAGAGTAAAGTTGTTCATAGTACTTTCTTCTTATCATTTTAATGGCTTCAGAATGTTTGGTGAAATCTCCTGTTTCATTGCTGATATTGGTGATTTCTGTGCTAGAAATTTATCAATATTACTAATTATTTTTTGAAGAAACAGTTTTTAGTTCATTGATTTTTTTCTCTACTGTTTTTCTGTTTTCCATTTAATGAATGCTGCCCTTCATTATTTCTTTCTCTCTTTTTTTGCCTGTTTTGGGTTTATCTTGATATTTTTGTCTTCGTTAGTTAAGGTAGGAGCTTAAATTATTGATTTTAGACCTTTTCTCTTTTCTAAACTAAGAGTTTAGCCCTAGAAATTTTCCTCTAAGAACTGCATTAACTGTACTTATTATATTTTGGTGTATTTTTGTTTTGATTTAAGTCTACATTTTTTAAAATTTATTTTGTGATTTTTCTCTTTGACTCACAGGTTATTTACAAGCATGTTATTTAATTCCCATGTTGTTGGAGATTTTCCTCTTGTCTTTCTGTTACTGATCTCTATTTTGATTCCTTTTATGGTCAGAGAACATACTTGGTATGATTCCAATTGGTGAATGTTATGTAGATGTTTGAAAATAATGAATATTCTGTTGTTATTGAGTAGAATGCTCTATGAATGTCAGACAAATCCTGTTTGTTGTTGATAGTTGTTGGGAACCACCCTGCCTGGCTTCAGAAGCTGTAACCCTCCATGGCTAAGGCTGAGTAAAGAGTCCTTAAAACCATAAACCAATAAGGAGACACAGCTCATCTTCCTGGCAGAGGCGCTGCCTCTGCCTGCTTTTACTTTACCCTGCTTGGCCCCAGAAGGATAACTGGTTAGCCAATGATGGGTAAGTTTCCTCAAGGGATGGATGACCTAAGACAGGCACAGTCACAAAGGGGCCCTCAGGGAAGGACTTGGGGGGCTATAGTAAAAGGGTGTGATGGACCCTCAGCCTTCAACTTTGACATAGCCTGAGTCCTCATTCTGTCTGTAAGAAGTCTCCTAATCTCTTGGCTGCCTTACTTCTCCTGCATGACTTAAACCTGAAACAATGCCAGAGGGTGGTACAGCCCTGGGCAGGAACAGATGGTTTCCCCAGGCAATCAGGCCTAAGAAAGAATGCATAAAATCCTGTGAAATGTGCTTTGCTAAGAATGCACTCAATTTTCTGATAAGGGTCCAAGAATTAAATGAGTGTGTTTCCCAAAGTTTTATGGCCCTTTAGCTAACTGACCCTAACTCAGAATAAGCCCTCATAGTTCTTTAAATGTTATCTATTGTTTGATCATTACTGCCTGACCATGATGAATGAGGACGTTTCTTGATATAATGTTCTCAGAAAGAAATAAAAGCCTGTCCAGGCAAGGGTTGGGGCACTCTCTCACTCAGAGTGGCCATGCTGTCCTTTTTCTCCATTGAACTTCTGCAGTCCATGTGAATTTGTTTGTAGCATCCACAACACTGTGGACACCACTGGCTGGAGTCTGCATCAGATGGCGTTGTTCAGTTCTTTATATCTTTGCTTATTTTCTATCTAATAATTATATAAATTATTCAGAGTTAAGTGTTAAAGTCTCCAGCTATAACTATTCTATTTCTCCTTTTAGTTCCATCAGTTTTTGCATATTTTAAGTCTCTGTTATTTGATATATGTACATTTAAGTTCAGTGTATCTTAAAATGTTTATCATTTTTATTGTTATGTAATATTCTCTTTGAATGTCTGTTCTTTTTTTCCCTCTGAAGTCTACTTATCTGAAAATAATAGAGCCACTCCAGCTTTCTTTTTTTAATTGATGTTGTCATGGTATGTCTTTTTCTGTCCTTTTATCTTCAACATATTTAGGTCATTGTATTTGATGATTGTATGTCATTGTATTTGTATATGTTTTGTACACAGCATATTTTTTTTACCCCATTGTTAAATCTACTCAGTCAATATTTGTCTTTTGATTAGTACTTAGCTCATTTACATTTAAGACAATTATTGATACAAGAGGACTTAAG
Source organism: Phyllostomus discolor (assembly GCF_004126475.2). Classification (NCBI taxonomy): domain Eukaryota; kingdom Metazoa; phylum Chordata; class Mammalia; order Chiroptera; family Phyllostomidae; genus Phyllostomus; species Phyllostomus discolor. The sequence continues at coordinate 105,241,017 of NC_040907.2, forward strand.
GCTGCCATTTTGCTCTTTTCTGTTATTTTCTTCTATTTCTCATTCCTTTGTTTCTCTTTTCTTGCTTTATTTTGAGGTACTTAAACAATGTTTTAGGATCCTATATTGATTTATTTGTAGTTACTTTCTTTTTTAAATTAAGAAAAAATGCCATCTAAATGTCATGCGATTTTTCTGTGTGAAAGGCTCACTTGAGATAACACAGATGACTAAAGGAAAAGCCATAGCATCTGGGGCCCAAGTTTTCTTGGGATGGAATACCCATAAATGAGTGCAGGGCTCTTTCCATCCTTCAGCATGAGGAGCTTTTAACAGAAGTTAGGGCTCACAGCAGTGGAGCCTCTGAACAACAAGCAGCACCAAGGGCCACCCTTCTGGGGCTGAAAAAAGAAAATAGAACTTTCCACAGTTTGCGGGATGAGTGCTCCAAATTTAGCCTTATAAAGCTATATTGGCTTCAGTTTGTATACAACACTGGTAAAGATTATTCCAGAAATGCTAACTTTGTCTCTTTCTTAGCCAGAAATACCTGCCTAACTTCAGTCTCACTCATAATGACGTCTCAAATCCATATTATTTGCTTTAGAGAGTGAAGAACAATGGAGACAACTTCCACAACCTGTATGCCCCACATGAGACGAGACTGCAAAATTATAAGCCCTGTGGCAAGCATTTCCCCCTAAGATGATCAGAGCTTTCACAAAATCAACTTTATGGGCCCTTTAGTTTTTTAAAAGATCAAAGCCTTTTTTCTGTCTTGTATAAGTGATAAGATTAATGAACAATGGATTCTTGCTCAAATTGACATGCTAAGCCAGTTGTTGAGTTAGCAGCTAAACTCCCTCCTTGGATATATTAGATAACTGTCTATACAAGCTGATGTCTGCAATGTTAATTATTTCTCATGCTTAATTTACAGCCAAACTTGGACTTCTGCCTTCACAGAAAGCAGTGTGTACTCTGTGAGGCCTGGCTTAGTCATAGTTTATAAAAGATAATATGTAATGATGCATGTGATGTGTAATGATAAGAGCTCACCTCATCCCAAGGCTTTTGGGACATTTTCTAAAAGCTTTCATTGGATTTATCCATTCATAACTTCCTTCTTTAAATAAATAAATTTCCTTCATTAAATAAATATTTCTAACGCCACTAGAGCCCAGCAGTGTCCTGACTCAGGAGCTTCAAAGGTGAATGTGACAATTTGGTGAGAAAGGTGGCCAGGTAAACAAACAATTAGAGACTCTGGAATATGTGTTATCAAAAAGGGAGCTAAGAAAAGCCAGGAGATAGAAAGAGGGAGCTAGAGAAAACTTTTCAGATGTGGTTGCTCTTTATTTAGAAATTTGGCAGGCAGCCAAGTGGGCCAAACCTATTCTAAGCAGAGAGTGTTCAAGATTGAAAGGACAGAAAGTGCAAAGACATTGACTTGGGAGCTAATGTGTGTCCACAAAAAGTGAGGAATTCAGTTTGGCTGGAAACCAGAAAAGCAAGTATAGGTGGGTAGATTTTGAGAATTTAGGCTAAGTAGAGAAACTAATGCCAGATTACAAGAGTTCCTGAGATCACTTCCAGAGCAATTCACTGTGGCAGAAAGAGCACAGACATTTAAGTCACATATAACTTTGATAGTAACTCTGCCTTATTTATGGGATTTTTTGCTTTTCCCTTCTCCAAGCCACACAAATAATTGCCCATTGTGTCTAAAGCATTAGGTGTCTAAAGGGTGGATTTACAAATGGTTAAAAATACCAGTGTAGTGTCTCTAATAGTTTGTGTGTGTATCTGGCTGTAAAATCATACAAGTGGGGCTCAAAGCCACTTTGCTTTGGCTATAGGATCTGATGAAGCTTAAGATACTGGCTGGGAATCAAGCTGTACAGAGAATTAGTTTGCCAACATTTTCTTCCAAGGTACCTGGATCAGGTGTCTTCAACAGTCTGACTTTCCACTGCTGCCTTACAAACACCTATGGAGCACGTTCTCCAGGTTCCTAGCTCAGTGCTGGAAATGGTGACAAATAAATTTCAGACAGGTTAATTTTGTCCACAAATACCACTTTCACTCACATACACTTTCCACGAACTCTTATCTGGGAGAGAATGTCGTGGGATCACTGGCAGTCAAAACTGATGCCTTTTCTCTACTTCCTTTTTTTTATTCCTTTTAATTTTTTTAGAGAGGCAATGACTTATTGAGTACAGTAGCCAAATCTGGAAACTGTGGCTATTAAACCAAAACCAATGAACTTAGCACTTCATTTAGAAATCTGTCTACACCTAAGCTGGGTAACACCTGTGTTGACAATGCTGGGATAAATGAGGAAAATATTACAAAGATTTAAAATGTGTGACTAAGTGACAATTTTTGATGCTCTACCCTCATAGGAGATCTACTTTGATTTTTCTGTAGCTGAATCCAGCAATTGCCAAGAATGGTCATAGTTTTTCAGCTTTATCTAAGAATAGCCCATTGATGTACATACACTACTTTGTACAACCTCACACCAAAAAAATATATACATCATACTACAGAACATGTGTATGCAACTTCCTACTTGCAGAGAGCCACTACAAGTCTTACCATTATGCACCTCCCACTGGAGGGAAGAGGAGTAGGGAGAGTTAGCATTACTGCAGTTATGATCATGTATGCTCATATGCTCATGTGCCCAGACAGCTAATCTTCTAACTAACCCTTTGAGGCAAGCATTGTCCTTCTCATTCAGAAGTGAATAAACAAAGGCTCACTGAGGCTAATTTACTAACTCAAAATCACATAGCAAGTAACTCTAGGTTGGTTTAACTTTCAAGTGCATTCCCTGTACCTTGTTATAGAACCCCACCAATGCTGTTCTGGAACAGTTGTGGGGTTCATTTGTCTGTTGACAAGAAATGTGATTTCCAATGTAAGCATGTGGTGAAAAAGGAAAGGGGTTGTTTATTTAAAAGTTATACAGATTTAGAATAATGACAGATTTCTGCCCTCAAGTCCTGCTCCCTTTGAAAACACCCCAAAATACATAGTCCTACCTCCCTTTGCCAAACCAGGTCAGTTTTAGAACATTCCATTCAGAAGTACTGTCTTTCAGAAAAGCAGAAATCTGTAGATAAGCATGCCCAGTCACAGTTCAGCTCCAAGTATCCCTCATGAATCTGGATGGCAGGCAGGTCCCTGCAGCTCCAGCAGGTCTGCTGCCATCTTCTCCAGGAAGGCTTCCTCTCACTACCCACCTTATGGTTCTTACTCTCTGACTTTCAGACCTCTTGGTGAACCTCCTCTTACTCACTTCAGACCTCACGGTTCTCTCCAACTCTCTTTTAGCTCACTCTCATTTAAATGCTCAGGTCAGAACTTCCTACATGATCTCACATCTGGTTCTTCGTATGATGTGTTAGTGTCCACCATTTTTGCCAGTTCCCCCCAGTCTTTTACTCTTGTTTGGTTGCCATCTTCAGTCAAGAAAAATGTTCTGAGCAATGCACAGACATCCAAGGGGGCATCTGCTACCTGCCTCTTGTTCAGGTCCTGTATGAGCCCCCGCCCCCATGTCATGAGTCCCTGAACAGTCTCAGAGTGACATACACAATTTTCCCTGGACAGCAGCCCTCTTCCCTTCAGGAAGGCACAGCTATTAACTTGCCATTGTTATGCAATGTATCTCAAATACTGTACCATCCACTCCTCCATTCACTCAATCAAGGATTGTGGGGGTTATCCTATTTTCAGGGATTTTATGCTCTGCACCCCATTTTAACCCTGCACTATACTGAATCACAGGCAACTGAATAAAAAAATATGAAGAAGTCCAATTTCCAAAGAGTGGTACAATCATCTTTTCTACCTTGTATGACCGTCATTCATAAATTTATTCATTCATTCAACAAATTGCTATATGCAGGGTCTGCTCCATGCCACACACTGCTCATTATGAAAAGCCTATCACAGTCTAACAAAATGTACCAGAAGTAGCTCTAACTCTAGGTCTTTGCTTCATCTGCATCACACATGCCATGAAGCATAGATAATCCCAAAAGTTAGATCATTAAAAAAAAAGAAATTAGAAGTATCTATAGTGTCACCTCAACTATTTTAGCAGAGCTATCTCTTCTCACTACTAGGTATGTATATTAGATTCCTAGGGCAATTGTAACTAATTGTTAGAAATTGAGACGCTTAAAATAACACAAATTTATTCTCATGGTTTAGGATGCCTGAGGTTCAGAAATTAAGGTGTCAGTAGAGCAATGCTCCTTCCAAAGAATCTAGGGAAGGATCTTCCCTTTCCTTTTCCAGTTTCTAAATGGCAACATCAGTCCTTAGTGTTCTTTGGCTTGTGGCAAAATAATTTCTGCCTCTGTCTGCACATGGCTATTTTGTCTATGTACCCATTCCTCTTCTTACAAGGACACATGGATTTAGGACCTATCCTAATTGGGTATAACTGCATCTTAACTAATTACATCTGAAAAGATCTCATTTCCAAATAAGGCCACATTCTGAGTTTCCAGGTGAATGTGAATTTTGGAGAGATACTATAGTAAGAAAGAAATTGGGGAATATCTAGTTTGGCCTTGCATTTACTCCCTTGCTACCAACACAGCTATCACCTAGTTCCCCAATTTATTCCTTGGTGTCTATGTTTCTCACTCTGTACCTCTTGGCCCAACAAAATTTTAGTTGGAAAGTCCTTGAAATCACTCTCTTGCTTCATGAATCAAAGCTTGTAGGCAAGTGCTCTTCCTTCAGACCTGGACACCGAGGACAGTAGACCCAGTGCTCCAAGACTCTTGCTTAGCTAGGAGAGAATATAAGCCAGTGGGCAAGATGAGATCTAGAGTTAGATTAACATGGGATTAATTCTCAGCTCTATCACCAAGTAACAAGATCTTGGGAAAATCATTTAGGTTCCATAAAGCTCAGTTTCCTCATCTGCAGACTGAGGGATGTATAACTCACAGGGTTACTGACAGGTATATATTAGGTAATGATTTAGTGTTTTAAAGTGGTAGTTATTACTAGTAGCAGTAAAGTGAAGGAAACACAAGGCCTACAGGGAGGCTATAGTAAGAAATACCACGTGGTCCACTGGAAGAATGTGACTTGGATGAAAGGAAATAGGAATTCCCTCCCATGATTGCTCCAGAAAGTGGTAAGGTCTTCCACCCACTGCACCTAAGAGACCAACTGCCATATTTTACTTGCAACAAGAGATTGAGTGAGAAAGATTTGTAGAGCTCAGAATGATTTACAGCTTTATTCTTGGCCATGAATACTACTTCTCTGGCACTTTGGATTTCCTCCAGATTTTGCTTCCAGTTATTCACAAACTCTCTCATTGACTGTTTCTCTTCCTGGTGGAAGAGTACAATTAAATGACAAGTTTAAATAATTTAGAAACTGAAGAAAAATGGAGTCAATGCATTAAAGTAGGTAATGTTTATATTACAAAGCTGCAATAATTGAGAGTATGGTTTTTATGAACTGAATTGTGTCCTCCTCATATCCACATGTTGAAGCCATACACCCTCAGTCCAGACTGTGAACTGTATGTATAGATAGAGCTTTTAAAAAGGTTATTGAGTTAAGATAAAGCTATTAGGGTGGTGTCTTTACAAGACAAATAATCTGACTGGTTCCATTACCAAATGAGAAAATTTGGACATACAATAAGAAACACCAAGAATGTGTGTACATAGGAAAAAATGTTTGAGGACACAGCAAGTAGGTAGCAATCCACAAGCCAAAGAAAGAGAATTCAGGAGAAATCAAACCTACCAATACCATGATCTTAGATTTTACCCTCCAGAACTATGAGAAAATAGATGTCTGGAGTTTAAGTTACTCAGTTTGTGGTATTTTGTTATGGTAGCCCTAGCAAACTATTATGGTGGTATCAGTGCAATAAAAATAAATAGGTAAGATGAAAACAACAACTGTATTTCTGTATATAACAAAAAAAAAACAGTTAGAAATTTAAATATAAAAATATGCCATTGAAAATAATGCCAATACATGCTACAAAACTAGTAATTAACAACAAATGCACAAGACCTCTACACAGTAATCCCTACAACATTATTGAGAGAAATTTAAATTGTACCTAAATAAATTGGGAGGTCTACCATGTTCATGGATTAGAAGACTTAACATTGTAAACATTTTAATTCTCACTTAAATTGACCTACAGATTTAAGTCAATCTCTTAAAAAAATCAAGTAGAATTTTGGTGGAGATTCACAAGCCAAGATGAAAATTTATATGAAAACTTAACAAAAATAACCAAGAGTAACCAAGGTAATTTTAGTAGAAGAACAAAGCTGGGGAAATTACTCTTCTAAGTTTTCAGTTTCATAAAGCTTCAACAATTAAATTGACATTAGGAAAGATTATAAAAATAGATAAATAAAAAATAGAGAGGTCAAAAATATACTCAATTAAATGTGGGTATATAATTTATGATAAAGTGCAATTGCAGAGCAATTGGAAAAGGGAACTATTTCATGAAATGGTGCTGGATATATTGGAATTCTTTTTTGGGGTGAATGAAGTTTGATAACTGCTACCTCACATTAAAGACACACATAAAATAATTTCTAGTTGAATTATTACTGTAAATGTAAAATAAAGTTTTGGAAAAATAATAAAGGAGAATATCATATAATTTGGCAGATGCTAACAGTTCTTAAAAGGAGCTAAAAAACTCTAGTCACAAAATAAAGGGATAATATGATAAATAGAACCTCATTCAATTTAAGAATGTCTTCTCATTGAACAATAAAATTCAGAGAAGGAAAAGGCAATTCATGGAGTGGCAGAAGATAGTTGCAACACAAAACCAAACCAAAAAGGGTTCATATCAAGAATATACAAATTATCCCTAAAATTAGTAAAAAATAAGGCGGACACAACAACAACAACAAAAGTGGTCAAAAGGCTTGAACAGAGAAAGACTTCACAAAAAACATATCCAAATAACAAACATAAAAATTTTAACAGCATTAACCATCAGAGAAACACAAATAAAAACTACAAAGAGGTACACACAGCAGAATGGATACAATGAAAAAGACTAAGTGTTGGATAGAATGTGGGGCATCTTGATATCTCTTTCACTGTTGGTAGATGTATAAATTGGTGTGTGATAGTTTAATTATATAAATTGTATTGTTCACAAGTCTGTGTATGATTCTCATATGACAGAACCTTTGTGTGATTTTTACATGACAGCATCTAAATACAGATGGTAAATGAGATAAACTCCACTGTATGTGCTGACATGGATATATCTAAAAAATATTTAGACAGAAGAGCAAGATGAAGAATAATACATATAGAAAAATATCATTTATATAATTTTTAAACTTACCCACACAAGGAGAAACAAATATTATATATTGGTTAAGAAGAAATGTATTTAAGATTATAAAAAGCAATGACTGAAAAACATACCTCGCCCTTACAGTAGTAGTTGCCACAGAGGAGAGAGGAAAAGACTGAAGTGAATGCTTAAATGATATTTTAGTTCATTAATTCATATGAGAATATTTTCCTTCTTTAATAATAAAAGAATGTAGAAAATATTTGTTAATCCTGGGTAGTGACAATCTGTTTACTTTTTAAGTATTTTTATTAATTATGTATTACAGTTTTCCCAATTTTTCCCCTTTTATCACCTTCTACCCTGTCCCCCAAACCTCCGGCATTCCCCCAACTTAGTTCACGTTCATGGGTTCATGTTCATATAAAATCTTTGAGTCCTCTGTTTCCTATACCAATTTTTATCTCTCCCCATCTATTTTATGCCTACCAATAATCCTTCTTCCCTATGGCTTTTAGCCCCTATTTCTCCTTTCCCCCTGACCACTGATATCCCTCCATGTGATGTACATTTCTCTGATTCTGTTCCTATTCTGCTTGTTTGCTTAGTTTTTGTTTTTATTGTTTTTCTTTTCTTTTAGGTTCATTTGGTGATAATTGTGAGTTTGTTGTCATTCTACTGTTCATAGTTTTTATCTTTTTCTTAGTTAAGTCCCTTTAACATTTCATATAATAATGGCTTGGTGATGATGAACTCCTTTAACTTGACCTTATCTGGGAAGCACTTTATCTGCCCTTCTATTTTAAATGAAAGCTTTTCTGGATAGAATAGTCTTGGATGTAAGTCCTCGCTTTTCATGACTTCAAAAACTTCTTTGCAGCCCCTTCTTGCCTGCAAGGTTTCTTTTGAGAAATCAGTTGATATCCTAATGGGCAGCCCTTTGTAGGTAACTCTCTCCTTTCTCCTTGCGTCTTTTAGGATTTTCTCTTTGTCTTTAACCTTTGGTAACTTGATGATGTGCCTTATGTGTCCCTCTCGGGGTCCAACTTCTTTGGGACCCTCTGGGCTCCCTGGGCTTCCTGGACTTCCTGGAAGTCTATTTCCTTTGCCAGATTGGGGAAGTTTTCTTTCATTATTTGTTCAAATAAGTTTTCAATTTCTTGTTCTTGTTCTTCTCCTTCTGGCACCCCTATAATTCAGATATTGGAATGTTTCAGGTTGTCCTAGAGATTCCTCAGCCTCTCTTAGTCTTTTTGGATTCTTGTTCCATCATTCTGATCCAGATGGATGTTTATTTCTTCCTTTTGTTCCAAATCATTGAATTGAGTGCTGGTTTCCTTCCTGTCGCTGTTGGTTCCCTGAATATTTTGCTTTACTTCGTTTTGGGTATCTTTCAATTTTCAACCAAGCTCAATCAGCTCTGTGAGCATTTGGGTTACTAAGGCTTTAAATTCTCCATCAGATAGGTTGGAGATCTCTTCCTTGCTTAGTTCTCTTTCAAGGCTTTGCTCAGTTCTTTCATTTGGGCCATATTTCTTTGTCTTGGCACAGCTGATAAGTTGTGAGGGGGCAGGGCCTTAGGTATTCATGCAGGCAGGGCAACCTCTTTGCTACTGCCTGTGGGGGAGGGGCCGGAGAGGGAACAGCACAGCTGGCCTGTTCGTCTCTAGCACACTTTTCAACAAACTCTCATGTGAGACATGGAGATACTCCCCCTGTGGCAACACCAGTCATAGCCCAGTCAGCTCTGAGTCTCAGTTTTCCCCTTAAGTCAGCCCCTTGCACACAGCAGCCCTGCCCCCAAAGTCTACAGCATTGGTGCAGTTTTTCTGACTGGGTGGTCTGGTTGTTCTGGTGGATTTTTTTCTTTAATTCCTTGGTTGTCAGAGTTCCATGCAGTTTGATTTTCTGGCACTTTTGGTTGTTTATTGATTTTAGATTGGTTGTTATCTTCCTTTTGGTTTTTCTAGGAAGCAAAGGATTTCTATCTACACCTCCATGTTGGCCAGAACTACGTTTTGATTTTTAGGACATTTCTCTCCTTTAAACTGTTCCCTCCAAAAATGTAAGTAAATAAAAACAAATCCAATTTCCAGTTCCACTGCCTCATACACTGACCATTATCACCATCTCCACTTGAAACCTTTGCTCTCATCTTTTCTCACCAATATCTACTTTTCTGAATCTTAACCCCACCTCCCCACAATGCCCCTTCCCATCTGGCAACTATCAGTTTATTCTCTGTATCCATTATTCTCTTTCTATTTTATTTCTTTATTTTGTTCTTTAGATTCTACATATAGGTGAATTTGTCTTTTTCTGTCTGACTGATTTCACTTAGCATAATACCCTCTAGATCTATCCATGTTGCCACAAATGGTTTCATTCTTGTTTATGACTGAGCAATATTCCATTTATATATGAACCACATTATCCTTATGCAATTGTCCACTGATGGACACATGGGTTGCTTCCATATCTTGGCTATTATAAATAATGTTGTAATGAACATAGGGGTGCATATATCTTTTCAAATTAGTGTTTTGAGTTTCTTCAAATAAATACCCAGAAGTGGAATTGCTGGGTCATAAGGAAGTTCTATTTTTAATTTGTGAGAAAGCTGCATACTGTTTTCCTTAGTGGCTGTACCAATTTCTAATGCTGCCAACAATGCACAAAGGCTCCCTTTTTTCCACACTTGTTGATTTACTGATGGGAGCCATTCTGTGAGATGTTATCTCATTGTGGTTTTAATTTGCATTTCTCCAATGATTAGTGATGTTCAGCATCTTTTCATATGTTGTTTGGCCATCTGTATGCCTTCTTTGGAGAAGTTCTGTCTATTTAGGTCCTCTGCCTATTGTTTAATTGGATTATTTGGTTTTTGGTGTTGAATTGTATAAATTCTTTGTATATTTTGGAAAGTAATTCCTTATCAGATGTATCATTGGTAAATATTCTCTCCCACTCCATTCATTTGTTGATGGTTTCCTTTGCTGTGCAAAAACTTTTTAGTTTTATGTAGTCCATTGATTTATTTTTTCTTTTGTTTCCCTTGCCCAAGAAGATATATCATAAAAATATCGCTGAGAAAAATGTCAGAGATTTTACTGCCTATGTTTTCTTCTAGAAGTTTTATGGTTTCAGAGCTTACATTTCAGTTTTTAATCCATTTTGAGTTTATTCTTATATATAATGTCAGAAAGTGATCTAGTTTCATTTTCTATGTGTATTTGTCCAGTTTTCCAACACCATTTATTAAAGAAACTACCCCATTTTTTATTCTTGTATTCTTTGTCACAAATTAATTGACCATATAGATATGTGTTTATTTCTGGGCTTTCTAATCTGCTCCATGATATATGGGTCTATTCTCATGCCAGTACCATACCTTTTGGATTAGTACATCCTTATAGTATGGTTTAATGTCAGGTATCATGATGCCTCCAACTTTATTCTTCTTTCTCAAGATTGCTATAGCTATTTGAGGTCTTTTGTGGACTTATACAAATTTTTAGAATATTTGTTCTAGTTCTGTGAAATACACCATTGATCTCTTGATAGGAATTGCATTGAATCTATGGATTGCTTTGGATAGTATTCGATATAAAATTTTTAATGATGTTAATTTTTCTTTTCTATCCATGAGCACAGTATATGCTTCAATTTATTTGTATCTTCTTCAATTTTTTTTTACATGTCTTTTAATTTTTTTTTATAATTTCCTATTGAGTTTATTGGGGTGCATTGGTTAATAAAAGTATATAGGTTTTAGGTGTACAATTTCTAATGTGTCATCTGTATGAGGGGGAAGCCCCCCAAAACAGAATTATCTTCTGGAGGGCAGGCCCCTTGTTATATAGACTCCCAGGCTAGGTGAGTGTTCTAGGAACCCATCTGTATCAGTGTACCAGCTGGCATTGTTGTAAGAGGCTGTGTTTGGCTTTCGTGAATTTTTCTGAAGACCCTTTCAACATGTTTGCCCATTTCATGATGTGTAATTTACAAGCACACCTGCCTATGTGGCAGGGAGTGTTCAGCAGTTTTTGACAAATAATGGCATGACCTCCAATGCCCCAACCTCTTATTAACCTGATCTTGCCTGGAGCAACTTGTTTTTGTTTCCCTGATTGAAAAAGTTCTCAAAGGGAAATGTTTTGCCTATATGGAAGAGGTGAAACAGAAAATGCCAGAAACATCAAAATTGATGAGTTCAAAACTGTTTTGAGCAGTGGAAAAATGTCTTAATAAGTGTATTGTATCAAATGGAGGGTACTTTGAAGGTGATTGAAATTTAAACATGTAAGAGTAAATACATAATTTTTAAAAGATTTTATTTTATTTATTTTTAGAGAGGGGAGAGAGAAGGAGACAGAGAGAAACATCAATGTGGGGTTGCTGGGGGTCATGGCCTGCAACTCAGGCATGTACCCTGACTGGGAATTGAACCTGCAACACTTTGGTTCTCAGCTCGCCCTCAATCCACTAAGCTACGCCAGCCAGGGCTAAAATACATAATTTTTTATAAATAAATTCTGTGGTTTTTTAGGCCCCCCTTGTATCATGTCATTTATGACCTAAATTTTTACCTATATATGTAAATGTATACATGTATAAAAGACTGGAAGAAAGTATGCTTATATGTTAATATGTGTTTGTATAAATTGTGAAAATTTAGAGAATTCTTATTTTCCTTTCTACATTTATCTATATTTTCAAGATTGTCCACAGTTGAAGTCGTATTAATTCCATAATCAAGCACAAAAGGTTTTACTTTAAAAGAATAATATATGATATTTAATATCTTTTTGTTGAATACTTATGTGTCTGATACTATTCTGTGAAGAAATAGATAAAGAGAAAGGGGGAAAAGGGTAAACAAATAAAGTCAGATGTTCTTGAGAAAGGAAGGAAAAGTTTCCTTCTGCTCTGTACCCTGTGGGCAATATCAGGCTGGGCTGGAGAGAAGATCTGTATGTGCCAAGTTGTACTGCTGAAGCTCAGTACAGAGACTTACAACCCACTTGGCTTATACCCCAGGAGTGCTTCAAGAGGAGAGGTGTTCCTGGTCTACAGGATCTTGCCAGGCACTTGCAGGGAGGCAGGCCTCAGTTTCCACACCCACCTTGCAATGCTACTGGGTGACAGGGAGCCATTCCTTAACTCTCTAAGTCCCCTCTCTCCCTTCCACATACCAGGCAAATTGAGACACTGAGCTACTTTTGCACTGTCTTGCAGCTATGAGGTTCCTACAGATAACCAAGTTCTGCATCCTTTTGTCAAGTATGCATTCCCTTCTCCTAGACCCAGCTATTTATTTCGGATGTCCTTGCAACTCATTTTACACTACAGATCCAGATCTAGGTGCAGTCAAGAAGCCAAATGTCAGAAAGGGTAGATTTGCTTATTTCTTGCTCAACTGTAAATAATGCCCTTTTGAATTAAATAAACTGGGGATAATTACTGCCAACCTCCCTTAGAGCCCATAGCACCACCACATACTTGACTTCTTGAGAATATAAGGATATCCCCTAAGGCTCCAATCACTTCCATGTGCTTTTGAGAAATTCCACATTCTTTCTGCACTTTGTCTTTTTTCCTCTCTGTTTCATAGATTCCTTTACAGGGACTATATCCTTTCCCTTTTGCAATAACTCACATTGTGTGTGTGTGTTGGGGGAGGGCACTGGTCCCATCTGTGTTCTCTGAAAGTCCAAATAGAGTCAATGCAGCGTTCTGATTACAGGAGCTTCACCCTTCACTGAGGCTGGTGTCAGATTTCCAGGCATAAAAGAGCCACCACCTTCTGTCCCTGTTCCTGGTCCTCTCACTAGAAGACCAACAAAATCATGTGCTTTCCTGATGAAAACAGATGAGAAGGATCAACTGGGCCTTCCTGGGTAAAAGTGCTCTGAGACTTGGAGGTGTTGTGTGGGGGTTAGCTGAAGTTATATAAACTGGAAGATGTTCATGACTCACAGGATACAATTAGAGACTAATTCCCAACTAAATCTCATGCCCAGAGCACAGCTGTGGTAAAAACAATACAGAGAGGCTGACTTGGCCATGGAGCAGAGGGACCACGGTAGAAGGAGAAGAAAGAGGACATGGCAAGGAAAAGGCCAAGGGGCATGATGAAGGTGGCAGCATGTAGATGTGCCTGCATGGAGAGGCCCATCTGCATGGGATCCTGGCCCAACACACATTGCACCTGTACTGGACCAGCTTCAGTGGCCCAGTCCTGGAGTTGTGCATGTTAGTCAACTCTTAGCTTGAAGATTTCTACTTAAAATTCTGCCTGAAGTGAAAGATAAACTTTTAGAGCTATACTAGTGTTTGTGAGAATCCTGGAGAGCTGGCATGGGTATGAATTTCAGTCTACCATGCCCAATTGGTGTCCTTAAAGAAGTAATCTAATCTCCCTGTGCCTCAGTTTCCTCATTTGCAATGAAACAAGAAAACCAGCTTCATTCATTTGTAGCCTGTTAAAATGAATTAATACATGGGAGCCCTCTCTGACAGGATCTGGCACAGAATAAATGTTAGCTATGTGATTATAATGAATCACAAAATTTAGATGTAGATTTAGGTCCACCCATAAAGGTCTTTAGCTACAGTTTTTGCCTTCAGTTCTCATGTTCCTAAAACAAATGCAACTGCCTGCATGTGACAGATGGTCACAGAGCAGGTGATCAAAATTGAAGCAGGAAATACTACAGACATTTTGTGGGCACTGTGTCCAAGCCATGGTAGATGTATAAAGGAGTTGGAACCCCCATCCTTGGCGAACTGCTGGCTAGTAATGGTTTCAGATGATGTCCATTGAGAGGCAAGATATAAGGTCAGTCAGAGCAGGTGAGTCCAGACATCACCAGACTGCTGGAAGACAGCTGCCCCAGACAGATGTGCAACTGAAATAAGTACCTCCCTGCTTCACTTCAGCTTCTGTATTCACTGTTCAGGCCATTGAGTCTCCTTTGGACCTCACTTCTCAGGATGTAAGAGGGCTGAAAACCACCAGAAATGAGGATGAGCTTTGCAAGCAACACTGTTCAAACCAACTGAGTGTTGCCACCTTAGAGAGGGGACAGAGAGCTTAGTAGCCAAACTTCCTCCCACATAAACAAGATGAAGGCAGACAACAATGGGTAGGGATGGCTGTACACAGAAGAGGGAGAAAGTATCCTAGCCAGTTTTTCTGAGAGAATCTGAAATTGTTTTCTGCATTTGAGCCTTTATCATGGACCTGATATAATAAACTGCGAGTTAAAGGAAGAAAGGTGAGAGACATTCCAGGAGGAGGTACTAAGAAAGGGAGGGTTAGTAGGCTCATCCTCAGGGAACATTTTTACTATGAAAACCTTACACATGTTTGGTACATTCAGAGATAAGTAAGCAATGGCCCCTGTTCTTGAGAAGCTGTTGCTGAGCAGGAGAACAATGAGATGGAGGATGAGGTGGAGATGCAAAGGGGCTCACCCAGCACAGACTGAGACCCACAGAGACATAGGGTTAGGAGTCAATTGTCCTGGTTTGTTCAGGACTGTATCAGTTTAAGTATGCCAAGTCCCAGGTTGTAGCAAGACCCTCATTCCCCTGAAAACCAAGACAGTTACTTCCCTTACTTGGGTCTTGGTATAATGAAATGAATTATGTCCCCCAGATTCAGATTTTGAGGTCCTAACTCCCAATACCTCAGAATATGATTTTATTTGGAGATAAACTTTTTAAGTACGTGATTAAGTTAAAGTAAGGTCATTAGGGTGGGTCCTAACCCAATATGACTGGAGTCTTTTTTTTTTAATTTTATTTTAATCATTGTTCAAATACAGTTTTCTCCTTTTGACTCCCAACCCAGCCCCCTCACCCCTCCCCAGTTCCCTCCCATTACCACCCTCCCCTTAGTTTATGACCATGTGTCCTTTAAGTTTGTTCCCGTGAACCCTTCCCACTGTCCCCTGAAATTCCCTCTACTCTCTTCTGTGGGCACTGTCAGCCTGGCCTCTATTTCAGTGTCTTTGGTTATATTTTGCTTGTTTCTTTGTTTTGTTATTTAGGTTCCTGTTAAAGGTGAGATCATATGGTATTTGTCTTTCACTGCCTGGCTTGTTTCACTTAGCATGATATTTTCCAGCTCCATCCATGCTGTTGCAAAGGGTAGGAGCTCCTTCTTTCTTTCTGCTGCATAGAATTCCATTGTGTAAATGTACCATAGTTTTTTGATCCATTCATTTACTGATGGGCATCTTGGTTGCTTCCAGCATCTAGCTATTGTAAATTGTGCTGCTATGAACATTTGGGATGCATAGGTTCTTTTGAATTGGTGTTTTAGTATTCTTAGGATAAAGTCTCAGCAGTGGAATTGCAGGGTCAAAAGGCAGATCCATTTTTAGTTTTCTGAGGAAGTTCCATACTGCTTGACTGGAGTCTTTATAAGAGGAGGGGGTTAGGAAATGGACAAGTACATTGTGAAGACACAGAAAGAAGGTCATCTGCACACCAGGGACAGGGGCCTGGCACAAATCCTTTTTTCATGGTCCTTAGAACAAACTAACCCTGCCAATACCTTGATCTGGGACTTTCCAGCCTTCAGAACCATGAAGAAACAAGTATCTGTTGTTTAAGCCACCCAGACAGTGGCATTTTGTTATGGCAGCCCAAGCAAACTAATACACTCAACAAGAGATAGCCTTGAAATAAGAGGGAGTCATCATGCAAAGGGCACACTTTGTGATAGAACACATAAATAGTGTTGTGGTTTAATGAAATAACAAAATAGATGGTTAGGCTGGAGTAAATGGGACTCTAATAATGAAGGCAAAATGTATCAAACTGGAGATAATTTGGGAGTTGTCCTCAAGGACAGGGCATGTTAGAATGTCAACTGAAGCATGAGACATTTGATCAGGTTTGAATTCTAGCCATTCAGTCAGCTGGGTAGACTCAGAGGCCTAGGGGCCTGTAGAGACCCAACAAATAGTCCCAGTCAAGCTCAGGAGCAGCCCAGAATCCTGACAGTTTTCCCCTTACCATTCATACTGGCATGTGCCTTAGGAAAGTTCCTCCTGCTCTGCTGCCCTCAGTTTCTCAGAGGTAAACAAAATCATAAAGTGCATCTTCACTGCCTAATACTCTCATAGGGGTGGGGTCCTCCCGTGGAGTTCACTGTGAAGAATGTGAGGATGAGACTCTCAGAAGTCAAATTTTCTATTAAACATTCCTCTCCTCCTCTTCCTAAGGAAGTACAGAGGGAGGGTGGGACAGCTTGGGACCCACCCACAATGAGCCCACAGGAACCTCCTGACTGCCTTCTACTCTGGGACTCTCACCTTGTTCCTGGTGGGGAGATTCTAAGTAATCAGCATACCCATGTGCTATTGAACTGCAGAAAGTATATCACATAGGCACAGGCCCCAAGGAATAGCTAACAAAGTCAAAGATGCAAAGCAGAAAAGGGAGAGGAAGGCTAGCTCAGAACCTAGCCTCAAAGCTGTGTGTGCTTGTCCTTGTATATTCTAGTTCTTAAAGGACCGTTATAAAGTTCACAGTGTGTAGGGTATAAGACATGGACCCTTATTCCTTGATCCCCCTCCTGTCAAAGTGGGCTACACCCTCCTGCTTTGAATCTGGGTTCAACCAATAAAGCATGCAGAAGTGATTCTCTGTCTCAGATAGAGGCAGACAGAGACAGGAATGGGCTCATGTGGTTATGAGGCTGGCAAGTTACAAATATGCAGGGTAGATTGGTAGATTGGTAGACTGGAGAAAGAAAATTTGATGTTGCATTTTTGAGTGCCAGGTCAGTCTGAAGGCAGAAATTCCTCTTCTTTGGGGGTAGTCTTTTTTTCTTTTAAGGTCTTCAACTAATTGGTTAAGGCCCACCTACACAGAAGGTAATCTACTTTATTTAAAGTTTACTGATTTAAATGTTAGTCTTATCTTAAAATGCGCCTTTCACATTGACATCTAGACTAGTTGTCAATGTTAGCGTTTAAATATCTGTATATCATGTGCTATGAAATTTTTTTTAAGATGTTATTTATTTATTTTTAGAGAGGGAAGGTAGGGAGATAGAGATAGAGGTAGAGAGATAGAGAGAAACATCAATGTGCGGTTGCTGGGGGTTATGGCCTGCAACCCAGGAATGTACCCTGGCTGGGAATCAAACCTGGGACACTTTGGTTCCCAGCCCGAGCTCAATCCACTGAGCTACTCCAGCCAGGGCCATGCGCTATGAAATTTGACACTTAGAATTTACCATCATCACAGGCCCTATCTCTTGGAATCCACACCAAGCTGGAGCCATAAAAGTTATGTGAAAGGTCCAGTAGAAAGTGCTGTGGTTAACAGTCAAAGCAGAGCCCAGCCTGCTAGCCCTCCAGCCCTGATGCCAGACATTGAGTGAAAGCACCTGCTGGTGACTCTGGTCCATCGGCCTGCTGTTAGCATCACTCCTGGCCAGTCAAGTCTTTACAGATGTGACCCCAGAGATCATGGAGGAAGGACATATACCACCTTGTGACCCACTGAATCTGTGAACACAATGAAATGGTGGTGGTTTTATGTCACTGCATTGTGTGGTGGCTTGATAGACAGTAATACATAACTGTAATACTAAAATCTTCAGGAAAAAAAGTCCTGATATAGCCATCAGATGTAGCTGAGGGAGGAAATTGTTGTTATGGCTAAAAGCCAACACTCCAAAAACAGTCCTCACTAAACCAAATCATAAAACTTTGCACATCTTCCTGTCTCATGTTTGTTTTTATTACTGAGGAATATAGCTTTCTCTGAACATTCCAATAAGTCCCAACTTTAAAACAACTTCCCAGTTCCCCTCATTTCATATTCTTATGTGCCACTGAACTTTAGACAAATCAGGTCTATCAAATGGATCAGTTTAAAGCTTTAAAGAATTCAGTTATGTGTAAGATATGAAATTTTTATTTGATAAATAACTTAGCTGAGGATATGTTAGCAAAAAATACAATGACATGTCACAATTACAGGAGTTAGTGAGTGATTCTTCCTATCCACAGGGGCTTTTCTTATGAATTTCAGGGTTAGTCCTGAGCTGACCTAGAGCCACCTATAATGAAGGACACTGGGAACATACATAGATAATAAGGTTGCTTTGGAATGACATGCATCTCTTTAGGAAGGAAACAGGAAGGTACAGGCTGTTTGTTTCCAAGCCTCCATTGCCCAGACTGGTGGAAAAAGCCATGCTCACTTTTGCTGAAGGGAAGCAGGCACAGAATGAAAACCTGGCTGGCCACATCCTGGCTAAAGAGTGTTCTAGGTTCCTCTTGGCTCTTCTGTTTAAACTTTTCTGAGAAAGATTGTTTGGAAAGCTGTCATTTGAATTTTGGCATATCTCTAACATATGAAAACATTGATGGAATTGAAAGATGCAGCAAAGTGGTGCTACTTTTCACATTGGGCATTAATGAGTGACAATCCAGCTGAGTAAGGCAAGGAAGGCCATCAAATAGATTAGATGAACAGGAATGCTAACTCCACCTTCCCTCTAGGGAATCTCAGAACCCTGTGTTCTTGTCCAGCCTCAGTTCTTGGTGCCCTGAAGGTATGGCTGACTATACTGTTTCCACAGTCCCAGCTTGCAGCTGGTCATCCCAGTGAGCTGAGCAAGACCTACTGGAAGGGCTTCCTTTGCAAACATCCTGAGTCTCAGAAGCTCTGAGCTACACATCCTGTGTATTCTCCCAATTAAGATGACTATGCTCCCCTTCATTAAGAGACCCAGAAAGGACCTCAGGTACAACATGGAGAACTGAGCAAACATTCACCTTCTTTTTGCCATTTGATACTTAGCATTATTTTTTTTCAAAGCACTTATCCCTTCCTGACATTGCACTGCATATATTTCCTCTCTACCTCCTCTACTTAAATATATGTTCCAGGATGTCTGCCTTGCCTTTGTTTGTTTTATTTCTAGGTATATCTACAGTGCCTAGAACTGGGCTCAGGTACTACATGTGGAGTGAATAAATAGTGCCAATCTGCTAGGGCAGCTATAATAAAATATACAGATTGGGTTGCTTATACAACAGAAATTTATTTTCTCACAGTCTGGAGGCTGAGAATTCCTAGGTCAATATTCAGTAGTGTTTATACCTGGAGCAAGCCCTCCTCTTAGGTTGCAGATGGCCATCTTCTCACTGTGTCCTCAAATGACATTGGTGCATGCATGCTAAGAGTGAACTCTATGGTGACTTTTCTTGTAAGGGCACTAATCCTGTTGGGTTGGAAACCTGCCCTCATCACTTCATTTAATCTTAATTATTTTCTATGTGTTCTATCTCCAAATATGGTCACATTGGGCATTGGAGTTTCAACATATGCATTTGAACAGGGAGACAGAAGCATTCAGTCCATATCAAATTGGTATGGAATATTATATCCAAAGATTACAGCATAGGCAAGGGGAAATAGCCACATGTATGAGGAAATCCAGAACATAAAGATAAAAAAAATCAAACAACAACCAACAACAAAAGTACAGAATTAAATCCTGAAGGAAAGAGAATATTCTGGAAGGAGACCTTAAAGGAAAAACAAAAATCTTCAGTTACTAGAGTCAGAGATTTGAGAACATATTACATCCACAAAAAAAGTGCCAGTAATGTTAAAAACACATTCAAATTTAAAAAAATAAATATTAAAAATAAAATGACTAAAATAGAAGGGTGTGAGAAAATGAAAGCTTGGGAAATATGTCAAGAAAATCTCTCAAAATATGGACTTATATGGTATAGACAATAAAAAACATGAGAGGAAGTACAAGGAATATTGAAGACCAAGCCAGAAAGTTCAACATCAAATTATCAGGAGGAGGAGAAAATTAAAAGTAGAGGGGGTAATTTTTTTTAATTCCCCAAAGTTGGAATAGATCCTGAATCTTTATATGGCAAGAATCCATCAAGAGTCTAGCCCAGTGAATAAAAACAAGTTATACCTGCATCCAACCTATCCAACCTGTGTCAACCAATGGTCATTGTACCAATCCAAAACCCACAGAAATCCCCAATTTGGAGTATGGCAAGGAAGGAAACCTTATTCATTGCAAACAGCTCAATTGTGATGCATCATGACTTTGGAACAGATCAATTTTGTTACAGTTCAATTATGAAGCAGCATCACTGTGAGGCATCTCTGAGACAATGCTTTGTCTGAGGCTAGACAGCTTTGATCAGCTCCACCTGCTCTGGTCTGCTCCTGTGAGACATACCGTGTTTCAGCACCAGCCATGTAAATGCATTCGTCAGTGGAAATGGAAAGTGTGCTCCGAGAACCAGGGGGGAGCTAATAGAAGTCCCCACACCTGATTCCTAATTGGTCCATCTTCATGCAAATGAGGACTCCAAATCTTTAAAATTAGATTTATCCAAAAGGCATTGACCTAATTGGTTGGTGAAGATGGTGATGGCACTGTAACTGTGCAGCTCCAATTAGAAGGGGAAAGTCTCAGTCCTATTGGTTGATATAGGATTCCAGTAACTACTTTATAAGTTCTGGCTTACATGCCAGAAACACAATGCAGGCAAGCAGTTCAGTGCAGGTTTCTCTCTGATGTGCTGTTTGTATGAGAGGTTCCTGTGTAGATTTGTTTTTCAGCCAGTTAGCCACAAGGAGCCCTTCTTAGTAGGTTACTTCTTCCTCAGGATCCACAAATGTCAGAATTATGAGAGTCCAAAAACAAACTTTAAGGATTCCAGAGACAAAGAAAACCAACTTACAAACAAATGGCAGACTGGTAGCAAATACCTCCTTTATACCAGCCAAAATATCAATTTGCTATGTGGATAGACTAAAGCTGTTTTCTAACATCAAAACTCAAAAAGCTTATTTTCCATGCAGTCATTTTTATAGGAAGCTATGTAAAGATGTACTCCAGTAAAACAAAAGAGAAAACCAAGACAAAGAATGTGAATTCATAAAACAATAGATCCAATGCAGAAGGGAAATTTTAATATGAAAAGTATCTAAAAGCCCTTAAGATACCATGAAGAGAGAATGGAAAAATGTGAGGTTATGATAGGGACACATGAATCTGTCTTCAGCCACAACCAGTGAACCAAACAAACAAATAAAATTAGCAGACTGAAGGGGGAAAAAACCTGTAAAGAAAAGTAACTGTCCACAGTTTAAATTAAAACAAACCAAAATGTGGCATGATATAAATAATAGGTAAAGTTTAAGAACAGGAAATGCATGCATTTGATTGTCATTTGAGTGATTTGCACAAGGGGGGGCGGGATATAATCCTAGTCCATGATCTAACCTGGTAGTGAAAATGTTGATTTATCATAATAATTTAAATGCACTTTATTATTTTTTAATTTTAAAACCAGCCTGTAGCAAAGCACTAAAGACAATGGTGGCTGTATACAAGTAACAAGTTACAACATTGGAAAATATCGATGAAAAGTTGTGGCTGAAAGAAGGTAGAACAAGGAAGCAAAGAAAGAGGATGTGAATACCCTCTTACAGACAGATGAGTTGATTGAATGAGAAATATAAGTATTATGTGTGGTTCTTTTACTTTTTTAAACTATAAATATGTCACAACTAATATTAATGACTTAACCTTTCAACACTGGCAAAAGTGGGAAATGATTAGTGTGACCTTCTACACAGAGTATGGCCACCAACATCCTCAATTTCTCAGCACTCTATCTTAACATCCAAGTGGAGAAAAATTTGGGGGAAGGGTCTCATGGGCCTGGTTGGGTCTCTTGACCATCCTCGGATAGGCACTCTGTCAGGTGATAGGGACAATATGACTATGAGGCTAGGATCATGTATAAGTGAGATGTATCCTGAGGACCAATAGTTCTATATAAAGTTGATTCAACCAGAGTTAAATATATTCAGAGAAATAGAAACAGAAATGATGGGAAGAGACTGATTCCAAAAGTGGGTCTGTGCATGGTTCATGGGGCAGAGTCAGCTGTTTTTTATTGTAAGTTGTACTACTGTATACCAATCTATCTATTACCATGTCCACAGAGTGCATTGCTTAACAACATGGCATTGGTCCCTGTATGTCAGAGTTGCTAAGATTACCTACCCCACTCTCTCACACTTGGACATCATAGACAATTCCCATGATAAACGATCTATTTACTTCATTCTTAATGGGCCCAAAGTGCCCACAGGTGACTAGTGTTTGGGAAGATGGAGGTGCAGAGTGAGGCTAAAACATCTAGAGACACAGTGACACATTGTAATGACAAATTTTTGGACCACCATGTGGTGGTCCAAGAGGTCAGCTGAACTTGCCTCTTGGTTGCTGCAGTGGGCTAACATTGAAACATCCATAATTTATTTATCTCTACCCTCCCACAGCTCATCATCTCTTATGCTATAGTCATTTATACCCTTCAAATAACTTCCTACCTCAGTTTGCATTCTCTTCAGTCCAGATGTCTCACTCTCAAGCACAAATTGGATCATGCTATTTCCCCTCCCAGAAAATTGTCAGTGTTCCTCATAAGACAAACTTCATTTTACTTAAAAAATTGCTGAAACACAGTTCTGAAGATCCAGAGATGAGAGTCATCATTACTGTCCTCAGGGAGCTCACAGTCTAGAGAAACAAATAATATGCACAATGTATTATTTAAGTACTGTGGAAAGATTGACATAGAGGAATACAAGGACCTAAGAAAGGCATCAGACACTTCTCCAATGAGGTGATTTGTGAGTTGTTCAACTGAAAATAAAAGGAGGGATATGTCAGTTTGGCCTCACTAGAATCCACTCTTTTGTTTTGCTAGCAGAACCCTCACTTTTCCTCTGGACAACGGTTTGCTCCCCTTTCATGTGGTCTTTAAGACATTGTTACTTCAGGTGCCAACTGCTCCCACCATTCAAGGCTTACCATGTCATCCCAGTCTCATGGTCATATTGTCATTATCACCTGGCACAGTATCTGTCTGGAGATGAGCAAGAGACCCAAGCCCATGCAGGCCCATGGAGAATTTCCCCAGAATGTTCCTACATTCAGATGTTAAGATGGAGTGCTGGAAAGTTGAGGATGGTAGTGGCCATGTTTCAACCTGTATGTAGAAGGCAACACTGTGGTAGCAGACAGTGGGGCAGATAATGAGTAGTGCAGAACAGAGATGGAAAAAAGCCCTGGACCCAGTTGTTCATGAATTTCTACTCATCCTTGTAGGTACAGTGTCCATGGGCCAGCACATCCCCTGGTATGGCTTAAAGCTAGGGAGAGTTGATTTATTTCACTTAACCAGCAAACCTTTAACCAAGATGTGATGAGGGCCTGAGCAGCCATGTGCACAAGGACAGAGGAAGAATGTGGGGGCTAACTGTGGAACTGAACTGATAGGATTGTATAATGCCTGGCTCTGGACTGAGAGATGGACTGGTTGTTGGGTCCTCCCAAGATCAGGAGCACAGGAGGCTCAGGTTTGGAGAGAGGAGTTGTAATTTGGATGTGCTCAGTGAGAGGAGCTTGTGGGACATTTGAGTGGGGGAAGAATGAGAGTTATAAGCTAAATGTACCTCAAAACCAAATTGGATGCAAATGACAGCTCCTCAACATTTCAGTGCAACCTTGGGTAAGTTTGTTAACTTTTTCTCTGTGCTTCTGTATTAAGGTTCTCCAAAGAAACAAAACTGATAGTATATATCAATTTCATATATATATATATATATATATGTGTGTGTGTGTGTGTGTGTATAATTTAAATATATAGAACACATATAGGCACACACATATATTCTATAAGAGAGAATCACATAAGAAAGAGAGAGAGAGAGAGAGAGAGGGAGAGAGATTCATTTTAATAAATTGGTGCACATGTTTATAAGGATGGTCAAGTCCAAAATCTATGGAACAGAGGGCTGAAAATTCTGTCAGGAGTTGATGTTGTAATCTTGAGTTCTAAGGCAGCTTGGAATGCCTTTCTCTTCTGGGACCTCAATCTTTTCTCTTAAGTCCTTCAACTGATTAGATGAGACCACCCACATTATGGAAAATGTCTTATTCTACTGATTCTACTTATTCTACTCCCTAAGTGATCTCCAAACCTGAATGTCAGCCTCTGAATGTATTCCTTGCATATCTGCAGTCTCCTTTATTCAGGACACCATGGGCCTGCACTTTTCAGAAGGGTGCGTGGGGCGTTTCCTGCCACCATTATCCCTTCTGCACAGCAGGACCATTGGCTTCTCCTACCCCTCTGTCCTGGAGCCAGGATTCCACATGTCTAAATTGGAAGGGTATCTGGGAAATCAGTCACCCATCCAGTCCTCACATGTTTATTAAATACTCACTATGTCCTCTGCAGTCTTCAAGGCCTTGATGACTCTAATGAAAAAAGACAAAGGGGCTCTTTGCCCTTAGACACCTACGTTCACAGAGACACAATGAATGAGACACTGTCAAATAATGATTAATGGTGTGGGGAGGTTAGATGGGAACAGAGGCAGAAGGTGAGGAGGGAAAGGTGGTCGGCCACGGGCAACCAGGGGATGCTCCTCTGGGGGGTTTCTTTAGGTTGGAGGTAAAGAGAGGACAATGTGTTAAGATGTCCAGGGCAGAGCTCCAGACAAGGGGAATAGTCAGTGAAAATGTCCTGAACAGGGAGAAAGCCAGGTTTGGCTGAGGGACAAGGAGAAACAGGTGGGGAAGTGGATCACAGGAGATGGTGGAAAGTGAATTAATGAGCACTGGGAGATAACCGAGGCAGAGCTCCATGGGCCTATGAGCTCTGGAGAGGTGTTTGAGTCTTACTCTAAAGCTATAGAAAACTGGAGAATCTCACTTGAGAGAATAGTGAGAACTACTCTACATTTGAAAGATCAAACCATCTGTCAGGAGACATTAGATCTGTGGTAGATGGCCTGGTGCCATAGAGAACCCACTATTGCACCGGCTGTGCAGCTGGGGTAGGGCTGTGTTGTGAGACCACAAGCTGACTCCTGAGCTGTATGAGGGGCCATACCTGATTTCTTCAGTCCTCCAAGGACCTGCCCCCTAGGTGGGCAGAAGAGAAGGTCACTGTGAATGGACAAACAGAGTACAGTCTCTGAAGCATGACTGTCCCTTAGGTACCATCCCAAAAGACACCTGGTCCATCTGGGATGGAAAAGGAAGAGCTTTGGTCTTTCAGACTGAGGAACATATAACTTCAGGTTAATTTTTCCTACTTTCTCATCCAGTGACCCCTTATGGCAGCATTGAACACATTGTGCTGACTCACATTTGCATGAGTGGGTCCCTATAGCTGTAAGCAGAGCGGTTAGATAGACAACAAGGATGGGTTGCCACTATAGAAGAAGTGTTCTTGTGTCCACATTGAGCCCAATAGGAGGACTCAGCTTGAATTTTATTCAGGAAGAAACTCTTCCTAAACAGCAAATATTTAAAATGGCTCCAACACCATGCTGGGCCTGCCACAGAGCCCTCAGGTGACTGACAACAAATTGCCCTTACCAAAGCAGCACCTGGATGGGCACTCTGGGGACTGCATTAGAGGGATGTTTTCTTCTCAGACATCAGGTGGTGACACCTCTGTATAGGAAGAGTACTTTGAATCATTGCAGATGCCCAAACTGTAGGTTTTCTGCTGACAGTGACACAAACTTTGGTAGGAGGGCTTCACCACCATAGACAGAGCAAGTTGGGCTTCATTCAGCAGAGGATGGACAGGATAGAGGCTGAAAATCATGAGAGGAGCTCACACTGGTCTAGGACAAAGAAAACACTTTCTTGTCACATTATATCTATGAAAAAGAAACTTGAAGTTTACTGTACTCATTAATTGCTCTCTATTTATAAAAGAGCTCTTATATTGATCATTTTCTCTGTGTTTTGAGCACTTACTGGGTGTTAATTCACTAAACATTTTAAACATATTATCTCATAGAGTTCTCCCCACAGCTAACTATTCTGCCAATGACAAGGTTGGGACTTAGAGAGCTTATGTAATTTATCTGAGGTCACAACAGGCTAAGCCTGAACTGGAGCCCAGGTCTGCCTACACACAAAGCTTGGGCTTGAAACCTCCAAGCTTGATGCAGACTATGGAACTAAAGCAGACTAGAATTTCAACATTTTCACTCCTGAGTGTGAACTGAATCCTTCTCAACAAATTTTTTGGCATCATTATAACTGACTGAGTTAATTACCCCCCACCCCCACCAATCCTGACACACATGTACACACACTCTGCAGGTATTTTTGTGCACAGATGCTGAAAATGGGTCAGCTTTGTGTCCCTGTTGGTATTGAAGCTGGAGCCCAGAGTGAGCCAGGTGAGGGAGCAGCCTGTGAGTGTATAAATGCCACCTTTCCTTGTTCTTCAAATGGCTTGTTATAAGACATGCAGACATCATGAAAAAATATAATCTGAAAATGTAAAAGTGAGTGTAGCAATTAGTGTCTCAGCAGAAAATAGGTGGTCACTTAAGCTAGGGTTATTTCAGAAAAGTTTAATAAAGGAACTCTTTACAAATGTACAGGCAGGACAAGCATCACTCTGAGGGGTTGCCACCTTCTGAGAAGAGGGAAGAGAGGAAGCAGTCACTAGGTACAAAGCTAGGGACCACCTCTGGACATAGCTCCAACCTTATATCAACAAAAGCCTGAGTAACCTGGTCTGAAGAATCCAGGGACTAAACATCCTGACTTCACCTTTCCTGCTGTCCTCACCTTCTGCTGGTAAGGTAGACAGTAGTGCTGGCCAATTTGGCTTCCTGGGAAGATGTCAGACCCCAGAAATTGGGACTGGGTCTGGAGGGTCACAACTCTGCACAGTGTCTCCAGAATCCCATCCCCAAAATTAACCTCTTTTGGTGGTGTTGTCTCTAAACACCATCTTAGGGACTGAGTCACCAGGATACTCATTAAATCTGGATCCCCATCCCCGCCCTGCCCCCGCCCCTACACACACACCTAAGTCCCTAAAGCTGGCTGCCCTCAAGTTCTGCAGGGAATCGAGTGACTAGAATGAAGTCTGCTGAATACATTCAGAGTATCATATTAATTGAATGAGAGTAATGGGAACATTAATGGGGTAATATGACTCTGGTTCCACAGTGATGGGCTGGGAAGTGGAAAAGAGGAGGGTGCCCAGTCTGGAAGAAGAAAATAGGTAGGATGTTTGCCCATCAAGGCTCCAGGAATGGTCCTCACCCTGTCTATGGACACCCCTCCCATCCCTCCACTTGCCAACCTTGCTTGCTCTCCCTATACCCACTGAAAGTTCCCTGTGCTGTCCAGTGAGGCAGCAGGCAAGGGCACGTGTGATCAAGTGTGGAAGCCCAGAGGCTCTGGGAAGCTATTGGAGAACTTGAGTTTGCATTTAGGTTTCAAAAGCCCTGTTGCTTTGTTGATGGTTTGGATGGTGGTGGGGGATGCTCATCTGAAGAACCATAGGTGAATCTGGGTTTTTGTCTGTAGCACTTGTGTGATATCTGAGATAGGAAGACTAAGAGAATGTACTTGACCTGAGCAAGGGGATTATGAAAATCAAGATTTTAGTTTTGTCTAAAGTTTGGGATGATTTTGATATCCAAGCAAATAATTAAATTTATGAGTTTGAAACTCAGCTAAGAGGTTAGATAGAAGATATACATGTGGGATTCTCAGCACCTGGATACCAACACCTGGACCTCAAAGGTTCCCACCATGAGGGTTTCAGCAGCTGGGGTTTGGGTAGGTTCACTTTCTTCTTCATCAAAAGGAATCTCTCTCTCTCTCTCTCTTTCTCTCTCTCTCTCTCTCTCCCTCTCTGTCTCTCTTCGCTCCCCTGTCTCTCATTCTAGCAATTCTAGGACAAACAGGAAGCCTGGAAGGGGAGGACATACCAAATGGGTCTAGGTTGCTGTGTTTCTGGGTGTTTAGAAATGAGCAAACAGAATGGAAATAAATCAGAAAGAAACTTTACTGGTAGCAGCTGCCAAGACCCAGGACAGGGCAGTCTGCACTAGGGTCTCTCACCAGACTTCTCAGGGCAGGCCTTGAGAAAGTATGGGATCAGTCTCCCCAATCCCCAGTCCTACAAAGCCTTTTATTCAATAAAGAGAGAGAAAATATATTTCAAGAATCCAATGGAATATGGGATGGCAGGAGGTTTCCTTGGTAACAAGGGCCAGGGCTACCCCAGATTCTGGTTGCAAAGGCAATTGGAAGTCATTAGGGCTCAGGGACAGAGAGGGGTTTTATAGAATTTCACAGCTGGTGACAGAAGTAGCATCAAATTTTACCTACTCTCTGGTGCCTGACTAAACATGACCCTTCCTCCCATCCCAACACCATCATGTTTGGTTTGGTGGAGGGCTACTTAGAAATGGAAGGAGTCACAGAGGCTTTTCTCCTAGGGAAACAGAACAGAGTTGGAGGGGGAGAGACACTGGAACATAAGGCTGAGCCCGCGGTCCTGGCATGAGCTGGCATGGGCTGGGAATCATGCAAAAGCATTGGCACTCCATCCAAAGAGGTCTTGAGGAAATGTTTAAATGAGAAACTAAGATGATAGCTTCCCTGGTCTTTATATCAGGTATGCTGAGACCAATGAGTAGAAGGTATGGCTGACCAAAACTCATCTGTATTTAAGAGGGGATTTCACAACAATGAAATCTTGAAGAAATATCCTGGACTCTCCTGGGAGACAGGGAGCTCCTTATACCAGAGCCAAGAAGTGCTTATGGAGGTGTAACCAAGAGTTAGGATTAATATTCCAGAGGTTGAGTGTCACCTCCACTCCTAGAGTCTTGTGTTTCTTTTGCCCCATGACCCTCGAGACAGTACAAGGTCAGTGCCTGTACACCATCCAAAACTTTTAACAAGGCTGAATGCTTGAGTTCCAGAGCACAGGTCCTCTCTTACCCAGCAGTCCTGGACCTGTTAGAGATGCACCACTTGTTTCTGTCTCACTCAAACCTGCTGAGCTGGAAGCTCTGGGGATGGAGCCAATAAATCCAGGTCCTAAGAAGTCCTTGGGCAATTCTGATAATCTCTCAAATTTGAAAACCACTGATCCAGAGCAATGATTTCCCATAGTGAGATTACCTACGGAGCAAAAAAATATTGGTACAAGGATTCCACATACAGACTCTGATGTCATTAGTGACAGCCAAGAGGTCAGTATCCTAAGGAGTGGCTTCAGCAGAGAGGGTCACTGAGGCTTCTGCCAGGAACACTCTGTTGCCCCCAGATTGGGCTTCTATGCCTCTGCTTTTCTGTATATATAAAAATATTTTTTTACTAAATCCACTTTTTGGGTTTTCTGTTTTCTTTTTTTTTTTCTTTTCTTTTCTCCTTTCCTTCCCTTCCCTTCCCTTCCCTTCCCTTCCCTTCCCTTCCCTTCCCTTCCCTTCCCTTCCCTTTTACCTACTCCCTGTAAACAAGTTTGGGCAATAATCTCCTTTCCAAACATTTACAGGGGAGAAAAAAGTGCTAAACAGGATAGATAATTGTGAGCAAGTCCTTCATAGGTTTTCACAAGTATGTTAAAAATAGAATTATTTCATTTTCCCTAATGGTTTAATCTGTAGTCCTGGGGAGTTACAGTATTCTATCTTAAACATGCTAAACTAAAAATGTATTTTAAATAAAATGAATATGATAGTTTGTGTAAATAGAATGTACATAGACATATATTGCAAATGTAACCACATGAAAGTGTTTAGTGAAATACTAGTTTGCCCTATTATTTTAATGATGATAATTTCACCGAGGCAAAATCCTCAGGACATATGGACAATAAGAATGAAAACCAGGCACTGCTTTATAAATACTTAACATGTGTCAGGCTTGCACTTTCCTTCTTGGGATAGTAACTCAGGCTTTGACCAAAGAGGAGGCAGACAAACCTGGCCTTGACTATGCCATCAGAGAAGACTTCCAGAGAGGAAAGACTGTAGAATGGTCAGCTGCCCTCAGAGGGTATCCTGACAGGAACAGCTGGGGTGTGGCATGAATAAAACTGTCTGCCTCTTGGTGCTCACAGCCAGTGGGGAGGATGGGCCACAGACCCTTAACAAAGGAATGAAGATTGTGCAGAGGACTGTGGAATGTGAAGGGAATGGGGTGGAGCAGAAAGGGTTATCAGAGATGCACCGGACAGGGCAGTCCAGCTGAAAGAAAAGGGGAGTTATGGGACAAAAGGTCTTGGAAAAGGCCTTGGGCAAAGGAAAGGTGTATTTGAGGACTCTGGAGGAAGCAGAAGGAAAACAGTATAATTGAGGGTGGGTAGGGGAAGTCGGGCTGGAGAGGGGAGCTGTGGGAAATTCTTAGAAGGTTTCAAATGAAGGAATGGTAAGATCTATAGAACACTTATATTGAGTGTCTATTGTGAGTTCACATTTTATTGGGCAGGAAGGCAAACAAAAAGCAAGGTGAAGCTGATCTTTTGCTCCAGAAACTAATACCTTGCCATCTATGCGGTACTTCTTAATCTTCTATGAGAAAATAAATTGATTGAATCCAAAATTCTAAATAGTTCTAGATTATCTTAAAGGTTCTCTTTACATTGTTTAAAACTAAATGTTTAATATTATTTTATAAATTCTATTTTCCATCCATTTTAACTTTGTTTTTTTCCTTTGGACTCTCCTCAAATCTCAGAATATCTTCTCACCATAGATACAGATGACCTCTGCTGGCCAAGTCCAAGGAGTCAGAAAGCTTCTGCATTTCTGTTTCAGGGTGCTGGGAAGTGCAAGGTCCTGGGAGCCTACCTTTCATTGCACTAGGCATCAAAGACATGCCCAAAGAATCACAAGTCAAGGCCTAAGGTACTCCCAAAGGCTGGTGTCAGTAGCCCCCTGATTCTTCCAGTGTTTAGGTTTGGCTGGGTCTCTAAGATGGGATTTTTCCTAAGTGTCATTAAGTTCCAGCCACAATTCCAAGCCCAAACCTGCTACGATGCCTCTTTCTGTATTGTTTTGTTTCACTTTGATACTGAATAGTGTGAACATGTGGGAAAAAGTGGGAGAAGGAGCATTTCAGTGATAGGAACCTCACAAATTTGTTTCATTTTGGTCTGATTCTTGTAAAACAGTTTATGGTGTGTTGGGGGAAGAGAATATGGAAGTCCTACTTCCAAGCTACACAGATATTTATATATAGCCTTTTAAGCAACTTCTAAGTAGGAAGCATACTAAGGGGTAGGGGAAATCCTGGTGTGGGCTCTGTCTGTCATCTGTCTCATTTTATTTGGAAACCAGCATTTAGAGGGGCATGGGAAAACATCTATGGCTGCCTATAGAAGGGATCTTTGTATTGGTTACACTGGCATGAGGTAGTGCTGGGGATCCCTGGTGGCAGAGCTGTTGGAGTGAATTTGCCAAAGCTGGAACAACTGGGAGTAAAGGATGAAAGCTGGGAACTTGAACTCCCAAGAACACTATGTTCAAAACTGTGAAGATCTGTAGTTTGTGAATCATCAGCAAAATGAAAAAATGGTGAAATCCAGATGAAAGATTTTCACTTCACAGATAAAAGAGCAAAAATGAATTTCAAACCATGTCCTTAGTAGCAGACTTATAATTGGATATGCCCTATGTGCTGGAACTTCACAGGGATAGGCAGCTGTAAGGAGTCCCTGGATCTGGCCCAGAGGTGTGGTTGTCCCAACCCTTTCTAAGCTGCAGGTCAGGGAGCTGCAGTGGGTGGTGATTACATAACCTCTGGCATTTGTGTAAATATTCAGTTCAACAAGTAATCAAATTTTCTTGCAATAAGTTAGTGGTGGCCCCAGGATGGAGATTTAGGATCTGGAAACTCCCATGAATGTGGCAGAATTAGCAGCAAGAATTAGCTGATGGATCCAGGGCCAAGGGGAACATGATCCAAAGCCCTGAATGAGGCATCCCAGAGGAGGGCTGAGATAGGGGGACCCTGAAATTGGTCTAAAACTCAAGCAGAGAGCAGTGTGGATATGGGAAAGGGAAAAAGTAGGAGTGAGGAGAATTCAATTATTTGGCCTTCAATAAAGACTGCTGGAGGGACAAACATCACCAAAATTGCCTGGCACTTTATTAAGACATGGGTTTGATTACAAATGAAGGATATAGGAGGCAGCTCTGAGGAATGAGGGAATGATCTGCAGGTTTTGAGGGGCAAAGTTAAGTAGAGAACCCCAGCTCAGTATTGCACTTTGTGGAACTCAGGATATGTAGCCACAAACCCCCAGGCAATGAACTCAAACCCAAACCACACAGAGACAGAAAAACTCAGGCCCAGGTATGGTGCTCACCCTAGACATCCCTTAGAAGTCATTTGCTTCTCTCTACTGTGCCAGGCTGATGAAGGCCTGAATGCAGAGCAGACAGCCTGTGTTGGGCACTTAATCAGTTCCTGCAGAACATGATCTACCCTCATTTTCATCTTTCTCTTATCTTTGCTACTCTCTCAGCTCCCTCCTCCATGCTGACTGGTCAGGACAGGGTCTGACTCTACTTTTTTTCAACTCAAGAACGCATTTTTTCACCCAGCCTCCTAAGCCTACCACTGCTCATGACTAGGGATGTGTTTGTCACCACTGTGACATCTGGAAGACACTTCCACATAACTCTTGTGTGTCAAACTCTGTTTAGGTGTGAATCATGTCACCCTGGTATGTTAAGCCAGGCCCCAGCAGAGGGCTACAACTGAGATACAAAGGAAGGAAGACTAACTGGTGATACAGAGGGCACAATACAAAATGTAGAGACTCAAGGTTCTGCTACTTTTACATACATGGTTTTGGAAAGTGCTGTAACTTGACTGTTGTTTCATAAGCAACACAGGAATACCACTGCCCTTGCAGGGTGCACAGAGCATTGGTTAGTGTAAGTTAAGTGCCTGGTATGAGGAGGAGCCATGAACTCGAGTTTGGTATGCTCACATGCACCTTTGGGGCAGTCCAGGGTTGTCCCATGTCCCATCTCATGAGCTGTGGATGAGGAAACACAGACAAGGATACCAAGGCTGAGGGAGGCTCAGAGACTTCCCCAGGTCTCAGGTGTGGTTTGTGACAGGGTGGGTATTGAGCAAAGACCCAGTGATCCTTCTCAAACCCTGTGGATTCCAAAGTTTCCTGTTGCTGGGCTAGGTTCCCTGTCTTACATCTGGTAGGATGAGGAGTCCAAGGCCAGGCTGGTGATTCAGATGCCCAGAAAGTGGCTCCATATTTGGCTGAAGAGAGGAGGTGAAGTCCAGGGGAGAAAGTGGGACATGGGCCTGAGGTTAAAATTCAGGCTTTCCTAGAGGGACAGGTGGGGACAGAGGAAGAAAAGAGAGAGAAGGAGCAGGATCATTTGCCATTCTAGTCATGAGTTCAGCAGACCTCAGAAATCCATTCATTCTTTGATAAGGGGGCCACAGAATTTATCATTCCAACTAGGACATTTTGTGAGAGAAAGGGCATTATTAGTCATATTTGGGGGGACAATAGGCAGACACTGGGACTGTCTGGGAACATCAGTATGAATGGTTACTGAATTCTTTAAGGACTTTGAAAGGGTATCTGAATAGCATCACTGATACCCTTGCTTGCCCATAGGGATGACTCTCTCAGGGAGAACTTGGGGTTCAAGTCCTCCACTTTCTAGGACCCCAGGCTCCAGGCCACTGCCTCTTGTGGCTTCCTGGGAGCAAAGCTAGACACAGGTTCACAAGGACCACACACGGTGAGGTCAGCAAGGGCTCCATGAGTCCTGTCCCATTGGAAATGAGCTCCCTGAAGAGGCACTATGGTGGTGATCTGGCCCCTGGCTGCTGTCATCAGATACAGGGACACAGGCCTTGGCAGCTATAGAGAAACTGCCTCATGGGTGAGATCTGTTTTGTTATTCTAGAAAAGCCCAGAAATAGGATAGCACTCTTCCTGGAGTGGCTCAAACCCTAATCTTTTCTAGAGAGTGCACAGATAAGCTATGGAGTCAGAACTTGGCTTCCAGAGCTGCAGCTCTGTGGCATTGGGTGCTCCCCTGGAGCTTTCTGAGCCTCTGGTCCTTACCTGTGCCTTTGGTCAGTGGCATCTTTATAATGCACGTTAGTCAGCTGCTCTATTCTTGAAGTACTAAGTTCAATATACAGATATAAGAGTACAAGGGAGGAGGCCCAGAATAGGGTAGCAATTGTAACCATGATGTTTTGGTTCTGAACTATCATCATTTAATTGTAAAGCCTATAGCGCTTTAAGAATGAAAATAACAGCCATTAGATGTATACTGTAATTGTAAAGTGTATCTTGATTTTTTTTAATGTTAGAACATTATTTAAACTCTTTTTACATCAAGAAAATCTAGTGTTATAGTCCAAATTCTTTCCTTCTACTCAGGGAGCTTGAGTCACATTCATCATCAGGTTTGTGCACACCACAGCAGCATGCTTTTTTGACCACAATATACAGTAAAAATTGTACCTGATATTGTAATACACACACACGTGAAGATTGTTTTTTCCCTTCATAGGTGTGACATATGCTAATGTTTTCCATGCCATTCTCTTCCCTTTTTTCTTTTCTAGTCAATGATTTTTTTTTAAGTTGTTTTTTCTCACAGGTTATACTGATTTTACAGACTGAGTTTGT
The DNA here is from genome assembly GCF_004126475.2 of Phyllostomus discolor. Taxonomy (NCBI): domain Eukaryota; kingdom Metazoa; phylum Chordata; class Mammalia; order Chiroptera; family Phyllostomidae; genus Phyllostomus; species Phyllostomus discolor. Next base: position 105,275,913 of record NC_040907.2, read on the forward strand.
TCAGCATTTCCCCTAAATGGACTCTCATTTAAACTCCAGAAATACCCTTGGGCCACACAGAACAAACCAGGGCTTACCCCCACCCCATACCCAGGGCACTGCTTTGCAAAGTACAAGAGTATGGTTGAGTTCATTGGACCCAAACAGCCCAGGATCACACCGGGCCCCCATATGTCTGGGCTCTGATACATGGAAGAGCCACAGCCACCTTGGCTTCCTTCTCTGTGTCTGTCACACAGGAGAGGGCTGGTCTTTGTGGGAGTGTTGGGCAGACTAAAGACAACCATGCCCGGGAAGTACCTGCATGGACCTGGAAGTCACAGGCTGCCTTAGAAATGTCAACTGAATAGGAAGTGCCTGACCAAGGTGTTTACTGACTTAAGGAACTGCATAGGGAATGAATTTGCCTCCAGTCCCTCTGACTGCCTGAGCAGGCAGCAGATGCTCTCTCAGAGGAAGGATTGTGGGAGCTGGTCCTTGAGAGACCTCATTCCTGGGTGCCAAGGCCCTGGGGATTCCAGGAGTGGCTGAAAGAAAGTCACCTCCCCTGAACTCAGGAATGTTCAGAATGGTTGCTTCCTCATGACCTATAAGCCCATGTGACCCTGTCTGACAGTCCCGTGTTCAGGGAAATGCCTGGGAAGAGGCCAGGACAAAGTGAGCCTGAAGCTGCATCTGGGGCCTTCCATACTCACCAGGACCAGTTAATCCTTTTCCTGAGCAACTTCCTTGGCTGCCATGTGGAGCTTGGCTGAGATTCCAGGAAGCTGAGCATAGCTACCACTGCAACAGATCTTTCCTGAGTTCTTGGCCCTTTCCTTCACGTCCATTCCAGAGGGTTAGCCATCTCTGAGGTCTGGCTGTCAGCAATAGCTGGTGGACTGAGGCCTTCATCAGAGTAGGGCAGTGGGAAAGGTATGGAGACCTTTAGAAGCAAGGAGGGGAAACCTAATGGGAAGAGTTCCTGTTCGAAGCTGAACAAGCCTATGTTGGAATCCCTGCTATGCCACTTCCCAGTGCATCCATTTGTGGAAGGACATATAGTTTTGGTTTCCAGGAGTTATCCCTGCTGATTTCTCTTTTATAATTGGCAGTGTCTCTGGACTTATGCTCCTTGAGGGCCTAGGCTGCATCCTATGGCCTGGCCAGCAGTCCACTGCCCCAATTCGGGCCTGTGATGGCAGCAGAGATCTCCTCCTGGGGACCTGCACTGGCTGTGGCAGTCATCCTCCTGGACTCTAGCTCAGCACTGGCCTCCCTGTTGTCTGTACAGAGAGTATGTGTAGGTCCTTACAGGAGGGAGGAACACTCAGATGGAGGTGCCTCTGGGGGAAAGGATGGTCCTTTATTTTTCTAGTTTTATTGAGAAATAATTGACATACATCAGTGTATAAGTTTAAAGGATACAGAATGATAGTTTGATTTACATATATATTGTGAAATGATTTCCACAGTAGGTTCAGCTAACATAATGTTCTCATATAAATACAATGAAAATAAAGGAAGGAAAAGAAGAAAAAAGGAAAACAAAAAGTTCTTGTAAACTCATAGGATTTACACTCTTAACAACTTTCCTATATATCATACTGCAGTGTCAACTATAATAATGGTGTTGTATATTACATCCCTAGTATTTGTTTATCTTATACTGGAAGTTTGGGCCTTTTGAGCACATTCCTCCAATTTTCTCTCCTCCATCCTCTGCCTCTGTTAGCCAGGATTCTAATCTCTTTTTCTATGAGTTTGGGGGGGGGGGGGGGGGGGCTGTTGGTTTTGGTTTCTGTTGTTTTAGATTCTACATATAAATGAGATCATATAATATTTTTCTTTTTCTGACTGACTTGTTTCACTTAGCATAATGCCTCTAAGGTCCATCTACATTGTTGCAAATGGTAGATTTCCTCATTTTTGTATGGCTGAATGACATTCCATTCTACATATAGACACAACAAATTCTTTTTTAAAAAATATATTTTATTGATTATGCTATTACAGTTGTCCCATTTTCCCCCCTTCACTCCCCTCCACCCTGTACATCCCCTCCCACCCAGCATTCCCCCCCACTTTAGTTCATTTCCATGGGCTGTACATATAAATTCTTTGGCTTCTACATTTCCTATACTATCCTTACCCTCCCCTATTTTCCACCTACCATCTATGCTACTTATTCTCTGTATTTTTTTCCTGCTTTCTCCCCTTCCCACTTCCCTGTTAATAACCCTCCATGTGATCTCTATTTCTGTGGTTCTGCTCCTATTCTAGTTGTTTGCTTAGTTTGTTTTGTTTTTGTTTCAGGCTCAATTGTTAATAACTGTGAGTTTGCTGTCATTTTACTGTTCATATTTGTTATCTTTTTTTTCTTAGGTAAATCCTTTAACATTTCCTATAATAAGGGCTTGGTGATGATGAACTCCTTTAACTTGACCTTATCTGAGAAGCACTTTGTCTTCCCTTTCATTCTAAATGAAAGCTTTGCTGGATAGAGAAATCTTGGATGTAGTTCTTTGCTTTTCATGACTTGGAATACTTCTTTCCAGCCCCTTCTTGCCTGCAAAGTCTCTTTTGAGAAATCAGCTGACAATCTGATGGGAACTCCTTTGTAGGTAACTGCCTCCTTGTCTCTTGCTGCTTCTAGGATTCTCTCCTTCATTTTAATCTTTGGTAATTTAATTATGATGTGCCTTGGTGTGTTCCTCCTTGGGTCCAGCTTCTGTGGGACTCTCTGAGCTTCCTGCACTTCCTGGAAGTCTATTTCCCTTGCCAGATTGGGGAAGTTCTCCTTTATTATTTGTTCAAATAACTTTTCCACTTGTTGCTCTTCCTCTTCCCTTTCTATTACCCCTATAATTCGGATATTGGAACATTTAAAGATGTCCTGGAGCAATTAGATGTCCCTAAGCCTCTCCTCATTTTTTTGGATTCTTGTTTTGTCATTCTTTTCTGTTTGGTTGTTTCTTTTTTCCTTCTGGTCCACTCCATTGATTTGAGTCCCAGTTTTCTTCCCATCACTCTTGGTTCCCTGTGCATTTTCCTTCACTTCACTTAGCGTAGCCTTCATTTTTTCATCTAATTTTTGACCAAATTCAACCAATTCTGTGAGCATCCTGAACACCAGTGCTTTGAATGGTGCATCTGATAGGTTGGCTATCTCTTGGTTGCTTAGTTGTATTTGCTGTGGAGCTTTGATCTGTTCTTTCATTTGGGCCATTTATTTTTTTGTTTTGTTTTGTCGAGTCTGTTACGTAAGAGGGGTGGAGCCTTAGGTATTCACCAGGGCGGGGCAACCCAGTCCTTAGGTTGTAATGCTTATGTGGGGGCGGGGTCCAAGAGGGAACAATGGCATTTGCTCTCTGTCAGATCCCATTCCCTGCCACTGCTTCCCAAAAGCAAACTGGGCCTTTCTGGTGCTAATTCCCATGTGGGTGGGCTTGTGCATGTTCTAGGACCCTGTGGGTCTCTCCAACAAACTCTCCTGAGAGGCTGGGTGTCTCTCCCTGCACCTCAATCCCCATAGGTGTTTTCAATTGGTGTTTTGAGGCTTTATTTCCTGGTGCTGGGACCCTGGGCTACGTGGTCTGTCTTGCTCCCCAGTTTCACCTGGTTTACCTGCGCATAAATGTGGGACTGCCTGATCAACCAGCCACATTGTGCGCAGTTCCTCACTTCACAATCGCCGCCTTGTTAGGTCTGCCCTTTGCCACCATGTGCCTGGGATTGCCAGCCACCACCTGTGTGCCCAGGATCCTCCTGCTGCTGTGTTGCATGCCCAGGATGCCTTGCTTGCCCGGTGCCACTGTTTTTTGTGCCAAGATCCCTCTCTGCCCAGCTTTCTGACTCTGCCCTGCCTACCCGTCTGAATGAATGTGTCTATTTTAACTCCCTGGTTGTCAGACTTCTTACAGTTCAATTTCTGTCAGTTCTGGTTGTTATTTTGTTTCTAAATTGTTGTTGTCCTTATTTTGGTTATGTGAGGAGGCACAGTGTGTCTACCTACACCTCCATCTTGGCTGGAAATAGACACAACAAATTCTTTATCCATTCATTCATTCACGGACATGTAGGTTATTTTTATTTTTTGTCTATTGTAAATAATACTGCTCTAAATATGGGATGCAGATCATTTTCAAGTTAGTATATTCATTTCCTTTGATTACAGTCCCAGAAGTAGAATTGCTCGATCATTTGACATTCTGTTTTTAATTTTTGATGACCTTCTAAACTGTTTTCCATAGTGGCTACATGAATTTACATTTCCACCAACAGTGAACCAGGTTTCCCTTTTCTCTGCATCCATACCATCAGTTGTTATCTCTTGGCCTTTTCATGGTGGCCATTCTAATAGACATGAGGTGATATATCATTGTGATTTTAATTCAGATTTTCCTCAAGACTAATAATGTTGAGCATCTTTTCATGAACCTGTTGTCCTTTTGTATATCTTCTTTGGAGAAATGCCTAATCAGGTCTTTTGTCCATTTTCTAATTGGATTATATATTTATCAATATTTATTTATTTATTTTGCTATTGAGTTTTGTGAGTTCTTTACATATTGTGTATATTAACCCTTTACTGGATATATGATTTGCAAATATTATTTACTTCCATAGTTTGTCTTTTCGCTTTGTTGATTTATTTTGCCATGCAGAAGTTTTTTTTTACTCTTACATATTTCCACTTGCTTATTTTTTATTTGTTGTTTGTGCTTTATGTATTATTTAACTGTGGCCTTGAGTATGCCAATAAATACACAAACTTGTGAGATGAGTATTGCTCTCTTTATTTTAGAAATGAGCAAAGAAAGGTTCCAAAAATCATCATCAAGATCCATATTAAAGAGTTTTAGTCCTACATTTTCTTCTAATAATTTAATGATTTTAGGTCTTAAATTTAAATCTAATCCATTTAAAGTTAATTTTTATGAGTGGTATAAGTGATGGATCCAGTTTCATTTTTTTTACATGTGAATATCCAATTATCCTGGTATCATTTATTGAAAAGACTGTCTTCTCCATTGAGTGTTCTTGGCTCCCACATCAAATTATTAGTTGACTGTATATGCTTGGGTTTGTTTCTGGGCTCTTATTTCTGTTCCATTCATCTGTGTATTTGCTTTTAATGTCAGTACCATACAGCTTGAAATTGAAAAGTCTGATGTTTCCCGCTTTGCTCTTCTTTTTCAGGCTATTTAGGGTCTTCTATGCTTCCAAGTAAATTCTTGGAGTGTCTTCTCTACCTCTGTAAAAATACCACTGGAATATTGATAGGTATTGCATTGATTCTACAGATGGCTTTTGGTAGTATTGACATTTTAACAATATTAATTCTTTCCATTTTTATTCTTTCAATTTATGAACATGGGATATCTTTCTATTTATTTGTGTGTTCAATTTCTTTCATCAATATCTTGTAGCATTCAAAGTAAAGATTTTTCACCTCCTTAGTTAAACTTATTCCTGATTTTATTGTTTTTGGTGTTATTGCAAATGGGATCAATTTCTTTATTAGAAAATTTGGTATTAGTGTATAAAAACACTACTGATTTTTGTATGTTAATTTCATATCCTGAAACTACTGAATTCATTGATTATATCTAAGAGTTTTTGGATGGAGTCTTCACATTTTTCTATATGTAAATCATGTCATGTGCAAACAGAGACAATCTTATTTCTTCCTTCCCAATCCTGAAAATTTTATTTCATTTTTTTGCCTTATTGCTTTAGCTAAGATTTCTAGTTCTATGTTGACTAATAGTGGTGGGAGTAGGCACCTTTGTCTTATTTCTGATTTTAGAGGAAAAGCTATCAATATTTCACCATTGAGTATGATGTGGAAAGGATGATTCTTTAATCTTGGCTCATAGGAAATGAACCATTATCATTTTTCAGGTTCTGGTGATTCTCAGGGGAGGGGTCAGAGGTTTCTAGAAAAGGTGTAGTGTGTGTGATTCCTTGATATGAGCATTGAGGTAAGATGAATTTGGATTTAAGTAATGACCTATCAGTGTGACCTTGAGTATGTAAACAAATGTACAACCTTGTGATATGAGCATAACTATCTTTATTGTAGAGATGAGAAAAGAAAGGTTTCAATGTATTAACATTCTATTGATTTATTGAGAAATCATTCACAAATTTTTTATTACCTCCTATGTGCCAGCCACAAAGGAAAATTAGAGAACAAAAGAGACCAAGCTCCATTCTTCCAGCATTGGTATTAACCTTCTTTTTTAGAAAAACAGTCAACAAACAAGTAAACATGGCAGGTGGTTCTAGGAAAAACAGCAGAAAAAGGTAGCCAGGGCATGCCAGTATGGGGAGAGTCTGCTGTACAGGACAGGGAAGTCTGCAGACTTTTCTGAGAAGGTGATGGTGAATGTAGACTAAAGGAAGGGATAGGGTAAACTACATCATTTCTAGGCAGAGACCACCTAATACAAAAAAACTTTGCCAAGGGTGGGGCTGGCCTGTTCAAGGGAGAGAAGGACAGTGTGGCAGGCACAGAAAAAGGGGTAAAGTCAAAAAGGGGTAAAGTCAAAAAGGGGTAAAGTCAGGGGTAAAGTCGGAAGTGATGGGGAACAGTGACTGTAACTTCTGTTGGCCACTGGAAGGTTTGTGTAGGGATTACATGGCTGGTGATCAGAAGAGGCCACTCTTGCTGCTGAGAGGATACTGCTGGACATGACAGTAAGCCTGCTCAGGAGCTAGTGCAGTGATTCAAGCAGAAAACAACTGTGTCTTTGACCAAGATTGTAGGAGTGAAGCCCTGGCTGGCGTAGCTCAGTGGATTGAGCGCGGGCTGGGAACCAAAATGTCCCAGGTTCGATTCCCAGCCAGGGTATATTCCTGGGTTGCAGGCCATAACCCCCAGCAACCGCACATTGATGTTTCTCTCCCTCTCTCTCTCTCTCTCTCTCTCTCTCTCTCTCCCTCCCTCCCTTCCCTCCCTAAAAATAAATAAATAAAATCTTTAAAAAAAAAAGATTGTAGCAGTGAGATGTGACTTTGTTTTGGATATATTTTGAAGATAACTAATTGAGTTTGTTAATGGCTTAGCTTGGAGTTATGAGAGAATAAAATAAATCAAAGATGACTGTAAGATTTTAGCCTGCATTACTTGAAGAAATTGAATTGTCATCTGCAGAAACGGAATGAGCAGTTTGCCAGGTAAGTGAAAATTAGGCATTTCATTTTGCATATGAAAATTTCAGAGGAGGAGCTGGGTGTACCAGCCTGGAATCCAAGAGATCACTTAGAATTCCTTAGCTTTTACATGGTGTTTAAGGCAAATGGAGCGCATGAATCCACCTGGTGTTATGGAAGAGTGTCTCAGAGCTGAGCACTGGTGCCTTTTTTTGTTTGTTTGTTTGTTTAGGTGTGAGGAAGAAACAACAAAGAGAAATGAAATTGCATGAAGCCAAAGAAACAGTCAGAAGTGGTCTTCTCAGACCCAACCATGTATGTGTGTCTAGGATAGTGATCAATGATTCCAACAATGCCAAGAGACTGAGTAAGCTGTGGATTGGTAATTGACTATTAGTGACGGTCTGTGAAAGTCTGATGTTTCCCACTTTGCTCTTCTTTTTCAGGCTATTTAGGGTCTTCTATGCTTCCAAGTAAATTCTTGGAGTGTCTTCTCTACCTCTGTAAAAATACCACTGGAATATTGATAGGTATTGCATTGATTCTATAGATGGCTGTTCTAGTGGAGTGAGTGATAGAGTCAAATTCTGATTAGGGTAGTTTCAAGAATGAAAAGAGAAATGGCAAGAGATGTGGACAACTCTTTGGAGGACCTTTGTGTGATGAGAAGCAGAGAAATGCTGCAGATGCTATCAGGGGACATAAAGTAGGATCGAGTTTAGGACTTTTTATTCTAGCTGTATTTTGCTTTTGATGGGAGATGTGCATGTTAGTGTGTTGATATAGAGAGTAAAAAAATAATAATGGTGTAGTGTTGCGGAAAAGTCACTCACACGCCGGGAAGATGATGAAGCACAAACTTTATTACCCGGGGGGCCCAGGGGTTAATTCCAAATCCTGAGCCAATCCAGGCTTGTCACAGTTCCTTTAAATACTTGTTACAAGGCAAAGAGGGGAGGGGGAGTAAAAGGAAAACTTTATGTGAATATGTGGCATAGGGGGCCGATTGCAGAAATGTTTATTGTAAAGGTCAGAGAAGTACAAAACCCTGCTCTAAGTACCATCTATCACATCCAATCAGTCATAGAAGATCAAGAAAAGACACTAACTAGAAACTTGGAAGGTCAAAAAGCAGTAGGATCTTTCTCTTGGATAAAACTAATACAGCAGGGGATGCAGCTACTTAATCTAACCAGTCCAGACAGTTACAGTGACTGTTTCTTGTGTGCATATCTTAACAGGCCACCATTGACTGTGGTCCCACTGCAACAACCCCTCACTATTTTAAAGGCTCAGATCCCAGAACCCTTTTCTCTCCAAGGTGTTCCTCTATTCCAGGACTCATCCATCGAAGCGCTGGAGTGCTACGGGCCACCTGTTTCCTGCAATCAGACATTGCCATCCTCCGGATCCATCACCAGCCTCCCGGGAACTTTCTTTTGGTGTAACGGGACTCTCTACTGGTCAGTAAATCATAGCATCCCAGCCCCTTGCTATCTCGTGGCCTTAGCCCCCCAGCTCCTCCTATATCAATCGGGCAAGTTAAGTACCCTGCTTGCCCAGGAACGTCAGAAGCAAGCAGTCTTCCTCCCCTTGATGGCTGGGTTAAGTTTCGCCACTTCACTCATGAGAACGGGACTGGGGAGTACAGGACTAGCAGTCAGCCTCCAATCCACTAAGGAGATCCGGGAAGAGTTAAAACAAGCCATGGAGGCCTCCACACTATCTGTGGCCTCATTAGAGAGGCAAATAACTTCCCTAGCTCGGGTGGCCCAACAAAATTGGCGGGCACTAAATTTACTCACCGAGGAGAAGGGGGGCACTTGTCTTTTCCTACAGAAAGAATGCTGTTACTATGTCAACGAAAGTGGAATAGTGGAGAATATTGGCAAACTAAAGGACATTCGCTGGAGTTTGGAGAGCATCAGCTCCCCCCGACGGAACCTACTCCTGGTGGCAATCAATCCTTTTTCCTATTCTGGCTCCCATTTTAGGCCCGCTTGTCATCCTTTTCCTTGCATTAACTATAGGACCCTGTTTACAGTGCAACGTAGTGCAACAGATAGAAGCAACGGTGACCCGATGAGCTGCCGCCAAGATCCTTACTCTCCAGAGACACCACTATCAGAGGTTACTGCCAACTGAAGTGGAGAGTGAATATGCGGATTACAACACTGATGCTAGAACAGACACCAGTGCTGTTTAGCATCAAAGGGGGGAATGTGGCAGGAAAAGAAAGTCTCATAAAGGTTTTTATTCTGTAGTTTCTTTGATAAACAAGTGCTCTCTGCTCTCTGTAACACCTGCAAGATTTGTCAGGACAAAATCTGAGTAAAAGTTATTTTTAGGTAAGGAGCCGGCTAGCAGGCGTTGCTAGGTAACGTTATCCCAAGGCTGAAATGCTGACCTTCCTTGCTTCTGCCTCTGTATGCTCCCTTGCTTTAGCAGATGAATCCCCTTCCCCTCTTTGCCTTGTAACAAGTATTTAAAGGAACTGTGACGGGCGTGGATTGGCTCAGGATTTGGAATTAACCCCTGGGCCCCCTGGGTAATAAAGTTTGTGCTTCATCATCTTCTCCGCGTGTGAGTGACTTTTCCACAACAGTAGGAAAAAGGGAGAAGTCAGGAAAGATGTCCTTGGGAAGGTGAGAAGCACTTCTCAGCATAAGGTGGCCAGGAGCATGGTGCTCACTATGAGTGACAACAGAGATGGTGGGTACAGATAGTTAGGTGGTAGATGAGAGGTGAAGTCCAGAGAAATCCACTTCTTTTTTATTGCTCCCTTTTATTTTGACACTGAAGGCAGACCACCAACTGAGAATTTAGAGGAAGAGAAAGATAAAGATTTAAAGAGAGAAGAAATGGAATGAGCACCTAAAGGAAAGAGAAGCAAATGGGACAGGCATGTGTGATAGTATCCAGGCAGCACTGAATTATTGTCATGAATTCAAAGAGACAAGACAGCAGAGATGCATTTTTTTTCTGAGCTCTTATCAGCTATGGAAGTGTAGAAGTAATGTGACTGAGTTAGATTTGACTGGAGATGGATGGTACAGCAGTGATCAGTTACTCACTTTCACTGCAAGTCCAGAGGCCCTCCACCAGTCCATAAGCATATCTTGCCAATCCACTCTCCCCCTCCCTAGATGAAGAGTATAAGATGCTTCACCTAGGGTTTTACTGTGCTTTATTACTGCTTAGTTTCATGGGCCAAGAGTTAGATGCAACTCAATTGCTCTAAAATAAATGTTAACTCCTGAAAACTCAGCAAAGCAACCTCTTTGAAATTTGAGTAGTTCCAGTGTTTGTAGGAACACCAGGGCTTGGCTGCAGCTTGCCTGGTGCTACCTTCCTAGGGCCTGCTGATGCCTCTCAACCTGAAGGCATCAGCTTGTTCATCAAATGTTTATTAAGCAGCCACCAAGACAAACACTCTTCAAGACATTAGGGACAAAACTCCACCCTCAATAAGACATTATAAAGCTTATAGCCTGGCAGGAGTTGTACATCCCAAGGATGAATCTACCTACAACTTCATTGTCCTGCTTTGTTTATCTCATGGGATGCACAGGCTATGGGGAAAACCCCTATCACCCTTCCACACACTTGGAACTAGGCCAGAGCTCTCCACAGGCTGACTATGGTGCAGCCATCTCACAACTGACATTGGGCAAGTTGTGTTGGCGCTAATGGGTGCCTTCAAAGAGGGAAGAGCATTTAGGTCTTAAACTGAGCCTGTGCACCTTTTATGGGGGAGTCTTAGGGAATGCCTCTTAATCATTTATCAATCCTAACAGGGCAGTAGGCACAGGCTGAAATGGTCTTTCTTTGGAGTTTAAGTCCATGATAATGGACTCAGAAAAGCCCCCTGGGGAGGCTGTGCAGAGGAAAGGGAGTGTGGGGAGCCGGAGACACAGGAGCAGAGGGAGCTACAACTACCTGAAATGGTTTTAGAGAGAGAAATGAGGATGAGAGACTGGTTAGCTCCAGAGGGAGGTGACATATACAATGCTCTCAGCTGTAAGCAGAGACAGCTTGAGGAGCTGAAATGGTCCAAATCACAGCTCTGTCTCCTGGGATGGAAAACTAGACTGGCCAGCCTCAGCCAGTTGTCTCCAACAACTAATCATTTGTGTCAAGTAGCCCCCTCATGGGGCCTCCCAGCTGTCAGGACCCCATTCCAAGGGGGTCCTAGCTCTTCTAGAGCATCGTTGTAAGGTTTGTCCCTTACATAAGATGCAGCAAGGGAAGTAAAGGGCTGAAATCCAGCCCCTGATGTCCTCAAGCTCAATTTCACATGTGAGCTGCACCCCTCCCTGGCAGAAAAATGTCCTGTTTGTAAGTCAGAGCAGGACCCCTCATGGGTTCTCATTGGCAGTCCTTATGGGTCAGATCACCACCAAAGAATGTACTTTTCTCAGGTCTCGGCTTCACTAGTGCTTCCTTTAGCAACCCTTGATGGTATTCTAGATTTCTTGACACCTGTCTTACACTTACCATGAGTTAGGAAAATGCTCACTTAACTGTAAGCCAGTCCCCCAAACTGCAGTTCCATGAAATCATGGAGAAAGCTGTTTTGCTAACCACAGTCTCCATACCACCTAGTCCAGGTCTGGCATCAGATGCCAGCTGACTAATGAGGGCCATCAGCCTTGAGCCTTGTGGAGCACAAAAGACCATGGCCTTTTTTAAAAAATGCAACATCATTGTGAAGAGTCAACATCATGGTGAAAATTTACCCGAGACTGATTAATTCCTAGAATTAGAACAGCGGTAGAGTATATGGAACCAGCACACCCAGGCACTCAGGGAACCTAGGAGGCCCCAACCAGGAGGCTTCTCCCTAGCTGCCTGCTGAGAGTGAGAAGCTCATACAGAATCACTTGCAGCTCCAGGTGGTATCTGAGCTTAACTGAAGGTCTAAGTAGAGGCAGGTGTGAACTGATTTCAGCTCTGTGGACTCTAGGGAGCAGCAGGTTGAGAGGGAGAAAAATGGCTCCTTGGTATACTATTCCAGTCTAATCCTCATGTCTCCTCATGTTACTAAGCATCAAAGTTGTTGCTGGGAAGACTGAGACTTATGGGCAAGGGGTATGTCTTAAATCCAGTGAGCAGAGAGACAAGAACTTAAGCACTCATCTCCTAATTTGCACACCCACCTTTGTCTCAGGACACCACCATGCCTCTCACTATAGCCTCTTCTAACCTTTCTCTCTTCCTCCAGCCCATCTGCAACTTAGCAACCACACTGTGGTCACCCTATATCAGGAATGTCAAACTCATTTTCACCAGGTACCACAGCAGCCCTGCAGTTTCCTTCAAAGGGCTGAATGTACTTTTAGGATTGTATAAAAGTAACTACTCCTTAACTAGGAGCAAGTTGCTCAGCATTGCTGCAGGGTAGAAACAAGGAGCTTGGCCAGATAAAACAAGGTGGAGGGCCAGATTCAGCCAACAGGCCTTGTGTTTGCTGCCTTTGCCCTATACATAATAGGAGGTTCTGGGCACAGTGGTAAAACTGGTCACATTTGAGCCTGTGGGTGAGAGTCTGGATGACAGAACAACCTGAACTCAGACATTTGTGGTGAGTCCATACTCCTTTCCAGAGTGGCTGACTGTGGACCAGAGAGAATGTGGTAGAAAATATGAAAGGGCTGACCTCTGTCTGTCCAGCTCACACCTGTTCAGTGTCCAGGACAGTGCTGGGGATGGCAATTGAGAGAATTGGTGCCTGGTTTTCAGAAAGACCCTTGTGACCCTGGGTGGTGTGGCTCAGTGGATTGAGTGCCAGCCTGTGAACCAAAGGGTTGCCAGTTCGATTCCCAATCAGGGCACATGCCTGGGTTGTGGGCTGGGTCCCCAGTTTGGAGCATATGAGAGACAACCGCACATGGATGTTTCTCTTTCTCCCCTCCTTCCCCTCTGTCTAAAAATAAATAAATAAAATCTTTTTTTTTTTTTTTTTTTCCAGAAAGGTCCTTGTACAAGACAGAAAGGCACAGGGTGCTAGACCCTCAGCAAGGCTCTCAGTGACAGTGCCTCTGTTTGCCTTCCACGAAAGCCTGAGGTCTCCTTCCCAACAGCAGGGCCTTGCACAAAACCATCCTTTCTGAAGCAGAGGGCTACCTTGTCTTTAAGAAGGGATTCCAGCAAAACCAAGGACATCTGAAAAAAAGGGTGTGTTTTTCCCAGCTCAGGATCAGTGAACTAGGAGAGGCAGCAATGGCCCCAGAAATCTTGCTCATGTTTAGCATTACAATGGCCTGTTTTCCACTAACCTTTGAAGCTAGAATTACATACCCCTCTGTGATCTGAGGGAAAAACCAAGTCTGGAAAATTCCAAATGCTAATACTAATTTCAACCCATTGGCTGCTACATTTGAATATATATCTTTATTAGAACAATTGTAAGTGCATATACATTTTTTCATTGATATAAAAGTAGAAATTGTTTCTCAAAAGAAATTGTTACTTATTTTTTTTAAAAAGTAAATTGCATACAGGAAGCTGCCTTCTCCTGGACCATTTTCACATTATCTGGGAGATGCATTTTAAAAAATACAAAGTACAGTATTTATCACATTTAACACTGAACCTATCACTGCTCAGAGACTGAGAGTCCAGCGAGATTGAGGAATAACAAGTTTCCTGTGTGGGTTTTCATCTTGGCTAAGCCTGCTGAGAGGACATGGGTATTCCTTGGGAGTGATTCCCAGGATTGAGGTTCCCTCAGAATGGGTCAGGGGGGAGGTGTAGAGAAATCAGGACTCTACGATGATTCTACTCTAGCTGCAGAGGGCACAATACCTGAGAAAAGTAATGAAGCCTCAGTGAGGGAGCTCATGGTGATCACACCAGGCAGTATTCAGAAAAGGATGGTGAAATCAAATCCCCCTTTGGACTCACACAGGGGTACTGTAGCCTTTTGCTATGTGGGCCCTCTACTTGTTTACACTCAGCCTCCTCACTGGGGTCTCAGCATCTGGCCAGAGCAGGACAAAGAACAGTACAAACAACACACAGCACAGATTCAGATTCAGATTCCAAACACAGCACACCTGTGAGCTCCAGGCCCCTAGTCCAACCTCCCCATGTAATGCAAAGGCTGACAGCAAAGGACTGCATTGGAGGTTACACTGAGCCCAAGGGAAGGTCAGGTAGAAGCAGCACTGGATCAGGAGGAACAGCTGGGTGACCCCCTAATCACCTGATGCACTTGACTTATATTTTGAAAGCAACAGGGAAAGCCATTTTCTTTGCAAAGGAACCATTTAAATGTGTATCTGCTTTAGCTGGGAAGTCAGTGTCCTTTTAGGAGCAGACTGTACATAGAGACATTGTTACACAAGTAATTTTACCTGCAGTTTCTTCTCTTACCTATTTTTTCTCTTATAGGGAAGAAACAGAAATGATTCTTTATTTAACTGTAGTCAAGATTTGGGGGTATGTTCATTTTCTCAGAGTAACAGATTTAATGGTTCTAGTTCATGGATTCCACAAGATGCTTCCAAATTTTCCATGAGACTTTTAAATATCTTGGATTACCTGGAAAATGACCTCCCATTGAAAATTCAATAGTTTCATGTATAATTCAGGAGCCATGTAGTGACAGGTTAATTTTAAAAGAGTGTCTTGAAACCAGGCTGCATCCTTTATAACTAATACAAGTCCGCCATACTTTATTTTTCCAATATAGCATAGTCGGTTGGAGGATGTGAATATCTTGTTGACAGAATGGCTTTTTACCATGAAGATTCAATTTAAGAAATACTTATGGAAATGCCTAACGTGTTACTGATAACCCAAAGATTATTAAATCTAAAAACACCTGAAATTCAAGATCATTTTATAATACACGTTCTGTATATTATTTGCAGTGTTCTGCCAATGGATACATTTCCTTGTATTGCCATTATTTTTTCCCACTTTCTTAATTAAAAAAAATACTGGATACTTAATCAAAAGGAAAAAGTATTAGTAAGACCAAATAAAAAACAAAACAGGGAAAAAAACCCTTAGTGACTTCCTTTTTAAAAAGTGAAAATTTTAAATTGTTTAACTTTACACACTGCCTTCAGTAAAGGGAAACATCCCAAATATCAGGGTTCTTAACCAACTTTCCCATGTCACATCATTTTCCAAGAGGAATTCCCTGCTGTACATCCTGGAAGCGCAAGGTAACAGCAGCGGCAGAGAGGGTTCAGGGGCCACTGTGCAAACTAAAAGATGGTGGGATTGTCAAATGGTGAAAAAGATGAGGTTAGATTTTAATCAGGTAAAAAAAACACGCAGGATTAATTCTTTTATGGGTTTTCAAACCAAAACAATAGTTAAACATTCTTTTCTTGTTATTCCTGTTAGTCTCAAAACAATGCTGAGCTTGACACTACAAAGACAAAATTCTCTGTAGTTCTGAGATATCAACATCTAATGGAAACTTTGAGAGTCTGTGTCCTCAGAGGTCAGTGCTACTGCAAACTGAATTCCCTTGGGCTATGTGGATCCACCACAGCTTTGTGATTTTTGGGGAAAACAAGGTTATCTACCAAAAATGACGACAGCCCTAATTGGGCCAGGTCAAAGGCCCAAGGGACATTTCCTCACACTCAGCCTCTGCATATGGGGAACTGACAATACAGCACCAAGGACAATGGCTTTGAACAAAAAAACAGTATTGGACAACAGACAATATTTCAAACTAGACACAGAGGTGCACAGTTTTTCCTGGACCTGGTAACAGAATACATTTTGATTTGCTTCTTGGTGCCCAGTTTAAATTAAAGCTTTTGTCTTGAGAGAGTCCTTTTCCAAGGTCATGGAGACTGTCTCAGATGCACATGATGATGGATGAGATAGAGGATGATGAGAAGAACATGATGAGATGTTGAGGAGAGCTCAGGATGAGGCCCTACCCTGGCCTCACACTCCTATCTGCCTCAACCCAGGGAAGCCCTGGGATGCTCACCTGGATGAGATGAGCCCCCTGCCTGGCACTCTAGAGCCTAATCTCCCCTAACTTCTTGTGGTACAGGGCTGCCTTCACTAGGGTTTGCCCATTCTGACTGGTCCTGACACCTCCTGGTGGCTCCCCATCCCAGGACATGATAATGTGGGCAAGGCTCCCTCAGTCGGGGGTCCCAACTTGTGCAGCTCAGAGGAATATAAAATTCAGGAAACCCTAGTCAGACCAGGAGCTTCATGGTAAAGATATTATAATAAAGCAAGTAAAATAATATTAGTATAAGTTCCTATCTGTCACCAGTGACATTGGATAATCAACCTAAATGAAAAAAGAAAAAACAGAATATATTTTGCTACATAATCAGACAGTGAAAGTAAGGCAAATTGTGCAAAACAAAGTCCTGGGAAACGCATTACACCCTGTCTGGGCTGCACAAGGAAACCACTGGGGGCCCTTCCTATCACTGGCTTCAGACCCAGCCTCCTACAGTAAGGCTTCCTCAGGCGTCTGACTCAACCTGCGCCTCTCAGATCTTGAACCTCCTGTTAACAAGAAGAGAGGAAGACACTATTAAGGCGGGTTCCCGCAGTGGCCAGGCTTCACAGAGATGCCAAGCCTGCTCCAGCAAGGCCCCACTCCTGACTTTGGAATTCCAAATCGAAAGGGTGATGCATCTGCTTTCTTAGGCTGTGGGTAGAGGAGGGGAGTGAGAGAGACAGCATGGCCAAAGCAGCACAGGGATGGATGGAAGGTGGGAAACAGAAAGGACAGACTGGTGCAGTAAGCATGGGTCATGGCAGATAAATGATACAGAGCCAACTTGGCATGGTGGTCACATGACAGGACAGGGAACACTACCCAATACAGATGTGAGACCTGGCTTCACACAGAGCCTGGCACAAGCTGCCAGCATGACCAGGGCCTTGGCACCACTCACTGCTTCCATCCCCCATCCCCAGTCACCTCAAGGCCTCTCAGTGGACCAGGCAGGGTGGCCCTAGGGCTAGTGCAGGGGTGGCCTCATACACCACTCACCTTGTGCAGTCATGTGAACACTGCCCTGTGTCAACCCACAACAGCATTAAGGTCAAGCTCTTTGGCTCTTCCCCAGCAACCCACGACACTTCAGTAGGGCTGGGGTTACACCTGCTTGTCAGACAGAGTGAAGCCCAAGGCCACTCTCTTAGTCCCTACAGCTCCCACTCCCCCAGGATGCATGGGAAGCATGGTCCTCCTGAGCACTGCAGAAAGCAGTTCACCATCTCAGGTCAGCAATAGCTTGACCTATTGCTGCTGCAGGGCAGTCATCTCTCTGTGGTGAACAGGAGGGACCTGCAACCCCTCTAGGCACAGAGATGGTTGCTCCCACAGTGTGCAGAATGAAGGATAACATGGGTGCATTGGTCTGACCTTCCTGGTGGTGCATTTTTAAGAGTTAGGGATAGCCCAGCCAGGCTCCCACAGACATGCTGCTGCTTTATCAGGAAAGACCGAAGCCCTGGGCCATCCAGCTAATATCCTGGCACCCTCAGAGGCAGGAAGGCAGCGTCACTGAAGCCCCCAGTCACCCAGAAGAGGCCTGCTAGCCCCAGTACTGGAAATGGGCCCAGGCTGGGAGAGTTAGCCAGCTAAAAGGGATGGCCCTGGAAACAAAAGGTCTCTGGCTACAGGACCCTAACAGGACACTTCTCCAGTGGGGAAAAAGGAAGGCCATGATACTCTCTGCTGTAGTCACAAAGGAACACATTAGAGCAGGAGGGGGACACAGCACTGTGTGACACAGGTGAGTCTGACACACAGGGACCTTGGGCTCCCTTCTTGTGAAATCCATCTTCCGCGTCCTCCATCCACTTCATTTTTCTGGATCCATGTACTATAATTATGACCAGGGGTACAGGGTGGAGGGTATGTGTTTGTGTGTTTTGGGGGTTAGAGAGAACAGTAGATCTATAAGGTATCCCTTTTTCAAAGCACTACTGATGTCAGGCCTTGCTCCTCCCCCGTGATCCCCTCCTTCCCTTCCAAATAAGACTTGGCCAGAAATCTCAAGACATAATTCTATAAGGAAGGCAATGAGAAACTTCTAGAATTTAAACCTTGTCACTTTCAGCAGATATGTCCAATGGGTGAGACCTGAGACAGCTGTGTCCTACAAATATTTGCACAGGGTCATGGAGACTCTTCTGGAAGGAGGGAAAGGGACAGGCTAGAAGTTCCAGAACTGCAGGTCCCTCACAGAGTTCTCCATATTGTTGGGGACCCATATAAAGATCTACAAAATGAGTTACCCTGTGAAGAGCCTTCTTGAGAAGCACTTCCACATCTGCTCTCTGGGAACACATAGCTCACACGTGCTCTTCCTGAATGGTCTGCAGAAGTCTACCTGAGCTTGGAGGTAAAGCTACTCACACATCCGCAGGCCTAGGGAGAGGGGGTGGTTGGAGAAGTCCCACCCCAGGCAGCAGAGAGAGGGAGGGCCGGCAACAGGACTTGAAAAAAGGAGTCAGTTATAACCTGCAAATGTAATGGCCACAGCTAGCTCTGCCCCAAGAAGGTCTGGATGGGCAGCACTAGTGGCAGCAAATGAGAAGGCATGAGACATACATGCCCTCTGCTGGCAGAGGCTCTACTGCTGGGCTCACAGATGGCTTTGGTGGGGTGGTATGCTAGGCAGTCACAAGTTGGTCTCAAACAGGAAGGCAGATTCCAAGCAGGTGGATCTGGGTGAGCTCCAGAGTAATCATGGGCCTCCTAAGAGACTGAGTGAAGGGCAGGGTGGCAGGCTCAGAAATTTGGGGAGATGATGGGGAGACCCAGGTCTCTCTACACAGAATCCGGGGTCATTTTAGGGTCTTGAGCTGTTCTACATAAAGTCCTGAGCACAGAGTCTCCATGTTCCAGACCCCTTCATACAACTACTTCATTAATGAGCAGACCAGTAAGGACCTTAATAAGCACATAAATACAGGAGCCAGTGTAGCCAAAGGGGTAACAAAGCACTGCTTCCCCTTGCAGTCTGAGAGGCTACCCAGGAGGCAGGGTGTCTGCTCTGCAGGAGGGTTAGAGCAAATTTACAAAGCACTGGGAAAGACCAGAACAGAGTGCACTGTAGTCCATCTCGAGGTGGTAGATAACTAGTTTTTTCTTTTCTGAGCAGCCTTTCTCTTCTTCTGTCGCTTCTTTTTTCCTATCTTTTCTTTTTTCCCCACTTTTTCTTCTCTGCGCCCCCTTCGATAAAATTAGTAGAGCCATTAATAATGTTGAGATAAACAAGAGTCTGTCTCAGTCTGCACAATATTTAACACTAGCCCATGTATTGGTTTCACTCTATCTTCAGACTCAAGCCTGGAGGCCCCTGGGCAAAGCACTGTCCATCAGTACCTCATTAAAATAAATTAGACATTTGCTTTCATTTGAAAAATGTTAGGCTTCCACAACACCTGTAAACTGATTATAGCAATCACCAAATTGACAACTTGACCTTGGCTCCCACTGTTGCCTTCCAATGGGGAAAGGAATTCTCATCTAAAAGGGTGTGAAGGCAAACCAGAGCCAGGCTGGCCTTGATCTTCTATTTCAACTCACCTTCTCTCCCAGGCTTCCTTTTTCCTCAATGCAAAGCTGAACTCTTTTTCATCTAAAAAAATCTGTGCATTGTAAATTGGAGGCTAGAGGCCCAAAGTTCAGAAGGCAATCCAGAAAAGGAGAAAGAAAGCAGCCTCTTTTCTCCTGTTTGGATGCCTGTGGAGATGCCCTGGGAATGACTTGAGACTGTTCAGAAGAACGAAGGAGAGAGGTGGTTAGAAGAATTTTATTAGAGCAACTGGCTCATGACTGTCACATTAAAATGATTTAAGCTGAATGATATTTAATAATTTATGGGATAAGGCCAGCTGTTCCTGATATTAACCATGGGCCAGAATTATGTGATTTTTACATGGGAAAATGTGAGAGCTGTATATTATAAGGTTGAGTCTCTAGAGATTACATGGGGATGTTAGGAGAACCAAGGAGAAGTAAGGGGAAGAGGAATTAGTGAGTCAAATATTATTCTTCAGAAAACTAGCACTGGTGCTTTCATTGGCTTAAAAAATGCAAAAACTTGAGTTGCAGATTTGTTCCGAGCAAGGCCCATGTACTATTTACTCATACGTGAACTCAGTAGGAGGGATCTAAGGCAATTGACCAGCATGCCAGCTTATCTTCACAAACTTGGGAAATGTGTAAGAGCTCCATGTCTAACAACTAGTGGATTTTATTTCAAGTAAATAAATCCCACATACAGTAGGACGTTTATACCATGAAACAATTAGCATTTTATTGCTAGTGCATATAATGTCACATTTGATACAATTATAGTACAAGTGAAAAAATACACTGTGGCCAACATTAAAAAGCTGCAATCACATTTCTATGTATGTTTTTTACAAATTGCCAGTAGTTTAAGATAATAGAGAAATGTATCTACTGACATTCGTATGGCTCTACTCAAATGTATGAAGTATTTGACTATAAATATATTCTGAAATACACTTGTTTATAAAATGTTTTTAAAATGTGCACAAAATATATATAATAATGCCTTGCAAAACATTACAAATACCACCAGGCCCATCTGTGGATCACATTTATGTGTGGAAATTTCACCTTGCCAGCATTTCTGATTGTAGATGTTGTGGCTTCAGGAGCGGAAGTTAGTGGCAAGAGGCTAATTTATTCATTTAATTTTTCACATCAGATTTCAGAAAGCTTAGTTAGCATTTGTAGAGCCTCTGTGGCACACACATGCTTCAGAGGCAATCAAAGAAACCAAATTCCTCAAAGAAAGCTCTCAGATTGAAACTGCATTTGGTTTTGCAAAGATTTGTCTTTCATGGGAAGGTGGAGATGTGGTCTCCATGCCCCAGGAGGAAGCCAGCCCCATTCTGGAAGAGACCAGAGCAAATTCTCACAGAGGGCCTGAGTAGGGAGAAGGGAAAAGGGAGGAGGGGACTCGGCTGGAGCTCCAGTGACCACCCTCCTCACCTGAGCACATACAGAAATGAGAAGCAGAAGGGATATGAAAGCATGCTCTTGCAGGCAGGGAGAGGCCAGGAATGACTGGGAGAGGGTCTCTGAGCACAGTCCCCAGTGATGCTTGCTTCTACATGGAGCCCACAGGTCCACTCACTGAGCTTAAAAGAGGAGGTACAGGTGGTGGCAGTTGCATAGTATAGTCAATATCTGAGAGCTACCCTGGACCTTTATTCCAGAAGAGGTATGCCTTGCAGGAGCCACCCATCAATCTTTCTTCATACCTCAGCTTCTGGAGGAAGGACACTTTTTTGAGCTCCATGCTTTGCCATCACCTGACTGGGCCCAGACTTCCCAGGAGAGAAGAGGAAAAATCCAAAACAAACCAAATACAGATAATAAAGTAATCATTGATTTAAAAAAGAATAATGAGAATGATGATGATTGTGATGATCATAAGGAAAGTAACTGGTGGGAAATACTGTTGAGATAATACAATTTCTTAGAAAAAAACCCAGTAACAAAACAGTCAATGGGCAAGGGTCCCAGGTATAAATGAAGCTGTGGTATTGCACCATATGCTATAAATGCAGATGTCTACATTCTGGGCAAACCTCCCACCCATTCCCAGGTTAATGTGCTGCCTGATAAGCATGCCTGGCCCTCACCAGTGAGGCCTTCCTCTCCCCACACCTTTGCCCTTTCAGGACTTTCACACAGTTTTAGCTTTCCTCCAGTGGCTCTAGTGGAAAGTCCTTTCTGGCTGTTGTGCTTACTTGTTTAAAGCTTTCTCCAGGTATTCCTGAATCCACTTCAATTTTGGGTCAATACACACTTGTCTGTTGTTGTTCTTTAGCCTTGCCCTGCAAAAACAGAAAAGGCAACAGTGTGCAGCTGAACAGAAGGAAGGACTGTTGTGATCTGTGTATTTGCCCACCCAACACCCATGTCAGGATCCTTACTGGATCCAGACATCTGCTTGGCAGAGAATCCCCATAGGAATCATTTGAGTTGGAATTTGAAGAATAAGTAGGAATTGGGCAAGAGAAGTAAAAGAGGAGGAAAAAGCAAGTGCAAATACACGAGAGGGTAATAGAACATGGAGTCTGTGAAGGAACAGCAAGAGACAGAATGCTCAAGAAGCCTGTGGCCAGATGTATAGGCAAAAATGTGGGACTTTATCTGCAAGATTGTGGGAGCTTGTGAGGATTATAACTAGAGGGTAACAGAAGCAGATTTTGATTTTGGCAGATCATTTGATATTACATGCAAGACAGAGAGAAAAGTAAGCCTAGAGGCAGGGGCCTGAAATAATCTGGGGGATAAGGAGAGGTGACAGTGCACTGAGAGGCCAGTACAGGAGAGGGGTGAGAGTACAATGAGGGAGGAGCAGTGAAAGTGGGAGTAGAGTGCATATTGGCCAAGGGGAAGTGCAGGTGAGTGTTGAGAGTGTAACAAGGAAAAGATAATGCAGGTGGTGGTTGAGAATGAAGTAAGGGAGGGGTAGTACAGGTAGGCAATGAGAGTGCAGTGAGGGAGGAGCAGTGTAGGGGAGGATGAGAGTATAGTGAGAAAGAGGCAATGCAGGTGGTGGTTGAAAGTGTGATGAGGAAGGGGCAATGCAGGTAGGCAATGAGAATGCAGTGAGGGAGGGGCAGTGCAGGGAAGTATGAGAATGCAGTGACAGGACAGTACTGGTTGGGGGAGTCATAGTGTAGGTAATTTGCCTGAAAATGGTTTCCAGAGAGTTTTATAAGTTCAGTGAATCTTTCCTGGTGTCTGTCTGTCTGTCTGTCTCTCTCTCTCCCTCTCTCTTTTTTAAGTTCCCTTCACTGAGCTTAAAAGAGAAGGTACAGGTAGTGGTGGTGGCATAGTATGGTCAGTATCTGAGAGTTACCTCAGGTTGAAGTTTATACCTCAACTCCCTCCCACTTCTTACCTTGACTCATAGCCACTCTACCTTATAACTCCTGGAGGAGGACCTGGACTTTATACCCCTCTCCTTAAAACCATGGTTACCAGGTAATCTGTGATATTGTACCACATGAAGCCTAAGGATACTTCTGGTCACTCAGTTACAGGTCTATAAGGATAGCTAAGGCCAGAAAAATGGCTCTAGGACACCCAGAGAAGTTTTCACACAGCCTTTGCAGAGGCATATAGCTTGTAGTAAAGTGGATGGGAGTTCAAATCTAGGTACTACTGTTTATTAGTTTCTGTATGCCTAGACCTAAGAATTATATTTGGCTTCTTCAACTTCAAAGTGCATTCCTAGGCAGGTAAACCAACATAATCTGTACTATAAAGCAAGAGCATACAAGTTAAATTCAGCACCTGATAAAATACCTCTTAAAGGACATGAAATATTTTATTATAAGCAAAGTAAGTAAAAGCATTCATCTTCTAGGGCCCTAAAACATTTGTAAATTATAAACATATCAAGGCATTAAAGGGTAGGAAAAAAGACAAAGAAAAGTCAAACCTAAAAACAGTTTGTGTCACACAGAAAAGTCTTTAGGAAGTTTCAGCTTTTATTTTAATTGCTTTGTTCCCATCTGTTTTTAGCACTGGGACTTTTCAGGAGGTAAGCTGTCCCCAAGATACCCCTAGCATCACTTCCCTGGAGTCTAGACACACTAGCATGCTTACTGTGTGCCAGCACAGGTATATAGGGACACTGAATGACCAACTAATGGATAGCTATGGGTGGTTTTCTTGCACACCTTGCCCAGACTCCTGCACTGCAGGCCACATATCTCCATCTCATGTATGTGTGATTTTGGTTTGTCTCATTTTCCACATGAAAGAAATCAAATGTTAACACCAGCTAAACCAAAGCCTCATGTATTATATTTGACAAAATTTCAGTTAAGTGAGCTGAGAATGGTTAAAGATGACTTCAAAGCCCTGACGGGCATAGCTCAGTGGATTGAGCATGGGCTGTGAACCAAACAAAGTGTCGCAGGTTCGATTCCCAGTCAGGGCACACGCCTGGGTTGCAGGCCACAGCCCCCAGCAACTGCACATTGATGTTTTTCTCTCTCTTTCTCCCTCTCTTCCCTCTCTAAAAATAAATAAATAAAATAAAAAAAGATGACTTCAATTGAACGTGGATCTTGTGCTATGTAAGGATTAATTTATAATATCAAAGCCTTGAAACTGGCAGGACAGGCAGAACCATTACAAGCAAAGGATAAGTTATTGAACTTGAGTACAAACTTTGGTGAAGCCAGTGTTTTTGTAGTCTGGAAATGCATCCAAATGTGCTTCCATTGCGTGTGCTGAAGGGAGGAAGCATGGAAAGAAGAGACAAGGACCACTATAAGCACAAAAAGGCACCAAAGGGTAAGAGTGGCTTTGGAAACTCCTGCTTGTTATACTCAAGGTTCTTGTGGTAATAACAGTAGCCTCTAATTATACCAAGTTCAAGGCTGGACACTTGGTATGTGTCATCTCTAGCTTTACCAGTTAGGTGTTACTGTGCGCATTAGATGCAACTCATGGAGAACAATGCTCAGACTTACACGATCTGAAGGGCACAATTTGGAGTGTTGAGGATTTTGAGATGCTTGACATTGGCTCTAGCAACATGGCTCTCAAAGAATCGGCAAGGACATCTGTAGCTCAGGCTGACCGGTTTCCCTGTAAGAGGTAATAAGAACAAGGAAGCTTGTTATTATCCTGCCAGGCCTCAGAGGTACACATGTATCTAGTTCTGCAGCTGAGGGGGGAAAATGGCAGAATGACTGTAGGATGGAGAGTGATGGGATGAGTCACTGGTACATCCTGGCAAAATACTCCTTGAGCAGCACAATAAGATCTGGTGGGCTTGGATTCAACTTCTACAGGGCTGGAGGCCAAAAAGACCTGTGGAGAAATGGACCCTAGGTGGGAGGGTGGAAGATAAAAATAAGAAGGACCTGTTCAGCTTTCTTAAGATAAAGGATATTAATCATAGGAGAAAACTATTTCAGTCAAAGGTACTAAGCTTCCCAATTACTCTACACAAAATTAAATCCTCAGAGCCAACTGAGAGTCTTCCCTACTTAAAAGGGGGAGGGGTAATGAGGAGGCTCCAAGGTCTCTCTCCTTCCTCCTCCCTCCCTCCTCCTGCACAGGCCTCATCCCAGAATCCACGAAGGACCTCCTGGGAATATTGCACTCCTCCACCTGCAGTTTTCTTGTCTCATATTTACCTTAAACCCAGGCGACCACGAAAGAATCTGAGCTGGCTTCCTAGCTGGGAGTCCTTACAGTGCAGGACAAAGGCCTGCTTTCCCTCCAGCACTTCCCAGAAGGCATGGAGATTATCAGGGCTGGAGTCAAATATGGCTTTCACTGCCTGTGCAGGGACCCTACAGCCTCCTGTGTTGTGTAACATCTTTGTTTGCAAATTCACCAGTTTGCAAAATGCCATAATTGACATTCATTAGTGTAAATTAGTGAAGGGCTCTTGCAGAACCCACCCTTATTCTTTAAGTCTAGAACTGCAAGCCCTGGGAGGCTGGGATTTATGAGGCTTTTTCCTGCAGATTTTATTCAAGCCCCACTTAATAATCCAAATTATTTGACTTTGTGGATCCTTTCATCAGGGATTAAATGTATGTTTGAGAATATTTCATCCATAGATTTTTTTTTTAAGTGCTCTTGCTTACAGAGGCCTCCCGGAGGCATTGTGGTGGTTCTGAAATTCTGCACTTTTGGGCAAGAGAGCTGGGTGGGGAAGCTGCATGAAACCTTGCAAATAAGGGACCTCTTAATTCTTTGTTTTCTAAAGGCTGCATTCAGTTGAGAAATGGCATGGCCTGGGTACAGCAGTGTATTGAGCCACCAACTCCTGGAGAGAGCAGAATACCGCCCCCCCCGACCCCCGCCACCGACCTCCCAGGACCAAACTTAACACCCTGAAAACAGGAGAAAGAAAGTCTGATTCAGCGCTTCCAGTTGTTTCATGGTACAGGAGCACTGGAGCAACGTTCACATTACCCCTGATCTAATCCCAGAAGATCTCTCCTGGGGCCCAGCTTTCAGCAACTGCACAGGCATTTCCTATCTGTACTACCTGGTAACCAGATCACCTGGGAAAGCAACCCAGGGCTGGAGGCTAGGCAGCCTGGGTAAAGAAGAAGCAAAGTCTCTCCTCAAGTGTCCTGCTCCCAGTTTTCCCTAGAATTCTCATGGGTGCTAGTGTGCTGAGTAGGGACTGGGGCCAGTGGTGAGCCAGGACAGGTCCCAACATTACCGCAACAGGGAGCAGGAAGGCAGTGATATGTGCACTGTGGTGGGTGGGGGCTGCTGTTCTCTAGTGTCCAAAAAGGTGTTCTGGCTCCATGTAGTAAAGATCAGGCCTAGTTGAACACAAAACACAGGCTTTCTCTTTTTCTTCTCTTCCCTCCTTCCTCCGCTAAGATTATCCATTCCTTTAAAGACAATTCTTATTCCTGCTTCCAGAACCCAGTTGCCTGCCTATCAAGTGGGGAACTATAATATACTTTTTGGGTTTTGTTATTTATTGATTTTAGAAAGACAAAGGGAGAGAAGAGAAAGAGATAGAGAGAGAGAGAAGGAGTGTGGGGATGGAGACATTGACTTGTTGCACTTATTTATGCACTTATGGGTTGCTTCTGGTATGTGCCCTGACTGGGAATCAAATCTGAAACCTTGGTGCCTGGGGATGACACTCTAATCAACTGAGCTACCTGGCCAGGGCATGAATAATTTTTTTAAGTGCACTTTACCCAGGGAATTCAGAACTGTGTCCACCGGTGTCCTTTTCTGTCACTTTTTGTAAATATTACTAACTTTTTCAACTGTTGTGGATGTGACTCCATTTACTGGAAAGACACTGATGAGCCCAGAGGTTACTGTGGGTTGGGACTAGTTACTTTGGCTTTATTTCAGAACCATTACCAGAGAACCTCCCATTCTAATAAAGAGACAGGCTCCAGCCAGACTCTCCAACCGGGCCTAGGAATGAAGCCTACCCTAGGTTTAACCTCTGGAAGTTTCTGGGCTGAAATCAGTCAGTGGAGGGAGTGCAGGGTCCTAAACCTGAGCCTGAACAAGGATATCTCCGAAATACAGTTTTGGAACTCAGCATGGGTACACAGGCCCCAGGAGTTAAAAACAAACAATCAGAACAAAACCAAAAAAACAAAAACAAAAACGTTCTGGTCTAAGCGTGCTTGGAGAACAGTCCAGCCTCGAGTGTAGGACACTGACCTGGACACTTGGCTGGCAAGGGAGGTAAACAACCAACCCTTCCCAGGGTTAATAAGAGTCTTGGCTATGTTCCCCCCAGGTCAGCTATGCCCAGGACTCATTGACCTAGGTCCCTGCATTCCAGTCCTATCTTCAATTTTGGGCAGCACCATTTCTCCAGAGAGAGGTGTGTGATGGATGACAACTCCATTCTCACCAGATCACTCAAGTGTTAGTAATTCCCAAACCAGAGTGCCTACATGACCCCGGGGAGGCAATGTGGAGACACAGCCTAGGATACATTTTCATCCAGGAGTAAAATTTTAAATTACCTTTGATCTGGTCCCTCTGCAGCTCTGACAAGCAACATGCTACACTTTTAAAGAACACTTCCCAGGAGTCAGCCAAGAACCCTGTTAACTAGGCCCCCCTGCCTGGTCCAGTTGCACCTCTGCTCACCTTACCCATCCTGGCTTCCTCACCACCTCCTGCCAGAATGCACCAGGGGGTCTTTCCCTCAACATAGTCTAGTGCTTCAGGAGCTCAGGCCCTGCACAAACCTAGGCTGCACCAAGGGCACTCAGTGTTCTTCAACCCTTTGCAGAGTTTGTTGTAAACTTTGTGGTTAAGAACAGAACAGGCTGCATGGCCTGACTAACATGGTTTTTTATTTGCAACAGTTTATTTTGGTTTGCAGCAGCAGTGGTGTCCTGTGACAGGACAGGGAGATTCTCTCAAGCTTCAAAAGAGAAAAAAGCTCTCACTCTCCCAGTGAAACTGGACACCATCTCGCACAATGGCCTAAGGTCTTGGCGATTGAACTTTGCTGCAGTGCTCCTAAGAGGTGGAGAGCTCCTATCTGCAGGTGTGTTTTGGTATTAGGGACTGCTAGACTCTAATGGCCCTAGGGCCTCTCTATGGGGACCTCAGGAAGAGACAGGGAGGCCATGGCTGGACGGGTGCCCTGGTATGCAGCGTCGCTTCTGACCTCAGAGCTGTGCAGAAGCGCAGCCGGCTGGGGGGGCGGGCGGCGCAAACCCGACAGCTGTTCTGTACCACCCGCCCTCGCAGTTCTGCTTGGGTGGCTGTAGAGTGCGAGCCAGCCTCTCGTGGAGGGGCCACCACACTGCTGGCCCAGATCGCACAGCCACCACAAGCCATTTGAATCCCTCTTGCAAAGAGCTCTTTCCTAACCCAGCTGCCAATTGCACCTCCAACAAAGTGAGCCCATCTGCCTCTGGAAAACGACCCTGGTGCGAGAAGGCACTAACTGAGGGGTGGACGGGCAAAGGCCGGGGACCCGAGGCTCCTAACTCGGTTCCACACATTCCTCTCCAGGGCCCACTCACAACACACCCTCAGTGCGCCTACCCAGTTTTCCTGCCCGACCTTGCTCTGCAGCCGGCTGTAGGTCCGGCGGCTGCACCGCAGTCCCGGAACACTAGCTCCTCTGTGGAGTGCAAAGCCTCAGTGCCTCTGCGCTGCTCGAGGGACTTTGGACGCTGTACCCCGAGGGAGAGCGCACTGCGAAATGGCCAAAGCAGTGAAAATTGAGTTTGCTCCAGGTTTCGTGGGCTGGCGCGGAAGGAGTCGCGGCACCCCGCGCACTCGGGAGCTCTGAGCCTTCGGCTCAGAGCCTGGCGTCTGTCAGGCCTCCACCACAGCCAAGCACACTCACCGTCGCTGAGGCAGAGCGCAACCAGCACAAGGGCCAGCACGGCGACGATCTTGGCATCCATGGCACTGAAGGGTAGCAGCGGGAGGACCCAAGCCAGACGCTGACGACTCGATGCCGAAGAGGGAAAGTGCAGCAGTGGAGGAAGAGCGCGGGAGGCTTTAGAGGCTAGAGTATAGAGGGGCGGGGAGGGGCGGTGAGGGGTGGGGAGAGGCGGGTCGCTCCGCGAGGGGCGGTCCTGGAGCGTAGCCGCAAACTGCAGAGGGCGCTGACTTGCGTCCACCCCCCAGAGCCTTTCCCACTGTCCCCTCCCTGCCACCTTTCCTTCGCCCCAGGGGTGCTCCAGGGGCTGAGAGGCACTCAGGTCTTTAGCCTTTGCGGGGTCCATTCAGCTCTGCTCTCTAAGCCTGACTTGTAGTGTAGAACCAAGCGGCTCAGTGAGGCTGGCTTAAAGGGTTGATTATTTTCCCCATTGTTTAGACAAATCTGAATGAAAACCAAGGAAAAACAAAGTAGGGCCTAGGGGTAAGGATCGCCTGGGCCAGCTGTACCAGATAAAGTAGTGTGTCTTGTTTTTCGGAATGTAGGACAAAGATGTGACCACTGTCCCAGGCCCACTGTGCAGCAGCGGCCCCAAAGCTCGGCCTAACAGGGTATGAGACAAGTCTGTGAAGTCAGCACAACTTGGGTTCCAAGTCAACGCTATTGCTTACTATCCAAGCCTCAGTTTCCTCAACTGTAAAGCTGGGTCTCTAAATACGATGCTGTGCCACGGAAAGGAAGGTTGCTTTTAGTAAGTTCAGCAGTCTTCTCAACTGAGAAATGGGCTAACCACAGTTCCTCGGGGTGAAACTGGGGGAATTGACAGAGACACCCCTTTGCACTGAGAAGTGCTTAGTACTCAATGAATGGAAGACAGGAATAATTGTGTAAACTTCAGTGTTTTCTTCCTCTTTCCAGTGAATGTCCTATGGGACCAAAAGTGCTAACAGAACTCATATCCTTTCCTTCCTGCCCTCCCTTGACAGTGCCGCTGGCCTCAGTGTTTCTAGTCCGGAGAAGAGCACAGAAATGATTCTCCTGGCAGGCCACAGCGCCCCACTCTGGACACCCTGAAATGGTTTCAGTGGAGCAGGAAGGAGTGCAGCTGGTGTCCTGAGAGGTGTGGGGGTGAAAAGGGAGCCCTTTTGGGAATCCCTAGTCACCACAGACTGCTCCAGTCTTGTTTCCCTGCCCTGTCCCACATAGCCAAACAGTGGAGTGGATTCTATCCCCGCGTCCATCCAAGAACAGTTTTCTCTCCCTGAGGAGTCCAGGAGCCCCGACCACAGAGGGAGTGGGCCCGGCCCAGGGTGCCTGGGCGCATGGGCTGCAGCTGGACTCCATCGGAGAGGGAGAGGCCAGCAGGAAGCTGCAAGAGCTCCGGGACTCCAGCCGTGGGGATGGGTGTCTTTTGTTCCAAAACTATTTTCCCACCCAATTACATGCACTCATTCTTCATTCATTCATTCACGCTGGGCTGAGCACATTTCTGGGCACTGGGCATAGAGCTGGGGACCCCACTGACTTGGTTCTTGCCTGCGGAGAACTAACAATCCAGTGGAGAAGACAATCTTCGAGGACTCGACCTCCATCTCCTTGAGGAAGAGCTGGAGCGGGTCATTTCCCAGAGCCAGAGCCCAGGCCAGCGGTTGGGCTCGGGCGCCCTCTGGTGATGAAGACTCCCACACCTCCTCCCTACCCCTCCTCCCTACCCCCACACCCCGCAAAAAAACCCTTACTCAGCCCCTTCCCCTGCCTCCTGTACTGTGTGTGTCTTACAGGATCAAGGCTCAGGTCCTCCCCACATCTTTGCACACCCAGATAAACCCGATGGCAGTGTTTAGGGGCACACCACGGAGTGAGGAGGCTCGCCTGCCAATCTGGCAAAAGCAAATGTCAAAGCCTCTCCCTTGCCTCCTTCTTGCCACAAATTAGGTGTTCACCTCTCAGCGTGAGAGAGCCACGGAGAGAGGCCTGTATGCCCTGGGGCAGAGGGCAACTGGGGCCTCCTGGCTGGCGGTGCCCTGAAACCCCAGGACCTACATCAGAGCCCACCAACTCCACTATTCATTTACTAAAATACTTATTAAGCACTTACTATGTGCCAGACACATATGTTAATATTGAAATGTTTTAGTAAAGGAAGCATAAAGCCCCCCCCCCCCCTTCAAATTTCTGTCCTCTTGGAGATTGGGAAGAGGGTTAAGAGAGAAAAAAGGCGCTAAACATAAGTAATTAAACACAGAATTTATAAAAAGTGGAAGGTCTTTAAGTGCTATGGGAACATGGAACTGAGAAGAGAGGGAATTAGGATCTTAAATAGGAAAGCCAAAGATCTGTATTTTAGGTAAAATCCCCACAATTTTTCAGTTGGCAAGCTATTCAAATTTGAAACTCTGTATAGGCCAATACCCTGGGAGCCAGGGGTCATTAGACTGTGCCTTTTAACCTGGGTTTGGCCAAATTTTAGGAAGCAGAGCCCACCACCCCTTCTCCTTTCCTTTGCTTATGCCACCCACTATCTCTGTTTGAAAGACTTCACCTTTCTTTTCTTTCTCTGCCAGGGAGCTCTGTTTCCCATCTGGATCCAAAGTAATGTTACTTTCTCTGTGAGATCTGCCAGATATTCCACACTCAGCATTCAGATTTGCTGCTCCTCAAGGACATGGTCATGTGGAGTTCAAGATGGGGGAAGGCAGGAGTCTGGTTGATCTGGCTGTTGAGTGAAACAGCAGGTGCATTCTGTGTGTTATGATCTCTAAAATCCAGGTAGCTTCCCATGGCCCTCTGTTTAGTTGGGGCTGTTTGCTCCTTCAGGGTTCAATGGGTAGGCTTTTGAGGAAAGATATTGTAGGTTGGTACTGTGAAAACAATATTTTTTAAAATATAGATTTATATATTTATTTTTTAAAGTAATGAGAGAAGAGTATAACTGACACATTAAAGCAAACTCTCAGGATATATTTCATTTTTTTTAAATGTATGATTTACCTGTAGTTTTTGGGCTATAGGGCGCACACTGCACTCCCCCATTCCCCAATTTGAGAGGAAAATCCATGCTTCTACCTCCTGTGACCCAGCTCCACCGCTTCCCCCTTCCCCCCACAGCAAGCCAGGTAAGCTACATTTGGACTATAAGATGCACCCCTTTTTCCTCGCAAATTTGAGGGGAAAGATGCATCTTATAGTCCAAAAAATACAGTGAATTTAAAAAGGTAAGTAGATTTAAACTAACATAGCATGGCCCTGGTTGGTGTGGCTCAGTGGATTGAGTGCTGGACTGCGAAGCAAAGGGTTGCTGCTTTTGATTCCCAGTCAGGGCACATGCCTTGCTTGCAGACCAGGTCCCCAGTGGTGGGGGGGCAATGAGAGGCAACCACACATTGATGTTTCTCCCCTTCTCTTTCTCCCTCTCTTCCCCTCTCTCTAAAAATAAATAAATAAATATTTAAAAAATGTAAACTAACATAGCATGGAATAGTATAAGTAAATGAAGATATATCAAAAATCTGTGATACAAAAGATCTGAAGTTTGAAAATGCTGCCCAAATAAAACATTTTTTTGTATTATTTGATGTCGGTTGGCCTAAACATTCCTTTGTTTTTCTCCATACCATAGCTGTAGTAGTGCTTAGCTGTCTTTAACTTCATTCAAAAAAATTTTTTTAGATTGTAGTGTGACAGCTATCATATCAGCATGCATTTAAAAAAATCAAAATTGTGAATTTTTGTTGTGTACCAAAATTGGTGAATTGGTGTGTACCCATTTTAATATTGAAGATGGAAGAAAATATGCAACATTTTTGGCATATTATGCTTGTTATTTCAAGAAAGGTAAAAAACCAACTGAAAAGCAAAAAAAAAAAAAAAGATTTGTGCAATGTATGGAGAAGGTGGTGTGACTGATTGAACATGTCAAAAGTGATTTACAAAGTTTTGTGCTGGAGATTATGCTAACTTTGGGATTTTAAATTTACATCAGCAGCAAGTTCCAGGAGCCTGAGGCCAACACAGAGGGAAGGATTCATGGAGGCTGAGCCAGGGAATCCACATGCAGGGCTCTGTGCTGGGTCCTGGCTGGCTTGGGAGCATGGCTCACCCTAGCTGAACAAGCATATCCAGCAAGCCAGATCTTTTGTCTAAGGTGGCTGTGCCCAAAGGCTCTCCCCTAAGCTGACATTCTTAAAGCAGAGGTGGTATTTTCTGGGACATCTTTCAAGAAGCATGGATTACCAGGGCTAATATTCTAGGGCAAATCAGACCCAAGGGCCTGGGTCTGATTTGTGACTCCAGCCTACACTTCAGCTTTCACACACTGACTCTGTTCTGCCTGCACCCCATCACATAAACAGTGGAGCCAAGTCCAGATTTGCTCTGCTGTTCCTAACCTTACCCTTCTCTCCTGTTACCCTTACTCTGGACAGACTGGCCTCAGCAGGAGGTACTGCTACTCCTTTTGTCTCTATAAAGTTTTGCCTCAGTACTTCAGACCCCTAGCTGTGCCACCAAGAGGTGTTACTCTGCCTTTATCAATCTGTAATCTAATCTGTCATCCATTCATCCACCCATTCAGTCATCCATTCATTCATTTATTCTATTCAACCCTGCATTCATCTACCTATCTATCCATCTACCCATCTATTCATCCATCCATCCATCTGCCCATGTACCTACTAATCTACTTGGCTTTCCCCTCTAACTACTTCACATCAGTCATCTCTATGCACTCTATCTCTGAGACTTATTTCCACCAGGAGCAAAGAGATGTGCCTCCTACTTTCTGGACCACATGGGAAGAATAATCAAGTATCAGGGGCAAAAGTTGGCAGATCACACGGCAAGTTTGTATTTCAAAACAGACTGAGACCTTTGCCCTTCTTCTCGCTGAAGGTATGACTTCTGTGAAGGACATGGAGAGCTTCCTGAGGAATACCCATCCAGACAAGAGCTGAAGAGAACAACATCTGAGCACTCTTCACTCTCTATAGCCTGACCATTATTTTCTTTCATATATAACAAAAAAGAAAAAGAAAAAAATTGCAAAGAAACAAGACTTTCTTTCTCTGCTCACCCTCTGCATTTAATGAACAGTTATTAACATGACTGAAACCATTTGATGATTTTTGCCAAATGGAAAAATCTCCCTACAGGGGCAGTAAAACAAATATTCAGGATGGAAGGAGACAGTCATAAAAGTCATCACCTGGTTGTAAACAGAAGCAACAAAGGTGGGTGGTGGTTATATATTACCCCTGTCTCAGCAGCTTTCAAAAAATTTTGAGATTCTAGGAGGGAACCTGACCCAAGTCAATATTTACTCCTGTGGCTTCTTCATCAGGTCAGTGTGTATATAATTCTACCAGTTGATGATAGTTGAGATTTTGAATAGGAAGCCCAAACTCCAAATGCTGATAACTCAGGAGCCAGGCACCCCTGCCCAGAGCATGCCAAGAAAAGCACATTGTACTGTCATAGCCAGATGAAGTGAGGGCTTTTGCATACTTAGGCCATTATCAAACCAGGTAGATGGCCTAATTTTGCACCTGAGCCAACAGCATCACTGGTTGGTGCAGTTATTACCTATGTATTATCCTAGAGTTCCCAAAAGTCCCATCTTTTTGACATACCACCATGCAAAGATGGTAGTCATAACTGAATGGCCATCTCAGGCAACCTTGGGAGAACAGTCCTTTAGAACTGGCAAAGATCTTGAAGCCTGAAGGGAAACAAAAGCTTAAACTTAAGAAGATGGGTGTCCTTCCTCAGAGACCAAGAACCAAGCTGCTTCTGAGGCAGCCACAGTAAGCCTGAAGGTCCTACATGCAGGAACAACTGAAATAGGGCCAAATATCAAATTTTTTCTGGTGATTAGATAGCAGGACATACAACCTGCTGATCTGGCTCCCCAGCAGCATTGGAGGGTAAGGGTGCTTACACCACTCTTCAGACGCAGAAGCCCAGACTCGGAGAATAAAGGTTTAACAGAACCACTGGGTTCTATTGCTCTGGGTTCTATTGCCCACTGCTGATAAGAACTGTGACTCCCAATGTCAAAGTCTTATGAAAAGGAAAGGAACTATTTACTCAAAAGTTATACAGGTTTAGAATAATAGTGAAATTCTGCCATTAAATTCCACACCCTTTAGAAACAAACAAACAAAAAAAAACCCACCCACAAACACACAATCCTGCCTCCCCTTGCCAACCCAGGCCAGTCAGAGGTACTGTCTCTCAAGAAAAGAAATAGAAGTCTATAGTTTAGCTGGGCATATTCCCAACTGTATTCTGGCTTCTTCTAGTCATCTATCTGTGTTAGACTAGGCTCCTACTCTTAATCCAAAATTGCATGACCCCTCCTCAAGGTGGGCCAGTGGGGGTCCTTCTGCATCCTTTCAAACTGCCAAGATCACCTTCTCTGTTCCCAAACTGCAGGGTTAAGAGAGCAATTACTCCCTCACACTTCGGTTTTAAATCCCAGGGCAGATCTTCCTTCTTAACACCATTTCTGACTCCTCCCACAAAGGGTTACACCTGCCCTTCCCCATGTCTCCCACTCTTCTCAGTTGCTATTGTTAGCCTGGGCAGGCAGGCATGGCCCCATGACTAGGAGTTGCCTTCAAGCTGAGGGACAAGCCCCTGGCTACATCACAGGTTAGAGTCACACCCATCTCCCTGGCTCCAAGGCAGGCACAGCTATTTAACATTACTAAAACACTGGCCAAGTTTTTCTTGATATGCAAAATAGCTCTCAATGGACCTGCTCCTCCTCCCCTTCCCCCAGCCAGGTTAATGTAGGAACTTCCCCACTTTTGGGGATCCTAATATTCCCTGTTACAAGGAACTTCTCAACATGATATGAGCTGGCAATACAGACTAGATTCTGACCAGAGCTCATGATTGCGCCTGTGTTTTATATTAAATATATATATATATATATATAATGTTATACATATTATATATTACAGGGTGGGGAAAGAGTAAATTTATAGTTGTTTGTATGGAATACAATACAAGAATTAATAAAAAAAATAATGCAAGAATAAACTGTGTTTTGTGTACTGACAAATGTAAACCTACTTTTGCCTCAGCTTGTATATATTATACATATATTATTAATATATTATTAATAAAATATATTAAATGTATATTTGATTTTCCCTTTTTATTAAATTTATTGGGGTGACATTGGTGAATAACATTATATAGGCTTTAAGTGTACAAACTCTATGATACATCATTTGTATATTGCATTGTTTTCACCGCTCAAAGTCAAATCTTCTTTTGTCACCATATATCTGACCCCTGTTACCCTTTACTAGTCCCACCCCCCTTTCTTCCACCATGCTGTTGTCTATTAGTTTACAAGTTATTTGTTCATCTTGTTTGTTTACTTGTTGCTTTCAGTTTTATATCCCACATATAACTAAAATCATATGGCTCTTGAATTTTTCTTTCTGACTTATTTCACTTAGCATGATATTCTCCACATCCATCCATGTTGTTACCAATGGCAGTATTTCATCTTTTCTTATGGCTGAGTAGTATTCCATTGTGGAATTTCCTCAAAAAATTAAAAATAGAGTTACCATATGACCCAGCAACTCCTGTTCTGGGTATTCACCTAAAACATTCGAAAACATTTATTCACAAAGGTGTATATATGCACCCCTATGTTCATTGCAGCCTCATTCAGGTTGGCAAAGACATAGAGAAAACTGAAGTATCCTTCAATAGATGATTGGATAAAGAAGATGTGGTATACATCTTCTTTAAAATATTATATATTTTTAAAATGTGTTGACTCTTCTCAATTTACAGCTCTCATTGGCTTACGAGACAGCAGTCATGTACATTTCTCTCTCTTACTGAACAGAACTGTGGCAGAGTTCTCATTCTCATTTTGGCCATGATAAATTTAAGACTCAAAGATCCAGGAGGTTGCTTAAGTGGAGATGTGGACCTGAGGGTTGTCATGCTCTCAGCTGCATGATCTCTAAAGGCTGATACAGATGTTGAGAGGGCTGTGAGTGCCACTGGGAAGGAGTAGCTCATTCAGGGTTAGATTTGACCTTAGCAAGAAATTGGAAAAACAATTCACTCCCAATCGTACATGCCTAGCTCCTGTAGGCTCTCTGTGGTTCAGAAGCTACCTTAATCTCAACATGGACTTTTCAGCTAGGTATCTCCACAGTGGTCTCAGGAGTCAAACCTGATGTCAAAGAAACAGATTTTGAGCCCCCATTGCTTACCCACTACTTACCTCCTTCCAGCTTTCAGCTTGGTCCCTTAACAGGTTCTTAAATGGGAGCTTGTTCTCTGCCAGCTACAACCTCTGGGATTTAGGCAATCATGGTTTCAGAGAGAACCAGCATGTCTGTAGACCTAGGATCCATGGGAGATGGAAGTGAAGATAAAGTGGTCTCTTGAACAAGGGTCAGCTCTCCATTAGCATTGGGGGAGGGGAAGGGAAAGGTAGAAAGAGACAGAAGAAAGGGCAGAGCTTGAGAGGAGGTCCAGGAAAGACATATTTTTCCAGGAAATGCATCTTGGTTGAAGGAAGTGAGTGTCAGTCCACTTTAATGGAGTCAACTTCTGATTCCAGGACCCCAACAAGAGCAATGGAAACAAGGCCAAGCTGTGGAAGACTGCCACCTGCTCCTTCCTCCATCTCTGAATAAGTGCAGTCATCTTCCTCCCAGGCCACAGAAGTAAGACCCTTCTCTTCCCTTCCCCTACTCAGTAAGTTCAGGTGTGTGCCTCTTTTTGTCCCAGAATATAGCTGGAGCCAGGAGGTAGTCTCAGGCTGTGAGCAGCCAGATTGATTCTGGAAAAGACAGGGGAACAAGGAAAAAGAAAAGAAAAAAAAGGAAAAGAGAAAGAGAAAGAAAGAAAGAAGAAAGAAAGAAAGAAAGAAAGAAAGAAAGAAAGAAAGAAAGAAAGCTAGCTCTTAATTCAGGCAGAAATGTGCTGTGTGTGCAAAGTGCAAAATTTGACCTCTATCTCCCTAGGTTACCAGATGGCAGATGTGTTTAGTTTGCAGAAAAGAAAAAGAAAGAATCCGCACTAGACAGAGAGCCATCTGTTAGGCCTCACAGTGGCCTGCTCCCCACTTCAGGCTCAGAAGGAAATGGTCCATGCCCAGAGAGGAGATAGCACTCAATATGCTCCAGGAAAGAGTCTTACCCTCCCTACCCTGGCCCACTCCATCTTTTCAACAGGCCTGGGACTGTAGTGTCCACTGCATTACCCAGGGAACTGCTTAGCTGATATGAAGTTCAGTTCAGATAAATGCCAAGGAGGAAAGGGATGTACTTAGCAGCCAGCCACAATTTGTATCCAAACCTAGCTGCTTGGACAGAACCCTTTTGGCTTATATGGCTGCAGATTCAGGGTACTTTGGAGCCCAGCATGGGTGTAAGCACCACACTTTTTGCTTCTGGCTTGTTGGCTCAATGAAGGTGGGTTAATGGTGAGAAAAGCCAGCCAGCAGCCATTGAGGGCTCTGTGCTCCTTCCCAGTAACTCTCTTCCTTCCCAGGAGTCACACCTGAGCTCCAGTACAGTCTATACTGGCTGCCAGTGCCATCCTGAGTGTCTCTTACCTCTACTGTGCCCTGCAGTGGTGAGGGTACACTACTTCTTCCCCAGAAGTCTTCTGAGCTCTTCCTCCTCTCCTTTCAGGAGGTGACTGGAGATCCTGGTGGGAGCTGACCCCTAGGATATGGATTTCATGTGAAAATCAAAATGGACAACCCAAACTCCCCAGACTGCCTGGAGGGGAAGTCCTTGGAGACCAGATGGTATCTACATGTAGTTGCACATCTCTCTGTCATAGCTGAGGAGACTGGGGCTCAGGGAGTTTGTCACCAGTAAGTGGAAAATATGGGATTTGAACTCACACTCAACTACAAACGCTAGGCTCTCACTTCTCCTTAATCTGAACAAATTCTTCTCTGGGTGGGTAGAAGGGGCATCTCAGTCTACTGAACCTGACAGTAATAAGAATACACACATATTGCAGGAGAGGAGCAGGGGAAATGGAGGGCAGAGGAGAGGTAAATCTCAAGGGCACTTTGAACAGTTGGATGAAGGAGAGGGTCAACTGATGGTTGCTGGCACCAATTCAACACCAACAGGAATCCCCAATTTGGGGTGCAGTGAAGAAAGAAATCTTATTCAATACAAAATGACTCAATCATGACACAGCACAGCTGTGAAAACAGCATGGCTGTGAGGCAGTACTGGAGCCAGGTGGCCCTGGGGCCAGGCCCCTTTCCAGCTAGACGGCTTTGCTCCTTGCTGATCTGCTCCACTCTGCTTTGATGAGACATCTTGGGTGTTTCAGCACAACCAGGGAGATGCAGTCTTCAGTCTTTGGTAGAAAGGGAAAGTGCACTCTCAGAGGTAGAGGGGAGCTGGTTTATATGGGCATAAGATTCTGTTTCTGGTTTTTGATGGGTAAGTCCTCTTGTAAATGGGGTCTCCAAATACTTGCAGCCTGATTGGCCCAAAAAGTACTGTCCTGATTAGTCAGAATAGAGCCACTGTGAGTGGTTGAGCTGTACAGCTCCTATTAGACCAGGAAAGCCTCAGCCCTGTTCATTGAAATAGGATTCTAGGGACTTGTTTGTAAGGGCTGGTTCAAGTGGCAGGAACAGAATGCAGACAGGTAGTCCAGTGCAGAGGCCAGTAGTTCATTCAGTATTGCCTTCTCCCTGAAGTGTGGTTTGTTTGAGAAACCCTTGTGTAGAAATGGCTGCTGGGTTGTTGCTTTTTTTTGTTTTGTTTTACTATTATTTTTAAATTTGAGCCCAGTTAGCCACCAGGAGTCCTGCTTAGTAGGTGTCTTCTTTGTCAGGGTTCAAAAGGGCATACCCAAATGATGAAGACTGCAAAGACCTAAAGACTGGGGATAAGGTGGGTAAAAGAAGACAGTTGGATGAGCAAAGGAGAGAGTGAGGATACTGTGAGGCATGTTAGGGGCAGCAAGAAGCATGATTTGGTGGAATATCAGATGCACAAAAAGACTCACAGGGCTAGGCAGGTTGTGACCAGGTCAGAGACCTTGATTCTCTGACCAAAGAGTATGGAAAATTTTTTCAGCCCTTTGTGCCCCCCCCTCCCAGTGGGTGG
This sequence comes from Phyllostomus discolor, assembly GCF_004126475.2. Classification (NCBI taxonomy): domain Eukaryota; kingdom Metazoa; phylum Chordata; class Mammalia; order Chiroptera; family Phyllostomidae; genus Phyllostomus; species Phyllostomus discolor. Next base: position 105,316,078 of record NC_040907.2, read on the forward strand.
GCACAAACCGGGTTTGTATCTCCAGGAAATGGTAAGTCTCCTCCCTTTCACTAGCACTGCATTTCATAATGCCCCTGCTCCTGAGGACATCTTAGGGACATCCCAGGGTGCCCAGTTCTACCTGCTTTACTCTTTCCTGCCCAGACCACATAGCTATTTGAGGATATGTTGTCACTGCTTGTGCTGCTGGGACAACCCTAAAGTTGCCATCAGTGCCATAGGCTGAACCTCACACCTCTTCAGGTGCCCATTTTCTACTGGCAAAGGCAGAAGCTGTGTTGTTTCATGTGCAGAAAAAGGAGCAGGTCTCTCTTTCTCACCAGTGCCACACTCTGCCACCAGAATGCCATGCCCCATAGAGCTTCCATCTGCCTGCAGTACAATTTTAGCAGTCTCAAACTCATGCAGAGGGGCCTGGCCCAGGAACCAGAATGTCTCCTGCAGCTCCCCCATCCCTCCACCTGCAGTTTAATGTTACTTTGCTCTTTCTTCCAGACACCCTCTCAGCCATCTAATTACAGCCAGTTTAGCTCTGGCAGGACATGTCCGGGGTGACTTGAACCCCCATGCATGGCCCCATTGGACCATACATAGGAATGCTGCTGAGTTCTGGAGGCAAGAGGAAGGCCCTGAAGAAGTCTGAGCCCAGGACCACCAGGATCAGAGCTTAGGTTTTTGTCTTTTATCTGGGTATTTTTGTAATAGCACAAGTAATCTCAGGGCTGATACCTGTGGGGAGGAGGAAAGGGATTAGGAGTGGGGAGAGGGAGAAGTTGAGCTGTTATGCGACTTTAGAAGGGGCCTAGTTAATCCCATAAGAGCCCTGACCCTGAGGGAACATGGCCCTCATGGTTCCACCAGATGGGTTGCTGGATATCACTGCTCTGGCAAGAAACATGGCCGTGGGTGAGGCTGCTTTCTCCAGCTGAGGTCAGCTTGTAAGAAGGCTCTTTCAGAAAACCATCAGGCAGTGGCACTTAGTATTTGGGAGAAACAAGTAGTATAAGCCCAAAGGAGACCTGTAGCCCATCATGGCATCTACTACAGTTTATCTATTGCTTTGCCAAGTCATGTTTCAGGAAGGATTTTCTGTTGTAAGGGGAACCTTGACAGTTAAGGTGCTGAACATGAACTGGAAGAGGAACTCAAGGAGGCTCCCAGGAATTGGTGGCCAGCTTGCACTATCTGGGTGGATGGGACCTCTATGAAATCTCAGGGTAGGCAGTGGAGTTGCATGGGAGATCTTTCAGACTAGTGGTTTGGTATAGTTTTAGGTGAAATGTAATTTTAATAAACTTTCATAATAAAAATAGCAGTAATATAGGAGTTCTACTAGTTTGTTAGAGCAGCATAACTATAAACTTTTTGCTAGGGTTTTTGTATTAGTTAAGTCTTACAGTCATGAGTGACTAAAACACAACAGAATTAACTCAAGCCAGGGTTGGGGAATTTACTAGTTCCTGTAGATAGACCAAGGGAGAGAAGGATAGATTTGCCTCAGGGAAGGCTAGATGTGTCTTTCTCTCCTTCTCTGTTCCCTTCCTCATATTTGAAGTGAGGTAGGAGCAGTTGCTTCATAGAAGAGGTATGGCCCTTGAGCACAGAAAAGAGTGTGGCAGCTTGGAGGGGAGAGGGTGGCTGGGAGTGCTCCCCGGCTTAGGGATACCCCTGAAGAACCCCAGAAGTACAACCCCAGTTGTCCACTGGGATCCAGGTCTCAGTCATCTTGGTGACAGTGGCTCATGCAGGGTTTCAGTACATTCAAGTTTTATGGCCACTGTCCTGATCCTGCTGGAGGGTACTTGGACTTTAACCAACCCCACTTCTATTTAGATCCCAGTGTTGGGATGTAGATGAGGTCCAGAACCAGAGGGGAACTAGCAAGAGCAGGAAGGGAGGAAAGGAATTAAGATTGGGCACCGGGAGAAGTTGAATTCTTATACAGCTTTAAAAGGGGCCCAGTTAATACCATGAGAACTCTGACTCTGACCCTGACAGGGCCCTCATGCAAGTTCAGAATCTGAGCTAGGCTCTTACAGCTCACTTTTCCACCCTACCTGTTCTTTACTGCCAGTTTGTTGTTGTTGTTGTTGTTGTTGTTGTTGTTATTGTTGTTGTTGTTGAACTTACTAGATTACTCAGATGCCCTTCCTCTGGATCATGTGACTTGGCAAGGTCCCATATGGTCAAAGAATAGCACTGGGGGATTCATATGGCTTTGTCAGTTTTGGAATTCCAGGTCCACATAGGCCCCTTAATCCTGCAAACACAGTAGACAGTGCTAGACAAGGAGGGGTAAATGATACCAGCCATTGGGTAATCCCATATGGGACCAGAGGCAAGATTTGAACATTGTCAATATTTACTCAGACATGCCAGCAAGTCTACAGAGTGACCATTCTGTTCTCATTACTACTGACTTTTAATATTAGTGGGATACTTCTGTGTATGAAGCACAGCAGAGGGAAGAAATGGGGAGTTGAACTTAGGTTTAATGAGTATGTACTATGTGTTGCCTGGGACATAGGCATACATTATCTACTTTAATTGACAAACAACTCTATGAAGCAGGCCATTTTATTGACATTGGTTAACCTAAGAAAGAAATGGGCTTAGGAACATCAACTGATGGCTGTTGGCACCAATTTAATGCCAATAGGAACCCCTAACTTGGGGTGCAGTTATTCAGTGCAAACAGTTCAACAGTAATACAGAATGGCTGTGAAAGCAGCATGGCCATGAGGCTGTCCCAGAGCCAAGTCCCTCTTCATCTAGGCAGCTCCATTCCACAATGGCTGGTACCCCTCTGACCTGCAAGGCTAGTCTGCATCAGATTTGTCCATGACATTTTTGGGTCTTTGGTGTTTCAGTTCTACTAGGAGAAAAACACTATTCAGTGGAAAGTGTGCTCTAGGAGCTAGCAGGAAGCTGGCTTATATAGTCACAAGTCCCCATCCCTGGTTCCTGATTGGTCAGTCCTCATGCAAATGAGGCCACCAAATCCTCACAGTTTGATTGGCCCAAAGGTACTGTCCTGATTAGTCAGAATAAAGCCACTTTGGTCATAGCTCTGGAGCTTTGGAGTGGATGGGGAAAACCTCAGTCCTATTTGTTGAAATAGGACTCCAGGAATTCCTTTATAAGGGCTGGCTCAGATGGCAGAAACATATTGCAGGCACTAGGCAAGCATAGAGGCCAACAGTGCATGGCACTCAGGCAGTCATCCTAGTACTGAGGCTCCTCTGCAAAGTGTAGTTTGCTGAGGGGCTCCAGTGCAGAAATGGCTGCTAGGCTCTGCTTTGCTTTATAATTTATTTTTCAGTTAATTTTTATTTAGCTCAGTTATGCACTAGGAACTCCTCTTAGGTGTCTCCCCACCCCCTTCCAGGTTTCACAGGAGATATTATTAACTTGCCCAACCCTAGAGCTACTGAGTGGTCAGGATTAAAACCTGGACTGTCTGAAGCTTGTGAGGACCACAGTGCCTGTCTCTATTAGGCAACAGCTCCATATGTTGTGCTCCAGGCAGTCACATAATAGTGCTGAGACTCTGTGCCAAAATCCTCTCTTACAAACAGGGTTAACCAAAGCCTTTTGCTGCAAGGAATAAGGATATGTGAAAGTGCTCTGTAAACTGTGAAGTGGTATGCACTTTGCATATTGCACAATTCTTACCATCTCAGTTGCTTGCTACATAGCACTATCAAAGTTACCAGGGAAAGTCTGTTTGCATGTTTTTTACTTATTTGCATAGGCTCTCTGGCACAGAGGGTAACGTGGACCACTGGCCTCTTATATCACTAATGCAGTGCCTATTTCATCTGCAGGCAGGCATTTTGCAGAGGAAGCTCTGAAAGCGAGGCTCAGAGTATGTCAGAACTCGCAATCACTGGAGTACAGCCTCTGCTCTCCTGATTTTCATATCCCAATGCTCACTGGATGCATAGCATGGAGGACACTTCTGTAAGCCCACTCCAAGAAGTGCTTGTTATGGCCTGGCCAGAGTAGCTTAGTTGGTTGGTCACCATCCTTCAGGGCAAAGAGTCACTGGTTCCTTCCCCAGTTGGGGCGTGAACAAGAGGTAGTGAATTGATGTTTCTCTCTCAAGTTGATGTTTTTTCCCTCCCTTCCCTCTCTCTAAAAATAATAAATATATATTTTTTTAAAAAAGTGCTTGTTTAATGGACTGAGGGATGGATGTGGGGAGAGAGTAAGTGACCTGCCCAAGTTTGGTAAGCCTGCGGAGTGGATCTCAGCTAGCTCTCCCAAGGTCCAGTCGTTTTGTTACAGAACAGGGCCAAGGTGAGTACCATACACAATTACCAAAAAGACTCCCCCACTAGGTTCTCATTGTCTGCTGCCAGAAAAAAGACGTCTCTCAATGCCAGAACTTTGAGAAAAGGAAAGGAAATGTTTGCTTAAAGCTATGCAGACTTAGAGTAGTGACCCAATGTCTTCATTAAAATATTAAAGTCCTTTAGGATACCCACAAATGCATACAGTGCTTCTTTCTCCCTCTGCCCTAATCTGGGGTACTGTATCTCAGGAAAAGAAGTCTGTGATCCAGGCTACTGGCACCATCAGCTGTGTCGCCATCAGGATCTCCAGTTAATCCAAAATCATGTGGTACCTTCTCATGGCCCACTATAAGAGTCCTTTCGCCTCTTTTCTTCCAGGCAAAGTCTCTCCTGCTTCCTAAGCCATGTGGCAAAAGGGAACACCACAAAGCTGCGTGGTCCTCACTCCCACCAAAGCTGCAGGGGTCCCCACTCTGGCAAAACCGCATGGTTCTCCCCTCAATGGCTGCCGTGGCTGGGTTGAAATCTCTGCTCCAACCTTCCTTTGCACTCCCATTTCTGACTCCTCCTACAATCAGTTACACCTGCTGAAACAGTGTGCAGCCAAGAGGGGACCCCAAATAGGGTTTTGGAATGGGGTCTAGAACTCAAGGTGCCTGGGAAACATTAGAAAGATATATAGGATGTCTTCCCCCTTTTCCCCCAACAGGTGTGAGTTGGGGGAAGGGACACATAGAGCAGGAACATGCAGAGCTGTTTTGTACAGCAACAGCTTTGCAGCTATCTCTGGCATGGTCATTTAACATATCTATAACCTTTAACTGGTTTCATAGATATGTTAAATAGCTGTGAGCATGCTTTGAGCCAGGGGGATGGAAGTGACTTACACCCAAGATGTAGCTGGGGGCAGGTCCCCCTGGTTACAGTGCCTGCATGAGAGCTTGGAGAAGATTGGCTCCATGACATGGGGCCACACCTGCCCAGACTCATGATGGCAGCCCAGTAAACTTGGAATAATACAGGAATGCGGGCAGGTATAACTGATTGTAGGAGGAGTCAGAAATGGAACTGCAGAGGAAGGCTGGTGCAGGGATTTAACCCAGACTTGGAAGACATGTGAGGTGAGAACCACATGCTTTTGGCAGAGTGGGGACCCCTGCAGCCTTGGTGAGAGAGAGCCATGTGGCTTTGCCCAGAGTGGGGACCTCTGCAGCTTTGGGGTGCACCCCTTGGCCACATGGCTTAGGAAGCAGGAGAGATTTTGCCTGGAGGAAAAGAGGTGAAAAGACTCTTATTGATGGGCCATGAGAAGGTGCCACATGGCTTTGGATTAGCTGGATATCCTGGCTGATGACACAGCTGATGGTGCCAGTAGCCTGGATCACAGACTTCTTTTCCTGAGACACAGTACCCCAGATTAGGGCAGGGGGAGAAAGAAGCACTGTGTGCATCTGTGGGTATCCTAAAAAACTTTAATATTTTAATGAAGACATTGGGTCACTACTTTAAGTCTGTTTAGCTTTAAGTAAACATTTCCTTTCCTTTTCACAAATCTCTGGCATTGAGAGACGTCTTTCCTCTGGTGTGGACAATGAGAACATAGTGGAGGGTCCTTTGGGTAATAGTATAGCATACCTGCCTTGACCCTGTTCTGTAACACTGCCAGCATTCTTGTATTATTCAAAATTTACTGGGATGCTATCATGAGTCTGGGCAGGTGTGGCCCCATGTCATGGAGCCAATCTTCTCCAAGCTCTCATGCAGGCACTGTAACCAGGGGGACCTGCCCCCCAGTTACATCTTGGGTGCAAGTCACTTCCATCCCGCTGGCTCAAAGCATGCTCACAGCTATTTAACATATCTATGAAACCAGTTAAAGGTTATAGATATGTTAAATGACCATGCCAGAGATAGCTGCAAAGCTGTTGCTGTACAAAACAGCTCTTCATGTTCCTGTTCCATGTGTCCCTTCCCCCAACTCACACCTGTTGGGGGAGAAGGGGTGAGAACATCCTATATATCTTTCTAATATTTCCTGGGCACCTTGAGTTCTGGACCCCATTCCAAATCCCTATTTGGGGACCCCCTCTTGGCTGCACACTGTTATAGTTTGACCAGGAGACCTGTTAAAATAGAAGGAGCTGACCCTGTGGCCTTTTTGTCAACCCTGGTGGATCCAGCAGTGTAAAGACCTGAGCAGAAATCCTGCACCTTCTTCCAGTTTGCATACACTGAGAGCTCAGAGACCTTATAGGTGCCAGACAGAGGCTTTTCTATCCCAACGGGGCCTGATTGATTTGTTTCTCTGTAAGGGAAGGCAGACCCCAGACACATTTCAAGATATATATATTTCTGTTTGTTTCCTCCCAAGAAAAGCACAACTAAAAGTACCTAGACATTCCACACCTTATTTTCAAGGCTCATTAATAAGGAGCCTGGGGCCAAATCATAAACATGGCAAACTCCATAACTGCCAAAGCCAGCAAAGCAAGGGCTTCATTAAGGGGGAATTTCAGTGAAATATTTCGTGGTTCCTAAATTCATACCAGATGAGTTCCAGAAGATTAAAGTTATTACAATAAAGCCCCAGGGAATCAATCATACTCTGTCTGTAACCTTGGTTCACCTCATCATATACACAAATCACTTTCTCCAGGGCCTTGAGGAAGATACAGAATCCATGGAGTTAAATATGGAAAAAATGAACAAACAAAAAAACAGAGAGGTAAGGAAGAGAAGGTCATTGTTACAACTTTGATGGGCTCAGATGACCCTGGAGCAGTCCTGAGCTCAATGCACCCAAGCCAGGCTGAACTTCAGGTTGGAAAACCCCAGCAGGAAAAACACACTGGCCTGGCAGTGGCTGGGGACTGGCATATGGCTTACTTTATAATTTGTCCAATTGGGAGTTGGGAGCACAGGAGGATAGGGGTGCATTCCCTAACTTTCCAGCCTGCAGAAGGCATATCCCTGGTTGTGGTCATCTACAGAGCTTTGTAACAAACAGGCTAAAAGCTGCAAAGAGGCTTGGTAAGTTGTGAAACATGGCACAGTTCTCTTTGTCTTTTCATGCTGCTTTGATGTTCTCACTTTTTATACTTTTTTAAAAGTGCCTTCCAGCTTTCTAGATAAATCTCCTGAGTGCTCAGAAACTGTGAGCTCCTCCCCTACCCCTTGGACCCCAGCTCTAGGCTCCTGAATTGCTGATGACTTTGTTCCTTCTCAGAGGAGAGTTCTTTCTCCCCTAGGCCACTATAGTCAGCCCACTGTTCTGCATCTCTGTTCTGGAGTTCAAGCCTAGCCCTAATTCCCCACTGTACCCCTTAGACTAGGGGCCATTTCTCACCTCCACTCACAACAGAGTTCCAGGACAATTCACAGAGTAGTTTCCAACCTCCCAGAGCCAGATATGCCTGAAGTCTCTTTCTGCTTGGGCTCCTGCATCTTGTTCCAGACCCTCCTCCACAAACATTCCAAGCTTGGGCAAATTGGTATTCAAGCCCTGAGTCCCAGTACTCTGTCCCGAGTACTCCTGCTTCATGATATTAAATGAGACCTTTCAGCATCTTCAGATAAGACTCTGCTCTCAGCTTCAGAAATTGAATAGGACCTAAATACCAACCAAGAAACTCAGAATATTGGCTGACATTGGTGCATTGTTTCATTTGTCATTTTTGCATTAAGCACATTATTAAATATTATTTAATATTAAGCTAATATTTAATTTAGCACTTAATGCTTAAGTATTTGGGATAGTAACAACTATCCCAATATAGTTTATGGTTTTTCTATGCTCCTTTAGGTTTTGATGTCAGAATTGTATTAGGTTTTAAAAAGTAAAAAAGGAATTTTTTTTTTCTGTTTCTATGTTCTGGATCACTTTAAGTTCAGTGTTTGAAAAGCTCATAAAGAAAAAGTTTGAACAAAGTACTTTACAGCAGGGGTCCCCAACCCCCAGGGTACAGACAGTATAGGGTTCCTGGCCTATTAGGAACCAGGCCACACAGTAGGAGGTGAGCAGCAGATGAGCGAGTAAAACTTCATCTGTATTTACAGCCATTCCCCATCACTCATCTTACTCCCTGAGCTCTATCTCCTGTCAGATAAGTGGCAACATTAGATTCTCACAGGAACATGAACCCTACTGTGAACTGCACAGGTGAAAGATCTAGGTTTTGTGCTCTTTTTACTTTTTTAAAGATGTTTATTTATTTATTTTTAGAGAGAGGGGAAGGGAGGGAGAAAGAGAGAGAGAAAAACATCAATGTGTGGTTGCCTCTCACGTGGGCCCCCACTGGGGACCTGGCCTGCAACCCAGGCATATGCCTTGACTAGGGATCGAACTGGCGACATTTTGGTTCACAGCCCGTGCTCAATCCACTGAGCTACACTAGCCAGGGTGGTTGTGTGCTCTTTATGAGAATCTAATGTTTGGTGATTTGGGGTGGAGCTGAGGCATTGATGCTAGTGCTGGTTAGTGGCTGCAAATACAGATTATCATTACCAGAGAGGTTTGACTGCACTGAGGCCATAATAAGTCAACTGCTTGCAGATGCATATCAAAACTCTATTAATGAGTGGCAAGTGAGTTGATGTATTTTAATTGTACAGCTGCATCTGGTGACAGGCTTTAAGTCAGAATCTGACACTTACTTTAATCCATTTGTGGCCTGCCCATTATTTTATTTACCACTTCGCTGTGTTCCTCTTTCTTGCACAGTGCACTTGTCTCAGTTAATTTTGGTAAGCCCACATGCTAACCCTAGACAAAATGATTAAAAAACAAATATCACTGGAAAGCTCCTTTGAAAATGGGGAAAGGCCAATGATGAGACAGTAGAAGGCTCTAAGACTACCAACAAAAAGAAAGCTGCATTTAAAAGAAAATACTAAGAATCCTACTTAAACTATGGATTCATTGCAACAGGTGATTCACATTCTCCAAGCCCACTTTGTACAATATGTGGTGACTGGCTATCCAATGAAGTCATGAAAACTTCAAAACTGTTTCACCACATGGACACCAAACACCCTACATTAAAATACATGTCTTTGGAATTTTCTAAAGGAAAAACATGAACATGAAGAACAGAAGCAATTATTGAAGGCCACCACTTTATCAAATGTGTCTGCACTGAAAGTATCATTCTTAGTTGCTAACCACATTGCTAAAGCTAAGAAGCCCTTTACTATTGGTGAAGAGTTGATACTGCCTGCTGCTAAGGACATTTGTCATGAACTTTAGGAGAGACTGAAGTTCAAAAGGTGGCAAATGTTCCTCTTTCGGCTAGCACCATAACTAGAAAAGCCAACTGGTTGTACCCTGATAAGGTTGGAAAGCTGGTCCTTCCTCCCTACAGGGGGAAGGAGGAGTGTTATTCCTTTGCCAGGTAATGCTGCAATCCCTTGGGGTGTCTGAAGCCGTAATTTTCAGACTTAATGAGGCTTGTTTTTAGATTCATCTCCCTAGTTGACTAGGCTTCTTAGTATTTGTCCTTTTGCCCCCTTTAGTTATTAACACTAACTACCTACACTAACACTTCCATTTATGTAAATTGGCATAGTGGGGAAAACTAAAATGGAGTGTTACTCTCTAGTTTCACAGGAGCACAAGCCACTGGCCCTCACCCCTCCATGCTGGGGGGGGGGGGCAGTGGGGACACTCAGAATTCTTTCCCTCTGTCAGACAACTCTGATCTGGAGTGGCTTGTTTTGTGAAGACTCCTGATCCTGAGCAAAGTCCCACTTGTGGTCTATCTGAGAACTAGTGTACAGAAATTGTGGAATGAGGTGAGACTTGCTGTGTAGATGATTATTTGTCCTTTTTTCTTTCTTGAGGTATGTTGTTACATTTGAGAAATTACTAGGCAGAAAGTTTGGCAGCATTTCCTTGAAATACCATTTTTAATTTCCTCCAAACCTGTCTGTCTTCTTCTCCAGAATATGATTCTTTGAAGCAGAAGGAGTGTATTTGTCTTTTGCATGTTAGGGGCTCTCACACCTAGTCCAATATCCCACAGGCCAGAAGGGCTCAGGGTGTCTTTGTGAAGCAATGTGCAGCAGAGAAAATTCATGGTAAGGTTTTTGAATTCCTGTCATGGTTACTACCAGCCAGGCCATATGTACTTTCTTTGTTATAAATATCCAGTTCAGACATTGAGACCCTTTGTCTAACTTTAATCATTATTTAGTACTGTTTTGAGATAAGAGTCTGGAGGTTGTTATGTTAAGTGAAATAAACCAGACACAGAAAGACAAATACTGCATGATCTCACTTATGTTTGGAATCTTTTAAAAAAGTTGAATTCATAGAAGTAGAGAATAGAATGGAGGTTGCCAAGAGCTGGGGAGGTGGGAGGAATGAGGAGACATTGGTCAAAGAGGACAACATATCAGTCATATAGGAAAACTAAGTTCTAGAGATGTTATGTACTGCTTGGTGACTATGGTTAATAATACTGTATTGTATACTTGAAATTTGCTGAGAAGAGATTTCAGGTGTTCTCTTCACATGCAGAGATACAAACAAAGGTGACTATGTAAGGAAGTTTGATATGGTAATTGCCTTGAATGTATCACTTAGCTATGAATATGTATATTGAGACATAATGTTGTACAATTAAATATATACAATTTTATTTAAAATAACTAAAAATTAAAAATACCTCATGATAAAAAGCTTTATTTGAAATAGAAAAGATTTACTTCTTCAAAGCAAACATTTAAAAACATTCAGGGTGTATTTTCTTGTGATTTTGATTTTATTATGATAAAGTACAGAAACTCTTTAGGAAAAATAATTAATAGCCAATATTCAGAATAGAGAGTTTAACTTTCATTGAAGAAGAACCATTTAAAGTTCATATATGCAGTAAATTAACTTCTGGAGCAATAATACTATTCTCAAGAGCTTCAATAATCTGAAGAGGGAGTTTCCATGTGAAATTTACAGTTGCATGATTGTATTTTTTATGTATGTATTGATTTATTTATTATTTTCAAAGAGAGAGAGAAAGCAGAGAGAGATTTGTTGTTTTATTTATTTATGCATTTATTAGTTGATTCTTGAATGTGCCCTGACAGGACATCAAACCTGTAACTTGGGCATATCAAGATGGTGTTCTAACCAACTGTGCTACCTGGCCAAGGTCCACATGATTGTATTTTAATGCTTTCAGTTTGGTTTTTCATGAGAAATTGTCTTCTTTTGGTGAAGTTGTTTAAATTTGGTATAGCTTGCATGGTGACTAGATTTCTAAATTCTTATTAGAAAGTCAGCGCCTTGCTAATATGTACATGGCCCATCCTGTTAATGGAATTTAACCTCCTGTAAATGGGTATCCATTTTTTCAAAAATAAATTGATGTTCTAAATTTGAAAGACTACTTCTAGATCCTGTTTTAATAGAACTGAAAAATGCTGGTATAGAAATCACACTTGTTTTTCTTTTTCTTTTCTTCTTTTTGTAGTCATGAATGACCAGTGGATTAATGAATTTAAAGGATTTACTACCCATAAGTAAGTACAAAATCTTATATAAGACTAATTTCTTATTTGGCAATTTTTCTTTGCTTAGATAGGAGCGAAAGATGGGTTATAAAGGTAAAAGCCACCAATCTCATATACAATATTAGGGATAACATGACTTGTTATTAATCAGTATTTCACATCATATAGATTTTGCTTTGGTCAACAGATTTTATAAAGTATCTCTGGTATTTTTGTTGTAATCATTTGACCAGTATTCACTTGAAGGACTAGATACAGAACTGAAAGATAAATGAAATTATTCACAAAAGTCATTCTATGAGGAAACAACTTCTAGAGTAAAAAGGAGGAAGTACTGATTTTTGTATAAGGGAAAAAGACAGTAGTGGACATTGGTCCCAAGGAGCTTGCTTATATTTAATGAAATGGTCCCCCATCTCCTTCTAGCTCTGTTCCCCTCCATGTCGGCTTAGACTAACTTGAAAGAAATCTTTACCTAGTCTATTTTTGCATTTTATCTCTTCTATTGAAATATATATAAAATAAAAAGTTAAAAAAATCTTTTAATGCTTTCATTAGGGTTTTCAGTATACATTTTAAAATAACACGAGTTCACTTCAAATAATATTAAACACCTCACATATTGTATAAGAATCTTTATTCCAAAACTTCCTCTTACAGTTTTTACATATTTTACTTTAACATAAACTATTAATACACAGTACATTTTTACTATTATTGTTTTAAATATTCAATTATCTTTTAGAACAATTAAAAATAAGAAAATAAATTTTATTTTATCTTTATTTGTTCAATTTCCAATGTTCTTTATTTCTCTGTGAATATCCCAATTTTCAAACTTATATCATATTCTTCTCCTTCTTCCTGAAGAACTTACTTTAACATTTCTTCTGGAGGAGGTTTGTTAGGGTAAATTATCTCAGTTTTGTTTGTCTGAGAAAGTCTTTAACTTTTCTTCCTTTTTGGAGGATGATTTTACCAGCTATAGAATTCTGTGTGTGTGTGTTTTTTTCCCAACATTTAAAGAATATCACTACATTGTGACTGTTTCTGGTGAGAGGTCTGTGGTAATTTTTATTCTTGTTCCTCTGTAGGTAACATGACTTTTTTCTCTGACTGCCTTCAAACTTTTTTCTTGGTTTTGGATTTCAGCAATTTGAATATACATTTAGTTGTTTTTGTTTTTGTGCTGTTTTGATGTTTATCTTACATGGTGTTTTGTGAGCTTCTTGGATTGATGATGTGATTTGATATCTGTCATTAATTTGAGAAAATGCTTGTTCTTTTATGCTATATTTTTAAATATTTCTTCTGCTCCATTGTCTTTTTCTGCTTCTGTTAGAATATTTAATATTATCTTCAGTTTGCTTTTTTTACTCTTTATTTCTTTTTGCATTTTAGCTTACATAACTTATATCAGCCTATCTTTGAATTCACTGATTCTTTCCTCAGCTGTGTTATACCCACTGATAATCTTATCCATGTTGAAAGCATTTTTCATTTCTTGCATTCTAATGGATTCTCTCTTAGAATTGCTACTCCCTAGTAAAATTACCTATCCACTATTGCATGTCATACTGTTTCTGTTAGAACTTTTAACATACTAATAACAGTTATCTTAAATCCCTTGTATGACAGTTTCAACTCTGTGTCATATCTAATTCTAGTTCTGATATTTGCTCTGTCTTATGTAGTACATTTTTCTTACTTTTTCAAATGCTTCCTATTTTTGTCATTGTTAGTAATAAACATATATTTTTATGCTTAGATATGTGAATGTCTTTCTTTTGGCTGGGCCTTTAATATGGGGATCTGTGTTAATATAATCAGAAGTTAGGTTGGTCTTAAGTTTGTTGTTCTAGTTGTCACAGTTTACCACAGACTTCAGATTCCTTTGGTAATGCCCTGTGTTTAGGGCATGGGCTAATCTTCCTAAGGTTTTTTCCCACTGTACAAATCCTACTTGGATGTCTAATTGGTGTGTGTTTGGTGTTTGCTTTGTGTTGCTCCCAAGAGAAAATCTGTTTGCTGTCACTCTTCCAGACATAGCTACTGTTAATTTTACTCAATTTCTATTAGCATGGTGGTGGGAAATAGAGAAACGGGTGATCTCTGATGTTCTAGTTAAGCCTTAGTCTCAGGTAGGCACAGTGAAACTGGGTGTTGGGAGTATGACCTTAGTAAGTGTTCTTTTACCTCCATCAGGTATAATGCTGGATCCAGCTTATTTTCCTGGCCTTCTCTAAGGATAGAAATTTGCTCTTGCTATTTTATTCTCCTAACTGTAGTGGGTTTATGCCAGTTCTCAAGGTTGTACTGTGTGTTTCTCTTGCTCTGAAGATTAAGGCTTCTATTACCCCTCCCTATGCAACCTGGTGAGTGAGACTATCTTAGGATGCTGTGACTCTTCCCTGTACCTGGTGGGGTTCATGTAAGAAAAGCCTTCAAGAGGTTGTCTATACCCCTATATCTCCATTCACTTCCCATTCCCCAAGGGTTTCATTTTCTCATGCTAACTCAGTTGTGATATTTATTAATTCATTAATTTTTTAATTTAAATCTTCTTGCCAGCTTATCTGGCACCTAATGGTATCTTCACACATTTGTTTCTCCCCACAGGTGGAGCTGTGCCCTCAACTCTCTGATGGTCTTAATTCAAGAAATAGTATTAATTTTTAATCTGTCTAGCTGTTTTCTTATTGTAGGGAAGATATTTCTTCAGTTCTGTACATCTCTTGAGATGAAATTGGAGGCTCTTTCTTCAAATCTAAATATGTAGAATGCAATACTTTCTCAGATACATGTGCCAGAACTACTGCTTTCCTCTTTTTCCTGGATAGAAGGCCTATGTGAACAGGCTTCTGAGGCCCTGTTTTTGTTTTGAAAAACACATCTGCACATATTTGTGTTTGCCAGAAACCTCAAGTTGTTCAACCAGTCTCCTGAGCACTATAGTTTTCTTGTTTTGAAAACTTTGGAAAACAGGAATGAAGATTGGGTTCTGCTTTAACCAGAGATTATGTAATCTGACATGAAGGGTGCTGGCTGGAAGAATCATCATGGATGGAATGGGGCCAATGCAGAAACCAAGTTGGGCCACTGGGATAGTAAAGGTGAGCCCAGGAGGGGTTTTTTATTGCCCTTTGTTCTTGTGCTGCAGCAAGGACTCGAAGTTTCTTAGAGAAGTTCTTGTGATGGTGGTTTAAGAAAGGAAGTAAACTTTTCCTTTTTTAAGCTATGTCATAAACTTCCTCGGCAAAATTGTTTGTAGGAAATGGTAGAACAAATATTACTTAAGCAACAGCATGGAAAGTTAGGACTCTGTCCAGCCAAAGAATTTAATTTCACCTGAGGGAAGTGAATTTTTCCAGTTGCTAAAGAATGTTAAATAAGCCAGCTAGGAGGATATCTGAGACTCTTTGCCACATGCCCTCACCAAAGGAATGATGCAAAATACCCTTCCAAAAGAACCAGGGGAGAGCAGAAACTGGGGGGTCATAGGACAGAAATTTGGAGATGATCCTATATATTCTTTGTATTAATTTTCTAAGGTAGCAGTAATGAAATACTGCAGACTGGTGACTTAAACAACTGAAATTAGTCATAACACAATTTT
The DNA here is from genome assembly GCF_004126475.2 of Phyllostomus discolor. Classification (NCBI taxonomy): domain Eukaryota; kingdom Metazoa; phylum Chordata; class Mammalia; order Chiroptera; family Phyllostomidae; genus Phyllostomus; species Phyllostomus discolor. The sequence continues at coordinate 105,331,501 of NC_040907.2, forward strand.
GGAAACTGCAAATATGAAACTGAGGTGTCAGCAGGTTGTATCCTTCTGAGAACAGTGAGGGAAGAATTTGTCCCTTGGCTTGAAGTTGGCCATCTTCTCCCTGTGTCTTCACATTGTCTTCCTTTGGTGCCTGTCTCAGTGTCCAAATTTCATCTTTTTATAAGGACACCAATCATATAGGATTAGAGCCTATTCTACTGTAACATGACTTCATGCTGGCTTACATAATTCCATCTGCAAAGACCCAATTTCCAATTAGATCACATACCAAGATACTGAGATTAAGACCTCAACATGTGAATTTTTAAAAGGGACATTTCAAACCATAACACTCCTCACTTTAGGCATGGCTTGTTGCAACTCAGAAGGAGAGTGAGGGTGGAAGGGAGCACTTAACTACAGATATTTTTTGAGGATCAACCACGTGGTACCATCTGGAGCTAGCACCGTGATTAATTCTAATATGGTTCCTGTTTGGTTCACATTCTGGTGAGGAGAGAATGACAATTCACAAGAAAACAAAGGCAGTTCCAGAGAGGGATAGGTATTTTGAGAAACCTAAAGAAGGTGATGCCCTAGATATAAATATTAGCTGTGTGTGTGTTTAGGGGAACACCTTCAGCTAGGATGCATGGGGACAACTCAGTGAGAAGTGGTATTTCAGCTAAGGCCTGAATCATGACGAGGAAACAGTCACAAAATGATATAGCAGAGAAGTGTTAAAGAGAGTGGGAACATCTTGTGCAAAGACCTTATGGTTGGAACATGCTTGGTATGTTTGAGAAAAATTAAGCAAAGAGGCCTTGTTGTCATGGACACAGGAAAGCTGCTGAAAATGAGGCTAGACAGGTAGCCAGGACCAGATCATGCAGGACTGCAGGGCCTTGAGAAAACACATGGGTATCATGTTAAGTGCATAGGAAGCCAGTGGAACAGTTTGAATCTGTTTACTTGAAGTTATTTACTTTTAAAGAAGACTATTCTGATGGTTGGGGCACATGCACAAACAAAGTGGTCCATAAGGTTCCTTCTAGCCCTCACATCCCATGGCTCCATCCTACTTCTACTTCTAGTGTAATGAAATGCACATTTAGCTACTTGTTTCCATCTCTCTCAAAATATATATCCTTTGGGTATCCTTTGGTTCATCTTCAATGGCAATTTGCTACTGAGTTGATGGGTTTCCCAGCTGGAGACCAACTCCTTGCTCCATGAATCCTGGAGTATGTAGCCCTCACTTTTGGCACTTTCATATCCTGCCCTATGGTAGAGTTATGTGTGTGGCTTGTCTGCCTGGGAAGGCATCTATGGAGCTGGTCCCTGCAGTGCCCACAACCTTGCCTGCATTCTTTCATGTGGTAAATAAAGGCTGGGTCAGTATTTGAGGAACAGAGGAAAGAAGAAAGGAGGAAGGATTATAAGCTAATCAAATACTGTCACATTATGGTGTTAAACTATCACAGTGAGAACCTATGAAGGGTGTGTGTTTGCCTTTATGGGATGAGGAGGTGGTGTCTTCTCCTCTAGACAGCATGCCCAGACTCTCAGTGAACCATACATAGGTGGGGTGCAGGGACAGGGCAGGGCATCAGCCTGGTGGGCATAAACTATAGCTTTCTTAGGCTCTAACTGCATGATCTCTCATGAGAAGAATCCTACCATTTACTCCATTGGACTGTGGAGACATAAGTAAGTGAAGTAAACCTTAGTTCTTTATGGTTATACACAATCAACACCTTATGTGCTATACTGAATCTGCCTTCATCTAAGCTCCTTTTCTTTATTTTGCTTTAAACAGCAAAAATTACCACATTTTACCAGAATGTCCCAAAGGCCTAAGCACTGTGGAGTGAACATGTCCTAGAAGATGATTCTTCCACAGGACACCTGGCTTGGATTACTTCCTTCTGGTGGGAGGAACTCATAAAGCCAGTCCTGTATATCTCCCTTTTCCTAGCTGGTATGGGTAGGAGCTTAGAGCTGTGTGTTTCTGCTGTACACTGAAAGGGTGGTACACAAAGTCCAGGCTTTGGAGCCAGACTGTCCTAAGGTGGATTCCTGATTTTGTCACTAGCTAGCAAGTTACTGAACCTATGAGAACCATGATTTTCTTACCAGGATACTTCCCTCACAAGCATTTGTCAATCTTAGATGAGGTAATGATGTGAATTCACAGAATACACTTCACCCTTCCCTCCTCTTCCCACCCCATGGACAGGCATGTCTGCATCTACAGGGACACCAGTGTGGATGAGCAGGACCTTGAGATATTGTGAAAATCCATGCAGAGCCACTCCCAGCAGTACTATGGGTAGGTATCATTCCTTGGATCCTTGTGAAGGATTTGGCAGGTTAGCAAATGAAAGAGAAATGTTTGTTCTCTTCTTGTCTGAGTACCAGCTGTTCTACCCTGTGGTCCTTCTTGGGCAGGATATGTTCTTCTGTCCCCTACTGATCTTTTGATGCTGGGGCAGCCTTGCTATCCAGTGGTGAGCCTGTGAGTTATGGGACCTTGTGCCCCCCTGCCCTGACTCACAGAAACATGTGGTACTATGCACCTCTGGAAAGAGTTCCAGTCTTCTGTGGATTGTGCTTAGGTCACTGCTTAAGCAAGTGGCCCCATCAATAGATGTGAAATATCCCTGTGTTAAGTGCAGCCCATTGTTGGGTGGTTGGAGTTATGAAGGAGTCCAGTTTTCCTGGATCTCTAGGCACTAGCAGCTGTGAGAGGCTGTCAGCTAGAGGTGCATGAGGACAGAAAAACTGGCAGATGCAGGCTGAGTATGAGGGATGACTGAGGAAGAATGTTTCTCTCTGATCAAGTAAAACAGAGCAGGGTAGTTTGGAGAGAGGACCCCAGCTGGAGGACACAAGCTGGAGACATCCCAGAAGCCTCCTTGGCTTGTGAAGAAGGGAGGAAATAGTGGACTTTGTTGGAGCCTTCTGGGAGTCTGAAAGAGAGGAGGTTACAACCAATATATCTGAAGGATCAGAATAATTAAGCTATATCAACCCAGCTGAGCAGGAGCTTCTACCCATTACTAATATTCCTGGGCAGTGGGGTGCTGGAGGTAGGAAAAGTTTTGCAGGAATGGCCAGGAGTATTACATAGAAGTTCATGCGTACGAGGAGTTAACATTCTGCTTACATTCTATAGGAAAATTCCTTACATTCATGTAGGAAAAGTACAAATGATTTCAGGGAAAGTAAACAAACTTTGCAGCCTGAGGTTGAGTTACTCATGAAGTCTACATACAATGTCTGCTGTTTATATGGTATAGCAGTTTCTAGTTAGCGAACCCTTCATTAACTTTGCAGGAGATATCTTTATTCACTAAGCCTGAGAACTACCTGAAAGAGATGCAATTGTCGTGATGATGATCATATTCCATCTTGCATTATTATATAAAGCAGTTATCACAGGGACATTTCATGAAATCATTTGCAATCATTGCAGTGTTCTATAGAGTCTACCTATATCTGGATGATGGCTCCAAAATACACAGTACTTCATTTTAGCATCATCAGCTCCTGTGCCTTTTATGCACTGGTGCTTTTCTGCAAGTTATTTTCTCTAGAAGGTCTTTTCAGACTTCTTCAACTAATTGTTCCCTGTCAACAAGTATAGTACCATAAGGCAATTGTGACAAAACAATATAATACCTACAACTACTATTCAGTGAGAACTATCATATGGTGAACACTATTCAAAGGAGTTTACACGCATCATTTTGATTCTAGGAGTAACCCTTTAAAATAGGCACAATATTTGTCCCCATTTTATAGACGAAGAAACTGAAAATCAGAGGGCCTAGGCAGGTTACTCAAGATCACGTAGCTATTAAGTAAATGGAAGAACCAAGACTGATAGCCAGGTCTGATCTGCTCTGCCACCAGCCTGGAAAACCACAGACCTCTATCTCAGCATCACCCAGGGCTGCTGGTGAGGGTGTGGAGAGTGTATACTCACAAACACATTCATCATCTCAACCTTAAAGGGAGGCATTATTAATTATGATTCCAAGGGAGGCATTTGAGAGTACAAAGTACTACCATATTATAAAATCAGGTAACAGCCATGCTAGCCCTTCTGTGGGGCCAGAACGAAGGGGTTTAGGTATCTGATTACCTAAATGAACAATGAACTGTTCCATTTGTGCATCTACACAAAGTGGGGATGCACACATTGAGAGGTAACAGGAGTCACTGAAGCTCCACATTTTTAATGTTGCATTTCTCTTGCCACTATTCTGGTCCATGGAGGCTTTATAGCCTTGCAAATCTGTGTGCCACCTACTTGCATTTACAAAAACATCAGCACATATTTAGAATCATATGGGTGTTCACTCAGACACCCACCAGGCTCCAATTCCTTCTACATGTTTACTGTGCTTAGGTTACTTGGTGGAAAACACCAAGAAGACATAATTGTTTTTACATGTAAAACTAAATTCAAGTCAGCAATTATTTAGTCAGAAAATTGGAATAAAAATGCAGAGCTCAAGGCCACTGTCAGAGGCAGTTTTCTTGGGCTGTCTTATCTAGTGTCTGGATGGCTGAGATTCTCCTGATCAGCTAATGTGAATGTCATCAACTCCATTTCAGGAAGGGGAGGGGGACATCAAACATCAATGAGCTACACAAGACATCTCCTCATCTTTTCTGCTCCATGGTAGCAATGCCTACCCTTAGGATGTCCTCATGTTTTACAAGACACAGATGTGTTTTGTGGACTTCAGTCATTAGTAATCCCAAAGTAGGAGATACAGGAACACCACATTAACTTTCCACAGATTAGTTTACCTGGTTGGTTGCCTACATGGACCGCTATTGTTTATAGTAAAGCTATCTTCTAAAAATGTTTTATACATATACATTTTATCTATGTTATTAGATTAAGTTTGATATAAGAAATTAGGCATGATTATTAACAAGAAGTTGTGCATTGATTTTGGGGAGAACTGAGCCAGAGTTTGGGACAACTGGTTGACCATACAGATTAGTCAGGAAAAGGAACACTTCTGCCTTAGCCAAGCCAGGGTTAGTTAGAAAAACAAGGTGATGCATTTTGGGGCTTCTTGAGCATGGCCCAAGTCTGAACTGTCAGTTCCACACTAGCCAGTTTCTTCACCAGAGGAAAGTCCAGGGTCTCTAAAAAGCATTTGGTAGACTGGCCTCAGAGTCCACAGCTTAAGACATTTTCCAGGCAGGCCTTGTCGCTCTGACCACAACTTCTGTGCTTTAGGCCCTGCTTCTCTTCTTTGTATTTCTTTTGTTCCTCTGAGTGTCTCTCTGAATATTCTCCCTTGGGAGTAAGATGACATAACTTTTTGTGTTTTTTCTGAAAACATGAAGTTCCATAGTTGCCCATCTTTGACAGTAGCCTTGGCAGCTCTCTGGGGTCTCCTGCTTTAAGATTCGCCATCTAGATGGAGGCACTGATGTTGAAATGGGCCCTTTCCTTCTGGATGGAGTCAGCCAGGCCCCAGATATGCCAGGCCCTTTAATGTTATTTATTGAGAATTTCCTGCATGGAATAGCAACAAAATGGGTCCATCCTTCTCTTGCCAGACCTTTACTAGATCATTTGAGAATGATTCTGTCCCTTTCATGACCCCTTGCTGGACTACACACAGGTATATGCATTTGTGTAAGTCACCACTGTCTCAATGCATTTCAAAGGAAGAGGAAGTCCAACAGAGAAAGTTAAAACCCAGAGAATAAAAGTAATCCAGCACACAAAAGGAGATAGGGGAAAGCTAGTAAGAAAGTTAAATGGTTGAGGGACAATAATTGTATGTGTAGATCCCCAAAAGAAAATTTCACTTAATGTGAACTCTGAAAAGAAATTGATCTGCAAGGTGGATTCCCCATGGTAAATCAAGGGCTCAAATTTGATGAATAGTAAGAATCTAGCAGCCATTCACTGATGGGTTCCTCCTATACTCTGTATACTGGAAAGAACCTTAGACTGAACTCTCAGATTCCAGCACTACACTCTGCTTGTATATGCTGTCTGAGTCAACAATTGCAGGGAATCCCTGGTTTCATCTTTCAGCTAAAACACTGAGACCTGCCCCATCTAATCAGAAATGCACATTTTTTACCTTTGTTTACATCTATCTGACCGGTCAGAACTGCATAATTAGGATACATCATTTACATAAAATGGAAAGTTTTGCTATAAAAGGGAAGCTTATTCTTCCCTTTGTCTTGGAAGAATATAGCTTAGGTTGCTACCTGAATCTGTGTCTCCTGGACTGCCACACCTTTTGAGTAAATAAATGCTTTTAATTTTTTAGAACAGTCTAAAATTAATCTTGGTTTATATATGCTACTATAGTATATGAAGAGTAAAATGCATTTAGCTTTCAAAGAGTCCCAGTCTTTTAGGGCCTTCCTGAACTCTGCAACCCTGAAAAACTTATGTGTGTATATGGGAGGGGGCTCATATAGGCAAGAGAGCTTTGGGGTCCATCCAATGCTTCAGTCAAGACCAACTGTGCCATTCACACTCACAGCAAACCCTTGTTCAGTGTGTCTCCAAACAGACATTGAAATTTCACATTATCCAGTTTAGTAGTTATCTAAATTTCAAAATCTAAGTCATTGTAAAGTTTAAAGGAAAGGGTGTTTTCCCTTCCTAATAAACAATTCTCAATCTTTCTTATATCCTCCTGCCCATGAGCCACAGTGAGAGCTACTGCAGGAGGATTTATGTGAGCAAACCACATGGCCTGTGGGAGGGGACAAGGAGAGGCTCTTTTTCGGGAGACAGTCAATTTACAAATCAAATCCTAGGCCATGCTCATGTTTACTGTGGCATTTTCCCACTGGGTTTCTCTATACTTTCTATATGAGACACCAAGCTGTTTTTTACTCAAAGTCATTTATTAAGCCAGTTGAAGATGGAGTTTAGCCAGGGGTCTGAAAATCTTTATTTCCTTTTTATTCAGAGCTTCACAGTCAGGGCTGCTCAGATAAACATCTAAGTCAAAGCCCACAGTCTCTTTCCCTCTGAGTTGCTAGGGCCAGCTCTCTAGCCCTGATCATTTCTTACTCACTTATTCATTCATTCATTTACTCATTCATTCCACAAGCATGACTGAGAGCCTACCTCATGTGGGCCCAGCAATAGGCATATATAAATCAATATGAGTTGATGTGTGCCCATTAGATGATCCCAGCAGAATGGACAGAAGCTCAGCAGACAGACAAAGAGGCTAAGGACTTGCTGAGGGGCCGTTTATAGCTCAGGGTACATGGGAAGGGTCCTGGAGCTTGTTTGGAGGCTACACAAGGGCAAGCTGCCTGGGTGTTGCCTAACAAAGAGAATGGGGCACTCCAAGCTGAAGGGCAGCTTGAACAAAGACAAAGAAGGCAGAACAGCTAATGCTTTTGTGGGGTGGTGGGAGACAATGAAAAAGGACCCCCTCATCACCTTCACTTTAGGTATCACAGTGGGATAAAGCAGGCTAACACTGTTCCACAGAGGTCTCTGCCCCATCACCCTGCCGAAGTACATGTGGGGTTGGGATGGCCTGCTATCCCAGACTTCCCTGACAGCAGCCCCTCCTCCCCAGCTGCCTTCTTGCCTGGATAACTTCTTGCTTCCTTGCACTTATCTCCTCACCTCCTGGCTACTGTTTGTTTTTTTCCCCAATACAAAAAACATTTATTCCATAAAGCAAAAAAAGGCACAAAATGAGTGAAATTCTAACATGTGTCTTTGTTGTTTCACTGTCCTTTGGTTAAAGTAAATTACCAAAATTCATAGCAGATTAGGCAGAATATATGATTAGACATTTTACCAAAGATTCAGAAACAGCAATTGTACCTCTGAGAAAAGGCTCACTTGGAATCCTTAGAAAAATACAATAAAACAAAACAAAACAAAGCAAAACAGTGAGGTAGCATGACAAAATTATTAAAAAAAAGGTAAAGAACAATTAGCCAAAACCAATATTCTCTAGAATGTGGAGGAATTGGATCCCTTATATACTGCTGGAATAATGAAAAAGGTAGAATTAGTTTAGATCATAACTTGCTAATCTCTTTAAGTTAAACTTTTACCTACCCTCCACTTGGATGTTGCATTATGAGTTATTGTCAAACATAAATGAAATGTATATCCATATAAAGAATTATACACAATGTTTTTACCAGATTTGTTTTCAATAGTCAAACATTTTCATTTCATTCTTAGGTTTCTGCCTCCTGTCCATGAGCTGAGATGAGAGGTGGACTCCCTAAATTTCTAAATATTCTAGTGTACCCTCACACCCATGACAAGCCCAGCACATGCCCCATAATGATCAGTACACAGATGACCCTTATCATGTATATCATTTATCATGTATGAAAGAAAGAATCTTTGTTTGAGAGCTCATTTAAAAGTCCTCAAAATTCTCTTTTCATGAGAGTGATCAAAAGCATGATTAAATGAAGTATAGTTTTTATAAGTTTATCAAGAGGTTTTTATGCTGGTGGTGCTACCAGATAGTTTTCTTTTCATATTTTGACAATAAAGACCCTCTAAGACATCCGACCCTAATGTTTACCTGGGACTCACTGTTGCAACCTCACTGCTTATTAAGAAAACAAGATTGGGCTTTGACTCTGAAGAGCCCCTGGGAGTCCATGTCAGGAATGGGTCTCCGTCAGGCTCTGGTGCTGATGGATTACAGAGTAGGAATTCCTCAGCACATCCACCACTGCCTTGGTGGCCCATGGCTGCCCCTCTCCATCAGGGTCAATTTAAGAAATGATTTTTATTTTGGCCAGCAGCCCAGCAATAAATGTGGCTTTTGTCCAACAGCCCACAGGCCAAAGTCTTCTATTTTGTTTTTACTCAGATACCATAATGTGATCAAATGGACACTGTGGACACAACAGAACCTGATTTTAGATCCACCCTTGACTTTTATAGGGCTCACAAATGATACTCTGAGATAAGCTGCTGGAGTACACCCTGGCTATGTGGGCTCCTGAGGCTCCAACAGACTAAAGCACCCACAGACAGACAGGGTGGGACTAAATTTCCCAGGGAAGTCATAATGAGAATGATTCCACTGTCAAGGCCTCATTAAGTTCACCCCAAGCCTCTTCCTTGGGGGTGCCAGTGGGAAGGGGCATAGCATGTCTTTGTGGCAGTGGTTCCAGAGATGAGCCATGGCTCAGCATCTCATCAGATGCCTTCTCCTGGATGAAGCATTGAAGCTCCTCTGGGAACAGGGTGAGGTGGTACCCACCCTGCAGCAGACACAGAGGATAATGTGATGACATCTATGGTTAGACCCAGCAAAATGTCTGTCTGGCACACAAGAAGTGAAGATGAACTCAAGCTTCTCTGTATTCTTTTCCACCCAGCCCCTTATTTGTGTCTTATGTTATCTATCCTCTAATGTGTCTGACTTATGTCTCTTACCAGAACATGTGGACTTCCTGTGACAGCTCCACCCTGCAGTTGGCCTTGCCTACCCTCAGAGGGAGACCTAGTGCCTTTCTAGACTGGAGGAGTGGGACCAGGAGTTCAGAACAATCAGAGTGACCCTGAGGGGTACTCCCATATTTGAGTTGTCTTGTGGGTAAGTCTGGTCTGTTCATAAGTGTGATCAGTTGGATAGTTAGGACCATGCTTGGAGCCCACATGGGACTTTATCCTGTCCTAGTACTGAATGGGTGAAGCAGAATAAGGGTGTTTGATGCCCAGGGTGTGGGTCCATACTGTATTTCATTTCCATTTTTCTTGGGAAGAGACAAGAGTGTTACCTGCAGACAGTTGGAGTACAAGGACTCTCCCCTGCCCAGCCAAGACAGTAGCAGGGGGAGGTTTTTATACCAAGTGCACAAAAAGCCCTTTCCCCCCTGCTCTTCTGGTATTGTATTGCAGGTGGAATCAGAGGAAGGCAGGCAGGCACAGGAGCCATAGAAGTCAAAATGGCAGCAGGGGGAGGTTCTTAGCCAAAAAAAGCCTGCCAGGCTAGCCTGGGGGAAAAGGGGATTAGTTGGGGATTAGCCTCCCTTTCAGGGAGGTGGACCCACCCAAACTGCCAGAAGGTTTGGGAAGTTGATTGGTCATTTTGAGAAAGCACCTGGTCCATCCCTCACCCAAGCTAATATAAACCCAGGGGAGCAAAGAAGGCTTTCTCTCTCTTGCTCATGGCTTACTGGCTCTTGACCTGCACTTGGATGGTGGACCCACCTGTTCTCTCCATGGGTTGCATGGACTCCAGGAGGAAGTCTACCTTGCTCCTTTGCCCACCCAGTGATGCACTGGCCAGTGCATCCATGCATATTCTCCCAGGAGCACATGACCTTGAGACCTTGTGGTACTAGCAATTGCATGGCCCACAGCTTCCTGAAGGGAGCCTGAAATGAACAGCAGCTAAATCCAAGCTAAACTACAGGTATGACTGCTTTGCATCCACCTTTGGGCTTCAAAGAACTGTATTTTAAATTTGTGCAGGAACTCTGACCACTGTCTTTTACCTTGGCCTTACTGAGGAGATGGGCTTTGAGACAAAAGTTCACCATTCTCTGAGATCATGCAGCACCTGAAAAAAACCTCTTTCCTTTTATACCAGCCTCTGACTCACAAGTTTGGCTTTTGTGGTGGCAGGAAGATGAACCCTGTTTATGTTTTTTGTTTTGTTTTGTTTGTTTGTTCAGTAACAAGAGGATTCCAGGATTAGTTTATGACAATAGGGTCCCCAGGGGTAGTTCATGGCTGTTGTGTTCCTGCTCATGAAGGTTCCACAGTAAGAAGGTCCAAGTGTTCCAGTGGGATAATAGGCCTGTCTCCAGGCCTTCCATGATGCTCTAAGAAGAATGGGGTTAGGGTCTCAGGTGGGGCTGTGGAAAGGAGTGGTAAGCACAAGATGCTTGAGCAGACAGAGAAAGGGCACCATATGTCAGAAATGAATGTCATCAAGCTTTTGGGCACACTGGAACTAACTGAACTTCAAGGCCAAAGAGGTGGCATCATCTTGCTGGCTTTCAGGGTTTGAGCCCAGGGCTTTTCAACTGGGCTTATCTGGTCCTCTCCCAAAGGTATCTCTGGTCTCTGATCTCTATCTTGGAAGATGCTAGGTTCCTCTGTTCTCACTCTCCCCTTACTCCCATTAGGAAATGGGCCATCATACTTAGGGTGGGATGTCTGGGGTTGTGGCCTGAGGAGCCCCAGGGACGCATTGACTACATGCCTGTCTTCAAAACCTGATCACTCTTGCCTTGCATTGGGACCAAAGTTTAGAAATGGGTTACAGGAGGCCAGTGGCACTGAGCTGGGTTTGCAGGGAGGGGAGATGTCTAGAGGAGGAATGTGGAGAACCAGGAGGGGGTAGAGCAAATTCTCAGGCAGGAAGTGTGGGGTCGGGGAGAGGATGAGCTAACACTGGTTCTGCCTAGTGGGATAAGGCCATCATGGTGTTCCCAGATCAGCCCTAAGCATGTGGTGAAGACTTATTCCCCTTTATCTGGTAAATGCTGGGCAATCAGCTGGATATCCAGCCTTCAGGAACATATGTCATGATTGCCTGCTGTGGACAATCAGGCATCCTGGGGATTTGGGAACCAGTTGATTCTCCTGGTCTTTCTTGTGTGGCTCTGACCACAAGATCCTCAATACCTTACTTTGCCTGCTAATAAAGAGGCCAAGCCAGGATCTGAGAAACCTGGGTCTTGCTGAGACCTGCTCTGTCTAAGCCAAGAACAAAAAATGTCTTCCTAGGTCTGCCTTGCTCATGGGCTTCAAGTTCCAGGTGTGCTGTCTGGAGCTTGGCCGTAAGAGAAGCTGGCTACAGTCTGAAGTGTGGCTGGGGCCATTTCCTGCAGGGCAGGTTGGGAGCTACAGGGGTCCCCTGAGAAATTCCAGTCTTAGGACTCCCTGGGCAAGGGGAATTCTTGGAAAGATAAACCCATTGGGAGTGGCTTTTGACCCTGACCTTGGTGTTCCCCATCTCTGGGGGATTGGGGTGAAAGATGAATGTTACTCTTTGCCCCAAACTCCATGTCTTAGAGTATCCCTGATCCCTACATGGCTAAGCCAGGGGAAGAGGGCCAGGTGTTTCAGGGACTGTTGGAGGTGAGTCCTTTGGTGCCCTCACAGGTCTGTTGCAGGACAGTATCTTTGAAGTCACAGAAGTTGCTCCAGGAGATGGAACAATTGTGGGAGGAAACACAGATAGGCACAGGGACTGGAGGCACAGGTGAACTGGGGCAATACCTGAGGCCATGGCTGCTCCAGGTCAACCTCTCTGATGAGTTCTTAGATCCTCCTCCCAGCCCTTTCCTTGGCTGTAGGACATAAATTTATAGCTGGGTTTTGAGCTGGATACTACCCACTGTGACTCAATTTGCAGTCTTTACTTTCTAAGAAACCACCCTGTTTTCCTTCAATGTTAGCAGCCATCTTGTCTCCTTTCCTGGAGCATTTACTCTGTGATTCACTGTGAAAGATGAAGTTGTGTAAGGAGAGCTAAGTGTGGCCCTGATCACATGGGTTTGAGTACCTCCTTGCAGCTACTTCTGGAGATGGTCAGGCCACCGAGGGCCAAGGCCCTTATGTGGATTTCCTGTATGACACTCAGTGAGCTGTAAAACCAAAAAGTGATTCCAAAACCAAAAGTAACTAGCATTTCTGCTACTTGTTCAGTGCAATTTCTGTCCCCAACTCTGAAAGTGTCTATTGAGTCTTCACAGCCTATCAATTACCTATGTGTTATCACTCCCTCCTTAACATTTCCTTACAGGGAAACTGAGGCTCCAGACAGGGAAAGTGCCAGGATGCCAGCAAACAAGTGGGGCCCAGTCAACTGGACTCTAGCTCCATTTGGAGCTGGATTGGAGAAAACCTCCTGGATTGGAGAAAACCTCCTGGATTGGAGAAAACCTCCTGGATTGGAGAAAACCTCTTACAAGAAGCAAAGTCCTCACTCACTGGAAAAATGGATTAAGAATGATGGGAGCTGTCTAAAGACCAGAATCCAACCCATATGTGAGAGGGTAAGTAACCAAAGCATAGAGGCACCCATGGCTACTTCCAGCCTCTGCTAATTTTCCCCATTTGTCTAAAATGGGTGTACCCACCTTACTTTTTCATGGAAATAGAGTTAGGGTCATTTTTGTGATTTTAATTTGCAATCCCCAAGTCTCATGCATGTATACAAGTGACATCATCTGACTGTCTCTCCTTTCATATGCATACTCTCAGGCTAGAAAGCAGTGAAGAAGGGTTGAAATTGGACTCAGGCAGATGTGAGTTCATCCAGCATTGACACTTTCAAGGTTTTCAACATCCAGCAAATTACATAACTTCCTGAGTCAGCTACCTCACCATAAATGGGAGATGATTGAAATAAACATGGCCTTGGCTTGTTATAAGGTTTGAAATACGGAAGTCCTTTATAAACCATAAGCATAAACTGGGACTTATTTCACACATATATTTGGTGAGCTTTGCTGTGGGCTGTGGTGGTACAGCAATGAACATCTGGGACCCAGCTCTGTCTTTCCCAAAACCCAATATACTGGGGAGATGTCAGGGAAAGAGGAAAGGGACCAATATATGTCTGAAAGCATGTGCACTGCAAGTGTGGAGGTGAGGCTGCATGTGCAGGCCAGAAGAGATACTCTGATGAGCAGAGTGCACCCTGGAGCTCTTTCCTCTGAGTGCCAGCACCATGGAACCTGGGGCACTGTTGTCCTACATCCTAGATCAAGGAAGAGGGGGAAATGCAGGAACCCCAAAATCCTGAGTTAGAAACTTGTTCTCCTCACTATGTGTCCCTCTGTGCTTTCAGAGCTACCTAGACTTTAGTTCCCCCTTGCTCTCCAGGACACTGAGCAACAGAAGAGTAAAGTAATTATAGATTGCTATATGACGCCTGGGGGACCACCTGGCCTGTCCACCCTAAATATACCTGGAGGGTGGAGAGAACATACCCTTCTATGCTCTAGCACTCCCAAACTCACCTTAGGGAAGACCTGGCATTTCCCCTGCAGTCTCAGACTTTCAGAAGCACTCTGACCTCAGCAGTGTATTCAGGGAATGCTCTTCTCTACCCAGAGTAACACTTGGTATCAGGGCCCAGGACTTGGTCTCTAGTATTCCTGAGGCTCACTTGTGCCCCCTCTTCATACTCCTGAGACTTACCCATAGTCTGCGTGGTTATTACAATCTAGATCCCCAGGCTTGGAGCCCTCACTCAGTGAGGGCTATGTCCTCTGTCCTCTGCTCATGGTGATGTACCTTGTCTTGTGCACTGCAGGTAGGGGCCAAGGTTCTGCTCCCTCAAAACCAATCCTTGTGTGTCTATATCTGATCACCTCATAGCATTATAAATTGCTGGTCTCCTTTTCATCTGCTCCTGGAACTATCTAATAGTGCCCTCATTGGGACCATGAGCATCCCTACCCCAAATAGGCCCTTAGGGGTAGGTGACATTTCCAAAGTTCTAGACCTCAGAGCATCTCTGTTAGAGAATGCAGCAGGGCTCTTTCCATGGTGCCTGAGTCTTGAGGTTAGTGTTTGTTTTTGCAGAGGGGAAGTGTGTGGCCTGATGTGCAGTTTTGCCGATCAGGTCCTTCATTATTTGTGGCTTTGGGCCAATTAAGATGGAGTCACAGAGGAGCCTCAGCCCTGCCTGTTCTCTGTTCAGATTCTGGGCAGCACTCCAGGGCCTGCTGCTCTGAGGCAGCTCTGAGTGCTTCAGCTTCCTGCCTGCACAACTGGCCTCAGCCTCTCCTTCCATCATAATATCCCAAATATTACAACCCCCCTGAGTGAGAAATCATTTCAAGAAGTTAGGAGAACTGTTTCTCTTTCCACTCATTTTGCTTCCCAATATTCCAATATATCAGTAGACCCAGGGTAAACCCTTGTGGCCTGAGGGAGGCAGCCAGTGACCCATGGCCGAAGCAGTCAGGGATTGAGCTAGTACCACTAGCTCTGTCAAGAATGTACCTGCTCATCTGATTTTGCCTTGCACAGGTTTGGTAAGCCACCAGGATGTTTGGCACTTATATAACCCAAGTTCTGGTGCTTTTGGCTCTCTCCTCTTCCCATTGCTTCTTGTTTGCCATACCCTGATCATGCCCCCCTCACTGTGGTAGAAGCTCTGTCCAGCCTTACTGCTCATTGCCCTCTCCCTGGTTTAGGCTTATGGCCTCCCTCCTAGACTGTTTAACAACCTTTCATCAGGCCCTGGTCTGCAGGCTCCTTTTACTTTCCTTAGCAGTTGGAGTGATCCTCCTAAAGCACAACCAAGTCTGGAGTTTTAGAAAACAGAGAACCATGTCTTTCACCATTATTAAATACTGGAGAGGAGCAGTACATGGAGCAGCCCTGCAGGGGCCTGGCAGGAAAGCCCATCCTCCCTCATCACCCACCACCTCTTCCACCACCCTGGCCCCTTGTTCTTCCAGTTGAGCCTGTGGCCTCCCAACCAGGACATGTAGACCTCTGCCTCCAACCTTGGCATCAAGGTCCTGGCATCTTCCTTCCTCATCATGTTCTTGTTTTCAACAAACAGTTCTGTCCATACAGCAAGAACTTGGACTCACCCTTAGCAACATCTTTTCTCCTTACCCATCTTGGTAAACTATCCTCCAAGTCCAGTTAATCAGCTCTCTAATGGCCATCTTGTTCCTACACTTGTCTCCTGGTCCAAGTTATCATTGCCTCTGGATGCCTCAAAGGCCCCCCCTCTCACCAGAGTTTGCATCTCCCCAGGTTGTCCTCTCTACTGTTGCTGGAGTGATGGTCAGTTAGTGACACAATCCAGTCCATGGGCATGACTTGTGAGCCCTGCTCAGACCTCTTCAGCTCTTCCAATCCCTGCACATCCCATGGCTAAACATGCCCAGCTCTTCCCCAGGTGTCTTGGTATTTGCACATGATGTTGTCTTTGCCTGAAACAATCCTACCTGAAAAGCTGCCACTGATCCTGTACATCTCAGCATGGTACTGTGCTGCCTTTTCCAGGAAATTAATGTGGTTCTCAGTCTGGGTCTGATGTGCTCACTCTTGCTTCCTTAGTACTTTGTCCTTAGTTTTACATGCTAGAGAAATAAAGAAGAGTTAAGCAGAATCCCCCTCCTCAAGGTTTGGGGGATTCCCCCTCCATCAGACCTCTAACTGCTCCTACAATGATCATTTCTATCACCTGAATCTGCTACTGGGTCATTCCAATTGGAGCATTCCAACAGCATATAAACTTGTAGTGAGAGCTTGGCATTTAAAACATGAAGTTTGTACTTGGATTAGGGAAGGCATGAGGGAGAAGAAGTGGACCACAGAGTGCTGCACTCAGGGAATGGTGGCCAAGATGAGTTGGCTGTTCTCCCTAACCAGGCCCAGTAGGGGGCTGAAGGAAAGTTGGGCAGAGCATGGGGTTAGCATGCCTGGCATTGCTGCCCAACTCCTGGTGACTGTGTGGAGACTTTGTAAAAGGTCTAGAGGCAGAAAACCTGTGACACTTTTGACAGAGGGGGTAAGGGATGAGGGCAGGGGGAATGCTGTGAGTGAAGATGAAGGGATCCAATGGGACACCAGCTTCCTGGTGGGGGAGGCAGCAATGTGAGCTGGATGCATGCCACAGAGGAGCCTGGACCTAATGCCCCTGGAGAGTCTCTCGCTGTACCAGAGACAAGAACATTTGAATACATTAAGGAGAGTTAAATGTGTATGAAAACAAAGGCTGTTGCCCATATGTAAACCAAAATTGATCTTCCTGGCCTTGAGTTCTAGTCACTGGTAACCAAGCATCATCCATTACTATGGCTATTTCTCTGACAGTTTGATGAGAGAATACAAATAGAAAGAAACACAGCCTGCCCTAGAAGTGTTCAGTCTCTTGAATGGCATGCATGCAATCACCACCCCTAGTGATTCAGAAGATGGTAGACAAGTAGGTGGAAGCTGAGCCCACTTTCTTATGCTCCCAGCATGGATTTTCAGTTGATCTTCTGAGAAATGACCTGAACAATCAATGGAATCTTAGCTGATACAAGTTTTTGAAGCCAAGGAATACATAGGAGGGTTTTACCATCTTCACCTTTACAACAGCATTTGAGATGTGGTGGGGGATGTGACTCTCCATTAGTCAGTCAGAGGAAAGAATTGACCAAAGAATGACACCACAACAACCAAAACCCAATTACCAGAGAGCCCACTAAATGGCACAAAGGGCATCCCATGAACATCCAGCTCAGGAGATCAAGGACACTACACCACTGAGTTCCACACATTCCCTACCACAGAGACCAACCCCATGAATACAGGCAGTCAAAGCAGATCAAACATTCAGAAAGAAACAAATATTCAGTCATCTAAAATGGGGAGATGAACAAACAGTGCCTGATTGATGGAAAGGAGGAAAACCCAGAAAGAGTGCTAAATGAAATTGAGGAAAGCAATCTATCATACTTACAGATCAAAAGAATGGTTATAAGGATTCTCAAGTTCAGTGAGAACTACAAGGAACTCTGGAAGCTACAAGGAACTTAGTGGGAACTACATCAGTATGAAAAAGGACATAGAAACTATGAATAAGAGCCAGGAGGAAATGAAGAATACAATATCTGAAAAGAAGAATACACTTGAAGGAATTAAAAATAGGCTAGATGAAGTACAGGATCAAATCAGTGAGCTGGAGAACAAGGTAGAAAAAAACCACCCAGAAAAAGCAACAAAATGAAAAAAAAACTACTAAAAAAGAACAAAGATAGTTTAAGGTAGCTGCAGGACAACATGATATGTAATAATATTTTCATCATAAGGATACCAGAGGAGAAGAAAAGGAACAAGAGATAGAAAATCTGTTGGAAAAACAATGACAGAAAAATTCCCTAACTTGAAGAGGGAAGAAGTCATGCAGTCCAGAAAGCACAGTGGGTCCTAATCAAGATGAACCCCAAGAAGCTCACTCTAAGACATATCATAGTAAAAGTGGGAAAATTTAAACACAAAGAGAGAATTTTAAAGGCGTCAAGGGACAGGCAGCTAGTAACATACAAGGGAACTCTGACAAGGCTATCAGAGGATTTCTCAACAGAAACATTACAAGCCAGAAGGGAATTACACAAAACAAATTAATGAAAAGCAAAGGCCTGCAACCAAGACTACACTATCAAGCATGACTCTCATTTAAAATGCAAGGTGAAATAAAGAGCTTCCCAGACCAAAATATATATATATATGTGTATATATATATATATATATATATATATATATATATATATAGTTGAAAGAATACACTTCCATGAAACCAGCATTGCAAGAGATGCTAAAGGGACTGCTTCAAGAAGATGAAGAAAGAGAGAGAGAGGGAGGGAAGGAGGGAGGGAGGGAGAGAGGGAGAGGGGGAGGAAGAAGAAGAAGAAGAAGAAGAAAAGGAGGAGGAGGAGAAGAAGAAGGACAAAGAAGAAGAAGAAGACAAAAGGAATAATGACAACAATTAAGTACCTATCAATAATAACCCTCAATGTAAATTGGTAAAATGCTCCAATCAAAAGACATAGGATGGCTGAATAGATAAGAAAACATGACCTGTATATATGCTGTCTAAAGGAGACCCACCTAAGAACAAAAGATCTATACAGGCTATAATTGAAGGGATGGAAAAAATTATTCCAAGAAAATGGACATCAGAAAAAAAGAAGGGGTAGAAATGCTTATGTCAGACAAAACAGACTTTAAAACAAAGGCCATAATAAGAGACAAAGAAGGTCACTACATAATACTTAAGGTAGTAGTCCAACAAGAAGATATAACCCTTGTAAACATATATGCAACCAACATAGGAGCACCTATGGTATAAGAAAAATACCTTATATAACATATGATATAAGGAAAATCATAGATGACATAAAAAAGATATCAACAGCAACACAGTCATCATAGGGGATTTTAGCACCCCACTGTCCACAATGGGTAAATCTTACAAACAAAGAATCAACAAGGATATTGTGACATTGAGTGACACTCTAGATGAAGTTGACTTAATTGATATATACAGAATATTTCAACCTAAGGAAGCAAATCTACAAGGTTCTTAAATGAACATGGAAACTTTTCAAAGATAAGCCACTTGCTAAGTACAAATCAAGCCTCAAAAATTCCAGAAAATTGAAATCATATCAAACATCTTCTTGGCCCACAAAGGCTTAAAACTAGAAACCAACCTCAAGGAAAAACCTCAAAAACAATTTAATCCATGGAGACTGAATAGCATGTTATTAAACAATGAATGGGTTAACAATGAGATCAAAGAAGAAATCAAAAAGTATCTGGAAACAAATGAAAATGAACACACAACAACCCGAATCCTATGGGACACAGCAAAGGAAGTTCTAAAAGGGAAGTTCGTAGCACTACAGGCCTACTTAAAGAAGATAGGAAAATCTCAAAGAAACAACCTAACTCTACATCTACAAGAAATAGAGGAACAACAACAAAGCCCAGAGTGAGTAGAAAAAAGGAAATAATCAAGATCAGAGCTGAATTTGATGACATAGAGACGAAAAAGACAATTCAAAGGATTAATGAATCCAGGAGCTCGTTCTTTGAAAATATAAACAGAATTGACACACCTGTAACAAGACTCATTAAGAAAAAAAGAACAGACTCCAATAAATAACATCAGAAACTAAAGAGGAGAAGTTACAACCAATATCACAGAAATATAAAGGGTTGTAAGAAATTACCATGAACAAATATATGCCAAGAAACTGGACAACCTGGGAAAAGTGAATACATTTCAAAACATATAATCTTTCAAAACTGAATCAAGGAGAAGCAGAAAGTCTGAATAGATTGATAACAACTAGTGAAATTGAAGCAGTGGTCAAAAAACTCTTGGCACACAAATGCCCTGGACTGGATGTCTTCACAGGAGAATTTTACAAATATTTAAAGAAGTAACTCTTATCTTTTTCAAACTATTCCAAAATATTAAAGAAAAAGAAAGGCTCCCAAAGTTTTTTTACAAGGCCAGTATTATATTAATTGCAAAACCAGGTAAAGACACAACAAAGAAAGAAAACTACAGGCCAGTATCAGTGATGAACGTAGATGCTAAAATCCTTAACAAAATATTGACAAACTACATCTGCAATACATTTAAAAGATTATACACTATGATCAAGTGGGATTCACCTCAGGGATTCAAGGATGGTACAATGTTCACAAATAAGTAAATGTAATAGATTACATAAACAAAAGAAAAGACAAAAATCATATGATCATATTAATAGATGCTGAAAAAGCAATTGATAACATCCTCTTGTGATTAAAATAATCAGCAAAACACATATAGAGGGAGCATACCTCAACATAGTAAAGGTCATATACAAGAAACCTACTGCCAACCTCATACTCAATGGGCAATACTAAAAGCTTTCCACTTAGGATAAGGAACAAAACAAGGGTGTCCACTTTGACCACTCTTATTCAACATAGTACTGGAAGTTCTAGCCACAATAATCAGAAAAGAAAGTGAAATAAGAGGCATCCAAATTGAAAAGGAAGAAGCAGGTCTGTTATTACTCACAAATAACATAATAGTGCATATAGAAAACCCTATAGTCTCACCAAAAAACTACTCAACATAATAAGTAGTTTGGCAAAATAGCAGGATACAAAGTCATTATTCAGAAATCAATAGCATTTTTGTACACCAACAATGAACTATCAGAAAGATAAACTAGGGATAAAAATCCCATTTACTATAGCAACAAGGAAAATAAAGTACCTAAAA
Organism: Phyllostomus discolor; assembly: GCF_004126475.2. Lineage (NCBI taxonomy): Eukaryota > Metazoa > Chordata > Mammalia > Chiroptera > Phyllostomidae > Phyllostomus > Phyllostomus discolor. Next base: position 105,352,260 of record NC_040907.2, read on the forward strand.
ATAAATTTAACAAAGGAATACAAAGAATTGTATTTGTAAAACTATAGAACACTGAAGAAAGAAATAGAGGGAAATACAAATAAAAGAGAAGCATATACCATGTTCATAGTTAGAGGAATTAACATCATTAAAATATCCATACTACCCAAAGCAATCTATAACTTCAACACAATTCCTATTAAAATATCAGTGGCATATTTCACAGATCTAGAACGAATATTTCAAAAATTTATATGGAAGCAAAAAATACCCCAAATAGCCTCAGCAATTTTGTGGAAGAAGAGCAAAGTAGGAGGGGGTCACAATATCCAATATGAAACTATAATACAAGGCCACTGTAATCAAAATAGTCTGGTACTGGCATAAGAACACATGTAGATCAAAGGAACAGAATACAGAGCCCAGAAATAAACCCATGTCTCTATGGCCAGTTAATATTTGACAAAGAGGCATGAGTATTCTAGAGTAAAAAAATAGCCTCATCACTAAATGGTGTTGGGACAATTGGACTTGTACATGCAAAAAAATGAAACTAGGCCACCAACTTATACCATATACTAGAATAAACTCAAAATGGATAAAATACTTAAATATAAGTCATGACATCATAAAAGTCCTAGAGGGAAACAGAGGCAGTAAAATTTCAGATATCCCACATAGCAGTATTTTTGCTGATATATCCTTGGGCAAGGGAAATAAAGGAACAAATAAATGGGACTACATCAAATTAAAAAGCTTCTACATGACAAAAGAAACTATCATCAAAATGAAAAGGGAACCGATTATATGGGAAAATATATTTACCAATGATACATGGGACAAGGGTTTAATGTCCAAAATATATAAAAGAATTCATATGACTCAACACCAGGAGTCCAATATAAAAATGGGCAAAGGACCTGAATAGACACTTCTCTAAGGAGGATATACAAATTGCCTATAGACATATGTAAAGAAGCTCAACATCACTAGATATCAAAGAGATGCAAATTAAAACAATGAGATATCTCCTCACACCTGTGAGAATGGTCATCGTTAATGGAAAAATAACAAGCTCTGGCAAAGATATGGAGAAAGAGAACCCTAGACCACTATTGGTGGGAATGTAGACTGGTGCAGCCCTTGAGGAAAACAGTGTGGAATTTCCTCAAAAAATAAAAAAACGGAACTGCCTTTTGACCCAGCAATTCCACTGTTGGGAATAATTCCTAAGAATCCTGAATCACCATTTCAAAAGAACTTAAGCACCCTTATGTTCACAACAGAGCTATTTTCAATAGCCAAGTGCTAGAAAGAGCCTAAGTGCCCATGACTAAATGAGTGTATCAAAAAACTGTGGTACATTCCAACAATGGAACACTATGCAGCAGGAAGAAAGAAGGAACTCCTACCTTTTGCAGTAGCATGGATGGAACTGGAGAATATTTTGCTAAGTGAAAGTAGCCAGTCAGTGACCGACAGATACCATATGATGTCACCTATAAAAGGAATGTAGTGAACAAAATAAACTAACAAGAAAAATAGAACCAGAAGCATAGAAACATGGAACAGACTGAGAGTAACCAGAGGGGATGATGGAGATGGATAATGGTGGTAAGAAGGGACTAGTCAAAGGACATGCATGAATGACACATGGACATGGACAAAGGTGTGAGGAATGATTGTGGGAGTGGGCATGGGCTGGGCAAAGGAGGGAAAGGGGGAAAATTGGGACAACTGTGATAGAATAATAATAAAAAATAAAAAAATAACAAAAACAAGAAACTTCCATAAAGATTATTTCCCACGCCATGGCCTTTATTCTTGCTCTACCTCTTCCTGAATTGGCTTCCCATAGGTGTTCTCAGGGTGCATCTTAACACAACATTTCTTCAACTATCCACCCCACTTCTCTGTTCATCTTTAATGGAACATTTTCAAAGAGATATATCTGATATCAAAATTTTCATTTCTGCTCCACTGCTGCTTTGTCCCCATAAGTCTGCTCCACTGCAGGCAGGGTTGCTGTTTCGCTGAGGGAATCATCATTTATCCTGTTATCTGAGTCCAACACTCAGGAGCTCATACTGCTGTCTGGTCTTTCCCATGCAGTGTCTGTGGTGATGGTATCCACGTTGTGATCATGCTTGAAGCACCAATGGCTTCTTATTCCTTCTAGAATAAAATACAGACCCCAAACCGTTATACATAATATTGTCCTTATCACCTCCTGATCTTCCCTCATTCACCCTATTTTCACTTACCCTTGGGTTTCCTGCAATATGAAGTTTCTTTTCTACTCCAGAACCTTTGCAGTGACTATTCCTTCCTGGATGGCCTTCCTTACATCTTCTCTGTTGCACACCTCACATCACTCAACATGTACTCTTAGAAAAGCTTCCCATCATCTGAAAATTTCACATTCTCCCTGCACTCACACTCCCTGACTGCAGCCAGCTTCATTTTATTCATATCACTTTTCAGAATCTGAAATGATTTATTTTTTTCTCTTGTTTGTTGCCTGTCTCTCCTTCTGGAATTGTAAACTTCCCAGTCAGTAGCTTCACCTGCCTTAGTAATCACCTAACCCCCACACCTGGCAGTTAATAAGTACTAGCTGGTTTTCAGCTATAAGTGAGGGAACTGATGAACACCTGGGATTCCAGGTACATATCTGCTTCTTCCTATTTCTGGGCATGGCCCAGCATCAACTTCCTGCATCTAGACCTTGGGGATGTTGTACCATGCTGCAGATAGAGAGATAGAAGAACATATAAACTTCTGTTTTTCCTACATTGTTACATTTTTCTTACCTGTAACTTTTTAAACTAGTGGTTTGCATACTTTTTTTTTAAAAGATCTAAATAAACGTGTGTAGGATCTTTTGGGAAGTGCTTGTTCAGAGCTACAATCTGGGGGAACCATGTCAGGAGCATCCTGCAGGGAGGTCAGCATCCCTTGGAGCACTCTGAAGGCTTAGGTAGACCAGGACCCTGCCCCATTACCTGATCACCAGCCCCAGCCCCACACAGTCTCTAAGTTGTTATGGAATTGTCATCAATTTAATGAAATGTTAAGCAACATCTACTAAATGACCCATACTGAGGCGGCCACTTGAAGAGTTTCAGCACTCAAGGCATCGGTGGATATTTTGGGTAGGAAAATAAAATATGTTCATGTTATCAGAATGTAAAGGGTAGATACTCCCAAAATATATCCTAGGAGCTGAATAATTTTCCCCCTGTTGTGCTAAGAGTGATGATAGCAGGGAGCTTTTCCTTCCCAGTGCGTGGTTTGGGGTACCCTACAATATTCTGATATCTTTTGTTATTTTTATTTTTGTTGCAAGGCTATCTACTTTTCACTTGAGGAGATATCAAGAGTGGGAGTAATTGCTGCTTTGTCAGTTCCTTTTTGGTAAGAATTTTTACTCATGATTTTTATATTTAAAAAAAGACGTTTCTTACAACATTTAGGAAATGCCACTTTACACTTTCATTTTGCCGAAATGCAGCTTTCACTTTCATGACTCAGTTTCACAAGCCCTGAGTTTCCCCAGGAAAGGCCAGGGGGTCCTGCCTGGCCTTTTCTGGAACTAAATCTGTCACCCAGATGGCTGGCATCAGCATTCTTGGCAGGGCTCATCTCTGTCATCCAGACGTGTCCAGCTGCTTGGCTTGTCAGTTGCTCTCAACCATAAGAATTTTTTTTCTTTTTCTGCTCTCCAAGTTGCAGTTTCATTTCTGTAAAGTTGACATAAGAAAAAACATTACAGGGATGTGATGAACTTCAGCGACAGTATTTCTTTAATTGGGATATTTCTATTCTATTTCTAATAGGTTGTTTTCTTTCTTTAGTTAGCTCCCCGAAACCCCGGAAGCATGTGATGCTTACACTCAGGTCCATGCAGGGTGCCCAGAGCCCAGTGAGCTCTGTGAGTGGGTAGGCTTGCAGAGGTGGTATGTGCTGGGGACAGACAGATCAGGGCCCAGAACCAGAGAGACCTTGGCCTTAGATCTGCTGCCAAATGACTTATTCACTGACTTACAGCTTTTCGAGACGTAGTATGGAGGTAAGCTATAGTGTCTATCACAGGGCTTGGGGACAATTAAATAAGATATGTGATTCACTGGGCACAGCTCTTGGCACAGACTAGGTGCTCCGTGAATGTGAGACCCAAGTCCTCTACTACAGGAGGGAAAAATGGGTGCTTACTAGGTGAGGGACCCTCACGGTGTCTGGTGGAGGCTGGCTTTTCCACAGTGCAACGGTGAGGATTTGAACACTCTGGGCTCCTTCTTCTAAAGCCTCCAGGGTTTGAACAAGGCATTATAATTGCAGAAGTAACTCCAACAGACCTGGCCCAGTGTCCAGGATGCTGGGAGAGAGGGGGGACACCAGGAAATTGCTGGTTGGGAGCCTACCATATGCCTGGGGTCCTACTCATCACACCTTATCTCCCCTGCTAGTAAAGCAGTGCATCTGAGGTGGGTGGGCAATAGGTGTTTCTGGGAACAGTCAATCTGGACCTCTGAATGACCAGCTCTTCTAGGAGCTATTAAGGTGCAAAGGCATGGTCATAAAAGTTGATAGAGATAGGTTAGTACTGAACTAGGACAGGACAGAGGACTAAATAGTAGTGGCGGGGAAGGAAAAACTGGAGACAGGGCTTCCAGCTCTCATTCTGATGGCAGGCGGAACGCGTAGTAGAGGGCTGGGTCAAGTGAAAAACTGGGCGACCACTTGCCTGCCTGACATCTGTGACTGGTCTGTGGTCTGGTCTTTGGGTTCTTCAACTTCCTTGCTGACCCTGGACCCCAACACACACATCCAGCACCCAGGACATGCAGACTGCCTGATGTATCTCAGCCATCACTGGTGAGCCCCAGGCTGTTCCACAGTACCAGATGCAGTCTTTGGAAGGACCCTTCATGCAGTTCTTGCCTCATGGATGATCTAAAATATTTCCCCTGGCTGGTGTTTGGGCCAACTGTACCCATTTCCAACTGATGTCTCTGGCAAAAGGAATTCTGGAAGCCTCTGGATATTACTAGCTCTCAGCATGGAAATCTAGGCCCAAATACGAATTATTACTTGGATTTGTAAACTTGTTTTTGAGGCCTTGGGACCCCTGTCTAGATGGCCCAGCTTCAGGGACTTAGACAGTTTAAGGTTTGGAAGGAAGCTGAAGCTTGTGCTCTCCACTCATCCCCTGATGTGAAATGATGTGGTAGCAGTTATTTCAGGCCTGCTGCATAAGGAAAGCCATGGGAATAAATTTTGGGGGTAAACAGGAAGGGTTCAGGCCTCAGCTCTTCCAAAAGTCTATGGCCTTGGAAAAATCTCTATCTCTTTGAGCTTCAGTCTCCTTTTTTGTCACCTGAGAATAGGACATAAGTCATAAGGAAGACCTAGCACTCACCTAGCACAATGCTAGACAAAAATTGATCCTCAGTAAATCAAAGCTAAAATGATAATTATTGTAGATATCAAAGGCACAGAAATCAATCACATTTATTAATTTGAGTTTAACAAACTAAAGTAATAATAATAGTCCAGTCACTGTTCTGCTTACCAAACCTCAGCCAGCACACACTCTTCCTTTTACAACTCATTGTGTCTCAGATCCCTCACTGAAGCATTTACCATCCTGGAGATGTGGATTGTCTTGTTCACTGAGCCTTTGCTATATACAGTAGTGAGCACTGTAGGAGCATTTCCTAGTCTTTCAGTGCCCTGGATTTCTGGCAATCTTGAGTTTTATTAGTTACATGATTCAGGAAGGGAATTAAACTTCCTATAGACCTCAATTTCACATTCTGCAAGAGAGGTAGACTGATGTCCATATTAAAGCTACTAGAAAATTCAAATAATATTGTTTATGCAATGTACTTTTGCAGAGTGCCTGACTCATGGCTAGCCCTCAAGGGAGATAGACGGAGGAATTGGGAATATCCTGCTATAAGATACCTGTACTACACATGAAGTAATATAGTGTTATATGAATTTGGGCTTAGATTATATAAATATGTGTATTGTGACTTCTGAGACAAACACAAATAAAAATTTTTAAAGAACTTATTAATGATATGCTAAGAAAAGATTTAAAGCAGAATCATATGAAATGCACAATTAAAAAAGGAAACACATAAATATAGGGGGGAACTGAACACAAATGCAAAGAACAAAAATAGTTACAAATAAGGTAGATATGAAACCAACTATATAAAAATTACTTTAGCCTTGGCTGGCGTAGTTCAGTGGATTGAGCATGGGCCTGCAAACCAAAGGGTCACTGGTTCAATTCCCAGTCAAGGCACATACCTGGATTTCAGGCCAGGTCCCGAGTATGGGGCATATGAGAATGAGAAGCAAACTCACATTGGTGTTTCTTTCCCTCTCTTTTTCCTTCCCTTCCCCTCTCTCTAAAAATAAATAAATAAAATATCTAAAAATATAAAAATCATGTTAAATATGAATGATCTAAACACAGAAATTAAACTACAGGTTATAACACTGGGTTAAAAAAACAAAATTAAGTACAAATTGTCTATAGAAAATCCTCTATAATTATAAAGACTCAAACAAGCTAAAAGTGAAGTAATGGAGAAAAGATATTACATAATAATAATAAAAATATGGATAATCTATATTAATTTTAGACAAAAACTTCAGAACAAGGAAGATAATTAGAAATAAAGAGGAAGTTACGTAACAATAAAGGAATTTATTCCCCAAAAGACATAATAATGCTAAATATGCATGCATTTAACAACAGAGCATCAAAATGCATGAAACAAAAAATAGAATTAAAAGGAGAAATAGACAAATCCACCATTATAGTTTGCAATTTCAACACCCTTCTGTCATTAATTGATAGATCAAGTGGACAGAAAATTAATAAGGATAAAATAAATGAGCTGACCTAAACAAGCACTATGAATCCCTTTAATCTAATTGACAATTTTAGAATAAACTTCATTCAACAACAGCAGACTATGTATTATTCTTAAGCTCATATTTAATATTCATTAATATAAAATCTAGCCATGTAACACACTTTAAACTTTTTAAAACAATAAAATTCATACAAAGTATGCTCTCATACAACAATAATGTTAATGTAGAAATCAGTAACAGAGATAGCTGAAAAAATTCCTGACTAATTGGGAATAACCAGTGAGTAAAATAAGAACTCTCAAATATTTAAAAAATAGAATTAAATAAACATTAAAATAACCTTATACTGTTTTGAGGGTGTAAGTAAAATGGTTATTACAGAAAAAATTTGGCATTAAAATATATATTTAAAAAGAAGAAAGATCTAAAATCAGTAGTCTAAATTACCTTGCGAAACGAGACAGTAAGAGCAAATTTCACCTAAAGCAAGCAGAAAGAAAATATTAGAAATCAGAGTAAATATCAATAAAATTAAAAAGATGAAAACAATAAATAATATCAACAAAGTTAAATCTGTTTTTTAATATCAAGAAAATTGATAAACCCCTAGCCAATCTAACCAAGAAATAAAGAGAAAAGATAGATAACCTCAGACTGACAGAAAAATCAGCTTCAGCACAATCTGACTGGTAAGCAGTACAGTGGAGATGAAAGAGGGCTGGCTGAACACCCACAGGTGGCAGTGACAGAGGGATAATTAAACAGTCAGTTGGATCCCCCTGACAAGAGTGGGGTCTAAACCCTAAGCTGGGACTCCAAACCTAGAGCACAAGAGCCCAAAAAGTAGATAGATAACAACAACCAGTGGCAAAAAGTGCCATGGTTGTTCTTTGCCACAGACAGAATACTGGAGATACAAAGAGCCACTTAAAGGGCCAACACAGAAATTTTCATTTTCAACCACTTACCCAGGGCTCTGGCAAAGGTGAGGTAGAGTGGGCTAGAGACTCCTGAGCAGAGACTGGGAATGGAAGCTTTGGGGAGAGAATTGAGAGAGTATCCACCAGAATTCTGGTGCTGAGTCATCCCCCCAATGACAGCAGTCATCTTGCTTAGGCAGATTACTTCCCTGAGCAGTAGCAGCCTAAGGGGAAACAATAGACCTGACCACAGGAAGGATTCTTCCCTACCATATGGTGCCTAAGCCTGACTGATAAGTGCAGAGTGGCTAGATTAACAAATGAAGGAGGCAGCCAAAGACAGTAGATTCTTGGAAGTCTCAAATAGTCTGCCTAAAGTCAGATGGTGTCAACATCTGATATCACCAGCGGTGGATACAGAAAGAAAAAAACAGAGGTAAATACTAGAGGCTACCTAGACAAAATCCACTGTAGCCTTCTCCATGATTTGCAACATTTTCTTTACAGCATAGCTTTTTAATATTCATTACTTGTCCGTCAAGTTTATGCATATTAAGTCACTAGATTTTATACTATAGTTTATTTCAAATCACATATTTTGCCTCTCCCTTCTCTTCCCCATTTTACTTTCTTCTTTACTCTCATTATTTTCATTTCAAATTTTGTTTTTTTCTCTTGCTACATCTTGTTTCCATTCTGCACTTTTATTGTTTCTCCCCCGTCCAGCCTCACAAAACCAATTTTCTTGTCAAGGGTCATCTCACACCCCTTTTCCTTGCTCTTAAAATACCTGTGTTCTCTCTCCATCTTTAGCAGTCTTTGCTTGTTGGTTGTGGATAGGATAGTTATTGCATTTTTTCAGTTTTATTTCTAGATCTTCACTAATTTTGTATCTCAAATCTCAACTTTTACCAATCCAGTCTCTTACTCTTCTTTGTGTCTCAAATTTTTATTTATTTTATTTTTAGACAGGGGAAGAGATGGAGAAAGAGAGAAACATTATGTGTGGTTGCCTCTCATACACACCCTACTGGAGACCTGCCTGCAACCCAGCCATGTACCCTGACTTGGAATTGAACCAGCAACCCTGTGGTTCTCAGGCCAGTGTTCAATCCACTGAGTCACACCAGCCAGGGTGCATCTCAGAGTTTTAATTTTTCCCTGTTTTAGCCTGGTTTTCTTTCTTTCTTTCCTTTCTTCTTTGTCTCTTTCATCCTGTCCTTTTATTTTTCTCTCTTCTTCTTTTTCTTTTTTCTTTTCATCTTGAATTTTAATTTTTCCCTATCTGAGCCTGTTTTTTCCCCACTCTTAGTATTCTCTCTCCTTCTATCACTTCAACATCACTTCCCATTCCTCTAGTTATCTCTTAAGCTTTTCTTTCTTTTTTCTGTCTTATTCCCATCCCACCTATATTAATTTTAGCTAGTTTGTTGTTGATAGCGCTGTGGTGGGTATTTCTCTCCAGTTTTGCTTCTATATTTTTATTATTTATTTGCTTTTCTCCCTTCCTTTTTCTTTCTCTTTCTCAGTTTATTGTATTTTATTTTAATTTCTGTTTAAATCTAATAATATGTGCTTGTCTTCTCAAAGTCCATTACACATTCTTTGTTCCCTTCTTCATTCATGATATAAATTTTACTTTCTCTCTTCACATTGCTCCAACTCCCAACCCTTATTAGTGCTCCTCCCTCTACCCTCTCAAAATTTTTCTTTCAGTAGGTCATATCATCTTTGCTCTCCATTCTTATAATAGTCTTCACATTTTGCATCCTTATTAATACTGGTTCATTTGCTGTTGATAGTGGGATTGCAGGGAGGAGATTTTTTGTGTGTGTGTGGATTTGTTTCATAGGCTTTGTGGTTTTGTTCTGGTACCACCTGAACAATAGCATACAAGACGTGGTGGGTATAGTGACCCACAGTCAACCGGCTGGAGGGAAGGACACACCAAAGAAAGATCCAACAACAGTTAAACCCCAATTATATCCAGAAAGCCAACATGAACTGCACAAAGGGCATCCCAAGGGTATCAAGTTCAGGAGATCAAGGAGACTGCACCATTGAATCTCACAGGTCTCTTTCCATAGAAGTTCAACCACAAACTTGGGAAGTCAAAACAGATCATTTTAACAAGCAGAAGCAAACAAGAAGAGTCTCACATATAATGGCAAGGCAAGAAACAACCCCCCAATCAAAAGGAAAGGATAAATTCACAGAAAGAGTGCTAAATGAAAGAGATGAGTCAACTATCAGATATTGAGTTCAAAACAAGGGTATATAAGGAAGCTCAATGGGCTCAGTGAGAAACACAAAAAACTACAGGAAGCTATGAGGAACGTACTGTAAACTGTATAAACATAAAAATGGACATGAAAACTATCAACAAGAGTCAAGAGGAAATGAAGAATACAATTGCTGAATTAAAGAAGAGAGTAGAAGAAATCAAAAGCAGGCTAAATGAAGCAAAGGATTAGATCAGTAAGCTGGAGGACAAGGTAGAAAAAAGCTTCCAGAAAGAGCAAGAAAAGGAAAAAATGACTTAAAAAGAACAAGAGGAGTTAAAGGAACTGCAGAGCAACATGAAACATAATAATGTTCATATAATAGGGTATCAGAAGGAGAAGAAGAGGAACAGGGGTGTGTTTCAAGGGCCCAAGGCTGGACAGGTTCATGGGATTCAGGCAGATGGAAGAATATTCATGGAGCCAATGAAATGTCTGACATGCCTTTATTCAAGGGTGGGAGATCCATGCATGTTCAAGCTGTGTGCCCCCCTGCATATCCCTGCATGTCTCTGTGTGTCACTGTCCCAAAGCAGGAAGTCCCTCACTCCCTTATATACTAAATATAGACAAAGCCAGTTGGGTGCCAGAATACATTGTATAACATAGTGAGATTCTTCACATGCAAGCCCACTCAAGGCTATGGGAACAGTTTATTGGACCCAGCCTGAAGGCTATGAGAACATAAATTATCTTACTTCCCCATACATCTGAGTGAGGAAGCCAGACTGCGCCCATTTAACATACAAAGGGATAGAAAACCTGTTTGAAAAGTAATGGTAAAAATTTTCCTAATTTGATGAGAGAAAAAGACACAACTCTAGGAAACACAGAGGGTCCCAAACAAGAGGAGCCCAAAGAGGCCCACTCCAAGACACATCATACTTAAAATGGAAAAATTCAAAGACAAAGAGAGAATCTTAAAGGCAGCAAGGGGAAAACGGAAAGTAACATACAAGATGGCCCTGGGTAAGGCTAGCAGCTGACTTTTTAGCAGAAACACCACAAGCTAGAAGAGAATGGCAAGAAATATTGAAAAACAAAGACCTAAAACCAAGACTACTCTACCCAACAAGACTCTCAATTAAAATGGAAGGCAAAATAAGGAGTTTCCCAGAAACAAAAGAATGCTAAAAGAATACACCTCCACCAAATCAGCACTACAAGATATGCTAAAGGGACTGCTTTAAGGAGATGAAGAAAAAGAGTGAGAGAGAGGAACACAGGTAAAATGGCAATGAATAAGTACCTGTCAATAATGATCTTGAATGTAAGCGGATTAAATGCTCCAATCAAAAGACATAGGGTAGCTGAGTAGATAAGAAAACATAACCAGAACATATGCTGCCTACAAGAGACCCACATGAGAACAAAATACCTACACAGACTAAAAGTGAAGGGTTTTAAAAAAATGTTCCAAACAAAAGGACAGGAAAAAAAGTCATGGTAGCAATACTTATGCCAGACTTAATGGACTTCAAGACAAAGGCCCTAAAAAGAGATATAGAAGGCCCTGGCTGGTGTAGCTCAGTGGATAGAATGTGGGCTGCAAACCAAAGGGTCGTCAGTTCAATTCCCAATCAGGGCACATGCCTGGTTTTCAGGCTATGTCCCCAGTAGGGGGTGTGAAAAAGGCAACCACACATTGATGTTTCTCTCCCTCTCTTTCTCCTTTCCTTCCCTGTTTCTAAAAATAAATAAATAAAATATTTTTAAAAAGAGAAACATGGAAGGACACTTCAAAATATTCAAGGAAAGAATCCACCAAGAAGGCATAAACATTGTAACTGTATATACACCCAATATAGGCACACCCAAATATAAGAAAAATCTTGGAGGACTTCAAGAAAGATATTGACAGTAGCACAATGATAATAAATGATCTTAAACCTCACTGTGAACAATGGATTGATCTTCCAAACAAAATATCAACAAAGATGTTGGGTATTGAACAATGTCCTAGATCAAATAAACTTAACTGATTATAAATATTATAACTATAATATATATATATATATATATATATATATATATATAGAGAGAGAGAGAGAGAGAGAGAGAGAGAGAGAGAGCCTTCCATCCCAAAGAAGAAAAATACACACTCTTTTCAAATGCACATGGAACATTTTAAAAAATAGACCACATAATAGGACACAGAATAAGGCTCAAAAATTCAAGAAGATTGATATCACATCAAGCATTTTGTTGGGTTACAAGGGCTTGAAACTAGAAACCAACCTCAAGGAAAAAACTAAAAAAATATTCAAATTCATGGATATTGAATAGTATGCTATTAAACAATGAATAGGTGAATAATGAAATCAGGGAAAAAATCAAAACTTTCTGGAAACAAATGAAAATAAACACACAGCATTCCAAAACGTATGAAACACAGTGATAGAAGTCCTGAGAGGAAAGTTGATAGCAACACAGGTCTACCTAATAAAGATAGAAACATTTTAAACAAACAACCTAACCCTACATCTATAAGAACTAGAGGAACAACAACACACAAAGCCAAGAATGAGTAGAAGGAAGGAAATAATCAAGATCAAAGCAGAATTCAATAACATAGATATCAAGAGAACAATCCAAAGGATCAATAAATCCAGGAGCTGGCTCTTCAAAAAGATAAATAAAATTGACAAGCTTTTAACCAAGTTCATCAAGAAAAAAGGAACAGGACCCAAATAAATGAAATCATAAATGTAAGAGGAGAAATTACAAGTAATACCATAGGAATACAAAGGGGTATAAGAAATTACTATGAAGAACTATATGCCAAGATATTGGAAAACCTGGGTGAAACAGATAAAATTCTAGAAACATATTATCTTCCAACACTGAATCAAGAAGAATCAGGCAGCTTAAAGGACCAATAACAGCTGGTGAAATTAAAAGAGTAATCAAAAAACTCTCACCTCATAAAAGCTCCAGACCAGATGGTTTCACAGGAGAATTTTACAAAACATTGAAGGAAGAGTTAACCTCTATCCATATGAGACTTCTCCAAAAAATACAAGAAGAGAGAAGACTCCCTAACTCTTTTTATGAGGTCAGCATTATCCTAATCCAAAACCAGATGAAGACCCAACATAGAAAGAAAACTACAGACCAATATCATTGATGAAAATAGATGCTAAAATCCTCAATAAAATATTGTCATACTGCATCCAGCAACACATTGTAAAGATCATAGAACATAATAAACTGGGATTCATCTCAGGGAATCAAGGATGGGACAATATTCAGAAATCAAAAACTGTAATACATCGCATAAACAAAAGGAAAGGCAAAGATTACATGATCATGTCAATAGATGCTGAAAAAGTATTTGATAAGGTATAGCACCCATTTATGATAAAGACACTTGGCAAAGAGGGTATAGAGGGAGCATACCTTGATATTTTAAAGGCCATATATGAAAAACCATACTCAATGGGCAAAAACTAAAGGCTTCATGCTAATATTAAGAAGAAGGTAATGATATTTGTTTTCCCCACTTCTATTCAACATAGTGTTGGAAGTCCTAGCCACAGTGATCAGAGAAGAAAAAGAAATAAAAGGCATCAAATTGGAAAGGAGGAGAATAACTGTTAATGTTTGCAGATGACATGATAGTGTACATAGAAACCCCATAGACTGCCCCAAAACACTACTCAACCTAATAAGTGAATTGGGACAAGCAGAAAGATACAAAGTATATATTTGGAAATCAAAGGCATTCTTGTACACCAAAATGAAATATCAGAAACTAGAAATGAGGAGCAAAATCACATTTGATATAGCAATAAGAAAAACAAAGTACCTAGGAATAAAGCTAACCAAGGAGGTGAAAAACCTGTCCTCAGAAAATTACACAACACTGAAGAAAAAAATAAAGTAAGACACAAACAAATGGAAGCATGTACCATGTTCATGGATTGGAAGAATTAATATCATCAAAATGTTCATGCTGCCCAAAGGCATGAACACAATTCCTATTTATATATTCAACACAATTCCTATTCAACACAATTCAGCACAATTCCTATTAAAATACTAAGGATATATTTCACAGATATAAAATGAACATTTAAAAAATTTATATGGAACCATAAACAACCCTGAATAGCATCAGCAATTCTGAGACAGAAGAACAAAGTAGGATGGTTCTCAATACCTGAGGTCAAACTATGCTACAGTGCCATGGCATTCAAAACAGTCTGGTACTGCCATAAGAACAGACACATAGATCAATGGAACAGAATAGAGAGCCTAGAAATAAACACATGTTTCCATGGTCAATTAATATTCAACAAAGGGGACAACAGCATAAAATGGAGTAAAAATATCCTCTTCAACTAATAGTGTTGGGAGAGCTGCACAGCGGTATGCCAACAATTGAAACTCGACTACCAACTTATACCATACACAGAAACAAACTCAAGATTGATGAAACTCTGAAGTATAAGTTGTGACACCATAAAAGTCCTAGAAGAGAACATAGGCAGGAAAACCTCAGATATTCCATGCAGCAATATCTTCACCTATATGTCCCCTAGGTCAAAGGACATAAAGAAAAGAATAAAGAAATGGGGCTTCATCAAAATAAAAAGCTTCTTTATGGCTAAAGAAAACATAGCAACATGAAAAGGAAACAAACCATATGGGAAAATATATTTGCCAGTGATATGTCAGAGAAGGGTTTGATCTCCAAAATGTATAAAGAACTCACATGATTTCACTCCAGAAAGACAAACAATCCAATTAAAACTGGGCAAAGACCTGAACAGACACTTCTCCAAGGAGGACATATAAAGGGCCTAGAGACATATGAAGGGATGCTCAGTATCACTAGCCATCAGAGAGATGCAAATTAATACTACAATGACATGTCTCTTTGCAATGGTCAGAATGGCCATCATAAACAAATCAACAAACAATAATAAGTGCTGGAAGCTCTCGGAGAAAGGGGAACCCTAGTGCACTCTTGGGGGGAATGCAGACTGATGCAGTCACTGTGGAAAACAGTATGGAGTTTCCTCAAAAAACTAAAAAGGTACTGTCTTTTGACCCTGCACTTACACTACTGGGATTATACCCTAAGAATCCTGAAACACTAATTCAAAAGAACCTATGCGCCCCAATGTTCATAGCAGTACAATTTACAACAGCCAAGTGCTTGCTGTAAGCAATGTAACTGCCCACCAGTAAATGAGTCGATCAAAAAAACTGTGGTACATTTATACAATACTATGCAGCAGAAATAAA
The DNA here is from genome assembly GCF_004126475.2 of Phyllostomus discolor. Taxonomy (NCBI): domain Eukaryota; kingdom Metazoa; phylum Chordata; class Mammalia; order Chiroptera; family Phyllostomidae; genus Phyllostomus; species Phyllostomus discolor. The sequence continues at coordinate 105,367,594 of NC_040907.2, forward strand.
GAAGCTACTCCCTTTTGTGACAGCATGAAAGGAACTGGAGAGAATTATGCTAAGTGAAGTAAGCCGGGTGGTGAAAGACAAATGCCATATGATCTCTATAATTGGAACCTAATCAGTAAAATAAACAAGCAAGCAAAATATAACCAGAGACATTGAAATATAAAACAAACTGACAGTAACCAGAGGAAAGTGGGGTGGAGGATAATGGAAGAAAGAAGGGGAAGGGTCATCAAGGAACAAATATAAAGGACAATTGGACAAAGCCAATGGGTGTTAAAATTGAGGCTTGGAGTTGGAGGTGTGGGTGTGTGGGGCAGGGTAAAGTGTTGACAGGAAAACGGAGACAACTGTACTTAAAGAACAATAAAATTAAAAGGGAAGAAAAATAGAAAAGATACATATTAGTAATGGAAATAAAGAGAAGTCACTAAAGATCTCATGGACTTTAATGAAGAATAATGAATAAAGAACACTTTCTTCACAAATTTGAATACTTTGATGAAATAAATGTTTACCTGAAAGACACAAAATACCTCCATTAAAAGAGAAATGGGAGACGGAAGATGGCGGCTTTACTCTAGGCAGCATTTTTCTCGGCTTCTGTGAAGAGGGGGGAAACTTTCGGATTGGTGGAGAAACAGAGCAAGTGGGCTAGGTTACCGAATCACTTTTGAAAGCAGGTCATCAAAAATTATTGCACTCACTGGAAAACCAGATGGTAAGGAGTCTGCTACAGGACAAAATGGGCCCAGGGATCAGCTCGGGGTCTAGGGGTGTGCAGACCCCAGATCCGCCCAGTGCTCCGGGGTCTGCCCCAGGGCTCCGCCCCAGGGCTCCAGGGAGAGGGAAGTCGCTGCTCCCTCCCCCGGATATGGGGGGGGTGAGCAACTCCAGGGGAGAACGTGTTGCTAGAAGGAACAGATTGGCCAGTTGGACTGGGAAAAAATCGCCCAGGGACTATGAACACCCACCCAGAGACTGGGGAGAAGTGAGGGCCTCTAGACGACAGGACCAGGGGCAGCCTGGAAGAGCGCCCACACCCCTAGCCCGGTGGAAGTGCAGACGGGTGGAGAGTATGAACTGGGACATGCTCCGCTCGCGCCCCATAGGGAGGCTGGAATTGTGCACTGTGATCCCTGGATGGATGTGGCTCTTGGTGTGTTCCTACAGTAGTGGTTCAGAAATTTCCAGCCAGCCCTACCGGGGGAGCCGGGAAAGGCACCAACACGCGGTCAGAGTGCGGTTCCGCAGGGAACACAGAGCTGGGCTCACGCACCTTCGGGAAGACAGACTCTTGTGCGCCAGTGTGTTGGGGAGCGCCCAGGGTATGTGACAGACTTGCTGAGATCTGGCTGGGAGAGAGAGAAGCATTTCAAAGGTCCCTCAGCCAGCTGAAGCCAGCAACATCAGAAAAACTGGTCTGGCCAGTTAGAAACCAACAAGAGGTTTTTTGTTTTTGTTTTGTTGTTGTTGTTGTTGTTCTTTGGTTTTGTTTGGTTTCTCTGGTTATTGTTGGTTGCTTGATTTTATCTTGTGTTTTATGTGACATTTTATTTTTCAATTCTTATTATTTTTATCTCGCAATCCCTTATGTTTCTCTTCCATTCAACCTAATATTATTCTTTCCACTACAAATTCATCTCTCCTGCACTACATCTTCTGCTTTTCTTTCCTTTTTTTTTAATCTTGCAAGTTACTGTAAATTTGTATTATCTTTTTCTCACTTTTCTGACATTTTTTATTTTAATAATATTTTGGTATTCTTTTTTCTTTCTGTATAATCTTCTTTGCTTGGCTGGTTATACTGTCATTTAATAGGTTCCCCCTGGTATCTCAGTCACAAGGTATTGATAAGTTACTATCCTTCATCTGTGTTCCATTAATACACCTCTCAAGGTTCTATACTCTTTATTCTTGTTATCTAGACCTCATCAATTCTGCCACAAGACTGTCACTTTACTATTACTGCTAGTAAGACCTAGTCTATACAGTGGGAAATGCTTCTCAATACCCCTACCTGATCTCAGCCCACCTTGCAATTTTCTGAACTATACTATTGTGGGGGTTGTCTCTATTCTTTTACTCACTACTCTTATATACTAATCTTTAATCCAACCCTACCTTAGAATCTGACCTCCCACGACGCCACAGCTTTCTAGATCCAACTAATAATCCTCTCGTCCCCAATAAGAGTCTTACCTTCTTTCCAGCCTTTCTAAAACGTGGATAGTGGGGTGGAGGATCACGGTTAACACTATAAGGAGCCAAAGGATAACCCATCTCTTCTCTACTGGCTGCTAAAGTAAATATAGCATACCGTCTTGCCATTTTAAACCATTTTGCCTTACTCCTCCAACTGATCACAAAAAAGAGTAGGGGGAAGCTGAGAACACCAGGATACATGAAGGAGATTGCACCACTGAATCTCACAAATATTCTACCACAGAAGTTTACAACATAATTACAGGGAATAAGAACAGATCAAATTAACAAAGAAGAAGAAAAAAGAAGAAACCCACAAACAATGAGAAAACAAAGAAACAACCCCCCAATTCAAGGGAAAGGAGGAAGCCTCAGGAAAACTGCTAGATGAAATAGAGGCAACTCAACTATCAGATAGTGAGTTCAAAACAATGATTACCAGGAAGTTCAATGAACTCACAATGAGCTTTCATAAATTAGAGGGAAACTACATCAAATTCACTGCAAACTATATAAACATGATAAGGGAAATAGAAATTCTCAACAAAGGTCAAGAAGAAATGAAGAATACAATTTCTGAACTGAAGAACACAGTAGAAGGAATGAAAAGCAGGATTCATGAAGCAGAAGAATGGATTAGCGAGCTGGAGGACAAAGTAGAAAACAACATCCAGAAAGAGCAAGAAAAGGAAAAGAGGCTCAGAAAAAATGAAGAGGGATAAACAGAAATGCAAGACAATATGAAACGTAATAATATCCATAAAATAGGGATACCAGAAGGAGAAGAAGAAGAGCGAGGGATAGAAAACCTAGTTAAACAAGTAATGAAGGAGAACTTCCCTAATTAGATGAGAGAAAAAGTCACACAAACCCAGGAAACACAGAGAGTCCCAATCAAGAGGAACCCAAAGAGACCCACCCCAAGGCACATCATAATTAAAATGACAAAATTTCAAGACAAAGAGAGAATCTTAAAGGCAGCAAGGGAGAAAAAGGAAGCAACATACAAGGGAGAACCCATACGGCTAACAGCTGACTTCTCAATGGAAACACTTCAAGCTAGAAGACAATGGCAAGAAATACTCCAGGTAATGAGAACCAGAGGTCTGCAACCAAGGCTACTATATCCAGCAAGGCTCTCGATCAAGATAGAAGGCCAAATAAGAAGCTTCCCAGACAAAAGAAGTCTAAAAGAATACACCTGCAGCAAACCAGCTCTGCAAGAGATTCTAAAAGGACTGCTTTAAGGAAGGGAGGAAAGACAGAGACAGAGAGAGAGGAACACATGTACCTAAAAGACAATGAATAAGTACCTATCAATAATGACCTTAAACGTAAATGGATTAAAGGCTCCAATCAAAAGACATAGAATAGCTGATTGGATAAGAAAAAATCACCCACATATCTGCTGTATACAAGAGACCCACCTCAGGATAAAAGGCCTACACAGGCTGAAAGTGAAGGGCTGGAAACAAATCTTCCAAGCAAATGGACAGGAAAAAAAAAAGCCGGGGTAGCAATACTCATATCAGACAAAATAGACGTCCAAAAAAGGTCCATAAAGAGAGAGCCAGAAGGTCACTTCAAAATACTCAAGGGAAGAATCTATCAAGAAGATATATATATACTAAATATATATGCACCCAACATAGGAGCACCCAAATACATAAATAAAATCTTAGAGGACTTCAAAAAAGACATGGACAGCAACACAATTATAGTGGGAGATTTTAACACCCCACTAGCAAAAATGGACAGATCTTCTAAACAAAATCTCAACAACATATGGTGGCATTGAACAATACCCTTGATGAAATGGACTTTACTGATATATACAGAGCCCTCCATCTAAAAGAAGCCAAATATACATTCTTTTCAAATGTACACGGAACATTCTCAAAGATTGACCACATGATAGAACACAAAACATGCCTCAAGAATTTCAAGAAAATTGAAATCATACCAAGCGTTTTCTCAGACCACAAGGGACTGAAGCTAGAAACCAACCCGAAGGAAAAAAACCAAAAACACTCAAAATCATGGAGATTAAATAGCATGCTACTAAACAATGAATGGGTCAAGAATGGTATTAGGGAAGCAATTAAAATATTTCAGGAAACAAATGAAAACGAACTCACAACAACACAAAACTTATGGGACACAGCCAAGGCAGTCCTGAGAAGGAAGTTCACAGCGATACAGGCCCACCTAAAAAGGTTAGAAACATTCCAAACAAACAACCTAACCCTACGTCTACAAGAACTCGAGGAACAACAACAAAGGCAGCCCAGAGCAAGCAGAAGGAAGGAAATAACCAAGATCAGAGCAGAATTAAATGACATAGAGACTAAAAGCACAATTCTAAGGATTGATGAATCCAAGACCTGGTCTTTGAAAAGATAAACAAAATCGACAAGTCTTTAAGCAGACTCATCAAGAAATAAAGAGAGAAACCCCAAATAAACACAATCAGAAGTGAAAGAGGAGAGATTGCAACAGATACCACAGAAATACAAAGGATTGTAAGAAATTACTACGAAGAACTATATGCCAAAAAATTTGAAAACCTAGATGAAATGGACAAATTTCTAGAAAAATATAAACTTCAAAACTGAATGGAAAAGACACAGAAAGCCTGAACAAACCAACAACAGCAAAAGAAATTGAAGCAGTAATCAAAAAACTCCCAGCACACAAAAGCCAGCACACAATTCACCTGGTTTCACAGGAGAATTCTACAAAGCATTTAAGGAAGTGCTAACCCGTATCCTTCACAGACTATTTCAAAAAATCCAAAAAGATGGAAGTCTCCCAAACTCTTTTTATGAGGCCAACATCATCCTAATTCCAAAACCAGATAAAGACACAACAAAGAAAGAAAACTTCAGGCCAATATCGCTGATGAAAATGGATGCTAAAATCCTCAACAAAATACAGGAAAACTGCATCCAACAGTACATTAAAAAGATCATACACCATGATCAAGTGGGATTCATTCCAGGGATGCAAGGGTGGTACAATATTCACAAATCAGTAAATGTAATACATCACATGAACGAAAGCAAAGACAAAAACCACATGATCATATAAATAGATGCAGAAAAAGCATTTGATAAGGTACAGCACCCATTTATGATAAAAACACTCAGAAAAATGGGAATAGAGGGAGCATTCCTCAACATAATAAAGGCCATATATGAGAGACCTACAGCCAACATCATACTCAATGGGAAAAAATTAAAATCTTTTCCACTAAGATCAGGAACAAGACAAGGCTGCCCACTTTCACCACTTCTATTCAATATAGTACTGGAAGTTTTAGCCACAGCGATCAGACAAGAAAAAGAAATAAAAGGCATCCAAAATGGAAAGGAAGAAACAAAACTGTCACTGTTTGCAGGTGACATGATAGTATACATAGAAAATCCTATAGACTTCACCAAAAAACTGCTTGACCTAATAAATCAATTTGGCAAAACATCGGGATACAAAGTCAATATCCAGAAATCAAAGGCATTTCTGTACACCAACAATGAAACAGCAGAAGCAGAGATCAAGGAAAAAATCCCATTTGAAATAGCAAAAAGAAAAATAAAATATCTAGGAATAAACCTAACCAAAGAGGTAAAAGACCTGTATTCAGAAAACTACACAACACTGAAGAAAGAAATCAAGGAAGACACAAACAAATGGAAACATACACCGTGTTCATGGATTGGAAGAATTAATATCATCAAAATGTCCATACTACCCAAAGCAATTTACACATTCAATGCAATTCCTATTAAAGTCCCATGGCATACTTCACAGACATAGAACAAACACTTCAACAATTTATATGGAATTATAAATGACCCCGGATAGCTGCTGCAATTTTGAGAAAGAAGAGTAAAGTAGGAGGGATCACAATACCCGTCACTAAACTATACTACAAGGCCACTGTAATCAAAACAGCCTGGTACTGGCATAAAAACAGGCACATAGACCAATGGAACAGAACAGAGAGCCCAGAAATAACCCCAAGTCTCTATGGTCCATTAATATTTGACAAAGGAGGCAGCAACATAAAATGGAGTAAAAATAGCCGCTTCAATAAATGGTGTTGAGAGAACTGGACAGCCACGTGGAAAAAAATGAAACTTGATCACCAACTTACACCATATACAAAAATAAGTTCAAGGTGCATAAAAGACTTAAATACAAAATTTGACACCATTAAAGTCCTAGAGGAGAACGTAGATAGGAAAATCTCAGATATTTCATGAAGAATCTTTTTTACTGACATGTCCCCTAGAGCAAGGGACATAAAGGAAAGAATAAACAAATGGGACCTCATCAAAATTAAAAGCTTCTGCACAGCTAAAGAAAACAGTGTCAAAATTAAAAGAGAACCAACTGTATGGGAAAACATATTTGCCAATGATACCTCAGACAAGGGTTTAATCTCCAAAATATATAAAGAACTTACAAGACTGCACTCTAAGAAGACAAGGAATCCAATTAAAAAGTGGGCAAAGGACTTGAACAGACACTTCTCCAAGGAGGACATACAGAAAATCCAAAGACACATGAAACGATGTTCAATATCGCTAGCTATCAGAGAGATGCAAATTAAAACCACAATGAGATACCACTTCACACCAGACAGAATGGCCATCTTAAACAAAGCAACAAACAACAAGTGTTGGAGAGGTTGTGGAGAAAAGGGGACCCTAGTGCACTGCTGGTGGGACTGCAGACTGGTACAACCACTATGGAAAGCAGTATGGAACTTCCTCAGAAAACTAAAAATGGATCTGCCTTTTGACCCTTCAATTCCACTGCTGGGACTCTATCCTAAGAATACTAAAACACCAATTCAAAAGAACCTATGCATCCCAATGTTCATAGCAGCACAATTTACAATAGCTAGATGCTGGAAGCAACCAAGATGCCCATCAGTAAATGAATGGATCAAAAAACTATGGTACACTTACACAATGGAATTCTATGCAGCAGAAAGAAAGAAGGAGCTCCTACCCTTTGCAACAGCGTGGATGGAGCTGGAAAACATTATGCTAAGCGAAACAAGCCAGGCCGTGAAAGACAAATACCGTATTTCACCTTTTACAGGAACCTAAATAACAAAACAAAGAAACAAGCAAAATATAACCAAAGACACTGAAATAGAGGACAGGCTGATGTTGACTGGAAGGGAGAGAAGTGGGAATTTAAGGGGACAGTGGGAAGGGTTCAGAGGAACAAACTTAAAGGACACATGGTCATAAACTAAGGGGAGGGTGGTAATGGGAGGGATGTGGAGAGGGTAGGATGGGTGACTGGATTGGGAGGAAAAATGAGAAAACTGTATTTGAACAATGATTAAAATAAAGAAATAGAGAAATGGATGTGATTTATTAAGTAAATTAAGTTAATAGTTTTTAAAAATTTCCCCCCAAAAATCATTTTGGGACAGAATGATGGACCTGGAGACTATTATACTAAGTGGAATAAGCCATCAAGTCAATTGAGTAGTGACAAAATAATAGACACATAGATAAGTGGAACATACTAGGAATCCCAGAAATACATCGAGCAAATATAGTCAACTGACCTTTGACTAAGAAATTCAAGGAGAAAATGGTAGTCTTTTCACAAAAGATCAGGTGTGTTCAGGGTGGTATGGCCATAGACTGGTAGTCTTTTCAATGCTTGGTTCTTGATCAAACAGATGTCTGTATGTAATAATGAACCTACACACACACTTTACATCTTACAGCTGACATAAGAATAAAACAAAATGTATCACTGATCTTATATTAGTTTCCTGTCACTGCTCCAGCAAATTACCACAAATATGGTGGACTAGACACATAAATTTATTATCTTATAATTCTGGATGTTAGAAGTCCAAAAGAATTCTCACTGGCATAAAAAATGAGGTGTTGTCAGAGCTTTATTTTTTTCCTGGAGGCTCTATGGGAATATCATTTTATTATCTTTTTTTCCCTTTTTGACTTTAAAGGCTGCCTAGATACCTTTTATGATCCTCTTCTATTTTTAAAGCCAGAAATGTTTCAGATGTTTTTAGTATTCTATCACTCTGATCTGACCCTCCTGACTCCTTCTTTTAGTTATAAGAAGAAATGTGATTTCATTGGGCCCACCCTGATAAAACTGATAATTTGTAAAAATCTATCGATCTTACTATCCTAATCTAATCATATCTACAATGTCCCTTATCCCATGTAAATTAATATATTTAAAGATTTTATGGTCATATCACAGTCCACCTTCTGGCCCTAAAGCATCTTCATCTCATGTGTAAAATACATTTGCACCACTCCAAGGTCCCTACAGTCTCAGTACATTGTAGCTTCAACTCAAGTTCAATACTTTATCTAAGTTTCAGCAAATCAAAACTCTCAAATCTTCCTATCTAAGTCATCTGTTAGGTATGGGTCAGGCTGTGGGTATACTTCATACCAGGACAGAATTCTCTCTACTGCTGTCTACAGTTTTTAATTTCATTTTCAAGACATTCTGGGAAAGGTAAAATTCATTGGTAAGCAGTAGGGGAGGCAGGAGAATCAAATAAGCAAAGCATAGGGGAATTTTACAGTGGTGAATCTATTCTTTATTATATTGGTCTGAACAAAAAGTCCATTTAGTTTTTTTCTGTAAAATAACAGACACATTTTTCATTTTTTACCTACTAATCAGCTCATTGATTTGGATATTTTGAGTATGTCAACTATCTGTCATGGAGTATAATGTTGATTGTTCTCAGTTAATAACTAGATTTTATCACTATCAATTTCAATTAGTCTGCTGAAATGTGGAGCATTGTCCAGTGAGAAATCTCCAGGATGAAACATCACAAACCACTTTTGACACATTTGATCAGTCACAGCACCTTCTCTATACACTACACAAATCTTTTTTTTTTCATTTTAGTTGGGTTTTTACCTTTTTTGAAATAATAAAGCATAATATGCCAAAACTGTTGCATATTTTCTTTCATCTTCAATATTAAAATGGCTATACAAAAATTCACCAATATTGATAATTTTTTAAAATGCATGCTGACATAACAGGTGTTACAATACAATCTAATGAAATCATTAACTTCCTAGTTTCAAAGGAAGTTAAAGACAACTAAACACTACTAGAGTCATGAGAAAAAAATCAAGTGAACTTTTTGGCCAATACTATACTTTATTTATGGGTATACAGCACTATGCATTTGTGTAGTGCTGTATGCCCATGAAAATTTACAGAACAAAGACTAGACTTTAGTGTATGCAAATTTAAAAAAAAATATTAAGTAGAAGCTCAGTGGATGCTAGGATGGACTGCATAGGGACAAAAATCTATCTACTGCAAATGTATTACAAATGTAAAAAATAACTTTGGTGAACAGGCTAGGGAAAAGAGGTAATGACTTAAGTAGCTTTGGAAGTAAATGTGAATTATAACACTAAAAGCAAAAAGATCTGTATTTAAGCACAGTGCCCTACCTGGTAAGGTTTTCCAATGTTGGTGTGGGTTAATGATTTTGAAGCCACTACACATATATACCAGAATCAACCATGAATGGATGACAGATAGTGTGAGTCAGGTTTCTCACCATTGGAGTGGGAAGTCAAAGGCAATCAAGGGAAAGGTACAATGTTCTATGTGTCACTGGATCAAAGTTGGAAGTATTAGTATTAACTCATGTTTAATTTAATATAGGTGCAGAAAGACAGATAAAATAGTTGTAGATATATGTATATACATGGGTTACTATTCTCACACATATTTCTTTGCTGTCAGCTGACAGAGCCTAGAAACAATGGCATTCAAGTAGCAACAAGCAGAGAAAACACACATGTCTTGTTTCTAGTATTATTCTCTAACAATAGGAACGTGGGCTCCTTGGAGATGTGGTTGATTGTAGGGCTGGAACATAATGTATTGTAATTAGAGACTGGAATATCTTACAGTGCCAGAATAGAGGTATGTTTATAGTTATGCACACATGTAACACACTCAGTGATGGATGTCTTTCAAGGGGCACAGAGGCCACTGAAAGAGCTCAGACTGGCCCAATAATCTGCACAATAAAATAATAAAGTGATATTGGATTATAACCTAAAGTATAAAATAAACACCCATGTGGTAATACTGATATCAATACATGATTAAATAAATAAGTAATAATATTAGAAAATAAAGAAATATCCCATGCAGATATCCACATAATTTATGTAGACACCTCTCAAGGAGGTGGGGCATAACTCCTACCTCTTACCTTAAGTGTAAGTTGTACATTACCTCCAAAGAATACAGTGTGAAAAGGGGAAACATGAGTAACTTTAGAGAAGAGAGATCTTTTAAACTGTGTGATTGGATAACAAAAACTGTCATGTTGGTAGAATATTCCTTTAATATGATGTAATGAGAATGGTACGTTACCTCTGTGGTTCTCTTCTCAAAACCAATAATGTCAGTCTAATTGTGAGAAAAATAACAAAGCCTACTGGATGTTAATGATGCATAATGCCTGATTAGTCCTCTTTAAAAATCAAATTTTCAAGGTCATCAGAAACAACGAAAGTCTGAGAAACTCTCACACCCAACAGGAGCCTAAAGAGACATGATAACTGAATATGATGTGAAATCCTGAATGGGACCCTGAAACAGAAAAAGGATATTAGGTGAAAACCAAGGAATTCTGAGTAAATCATGGGCTTCACCTCATAACAATGTATGAACATTGGTTTATTTGTGTGACATATGAAGCATACTGACATAATATATTAACACTAGTGGAGACTACAAATCCAAAACTCTTCTGGAAGTAAACTAAATATGATGAAATGGTAAAGGGATGGGGGTGTTCTAGGCAGAGGGAACTCTGTATGCAAAAGCCTGGGTGGAAGAGATGGGGAGAGAAGGAGAAAAAGAAAAACTGTCCCATAGAAGTTCTTCAAAAACATGGATTTCAGAACTGGTTAGAAGCTGATCTCAACATTACTTAGTACTACTATTGCTCTTTAAAATGTTAACCATATCAACTGCCTTTTCTTAAAATGGAAAATTTTTCCCAACTAGCAAGCACAAGCAGTTGTGTGTTTTCAACTGGCAACATCTGTGCATTGTCCTATTGTTGAGAACAACAGAAGCTAGCTTAAATACATAGATGAGATTTGGGGGAAGAGACTTGTCCAGGTGAAAGGTGGGACTGGTGAGCCTGGAGGTCCCCCAGGCAGAGAATACCAACCAAACCTGCTGAGAGGCCACTTCTCTGTACTGCTCTCTCCTGCATAGTCAGAACAAACACCAGGACCCAGCAGCAGCCCCAGTAGGTAGAAGGGGCCACACTTTCAGCCTCTGGTGAGTCACAGGCTCTATCCTTGTCAAAGAGGGCCACTAAGGCCTGAACTGTCAGGCCTTCTGCTACCTCTCCATCTGTGACCTCCTGAGAACCAGGCACTGCAAAGTTCTATTCTTTGGCTGCCACAGTACAGAGTCTGATCTATGGTGGGCTACTGGTGTTACTCCAACCATGGCTACAGAGGGTACACAGATTCACCAGCTGCCTCCTATCCAGGGCTACAGGATAGAAATGAATGTGCACAAATTCTTTTTTGCTTTTCTAAACTAAACAAAGACACATGCCACATAGCCTAAACCAAATACCACGTGGCCTATATTGTGGATGGGCACATCAAGTGAACAATGAGAGGGGAGCTGATCCAAGTCCTGAGGTCATTTTGACAACCTGCACTGCCTGGAATTCCTTGGTATGGGTACATAACACAGCCTCTGTTCTTCACAGACACCCTCAGGTCCAGGCGGTAAAGACTGGCACTCATCATCATATTTCTCTCAACTTTTGCTTCACTCTGCTAGTGCAGACTTTGGCTTATATTACAGCTTAAAAATGCCTTTTAAGGATTTAATCATGTTCAATTTTCAGCAGCTGCTTAAGAAGTTATATTTTCAGGTAACATAGGCTAATTGTGTGATCATAAAAAAACACCTCCAAATCACGTTAAATTAACGTATGTCTCTGGGTAACATCCCAAAGGAGGGCCCCAGGGTAAATATTTTAAATAGACTTCTTTGGTGATTTTGTTTTGCAGATTAAGTGTCTAGGAAATGATAGTGAATGTTATGCAATTTTCTGAAATATAGCTCCAACACTTAAAAAAATTAGAATGGAGAAGAAAGAGGTTGGTAATCTGAAACTAATGTTACAAAATGTCAGTTAGAAGGAACCCAACACATCAAGTTCTCCAAATCACCCCTCACAGAGAACAAAGATGTGTCCACTGGGATGAGGGCTCTGATCTAGGTCATTTAACTACAGAACTCCTTTCATTCTCAGAGAATTCCAGAGAATGGCCTGCAGCAACCCACCCAGCCTCCAGCTCATAACATCAAGTCTCAAAGACCTCCCTTGGCAGATAATATTGAAAATAATTCTCCTTTGAATAAAAAACAAGGACTTCCCAGTTCTTGAAGACACTGAGCAGTTTGTTATGCTTTGTAGGACTTCTGTAAACATTTTCTGCAAACATGCACAAATAAAAAACTTCACAGTGCTCACACAGTTGATTGACTTGCTCTATCCTTTTCCAGAATCTACTCTGCTCTCCACCATAGTCCTCCTCCTCCCCCATTGCACTCACTGATTGGCCTGCTGGATTCTTTTTGAGTATGATTCCAACCTTTCTTAGTCTCCCTCACCCCTTCTAAGATTGCTCTCCCTGTGGAGTATTTAGCCCCAGTTTGTCTGTTATCCTTACTGAGCACAGGGCACCTGCCTGACCAATCAGGCACAACCAGAGTAGAGTTTTGTTGGGGTCCAGGAACTAAGGGGACACTACTTTACAAAGAGGGCTGGTCCACACATGTTCTCGTTCTCTTAGGCTATAGAGCACAACCCTGTCTTTAGGGAGGAAGCTGAGGCTCTCAGAGTGCTGATCCACCATTGACTATCTAGTACTGAGGTTTTCTGAGGCCTCTGTCCGCCCCAGTCATCATCTTCATAATAACAGAAAAACATAGGCACTCTATTGAGTAGTTAGTGTCCATTTTGTACTGGGTTTGCAAATCTTTATATATTTCCAGTTCTTATAACAGCCACACAAAAAGCTTGACACAAGGAGGGTCAAAGAGGGTAAGCAACTTGTTCCATATCTCACAGCCCATAAGAGATGGGGCCAGGACTCTAATGGGAAGCAGCAGCTCAGGCTCTTTCCACTGAGTCCAGCTTGCATCCAGGTTGCAAATTGCAAAGCATGCTGCTCAGTTCCTACATGAGTTGTCTTGGCACATTCCTAGTGCTATACACTGCTCTTGATGGTGTCCTAATGTCTCATGGTTGCTTAACACCTAAACTGTAAAGAATGAGGGAAAATCATGTATGCTCCTCTTAACTACACTGTAATTTTGTAGTCAGCATGAGGCAAGAGTATGATGGAGGGGGCCAGGGCCACATGGACTTACACATCTCAATCTGTTCTCAGGAGGGGAATTGGCCAGCAGACAACCTGGGTGGCCTCAGAAGACTAACCACGATAACCAGACTTTTTCTGAGTGTGGGTGTCAGGCAGCATATGAGATGCTTTCCATTTGTGATCTCACTGAATTGTCATGGCAGCCCTATTGTTGTGATACCAATTCTAAAGCAAGAAAATTAGGTTTTGATAGTTTAAAATATTCTTGCAAGTGAGCAGACAGAGCTGCTGAGATTCAGAACCAGCAATCAGATGGCACGATACTTGATCCCTGCAGCAGATCCAGTAAACTTCCTTGAGAAACCCATAGGATTTACTTTTTTCCAGCAAATATTTCTTAAACATCTACTCTGGATAGACCCTATGAAACCTTGGAGATATAGAGGTGAGTAAAACACAAAATTTACAAACTGTTTACTCTAGTGGTGAAATAGATACAGTGACAAGGAATGGGCGTGACACCCATAGGTGCTGATTAGATTTAACATGCCATTCCAAGGGTGACATGTGGGCAAAGGAATGGAATTCCACAGGTTGGGACACACCTTGGGGAGGGGCCACACCCAACTTTTTCTCACCCTACATCCCTTCTGTCCTCTCTGCTCTAAGTGGACACAGACACACAAAACACAATGACCATCCTCAGAGAGTGCAGCTCCTGGAATGTGCTTTAGGACACAAGTGAACTAATGATGAGAATAACTACCTGGTGTGTGGGGGTTGGGGGCATAGGAAGAGGCAGGTGTATGAGGGATAAGGTTGGAGAGGGAAGTGTGAGCCAGACTTGAATGATTTTGCATGCTCAAATCATATGTTGGAATTTTATATCATAGAATATAGAGAATTTCTCTGTCATTTTAAAAAGGGAAAATTGACACCATCACTGCCAATGCTTTTTCTTCAAGTTTGAAAAAGAAGTTTGGCAAAATTATGGTGTCACCCTTATGGTGGTGAGACCACTTCTTCCCAAACTCATTCTCTTCCTTTACTACCCTCCCAACCCTCAGCTGGTCACTAGGGACATTGCTGCCCGCTCCCAAGTCCCATCATTTGTTCTATTTTCTGATCAACAACTTTTCTCCATGTCTGTTCTCATCATTTCTCAGATGGTGAATTACAAGTATCCTCTAATTGGTCTCTATTGTGGGTTGAATTGTGCACTCTAAAATATATTCACATTCTAAGTTCTGATACCTGTGAATATGACTTTATTTGAAAATAAAGTCTTTGTAGATGTTATCAAGTTGAGACCATACTGAGGTAGAGTGGACCCTAAAGTGACTAGAGTCCTTTCAAGAAGAGAAGGTACACAGACACATAGGAGAGTGCCACCAGCCAGATGCCTACAAGCCAGGGAACACCAATGATTGCTGGCACTTAGAATCTAAGAAAAGGGCATGGAACAGATTGTCCTCTAGAGTTGTCAGAGGGAGTTTGGTTCTGCTGACATGTTGATTTTAGACCTCTAGCCTTCAACACTGTGAAAGAATAAATTTCTGTTGTTTTGAGCCTCCTCATTTGTGGTAATTTGCTATGTTTCTGTAGGAAACTAATAGTCTCCTTAACTCTGTATTTGCCTGCCTCTCCATCTCTGTGTGATTATCAATTTCTTTAAATTGCAAATATGCTGTTGTCATTAAAATGACTCTTCAATTATAGTTGACATACGATACCACTTTAGTTTGAGGTATACATTATAGTGGGTAGACATGCGATCACCTGATAAGTCTAGTACTGGTTTGTAATTTTCTCATTTAAGAATGCCATGGCTCCCCTTTTACTGTCCACCTCAGGATCAAATTCAAACCCCTTACTACGTTGATTGCCCCACCCTCATTGCAGGGAATTTTTGGTTCTTTTTCTGTCATTGAAGTATCTGTTTTTTATTTTTCTGTTTGTTGACTCTTTCTCATCCTTACATCACCTACAAAGTGCCTTGGATTATACTGTCTCCTCTGTACTCTCTCCTACTTGCACATAACCCTGCATCAGCACAAAAATCACAGGCCCTAACCTGATTCTCCCTGTCACTAACATTAAGCTTTTTAAAGGAAGCAAGACTATTTTATGTCTCTATCCTCAGAACCTATAACTGGAATATAATAAATGAGTAATGATTATTTTTTGGCTAAGTAAATAAATAACCAAATAAATAAATAATAATCATTTAGAAAAAGTCAATGTCTCTATGGTCTGCAATGTGTGGCATTCAGAAGAGCATGAAAGGATTTGGTATCAGAGCAAAACGAAGTTTCCATTCTTTCATTTACATCTGTGTGACTAAAAGAAAATTACTTAACCTTTCTGAGATTTATTTATAAAGAAAGAAAAATAACACAATATGTCATAGAATTACTAATAAAATTAAGTAATATGGTGTGGGTGAATAACAGACTGGAGCAATGGCCGGAGCATGTTTCACAACTGTTTCTTCCATTTCTAGTTAAAACTATGTGTCCATGATATAACTGTGGATTGAAATAGTTCAAGTCTAAAATTTCATTTAATTTTGAAAAGAAATTGTCCTTTGTTTTTTTCTTGATGAGAGCATGTACAAGAATGACCTCTGCAGTGAAACTGCCCTAATTACTAGAGCAGAACAATAGCAAAAGCCATGAGGAGGTCTATTTAAACACAGGAGTGGCAATTAATCACAGCTTTTTGGAATATTGCTTTTGGTCTTGAACTCAGTTTGCCTTATATACAGGAAATGAAATGCAGTAATTATCACAGTCACTTGAGACTCCAGAGTCCTGACTTCAATTCCCAAATCCTCCATCATTTCACTTTGGCTATGTCTACATGGTGCCAAAACATCTGGATAAAAATGGAAAAATACCATCAATTTTCAACTGATGACTCATAGAATATTCTACCTTTCCTTTTTTTATTGTGGAAAATACACAGAACATGCACTTTACCTTTAACTATTGTTAAGTATGCATTTCAATGGCATTAAGTACATTTACAATGTTGCACAACCATCACTACCATCTATTTCAAGAACTTTTCAAACTGAAAGTCTGTGTCCATTTAATACTTACTCCCTATTTCACCTCCACAGCCCAAAGCAACCATGATTCCAGTGTCTAAATGAATTTGATGACTCTAGGTACCTCATATAAGTGTAATCATATAGTATTTGTCTTTTTGTGTTTGTCTTATTTCACTTAGCATAATGTCCTCAGGTTTCATCCATGTTGTATCATGTGTTAAAATTTCCTTTTTTGAGGCTAAATAATATTTATATATATCACATTTGTTTATTCATTCGTTGATGGAAATTTGGGGTTTTTTCACCTTTTGGCTATTGTGAATAGTGCTGCTATGAACATTGGTGTACAATTACTTGTTAGAGTCACTGCTTTAACTACTTTTAGCTATCTTACCCAGAAGTGGAATTCCTGGATCATATGGCGATTCTCTGTTTATATTTTGGAGGAACTATCATACTGTCTTCTACAGTAGCTGTAGCATTTCACATTCCCACTAGCAATACAAAATCCAGTTTCTCCAGATCCTCACCATCACTTCTCCTCCTTCTTCATAAAAGCCATCTTTAATGTGTTTGCATTTTATCTTTCCTTTTTTATGTGTTATAAAAATTCACAGGTTTACATGATTAATTCAACCAATTATTATCTTAATTTTTTCACATATTACAAATATAGGAGGTTTGACTGAATATTTGCCCAAACTTTAGGACTCTATGACAAGTAATGCTGGATTTTCATGTTTGTAAGTAGTTTTCCCTAAAATTTTTCTCCAGCCCAAGTGGACACAGCACAATTAGAAGCTGAGAAGGAGGAAGAACTAGGAATGAGAAGCAAAGATTAGTTCCTACACTAATGGGATAAAGCCAGTGTCCCTGTGCCTATTAGTCAGATCTGACTCTACCCCACGCCTGGCACCTTCTGCTCTACCCCATGGCTTCCCCTTCAGAGGACTGTATTGTTAAGAGAACTCTGAGCTTCTTGAGGAAACTAAGAGCCACTTACCGCTCTGTGCATCCTCAGCACTTGAACGATTCATATAAGACATTCAACAATTTTTTTTCAATATAATTACAAACATTCAATTAAACTAAGTGAAGTGAATAGTTAATACTATGTAAAAAGATAGAACAGTGAGGAAAACAATCTAAATTTTGTGTCAAAATTTTTTAATCTGCAATTTTTATAAAACTATTTCCTATAATTCTAATTCATATAATTTTATTGATAAAAGCTCACTTGTTCTTCCAGTGAAACTTTTCCTGTGGCTGCTATAGATGTTGATTTGACCCTAAGCACCTACTTGCTTATCTCTGGGGTTGTGGTTCCAGTGGCTAGACATGCTTGCCACTGCCAAAGCTGCCTGTCAGTGATGGATTGGTCCAACCAACCAGGGGACAACGATTTCCAATAAAAACAGTGCCTGGTGAGGAAGAATGTGCCAAACTCCCCATTCTTGCCTATGTTTTGTACTGGGGACAAGTTTTGTTTACTTTTGAGACAGTACAAGAGACAAACTAGTTAGGTCTTAGTACCCTCAGGCTCTCTTCCTTTGCGTGATTTCAGTTATCTTCCAGAACTCTGGGTCCTTGGTTCAGGAGTACACCCAGATCTTGTACCAAATTTTGGAGAGCACAGGGGGCTGTGACCTGATCTTCAGCATTAGGGCTGGGAGAGAATGAACCTCTCTGACAAGCCACTGACTGTGACCCTCTCCATGACTGCAGACCACATAGGATGAAGAGTGTAGTACCCCTCCCAGCCTCAGTTTCTCTTGTGATTAAAAACTTCATCTCTGTTCTTCTAATCTCACTGTTCCATTGAGTCATCAAATGAATCAGCACATGAAGATTTTGAAAACTGCTAAGTTATAACTAACAAGAGCAATTTCTAGGAAACAGAAGTTTAAATGTGGGGCTGGTGTGGTCAGGGCTGTGGGAAGGGGAACATCTTGCATGGCTGATTTTATTCTATGGAGGACAGAAGGCTTATAAGTGTTCTTGATTCTCTTTTGCTGTGTGTTTAAGAAGCCCCTTGAATAAGAAATCCCCAAGAGAGAAGGTAAGGCATTGGTATTTGTCTAGTTCTTTGTAGTTTCCAAAATTTTTTTCAAGGTATGTTCTCCTTTGCCTCTTAACCACCCATTATGAGACTGAGAAATAGGGGCAGTTTCCTGAATTCAAAGGCCAAGTGGTTTCAAACCATTTCTATTTGAATTAAGAATATTGCCATGTTTTTAATCTTTAATTGCTTTGTTTAACTTAATTTATAAGAGAGCGCATTGTTAATATGTTCTACTTAAAGTGGTTGCTGTGGGGCCCTAAACCTGCAGCCACTGTGGTGTCTAGTGTACTAAGCTGAAGTACTTTGTAACTTCCAACTGCTCTTGGGAAACCCAAGACCCCCAAGGGTCCCCACAGCCTATGTGGGCCCTGACATTATCTTAATGCTACAAATATGCTTTCTTTGAAAACAGTGTATATCCTTTACTTTGTATATTTCTTAAACCTTTAACTTTCAATAAAATTTTCAATTTCCTTTGCTGTTTTTATCATGTGGTAGATGTAAACCACAAAGACAGAGGGTTTTAGAAAAGCAGCTCCCAGATTTACTTTCTATTCTTCAGTCCTGTTCTTCTCTCCAACCCCAGGGCACCTGTGGAAAGAGCAATTCTAGTGAATTGCCCAGATTTTTGAAATTTTCCCCCATTTCAAAAATAGGGTATCTACCATTTCCTATAGGAGATTCAGCCCCACATATCATCTCTGACTTTTATAGCAGGAAGATTTGGGTCTTTGGGAAACCTAGGCTGGAAAATGGGGGCAGCGAATTTGTACTAAGAGGCTTGCAAGGCAATTGGAAAAGTTCCAAGCAACTCGAAACTCAGAAGGTATTTAAGGATCAATAAAGCAGTAATCACAGTTAAAGTCTATGAAAGGGTATAGCATACCTGAGGCTGCTGGGTGCATTTTTTCAATGCCTCTGATGGCCTGGAATTTATGGCAGCCCTTGCTTCAGAAGGGGCCTGGAGGCCAGAGCTATGTGGTTCTTAGGAATACTGACAGCTGGCCCTGGGGACAGGAGCCCAATCATGTCTACTAACACTTTCTTCCTTTTTCACTTTTTCCCTCTATCTCTTCTTAAAAAAAATAATAACAGCCTTATTGTGATATAATTTGCATACCAAACAATTCACCTATCTAAAGTGTATAATTCATTGGTTTTTAGTAAGTTCACAGATGTGTGCAACCATCTTTAAATCATCAACTTTAAAATATTTTCATCACTCCCCTCCCAAAATTTCATAGACATTAGAAGGCACCTTCCTTCCCCAATCCTGACTAGGTCATTATGCAACCACTAATTTACATTTATTTCTATAGATTTTCTTATTGTGAATATTTTATGTAAATAAAATCATACAATTACTGTTGACACTACCCCCCATTCCACCATTCTTTCGTGGTTGGCTTCTTTCTCTATGAACCTCAAGCACATTATACTAATGTTTTAGCATGAGTTATTACTACATTCCATATGAAACAGAAATTTCATTCCTAAGCATATACTCAAGAAAAAATAAATCATATGCCCACAGAAAAGCTTGTATATGAATTTTTCATAGCAGCATTGTTCATAAGAGCCAAAAGGTGGAAGCAACTTAAATATTCAAGTGATGAATGGATAAACTAAATGTGATTATTTATTTAATGGAATGGTATTTGCAAATAAAAAGAATGAAGTTCTGATACATTCTATTGCACTGGCAAACATTATGCTAAGAGAAAGAAGTCAATCATAAAACACCACTTATTGTATGATTCCATTTATGTGAAATGTTTAGAAAAGGAAAATCTCTATAGATGGAAGGTAGATTAGTGGTTATCAGGGGCTGAGGGGAGAAGGGAATGAGAGCCAGAGACTGCTAATGAGTACAGGTTTTCCTCTGGAGTGATAAAAATATTCTGGAATTAAATAGTGTATTGGTTGCACAACCTGGTAACTAAGTTAAAAATCACTGAACTGTATCTTAGATAGAGGGAAAAGAGAAAATAAAGAAGATGAAGGAGGGTACTGTCTTTCAAATAAGATGGTACACATCCATACATCCTTGCTCCTCTTTGCTAAGTACAATTTTAGACTCTGGAAATAACACAACAGGCAGACAATAAAACTCTAAAAGGTGATAAGGAGAATGGTTTGAGGCCCTAGGACTGGAGGAAGAACACAATGGCAGAATGTCTTAGGTCCTCCTACCCAACATAAGGACATGCAGACCTGGTGTTTCCCAACCATGACTTAACAAAAGACACCTAGGTAAGCTCTTTGCTTCCTACATTGAATTACCATTCAATTATCATAGGGTTCCTATGATAATACCACATGCTAGAGTGGTCACTGAGAACCCTACTACAAATAAATTACCAGAGGCCGAGCTCTCTACCTCAGGCCTGATATTTTCTTTTCCATTGAGGCTTTATGGACCTGGGAACTTGAGAAAGAAGGACCTCCCTCCTCTACAGCTAGCCCTTTTGTCCCCATGGGGCTGAGGCCCTATTTTCCCCCTAGAGGCACTGGCACAACTAGGTGTGACTATTAAGAGGATCTTGTCACAACAAGCGTCAGGAAGAGAAGCCTCTTATTCCCTCAGGCCTGAATTCTCCTGAAGCCGGAATACATGAAGTACCTCACTTAGAAATATACCTTCTACTCCTCAGGTAGCAGCAGTAAGGCCCAGAGAAAACCACCAAAGCACCAGCTAAATGAGCAGAACAAAAGGTGATGGTAAAAACTTTGGAAATTAAACTATTTTTGCAACCACAGCCCACAAAATAGGCCAGTAGTTCTGTACTAAAATGAACCTGCATAATTGCCTGCTAAAATAAAAAATTTCAGTAGGACTCAGAGTCTCCTAACATCCACCATTAGCCCACTTCTATGTAGCATAACTGAGTCCTATACTGTGCTTGAGCACCTAGAAAGCACAGTGGCTACACCTTTTGATGTATTTAAAAATATTTCTTCAATATGCAAAGTAACACATGCATGTTATACAATGGAAAACCTAGAAATTTTAAATACAAAGAAATTATAAATCACCTACATCCCACCACTCAAACAGAATATATAAGGTCTGTCTGGAAAAAGTCTACCCATTGTAAATATAATAACAGTTTGCACAACATCAACATAACCTGGCAACCAAGGAGAGTGGACTAGAATGCACATGTGTGAATAATAATGACTTCACGGTACTAGTCATTAGGAGCAGTAAACACCACTAAGTGAACATGTGTACTGTGTGGCCATTGCATTCAAGTGAATGAAAGGGTAGAACAATGAATCTGCATCAAATTTTGCATTAAGCTTGAACATTCCTCTGCAGAAACTATTTGTATGATTCAGAAAGCTCTTGGGGATGATGCAATGAATGCAACACAAATAAAAGTGTGGCACAAATGCTTCAAAGATGGTTAAGCATCTGTCAAAAATTATCCACATTCTGGAAGGAATAAGGAGAACACCTGAGAATGTTGAACATGTATGGGTTGCAATGAGCAAAGATCAAGACTGACAGTGCAAGAACTAAAAGCTGATCTGGGGATTCCAAAAACTACTGTGCCTAAGATTTTGATGCAGGATCTTGGCATGAAACATGTCATGGCAAAATTCATGCTGTGGCTTCTGCTACCAGAGCAGAAGGAACATCATGCTGCAGTTGCTAATTACTTGATTCAAACTGCTACCAATGAAGTCAGATTTCTTTGAGAAGGTCTTAACCAGAGAATCATGGGTGCCTACTTTGAAGGGGACTGAGGTGTCATTGTCCTATGTACAGTGTTTCTTTTGTCTTGTATCTTGTATCATCTTGTATCTTGTATCTTGTATCGTCTTCAAAAAATGTCTCTATTGACTGTATTACAAGTGTTGATACTTTCTGGACAGAGTTTATATGTAGGTATTATGTGTGTGCATCTATTTATATTATCCATATATCTTTCCTGTCTCCATTAGTTTATACATATATAACATATATAAATATATGTTATATTAAATATATTATAAATAAAACACATTATAATACAATGTAATATATTATAATAATATATTCTATATCATAGTATTATATATTATATAATATATTATAATATAATGTATTATATTATTTAATATAATATATTATCTATATAGAGAGAGAGATGTTTGTCTTATAAAAATAACATAATACAGTGAACAACATATTTGTAACTTGTCTTTTTAATTTTAATTTTAATGTGTTTTTTCCATTACCATTTAGACCCCTTATACTCCCATCCCCCCAGCAAACACCACACTGTCATCCACGTCCATAAGTCTTTTTTTGTTTTTGCTCAACCCCTCCATCCCCTAATCCATGCTTTAGCTGTCATGACTTGCCTTTTTTGTATAAAATATATCCCTTCTACAAATCATCAAGTGTTCTTCTTACATCACTTTTAGTGGCTTCACAATGTTTAATCGCACCCTTATAAAGAATGTCTCCAAAATACATAAAAAAAACTCACACAACTTCACACCAGAAAGACAAATGATCCTGTTAAAAAATGGACAAGGAATCTGAACAGACAATTCTTCAAGGAGGACAAGCAGAGGCCCCAGAAACATATGAAAGGATACTCATCATCACTAGCCATCACACAGATGCAAATTAAAACCACAATGAGATATCACTTCACACTGGTCAGAATGGCCATTATAAACAAATCAACAAACAGCAAGTGCTGGTGGGGCTATAGAGAAAAGTGAACCTTAGTACACTGTTGGTAGGAATACAGACTGGTGAAGCCTCTGTGAAAAATACTTTGGAATTTCCTCAAAAAAATAAAAATAAAACTGTCTTTTGACCTGGCAATTCTTAGAATCATACCCTAAAAATCCTGAAACACCAATTCTAAAGTACCTGTGAACCCCAATGTTCATAGCATCACAATTTACAATAGCCAAGTGCTAGAAACAGTCTAAGTGCCAATGAGTAAATGAGTGAATGAAAAAACTGTGGTACATTACGCAGTGGAATACTACAGAGCAGAAAGAAAGAAAGAAGGAACTCCTACCCTTCACAACAGCATGGGTGTAACTGGAGAGTACTATGCTAAGTGAAATAAGCCAGGAGGTGAAAGACAAATACTATGTGATCTCACCTCTAAGTGGAACTTAATTCACAAAACAAATAAGCAAGCAAAATAGAACTGGAGACATGGAAATAAAAAACAAACTGACAGTGACCAGAGTAGTTGGAGGAGGATAACAGCAGAACGAAGGGGAAAGGTCAAGTCAAGGAATATTTATATAAAGGACCTGTGAACAAGTACAATGGGTGGGGAAGATTGAATGTGGGGCCTGGGCATACCAGGGGAGAGCAATGGGGGGAAATGGGGGTAACTGTAATTGGACAAAAAGGGTGAAGTGTTTGCAGGAACAATTATAAAGGACACATGGACAATAAGAAGGGGGGTGTGGAAACAGGGAAAGCATTAGGGAAGGATGGGGGGAGAAGTCAGAAAACTACTTGAACAACAATTTAAAAATGTTTAAAAAAAGAGTGTATATCAATTATTTTTGAGCCACTTGCTGTTGGCAAAATATACCATAGGTGTTCAATAAATGTTGGATGAATGAATGGATAGAGGTCTGTGATCAGACTGAGATCCACAGAGCCTGGTAATTCTCTTTGCTGGGCAGTTCACATGTCTCAGTTTGGCTATAAAGTAAGAAAGGGGGTATTTGGAGATGGCAGCGAGGTAGGTGGAAACAAAGTCCACTTCCTCCAGAGCACAAGTGAAAAGCCCCACAGAGGGGAGCAGCAGTCCCCGGAAAGACTTGACTCAGTGAGGGGCTGAAATACCCTGAAGGGGCACTGAGAGACCCTAGCGTCTAGGACAGCAAAGAGCAAGAAGGTGGTGTGTGAGTTGCCCCTAACTGGTGCACTTCAAGGACAGCACAATTGGTGCATTAAAGGCCTAGGCTGGGTGAGAAGGGCACTGAGGAACTGGGCTGGAGGCTGGACAACAGTAAACAGTGAACATCAGGAAGGGAGAAAAGTGAAACAAACCCCTCCTCAGCCTGACTCAGCCAGGAAGACCAGCAGCAGAACTGGCCTGACTGGTTTGAAGCCCAGAGAAGGCTTTTTTAAAAATTTCTTCTTCCTTTCTGTCCTTCTTTCTTTATTTTTTTCCTTCTTCCTTCCTTTCCTTTTTTATTCCTTCTCCCTTCCTTCCTTCCCCTTTTTCCTGTTCTTTTCTCAAAGGTGAAACAATAATACCTGGAATGGAGAAAACACCAGAGTTAGACCCAAACAGGACTCATCCCAACAACAGAGACAGTGAGACAAATTTCACTTTGCTACTACAGAAAACTTGCAAGGTGGGAGCAGTGAACATAGGTACACCTGCTGGAAGAGGAAACCCACCAACAAAGAAAACACCAACAGATAACAATGGAAAAAGGTGAAGGAGGGAGTGGAAGACAACTAACCTGCAACCAGGACCAATCTGTAATGACAACTAAAAGGCGGAGAAATTACACACAACGACAACAACAAAAAAACTGAACAAGAGTGAGAGAGAAGCCTCAAAACTTTGTACACATAAGAATCAGCTTCAACACAACCCATCCACACCTGCACAACAGAATACAAAATATGGTGGATAGAGTGATTCTCAGTTAACCAAATGGAGGGAAGGGCCCAACAAAGAAAGACCCAACAACAATCAAAACACAAAGGCAAACACAGAGCCAACTTAAATGACAGCCCAAGACCAGTGAGCTCAGGAGATTAAGGAGACTGTACCGCTGAGTCTCACAGGTATTCTACCATAGAAGTTCACACCATAAATCCAGGGAGCCAGAACAGATCAATTTAAGAAGCAAAGGCTAACAAGAAGATTCTCACAAACAATGGGAAGACAAAGAAACAATCCCCAAATGAAAGGAAATGAGGAAGCCTCAGAAAGGATGCTAAATGAAACAGAGGAAAGTCAACTATCAGATATTAAGTTCAAAGGTATGGTTATCAGGAAGCTCAATGAGCTCACAGAGAATTACCAGAAACTACAGGGAAATTACAATGAACTCACTTCAAACTATATCAACATGAAAAAGAAAAGAGAAATTATCAAAAAAAAGGCAAGAGGAAATGAAGAATACAATTTCTGAACTGAAGAACACAGTAGAAGGAAACAAAAGCAGTCTCAATGAAGCAGAAGATCAGATCAGTGAGATGGAGGACAAAGTAGAAAAGAAAACCCAGAAAGAGCAAGAAAAGAAAAAGAGGATCGCAAAGAATGAAGAGGGATTAAGGGAAATGCAGGACAACATGAAACACAATACTATCGGTATAATAGGGATACCAGAGGAGAAGAAGAGCTAGGGATAGAAAACCTATTTGAAAAAGTAATGAGGGAAAACTCCCATAATTTGATGAGTGAAAAAGTCACACAAATCTAGGGAACAAAGAGAGTCCCAATGAAGTAGAACCCAAAGAGGCCTACATAAAACATATCATAACTAAAATGGCAAAATTCCAAGACAAACAAAAGAGTCCTAAAGGCAGCAAGGGAGAAACAAGAAGTAAAATACAAGAAAGCACTGATAAGTTTAGCAGCTGATTTCTCAATAGAAACATTCCAAGCCAGAAGAGAATGGCAAGAAATATTCCAAATAATGAGAACCAAAGGCTTGCACCAAGGCTACTTTACCTAGCAAGTCTCTCAATCAAGATGGAAGGCCAAATAAGGAGGTTGCCAGACAAAAGAAGTATAAAAGAATACTCCTCCACCAAACCAACTCTGCAAGAGAGGCTAAAGGAACTGCTTTAAGAAAAGGAAGGAAAAGAGAGAGAGAGAGAGAACACAGGTACGAAAAAATGGAAATGAATAAATACTTATCAGTAATCACCTTAAATGCAAGTGGATTAAATGCTTCAGTGAAAAGACATAGAATAGCTGAATGGATAAGAAAGCATGACCCACACATATCCTGCCTACAAGAGACCCACCTCAGGACAAAAGACCTACACAGTCTGAAAGTGAACGTCTGGAAACAAACTTTCCAAGCAAACAGATAGGAAAAAAATGCTGGAGTAGCAACACTCATATCAGAAAAAAAATAGACTTCAAAAAAAAAAAAAAGGCCATAAAGAGATACCCAAAAGGTCACTTCATAATACTCAAGGGAAGAATCCACCAAGAACACATCAACATTGTAAAAAGATATGCACCCAACGTAGGAGCACCCAAATATATAAAGGAACTCATAGAGGACATCAAGAAAGATGTTGACAGCAACACAATT
Organism: Phyllostomus discolor; assembly: GCF_004126475.2. Taxonomy (NCBI): domain Eukaryota; kingdom Metazoa; phylum Chordata; class Mammalia; order Chiroptera; family Phyllostomidae; genus Phyllostomus; species Phyllostomus discolor. Next base: position 105,394,613 of record NC_040907.2, read on the forward strand.
ATAGTGGAGAATTTTAACACCCTACTGTCAAAAATGGACAGATCTTCTAAACAAAATATCAACAAAGATAGTGTGGCATTAAACAATGCCCTAGATAAAATGGACTTAAGTGATATATATAAAGCCTTTCATCCTAAAGAAGCTAAAATACACATTCTTTTCAAATGCTCATGGAACATTTTCAAAGATAGACCACATGATAGATCACAAAACAAGCCTCAACGAATTCAAGAAAATTGAAATCATATCAAGTATTTTCTCTGACAACAAGAGACTGAAACTAGAAACCTATCTCAAGGGAAAAAACCCAAAACACTCAAAATCATAAAGATTGAATACCATGCTATTAAACAATGAATGAGTCAAGAATTGAATTAGAGGAGAAATAAAAAAGTTTCTGGAATAAAATAAAAATGGACTCACTATAACTCAAAATTATGGGACACAGTGAAAGCAGTCTTGAGAGGGAAGTTCATAGCGATACAGGCCTACCTAAAAAGGATAGAAACGTTTCAAACAAACAACATAACGCTACACATACAGGAACTTGAGGAACAACAACAAAGATAGCCCAGAGCATGTAGAAGAAAGAAAGTAACCAAGGTCAGAGCAGAATTAAATGACATAGAGAATAAAAGTACAATTCTAAGGAACAATGAATCCAAGAGCTGGTTCTTTGAAAAGATGAAAAAAAAATTGATAAGCCTTTAAGAAGGCTCATCAACAAAAACAGAGAGGACCCAAATAAACACAATCACAAATGAAAGAGGAGAGATTACAACTGATATCACAGAAATACAAAGGATTATAAGAAATTACTGCAAAGAACTATATGCTGAGAAATTTCAAAACCTAGGTGAAATGGACAAAGTTCTAAAAAAATATAATCTTCCAAAACTCAATGAAGAAGAAGCAGAAAGCCTGAAAAGACCAATAACAGCAAAAGAAATTGAAGCAGTAATAAAAAAACTCCCAGCACACAAAAGCCCTGGACCAGATTGTTTCATGGGAGTATTCTACAAAGCATTTAAGGAAGAGTTACCCTCTATCCCTCACAGACTATTCCAAAACATCCAAGAAGATGGAAGACTCCCAAACTCTTTTTATGAAGTCAGCATCACCCTAATCACAAAACCAGAAAAACACACAACAAAGAAAAAAATAAAACTACAGACCAATATTGCTGATGAACATAGATGCTAAAATCCTCAACAAAATATTGACAAACTGCATCCAACAAATCATTAAAAAAACATACAGCATGACCAATTGGGATTTATCCCAGGAGACAATGATGCTACAACATTCACAAATCAATAAATGTAATACATCACATAAACAAAAGCAAAGACAAAAATCAAATGATCATATCAACAGATGCCCAAAAAGCATTTTGAAAAGGTAAACCATCCATATATGATAAAAACACTCAGCAAAGTGGGAATAGGCGGAGCATTCCTCAACATAATAAAGGCTATATATAAGAGACCAACAGCCAACATCAATGGGAAAAAACAAAAAACTTTTCCACTGAGATCAGGGACAATAAAAGGTTGTCCACTTTCACCACTTCTATTCAATATTGTATTAGAAGTTTTAGCCATAGTGATCAGACAAGAAAAGGAAATAAAAGGCATACAAATCAGAAAGGAGGAAACAAAAGAGTTATTGTTTTCAGATGGCATGATCATGCACATAGAAAATCCTATGGACTGCACCAAAAAACTGCTTAACCTAATAAATAAATCTGGCAAAACAGCAGGATACAAAGTCAATATCCAAAAGTCAAAGGCATTTTGTACACCAGTGATGAAATATCAGAAGCAAAAATTAAGAAAAAATCCTATTTGATATAACAACAAGAAAAATAAAATACCTAGGAATAAACCTAATAAAGGAGGTAAAAAGGCCTGTATTCAGAAAACTACACAACACTGAAGAAAGAAATCAAAGTAGACACAAACAAATGGAACCATATACTGTGTTCATGGACTGGAAGAATTAACATCATCAAAATGTTGATCTACACAAAGCAATTTATAGATTCAATACAATAACTATTAAAATACCAATGGTATACTTCACAGATATAGAACAAACACTTCAAAAATTTCTATGGAACCATAAACAACCCCAAAGAGCTGCAGCAATTTTGAGAAAGAAGAGCAAAGTAGGAGGAATCACAATACCTGGTATAAAACTCTATTACAAGACCACTGTAATCAAAACAGACTGGTAGTGCCATAAAAACAGACAGATGGACCAAAGGAACAGAGCAGAGAGCCCAGAAATAAACCCAAGTCTCTACAGTCAATTAATATTTGACAAAGTGGGGAGCAACATAAAATGGAGTAAAAATAGCCTCTTCAACAAATGGTGTTGAGAGAGCTGGATAGCTACATGAAAAAAAATGGTACTTGAGCACCAACTTATACCATACACAAAAATAAATTCCAGGTTGGTAAAATATTTAAATAGAAGGCATGACACCATTAAAGTCCTAGAGGAAAAGCTAGGCAGGGAAATCTCAGATATTTCACACGGCAACATTTTTACTGATATGTCCCCTAGAGCAAGCGACAAACGGATAGAATAAATAAATGGATCTTGTCAAAATAAAAAGCTTCTGCATGGCTAAGGAAAACAGTATCAAAATAAAAAGATAACTAACTGTATGGGAAAACATATTTGCCAATGACACATCATACAAGGGTTTAATCTCCAAAATATATGAGGAACTCACACAACTCCACCTTAAGCAGAAAAGCAACCCAATTGAAAAATGGGCAAAGGACTTAAATGGACAGTTCTTTAAGGAGGACATACAGGGTCCAGAGACACATGAAAAGATGCTCATTACTGCTAGCTATCAGACAGATGCACATTAAAACCACAATGAGACATGACTTTACACCAGTTAGAATGGCCTTCATAAACAAAGCAACAAATAACAAGTGTTGGAGAGGTTGTGGACAAAAGGGAACCCTAGTGCACTGTTGGTGGGATTGCAGACTGGTACAACCACTGGTACAACCACTGGAAAACGGTATGGAATTTTCTCAGAAAACTAAAAATGGATATGAATTTTGAAACATCAATTCCACTGCTAGGATTATATCCTAAGAACCCTGAAACACCAATCCAAAATTACCTATGCACCCCAATGCACCCCAATGTTCATAGCATCACAATTTACAATAGCCAAGTGTTGGAAGCAACCTAGATGAACATCAGTAAATGAATGGATCAAAACACTATGGTCCATTTACACAATGGACCATAATGCAGCAGAAAGAAACAAGGAGCTCCTACCCTATGCAACAGCATGGATGGAACTGGAATGCATTATGCTAAGTGAAATAAGCCAGGTGGTGAAAGACAGATGCCATATGATCTCACCTTTAACAGGAACCTAATCAACAAAACAAATGGACAAACAAGCAAAATATAACCAAAGACACTGAAATAGAGAACAGGCTGACAGTGACCAGAGGGGAGAGTGGAGGGAATTTCAGGGGGAAAGGGTGAACAGTTTGCACGCAAAAATATAAAGGACACATTGACAATAACAAGGGAGGTGGAAATGGGAGGGATGTGGGGAGGGCTGTGGAGGGTGGCCTGGGATGGGAATAAAAGGCAGAAAATTGTACTTGAACAACAATTAAAATAAAAATAAAATTTTAAAAAATAAAGTAAGGAAGGGCATGTGGCCATGCTTGTAGAAAATTATCAAGACTATCTGGGAGTATGGCTTTCATGTTGAAGGTTCTCTTTGGGACAGGAGGTCCCTTCAATGCTTCTGAGTGGAGATTCAGCCTTAGTCCCCAATCCTATCAGGAAAGAAGGTTTACTTCTCACCCACCCAGAGAAGGTTTGTTGCAATTGCAAGACAACTTGCAATTTTTCTCTTCCATGCCCACTCCTTCATGAACTTTCAGGCAACTGTGCACTTGTTCATGTTGTTTTTTAGTCTGATACATCCATCCTGCATGTGTCATTGGCAAACCCCCATCTGATATCAAGATTCATTTTCAGGGACATCTCCTCAGTGGATTGTCTTTGACCCAATCTAGTAACTCCTCTGTACCTGCCTTTTTCCCTTTCAGTTGGTGAAAGCATTAGACAGAAGTCTTGGTCATCTCTTGAGCAAAGGGCTTTGTATCTATTGCACTCATTAGATTGCAAATTTTCAACCCAGACTCTTCTTTCATTGAATGATTTTTTTTGGATGGATTAACTGGTAGGATGGGACTGGTTTGCCTCTGCTGAAGGACAGAGGGCTTCACACTGAATGGCATCTCTCTCCCAGGTCCACAGGTCGAGAGGTAGTGTTATGGCAGCTGCCTGGAGCAATGATGGTGCTGTCTCAGGAACATGCACCCTTTCTCTGCTCTCTCTAGGATGCCAGAGAGATGCATAGCAGGGACAAAATGAGGATCATTTGGCATGTTTCCTAGCCAGGGTTTATGAAAGGAAAAGTCATTTTTATTGCATTTATTTAAAGAAGGAGTTATAGGCACTTCACCTAGTGTGTACTTCAGAACAGCTGTTCAGTAGTACCAAGGAGACAGATGAATGACTTGTTTCAAGCCAAAGAATCCAAAGCAATAGACACAATGGTGTCTCTCATGACACACAGAATTTCTGGAGCCAGGAAATTTCCTACCAAATTCCCTGTCTAAGTTGTAATATTTTTTTTTCATTTTACCCTGATTCCTTACTTAGCAAGGAATATTTCCTGGCGCTGTTTCTGAGCTTGGTTCAGGGCTTGGACTGGAGGCTGCAACTCAGAGATGCATCAGATGGGAACTGTGATATTGGAATGAATTTTTCCACTGTGAGAGAGAGGACAGGGCAGGAGGTTTATTTGCAAGTCACAGATACAGATTTTGGCTAGTTTTAGCAGCAAAATAATGTATTGGATGTGTATAGGAACACTCCCAGAATTCATGGGAAACCTGGCAAACAAAACTTGGGTAACTAACTAGAACCAAGAGAGGACAGATAATAGAATACACAGGCAAGACCAGCCAATGGAGCATGATATCCTTGGGCTGATATCCTTGGGCCTTTGGCTGTCCTGAATATTTTCTGAAGTGTCTCTGAATGTGTGTGTCATTCTCTCTAGCTTCAAGATACTAAATTGGAGCACATATTAGCCAAATCCAGGTCACCTACCTGAACAAGAAAAAGTAGTTGGTCTTTTGGGTTTGTTAGAGGGTGACAGGTAGGAGAGACCCTGTCCACAGCTAGCATTTCCATCAATATTTCTTGCTTTATAAATGATCTTCTGGTTATAGAAGAGGGGCATCTGGGATCTTTGGAGGTAAGGGTAATGTTCTATTTCTTGAGCTAGATGTGAATTTCAGTAGGATAATATCCAAATCAGTACAGTGTGATAAATAAATGCATTACATCTCAGTGTCACTAGAAATATACCTTGATAAGCCTTGGATACAAGCTGTAGGATGTTCATTTGCAAATTCCAGATCCTGGAGATACTTGCCTTATACAGATGTTTTTGTTTTGAATCTTTTATTTTCCAATGGCTTCATTTTAAATTCAAATTTAAAGTTCCCAGTGATCAGGTCATCTGTTTTTTCTGGATACTGTTAAAGCAAAGTTTGCTCAAGTCTTGCAAAGAAATACTTTGACCTGGCAGTAACTGTAAAAACACATTTCTCTCCAAAAAACTAGTCATGTCTCTGGGTTTTCTAGCCAAGTTACAAGAATTTGGAGTCCAAAAAAACAAGATGGCTGTCTCAATCTGTCTAGTTATATCTTTTCTCAAATTACAACTGAGTAAAAGGTAAAAGATAGAAAATTGTACTTCAACAACAATTAAAATAAAAAATATTTTAAAAATTCACAACTGAACCACAAAGCTAGTCTGAAGAGTAAATGATAACTGGAAAGCTTTTCATGTTGTTCTCATCTTCTTTCACATATGCTTGATGAGCCTCCTCAAGAATGCATATCTGATTAATGTTAGAAGAATTTTCAGTGTCACTCATTGTTTTTGTTAACTATAGTTTATTTTTTTCCTGGGTAGCCACACTTACAATCTGAGCTGAACATCATTAGAATTGTAGTTGCTGCTACAAATATTCACTTATTCAATACATAACTTTTTAGTCTTTACTACATGCCATAGCCAAGGGGATGAGAAGAAGTTAGACCTGATCATTTCCTAAAAACTCTCTGAGGTAGAGGATAGATCACCAAAGGGTAACTAGAATTCAGAGTAGTAAGTGCTCTAAGTGAGTTGATTACAAGGTACCACAGGAATACATGCAGAGTGTCTCTATTTCAGCCTTGGAAATTGAGGCAAGTAGCCTAGTCTGGGGCAATGAAAGTATGGATAGCAAATAACAGAAGCATGGGAGAAGATTTAAAGTTCATAATTGCTTAAACCTCAACAGGGAAACATTGTTTGGGCTGTCTTGCAGAGGAGATTCAGAAGATTGAGATATGTACAGAAGCAGGACAGGGAAGAGAATAAGTTTAGTTCTAAAAATACTGTTTTATTGTTGTTGTTATTGTTGTTGCTGCTGAAGGAATAATTTTCAAGGACTTTCCAATTAAGAACTTAAATCCTCACAGTGCCAGGAGGGAGATTTACATTTCAAAGTATATGCGAGTACACTCATCAGAGTACACATGATCCACAAATAGATGAGTGCATTCAAAGAGACTAAGTCTACTGAGACAAAGGTTCATTCTGAGGCAGGACCAAACATAAACCTATTGCTAAACAGGTGGCTTGGGGAAGAAAAGCCTTCCAGGGAGACAGAGAGGAATTAGTCGCCAGAAGAAAGTCAGTATCAGAACTTACAGATCCCTGGTAAATCTCTATTCACAGAATGTGGTGGCTATTTGATTGGATTTGGAGCTCATATAAATTCAGATGAGCACAAAAATTGGGGAAGGAAACCTACTCCAAGGACATTATTGAACCAGTACCAAACTGATGGCAACATATCAGCTACCTAAGGCTGTAATTCTATTTAGAGAAAACTAGTACCTGGCTGGGAAGTTAAAAGGAAATTCTGGAAAACTAGACTACCATAGGAGACTTTGAAAAGCTCTGACATATTCCTGGGGATCCAAAAGGCTATAAACATGGAAAAGGCTATGCATATGCATAAAAAAGACATGAAAAGTCATCAGTTCCATTTACCAAAAGATTATCAGGCATTCAATGATGCAAGAAAGTATTCCATTTACACAGGGAAAAAATATGGCATCAGAAATTATCCTTATGGGAGCATACTGTTTGTACTTTCTATGCAATAACTTTAAATCAGTTCTTATAAATATGTTCAAATAACTAAAAGAAAATATGTTCAAGGAATTAAAATAAAGCATAAAATAATGTCTCATTAAATATATAATGTCAATGAAGAGAAAAATTACATATGTAAAAAAATTTTAAAGAAATTATTTGGGCTTAAAGTAAAAAGCAAACACTAGAAGAACCCATGGATTTAAAGATAAAATAAAGATTACTCAGTCTGAGGAGCATGTAGACCAAATAATAAATGAAAGTTATAGGGCCTCAGAGGTTTGTGGGTCACCAGCAAAAATACCAACATATAAATAATGTGAGTCCAGGGAGCAATGAGAAGAGAACAAAAAACCTAACAAAATAATGTCTGAAAGCTTCACACATTTGATAAAAACATAATTATACAAATCCCAGTAAAATAAACTCCAGAAGTTTCACACATAGATATAATACAGACAAAATGAAGAAATTCAAAGACAGGGATTTTTAAAAATGTACTGGGGTGGATTTTGTTAATAAAATTATATATTTCAAGTCTGCAAATCTATAATACATCATCTGTATGTTACATTTTATACCCACCACCCAAAATCTAATATCCTGCAACCACCATATATTTAATTCCCTTTATTATTTTAATGTACCCTCCTACCTGCTTCCCTTCTGGTCACTACCATTCTGTTGTCTGTATTTATGAGATTGTTTTGTTGTTGTTGCTTTCTGTTTTATGTTCCAGATATGAATGAAATCTTATGGTTCTTGGTCTTTTCTGACTAATTTCTCTTAACATGGTACTCTCATGATCTATCCATGTTATTGTAACTGGTAGTATTTCATCCTTTCTTATGGCTGAGTAGTATTCCAGTGTATATATGTACCACATTCTCTTTATCCAATCATCCATCAAAAAACACAAGTTATTTTCATATCTTGGCTATTATAAATATAATGTTTCAGTGAACATAGTGGCACATATATCTTTACAAATAAATGTTTGCAATTTTTTCCTGGGTCTTATGGTAATTCCATTCTTAATTTTTCAGTAATACCTATACTGTTTTCCATAGTGATTGTGCCAATTTACATTCTCACCAGCAGCATACAATGGTTCCCTTTTCTCACATCTTCTTCAATGCTTGCTATTTCTTGTGTTATTGGCAATAGCCATTATAACATGTGTGAGGCAGTATCTCAGTTTAGCTTTGATTTGTATTTCACTCTTAGCTAGTAGTGTTGAACATTTTCTAATATGTCTGTTGGCTGTTTGTATCTCTTTTTGGGAAAAGTGTCTTCTAGGGCCCTCTGCCCATTTCTTTATTGGATTGTTTGCTTTTTGTTGTTGAGTTGTGTGAGTTCTTTATATATTTTGGATATTAGTCCCTTACCAAAGGTGTTGTTTACAAATATATTCTTCCATTTCATTGTCTTTTTGTTTTGTTGGTGGTTTCTTTTGTTTTGCAGAACCTATTTAATTTAATGTAGTCTCACTTATTAAATTTTTTTCTTTTACTTCCTTTGCCTTTAGGGTCAAATTCATAAAAGTCACCTGACACCAAGTCAATGAGTTTAATATCCATGGTTTTTTTCTATAAATTTTTTTGTTTGAGGTCTTATATTTATATCCATTGTGTGTGTGTGTGTGTGTGTGTGTGTGGACTAAGATAGCAGTCTAGTTTCATTCTTTTCTCTCTTTTTAATTTTTTTAAAAAATTTTATTTTAATTGTTCAAGTACAATTTTCTGCCTTTTACCCCCATCCCAGCCCACCCTCCACAGCCCTCCCCACATCCCTCCCATTTCCACCTCCCTTGTTATTGTCAATGTGTCCTTTATATTTTTGCGTGCAAACTGTTCACCCTTTCCCCCTGAAATTCCCTCCACTCTCCCCTCTGGTCACTGTCAGCCTGTTCTCTATTTCAGTGTCTTTGGTTATATTTTGCTTGTTTGTCCATTTGTTTTGTTGATTAGGTTCCTGTTAAAGGTGAGATCATATGGCATCTGTCTTTCACCACCTGGCTTATTTCATTCAGCATAATGCTTTCCAGTTCCATCAATGCTGTTGCAAAGGGTAGGAGCTCCTTGTTTCTTTCTGCTGCATGTAATTCCATTGTGTAAATAGACCATAGTGTTTTGATCCATTCATTTACTGATGTTCATCTAGGTTGCTTCCAACACTTGGCTATTGTAAATTGTGGTGCTATGAACATTGGGGTGCATAGGTAATTTTGGATTGGTGTTTCAGGGTTCTTAGGGTATAACCCGACCAGTGGAATTGATGGTTCAAAATGCAGATCCATTTTTAGTTTTCTGAGAAAATTCCATACTGTTTGCTATAGTGAAACAGACAGATAGACCAATGGAACAGAACTCAGAGCCCAGAAATAAACCTAAGTCTCCATGGTCAATTAATATTCTACAAGGGGAGCAGCAAGATAAAATGGAGTGAAAATAGCCTCTTCAACAAATGGTGTTGAGAGAGCTGGACATGCAAAAAAATGACACTTGAATACCAACTTACACCATACACAAAAATAAGTTCAAGATGGGTAAAAAATTTAAATAAAACTTGTGACACTATTGAAGTCCTAGAGGAGAACATAAGCAGGGCAATCTCAGATATTCCACACAGCAATATTTCCACCGATATGTTCCCTAGAGCAAGGGACATAAAGGAAAGAATAAACAAATGGGATCTCATCAAAATAAAAAGCTTCTGCATGGCTAAAGAAAACACTATTAAAATAAAAAAAAAGAACCAACTGTATGGGAAAATTATTTGCTAATGATACCTCAGACAAGGGTTTAATCCCCAAAATATATAAAGAACTCACACAACTCCACTCTATGACAAGCAAACCAATTAAAAATAGCCAAAGGACTTGAACAGACACTTCTCCAAGGAGGACACACAGAGGGTACAGAGACATATAAAAAGATGTTCAGTATCACTAGCTATCAGAGAGATGCAAATTAAAACTGCAGTGAGATACCACTTCACACCAGTCAGAATGGCTATCATAAACAAAGAAACAAACAACAAGTGTTGGAGAGGTTGTGGAGAAAAGCGAACCCTAGTACACTGTTGATGGGATTGCAGACTAGCTTCATTCTTTTCGATACAGCTTTCCAATTTTCACAGCACCATTTATTTTTCCTTGTTTAATTATATTTTATTGATTATGTTGCTACAGTTTTTCCAATATTTCCTCCTTTGTTTCTCTCCACACAAAACCCTCCACTCTCTCAGGCAACCCCCACATGGCTGTTCATGGCTGTGGTTCATGCATATAAGTTCTTTGGCTACTTTATTTCCTATATTGTACTTTACATCCACATGGCTATTCTGTAACTACCTATTTGTACTTCTTAATCCCCTCACCACTTCACCTATTTTCCCACACCTCCTCCCATCTGGAAACCATCAAAATGCTCTCTGTATCCATGGTTCTGTCTTTTTTCTTGTTCTCTTAGTTCGTTTTTAGATTCAGCTTTTCATTGATATGTATTTATTGCCATTTTATTGTTCATAGTTTTGTTCTTTTTCTTAAATATGTCCCTTTAACATTTCATTTAATAATGGTTTGACAATTATAAACTGTTAGTTTTTACTTGTCTGAGAAGTTCTTTATCTGGCCTTCAATTATAAATGATATCTTTGCTGGATAGAGCAATTTTGGCCATAGGTCACTACTTTTCATGACTTTGAGTATTTCATGCCAATCCCCTCTAGCCTGCAAAGTTTCTTTTGAGGTATAAGCTGACAGTCTTATGGAAACTCTCCTGAAGGTATCTAACTTCTTTTCTCTTGCTGCTTTTAAGATGTTCTCTTTACCTTTAACCTTTGGCATTTTAATTATGATGTGTCTTGGAGTGGGTCTCTGCATTCATTTTATCTGGGACTCTTCTGTACTTCCTGAACTTGCATGTCTATTTCCTTCACCAAATTAAGGAAGTTTTCCTTCATTATTTTTTCAAATAGATTTCTAGTTGCTTACTCTTTCTTTTCTCCTGGTAGTGCTATGATGCAAAAGTTGGAATACTTGAAATTGTCCCAGAGGCTGCTTATGCTATCTTTGTTTTTTTTTTTGTTTTGTTTTTTCTTTTTTTTTTTTGTAATTCTTATTGATTGTATTTTGCTTCCTTATGTTCCAAATCACTAATTTGATTCTCAGCTTCATCCACTCCACTGTTATTTCCCTGTAAAGTGTTCTTTATTTCAATTAGTGTATCCTTCATTTCTGATTGGATTATTTTTTATGCTTTTGTGGTCCTCACTAAGTTCCTTGAGCATCCTTTTAACAAGTGTCTTGAACTCTGCATCTGATAGATTATCTCCTTTTCATTTAGTTTTTTTCCTGGAGTTTTGATCTGTTCTTTCATTTGGGCTATGTTTCTTTGTCTCCTTATTTTGTCAACTTCCCTTTATTTGTTTCTGTGTATTAGGTAGGGTTGCTATGACTGCCTGTCTTGGTAGCATGCCTTAATGTAGCAGGTATCCTGTACGGTTCAGTGGCACAGCCTTCCCTATTGCCCAAGCTGGATATTGAGGTTCACCCTTTGCTTGGGCTGAGCACATCCTTTTCTGGTAGTTGAGATTTGATTGCTGTTGGCAGGTCAATGGGAGGTATTTACTCAGGCCAGCCAGCTTCAAGGACTGGCGCTGACTGCTGACCACCAACCTCTGCCCTCTGTGGAGAATAATCTGTGCAGGGGCAGGGTAGTGGCACTCTAACATGGTCTTTAGCTATCCACTTGGTGCACAATCCCTGGATTTCCTGGGTGGTGCAGGCCAGGGTCAGGTGCCACCTGTATTTTGCCTGGGGCCACCTGCCTGGGTACAAAGCAATATAAGATGGCTGCTACTTTTACTGGGCTTGGAGATTCCAAGGAAGAGCCAAGTTGTAAATCTAGGCTGGCTGCTACTAGTGCCAGGCCTTGGACCACTTAGCAAGAAGTATGGGGGCTCGGGACTCAGACACTGGCTGTTGTTTTTTTAAAGGATTTAGAAAGTTGTGAAGCATGAGCTAAGACTGCAATTCATATGGAAAAGCCACTGTTAACTGCTTGGGTGGGTCTGTAATTTGGGTGGGTTGGAGCCTCAGGTGATGGCCAGAGTGGGACAAACAATGTTAGCCAGTTTGATGGAGTCTCTGATATGGCACCAGCCTGCCAGGTCTCTGGCTTTGTGGGTGGAAGTTTCAGAGAAGAGACAATGGCCTTTGCTCACTTTTATGTCTGGAAGAAAGCTGTCCCCCAGTTCTCACCTTGATGCCAGATACTTCATTTCCCCTTTATTCCACTAGTACCTTTCAGGCTGCTACCCTACTGCTAGAACTCAGAGGGATTGAGTCTGAGTAAGTCCATGTGAGGGTTCTTTAAGAGGAACTGCTTGGGACTCCAGAAGTTTCTGCCACTGACTTCAGTCCTTGCTCATTTTTGCAGCCAGAAATTATGGGGATTTATCTTCCTGACACTGGAACTCTTAAATTGGGGGTGTGGTGTGGGGCTGGGATTCCTTTCCACTGAGATATCCCTCCCAAATTTGTATCCACCACATGTGCATGTGGGACAAGTCCATTCTGTGTTTCTCCCCCTTCTGTTGGTCTGGATGGATGTGGTTTCCTGAATTCCATAGTTGTCGACTTCCATCCAACTTGATTTCTGACAGTTCTGAGTGTTGGTTGTCTTATATTTTGTTTGTAATTGTGATGTCCCAGCACCATTTATTGAAGAGGATTTTTTCCCTTCCATTGTATATTTTTGGCTCTTTTGTCAAAATTTTGCTCTGGACTCATATACATATACATGTAGGTTTACTTCTGGGCTCCCAACATTGTTCCTTGGATCTGTGCGTCTGTTCTTCTGTCAGTACAATACTACTTTGATTATTGTAGCTTTGTAGTGTAATTTGGGGGTAAAACACCTATAGCTTTGTTCATTTGTCTTAGAATTGCTTTGGCTATTTGGGATATTTTATTAATTTCATATAAATTTTATAATTATTTCTTTTATTTCTTTTTTTTCTTTTTTTGTTATATTTTAATCATTGTTCAAATACAATTTTCTCCTTTTTAATCCCAATTCTTCCCCCCTCCCACCCTCCCCACTTCCCTCCCATTACCACCCTCCCCTTAGTTTATGACCATGGGCCCTTTAAGTTTGTTCCTGTGAGCCCTTCCTACTGACCCCTTAAATTCCCTCTTCTCTCCCCTCCCGTCACAGTGAGCCTGTCCTCTATTTCAGTGTCTTTGGTTATATTTTGCTTGCTTCTTTGTTTTGTTATTTAGGTTCCTGTTAAAGGTGACATCATATGGTATTTGTCTTTCACTGCCTGGCTTGTTTCGCTAAGCATAATGTTTTCCAGCTCCATCCATGCTGTTGCAAAGGGTAGGAGCTCCTTCTTTCTTTCTGCTGCATAGAATTCCATTGTGTAAATGTACCATAGTTTCTTGATCCATTCATTTACTGATGGGCATCTTGGTTGCTTCCAGCATCTAGCTATTGTAAATTGTGCTGCTATGAACATTGGGATGCATAGGTTCTTTTGAATTGGTGTTTTAGTATTCTTAGGATAGAGTCCCAGCAGTGGAATTGCTGGGTCAAAAGGCAGATCCATTTTTAGTTTCCTGAGGAAGTTCCATACTGCTTTCCATAGTGGTTGTACCAGTCTGCAGTCCCACCAGCAGTGCACTAGGGTCCCCTTTTCTCCACAACCTCTCCAACACTTGTTGTTTGTTGCTTTGTTTATGATGGCCATTCTGACTGGTGTGAAGTGGTATCTCATTGTGGTTTTAATTTGCATCTCTCTGATAGCTAGCGATATTGAACATCGTTTCATGTGTTTTTGGATTTTCTGTATGTCCTCCTTGGAGAAGTGTCTGTTCAAGTCCTTTGCCCACTTTTTAATTGGATTTCTTGTCTTCTTAGAGTGCAGTCATGTAAGTTCTTTATATATTTTGGAGATTAAACCCTTGTCTGAGGTATCATTGGCAAATATGTTTTCCCATACAGTTGGTTCTCTTTTAATTTTGATACTGTTTTCTTTAGCTGTGCAGAAGCTTTTAATTTTGATGAGGTCCCATTTGTTTATTCTTTCCTTTATGTCCCTTGCTCTAGGGGACACGTCAGTAAAAAAGTTTCTTCGTGAAATATCTGAGATTTTCCTACCTACGTTCTCCTCTAGGACTTTAATGGTGTCACGTTTTATATTTAAGTCTTTTATCCACCTTGAATTTATTTTTGTAGATGGTGTAACTTGGTGCTCAAGTTTCATTTTTTTGCATGTGGCTGTCCAGTTCTCCCAACACCATTTGTTGAAGAGGCTATTTTTATCCCATTTTATGTTGCTGCCTCCTTTGTCAAATATTAATTGACCATAGAGACTTGGGGTTATTTCTGGGCTCTCTATTCTGTTCCATTGGTCTATGTGCCTGTTTTTATGCCAGTACCAAGTTGTTTTGATTACAGTGGCCTTGTAGTATAGTTTAGTGTCAGGTATTGTGATCCCTCCTACTTTACTCTTCTTTCTCAAAATTGCAGCAGCTATTCGGGGTCATTTATAATTCCATATAAATTGTTGAAGTGTTTGTTCTATGTCTGTGAAATATGCCATTGGTACTTTAATAGGAATTGCATTGAATGTGTAAATTGCTTTTGGTAGTATGGACATTTTAATGATATTAATGCTTCCAATCCATGAACACGGTATACGTTTCCATTTGTTTGTGTCTTCCTTGATTTCTTTCTTCAGTGTTGTGTAGTTTTCTGAATACAGGTCTTTTACCTCTTTGGTTAGGTTTATTCCTAGGTATTTTATTTTTCTTTTTGCTATTTCAAATGGGATTTTTTCCTTGATCTCTGTTTCTGCAGTTTCATTGTTGGTGTCCATAAATGCCTTTGATTTCTGGATATTGACTTTGTACCCCGCTGTTTTGCCAAATTCATTTATTAGGTCAAGCAGTTTTTTGGTAGAGTCTATGGGATTTTCTATGTATACTATCATGTCATCTGCAAACAGTGACAGTTTTGTTTCCTCCTTTCCGATTTGAATGCCTTTTATTTATTTTTCTTGTCTGATTGCTGTGGCTAAAACTTCCAGTACTATATTGAGCAGAAGTGGTGAAACTGGACAGCCTTGCCTTGTTCCTGATCTTAGTGGAAAAGAGTTTAATTTTTTCCCATTGAGTATTATGTTGGCTGTAGGTCTCTCATATATGGCCTTTATTATGTTGAGGAATGCTCCCTCTATTCCCACTTTACCAAGTGTTTTTATCATAAATGGGCACTGTACCTTATCAAATGCTTTTTCTGCATCTATTGATATGATCATCTGGTTTTTGTCTTTGCTTTTGTTTATGTAATGTCTTACACTTACTGACTTGCGAATATTGTACCAACCTTGCATCCCTGGAATGAATCCCACTTGGTCATGGTGTATGATCTTTTTAATGTATTGTTGGATGCGGTTTGCCAGTATTTTGTTGAGGATTTTAGCGTCAATGTTCATCAGTGATATTGGCCTGAAGTTTTCTTTCTTTGTTGTGTCTTTATCTGGTTTTGGAATTAGGAAGATGTTGGCCTCATAAAAAGAGTTTGGGAGACTCCCATCTTTTTGGATTTTTTGGAATAGTCTGTGAAGGATAGGGGTTAGCTTTTCCTTAAATGCTTTGTAGAATTCCCCTGGGAAAACATCTGGTCTAGGGCTTTTGTGTGTTGGGAGTTTTTTGATTACTGCTTCAATTTCTTTTGTTGTTATTGGTCTTTTCAGGCTTTCTGCTTCTTTTTCATTGAGTTTTGGAAGATTATATTTTTCTAGAAAGTTGTCCATTTCACCTAGGTTTTCAAATTTCTTGGCATACAGTTCTTTGTAGTAATCTCTTACAATCCTTTGTATTTCTGTGGTATCTGCTGTAATCTCTCCTCTTTCATTTCTGATTGTGTTTATTTCGGTCTTCTCTCTTTTTTTCTTGATGAGTCTGCTTAAAGGCTTGTCAATTTTGTTTATCTTTTCAAAGAACCAGCTCTTGGATTCATTGATCCTTAGAATTGTGCTTTTAGTCTCTACGTCATTTAATTCTGCTCTGATCTTGGTTATTTCTTTCCTTCTGCTTGCTCTGGGCTGCCTTTGTTGTTGTTCCTTGAGTTCTTGTAGACGCAGGGTTAGGTTGTTTCTTTGGAATGTTTCTAACCTTTTTGGGTGGGCCTGTATCGCTGTGAACTTCCTTCTCAGGACTGCCTTGGCTGTGTCCCATAAGTTTTGGGTTGTTGTGAGTTCGTTTTCATTTGTTTCCTGAAATATTTTGATTGCTTCCCTAATACCATTCTTGACCCATTCATTGTTTAGTAGCATGCTATTTAATCTCCATGATTTTGAGGGTTTTTGGTTTTTTTCTTTCAGGTTGGTTTCTAGCTTCAGTCCCTTGTGGTCTGAGAAAATGCTTGGTATGATTTCAATTTTCTTGAAATTCTTGAGGCTTGTTTTGTGACCTATCATGTGGTCTATCTTTGAGAATGTTCCATGTACATTTGAAAAGAATGTATATTTAGCTTCTTTTGGATGGAGGGCTCTGTATATATCAGTAAAGTCCATTTCATCAAGGGTATTGTTCAATGCCACCATATGTTGTTGAGATTTTGTTTAGAAGATCTGTCCATTTTTGCTAGTGGGGTGTTAAAATCTCCCACTATAATTGTGTTGCTGTCCATTTCTTTCTTGAAGTCCTCTATGATTTTCTTTATGTATTTGTGTGCTCCTATGTTGAGTGCATATATATTTACAATATTTATGTCTTCTTGATGTATTCTTCCCTTGAGTATTATGAAGCGACCTTCTGGGTCTCTCTTTATGGACTTTTTTTGGAAATCTATTTTGTCTGATATGAATATTGCTACCCCGGCTTTTTTTCCCTATCCTTTTGCTTGGAAGATTTGTTTCCAGCCCTTCACTTTCAGCCTGTGTAGGCCTTTTATCCTAAGGTGGGTCTCTTGTAGACATCAGATATGTGGGTCATTTTTTCTTATCCAATCAGCTATTCTATGTCTTTTGATTGGCACATTTAATCCATTTACGTTTAAGGTTATTATTGATAGGTACTTATTCATTGTCTTTTATGTACGTGTGTTCCTCTCTCTCTCTCTCTCTCTCTTTCTCTTCCCTCCCTTTCTTAAAGCAGTCCTTTTAGAATCTCTTGCAGAGCTGGTTTGGTCGAGGTGTATTCTTTTAGACTTCTTTTGTTTGGGAAGCTTCTTATTTGGCCTTCTATCTTGATTGAGAGCCTTGCTGGATATAGTAGCCTTGGTTACAGCCCTCTGGTTCTCATTACCTGGAATATTTCTTGCCATTCTCTTCTGGCTTGAAGTGTTTCCATTGAGAAGTCAGCTGTTAGCCTTATTGGGGCTCCCTTGTATGTTACTTCCTTTTTCTCCCTTGCTGCCTTTAAGATTCTCTCTTTGTCTTGAAATTTTGTCATTTTAATTATGATGTGCCTTGGGGTGGGTCTTTTTGGGTTCCTCTTGATTGGGACTCTCTGTGTTTCCTGGATTTGTGTGACTTTTTCTCTCATCAAATTAGGGAAGTTCTCCTTCATTACTTGTTCACTAGGTTTTCGATCCCTGGTTTTTCTTCTTCTCCTTCTGGTATCCCTATTATACGGATATTATTACGTTTCATATTGTCTTGCATTTCTCTTAATCCCTCTTCAATCTTTCTGAGCCTCTTTTCCTTTTCTTGCTCTTTCTGGATGCTGTTTTCTACTTTGTCCTCCAGTTGGCTAATCCGATCTTCTGCTTCATCAAGCCTGGTTTTCACTCCTTCTACTGTGTTCTTCAGTTCAGAAATTGTATTCTTCATTTCCTCTTGACCTTTGTTGAGAGTTTCTATTTCCTTTTTCATGTTTATATAGTTTTCAGTGAGATTGATGTAGTTTCCCTCTAATTTCTGAAAGCTCATTGTGAATTCATTGAACTTCCTGGTAATCATTGTTTTGAACTCACTATCTGATAGTTGAGTTGCCTCTATTTCATTTAGCATTTTTCCTGAGGCTTCCTCCTTTCCCTTCAATTGGGGGTTATTTCTTTGCTTCCTCATTGTTCGTGGGTTTCTTCTTTTTTCTTCTTGTTTGTTAATTTGATCTGTTCTAATTCCCTTTAATTATGGTGTGAACTTCTGTGGTTGAATATTTGTGAGATTCAGTGGTACAATCTCCTTCACGTATCCTGGTGCTCACAGCTTCCCCCTATTCTTTTTTGTGATCAGTTGGAGGAGTAAGGCAAAATGGTTTAAAACAGCAAGACAGTATACTATGATATTTACTTTAGCAGCCAGTAGAGAAGAGATGGGTTATCCTTTGGCTCCTTATAGTGTTAACCGTGTTCCTCCACCCCACTATCCACGTTTTAGAAAGGATGGAAAGAAGGTAAGACTCTTATTGGGGACGAGAGGATTATTAGTTGGAACTAGAAAGCTGTGAGGCTGTGGGAGGTCAGATTCTACGGTAGGATTGGACTAAAGATTAGTATATATGAGTCATGAGTAAAAGAATAGAGACAACCCCCACAATAGTATAGTTCAGAAAATTGCAAAGTGGGCTGAGATCAGGTAGGGGTATTGAGAAGCAATTACAATTATATAGACTAGGTCTTACTAGTAGTAATAGTAAAGTGACAGTCTTGTGGCAGAATCGATGAGGTCTAGATAACAAGAATAAAGAGTATAGAACCTTGAGAGGTTTATTAAAGGAACACAGATGAAGGATAGTAACTTATCAACACCTTGTGACTGAGATACCAGGGGGAACCTATCAAATGACAGTATAACCAGCCAAGCAAAGAAGATTATATAGAAAGAAAAAGAATACCAAAATAAAAAATGAATATTTTAGAAAAGAATATTAAAAACCAGCCAAGCAAAGAAGATTATATAGAAAGAAAAAGAATACCAAAATAAAAAATGAATATTTTAGAAAAGAATATTAAAATAAAAAATGTTGGAAGAGTGAGAAAAGGATAATACTAATTTACAGTAACTTGCCAGATTAAAAAAAAAAAAGGAAAGAAAAGCAGGAGATGGAGTGCAGGATAGATAAATTTGGAGTGGAAAGAATAATATTAGGATGGATGGGAGAGAAACATAAGGGATTGAGAGATAAAAATAATAGAAATTGAAAAATAAAATGTCACGTAAAACACAAGATAAAATCAATCAACCAACACCAGCCAGAGAAACCTAACAAAGCCAAAAAAAACCACAAAAAAAGAAACAAAAAAAAAACAGACAAAGAAACAAACAAAAACAAAAACAAAAACAAAAAAACCTCTTGTTGGTTTCTAACTGGCCAGACCAGTTTTTCTGATCTTGCTGGCTTCCAGTGGCTGAGGGACCTTTGAAATCCTTCTCTCTCTCCCAGCCAGACCTCAGCTGGTTTGTCAGGAAGCCTGGGCGCTGCCACGCGCACACACCGGCTCTCTGGATCTCACTCCCATGTTCTTCCGGACTCCGAGGTCCTGCAGGTTTCCAGCTCTATGATCCCAGGAGGCACCCGCAACGTTTTTGGATTCACTGTGCCCTCCCTGGGGATCGTAAAAGGGCGCTCCCCTCCCCCAAACTTTTGAAATTGGGGTCTAGGATCGCCCTAAGCGCCTCGCTGCGTCCCTTCCGGCATCAAAGCGTGCGAGAGTTAGCCATCCTGCCGGGGCGCTGGCCAAGCCGTTTCCATCTCAATGTTCCCGCCGAACCACACTGCGTCCGGGTGTGGGCGCCTTTCCCTGCTCCCTGGTGGGGCTGGCCTGAAATCTCTGAACCACCACTGTAGAAACGCACCAAGTGCCACTTCCCTCCAGGGATCGGGATCGCAGCTCGAGATTCAGGCCTCCCTATGGGGTGCGTTTCTATGGAGAGCGGAGAGCGGCCCGGAGCACGGCCCGGCTCTGTGCTCTCCACCAATTTGCACTTCCACCAGGCTAGGGTTACAGGCGCCCTTTCAGGCTGCCCCGGGTCCTGTCGGCTAGTGTCCCTCACTCCTCCCAGGCCTCTGGGCGGGTGTGTCCCTGGGATCTTTTTTCCCAGTCCACTGTTCCTTTTAGCAACGTTCTCCCCTGGAGTTGCTCACCCCCAGTATTCCGGGGAGGGAGCAGCGACTTCTCTCTCCCGGGCGCCCTGGGGCAGACCCCGGAGCACCCCGGGCGGGCCTGGGGTCTGCACACCCCTAGACCCCGCGCTGATCCCTAGGACCCCTCCGTCCTGTAGTAGACTTCTTACCGTCTGGTTTTCCAGTGATTGCAATAACTTTTGATGTCCTGCTTTCAAAAGTGATTCAGTAACCAAGTCCACTTGCTCTGTTTCTCCACCGATCCTCGAGTTTCTCTCCTCTTCACAGAAGCCGAGAAAAACGCTGCCTATAGTAAAGCCGCCATCTTAGACCCCTATTTCTTTTATTTCTTAAAAAATGCCATTGGGATTTTAATGGGTTTTACATTAAATCTGTATATTGCTTTAGGTGATATGGTCATTTTAACCATGCTGATTCTTCCAATCCATGAACATGGAATATTTTTCTATTTCTTTGTTCTTCAATGTTTTCAGTAATGTTTTATATTTCTCACTGTATAGGTTTTTCACATTCTTTTCTAAGTCGATTCTTAAGTACTTATTTTTGTTGCAATTGCAAGTGTAATTTTTTTATTTTATTTATTAATTTACATTGCTAGTATATAGGAACACAGTGGAGTCTTGTACATTGACTCTGCATCCTGCAACTTTATCATATTTGTTTATTGTCTACAATTGTGTTTTGGTAGAGTCTTTGGGGTCCCCTATATAAAAAAATCATTTAGGTTCTGTAACTGCTTCGTACCAGGCATCTATAGATTAAAGCATCTATAAAAATGACAATTTTACTTCTTAATCAACTCAATTTGGATGCCTTTGATGCATTTTTCGTGTCTGATTGCTCTAACTAGCACTTCCAGCATTATGCTAAATAACAACAGTGAGAGCGAGCATCTTCCTCTTGTTCTTGATCTTAGAGGACAAGTTTTCTTAAAGGGAAAGTTTTCAGTTTTGTTTTGTTTTTTACCATTAAATAAAATATTAGCTGAGGTTTGTCATAGATGTTTTTTATTATGTTGAGGTACATTTTTTCTATATCTATTTATTGAGTCTTAATTATAAATTGGTGTCTTATATTGGCAAATGCTTTTTCTGCATCTATTGATATGATCATATGACTTTTATTCTTTATTTTGTTAATGTGGTGTATCACATTGACTGAATTGCATATGTTTAACCATCCTTGTGCTCATAGAATGAACACCACTTGATATTGATGTATTATCTTTATAATGTATTGTTGTATTTGCTAGTATTTTGTGTGGAATTTTTGTGTCTATATTAAACAGATATATTGATCTGTAATTTACTTTTTTTGTGATGTTCTGCCAGGTTTTGGTATCAGGGTAATGTTGGCCTCATAAAATGTCTTTTCTTTAATTTTTGGAAAGTTTCAGGAAGATAAATATTAAAACTTCAAATGTTTGGTAGAATTTACTAGTGAAGTGATGTTGTCCTGAACTTTTACTTTTTTGAGAGGTTTTTGAGAACTTTTTCAATTTCCTTACTGTTTATCAATCTATTTAGATTTTTCAGTTCTTCAGGTACAGTGTAGAAAGGTTATATATTTATAAGAACCTGTCCATTTTCAAAGTTATCAAACTTAGTGGCGTATAGCATTTTATAGTTTTTTAAAAGATTTTGTTTATTTATTTTTAGAGAGGGAAGGGGGAGAGAGAGATATCAATGTGCAGTAGCTGGGGGCTGTGGCCTGCAACCCAGGCATGTGCCCTGATTGGGAATCGAACCTGCGACACTTTTGCAGCCCACGCTCAATCCACTGAGCTACGCCAGCCAGGGCCAGCATTTTATAGTTTTTTTACATAGTCTTTGTTCTGTGGTGTCTTTTGTCACTTCTCTTTTATTCCTAATTTTGTTTATTTGAGACTTTCCTCAACTTTTACCTTTTTAAAGAAACAAACTTTTGTTGCATTACTTTTTTTCCATTGTCATTTTTTGTTTAATTTACCTCTAATTTTTATGATTTTCTTCCTTTTACCAACTTTGGGCTTTGCTTATTCTGCATTTTATAGTTCTTTAAGATGCAGTGTGAAGTTGTTGGGGTTTTTTTGACACTTTTCTAGTTTCTTGATGTAGGTTTGTAACAATATAAACTTTTCTTATTACTTTTGCTGCATGTTCAAAATTTTGATATGTTGTATTGCCATTCTTATTAGTACCTATGTATGTTTTGATCTCATATTTTATTTCATCTTTGACCTTTTCTTCTTTAGTAGCATGTTGTCTAATCACACATTTATGTTTTTTCCACTTTGTCTTTAAATTTTTTTATTAATGTTCAAATACAGTTGTCTTCATTTTCCCAGCACCACTTTTACCTCCCTCCCACTGCCACCTCCCACCCTTAATACTACCCCACTTTGGCTTTGTCCATAAGTCCTTTATACAGCTTCATTGACGACCCTCTCCCTTCTTTCCCCCCTTATTTCCCTACTCCCTCCTTCTGGTTAGTGTCAGTTTGTTCTTAATTTCAATGTCTCTTTTTATATTTTGCTTGCTTGTTGGTTTTATTAATTAGGTTACACTTACAGGTGAGACCATATGGTATTTGTCTTTCACAGCCTGGCTTCCTTCACTTAGCATAATGCTCTCTGTTTCCATCCATGCTGTTGCAAAGGGTAGGAGCCCCTTCTTTCTTTCTGCTGCATAGTGTCCCATTGTGTAAATGTACCACACTTTTTTGATCCACTCATTTATTGATGGGTATTTACATTGCTACCAGCATTTGGCTAATGCAAATTATGCTGCTGTAAACATTGGGGTACATAGGTTTTTGAATTTGTGTTTCAGGATTCTTGGGGTATAATCCCAGCAATGGAATTGCTGGATCAAAAGGCAGTTCCATTTTTAGTTTTCTGAGGAAATTCCATACTGTTTTCCACAGTGGATGCACCAGCCTGCATTCCCACCACCAATGTACTAGTGTTCCCTTTTCACTACAACCTTGACAGCATTTGTCACTTGTAGTTTTATTTACGATGGCCATTCTGAATTGTGTGAAGTGGTATCTCATTGTGGTTTTAATTTGCATCTCTCTGATGGTTAGTGATGCTGAGCATTTTTTCACATGTGTGTGGGCCCTCTGTATATTCTCCTTCAGAATTGTCTGTTCAGGTTCTTTGCCATTTTTTCTTTAATTGGATCATTTGTCTTGATGTGGAGTAGTGTGATTTCTTTATATATTTTAGAGAGCAAACCCTTCTCTAACATATCATTGGCAAATATATTTCCCATAAAGTGGGTCCCCTTTTCATTTTGCCAATGTTTTCTTTAGCAGTGAAGACACTTTTTATTTTGATGAAATCCAATTTGTTTATTCTTTTCATTATGTTCTTTGCTCTAGGGAACATATCGGTGAAAATATTGCTGCATGGAATATCTGAGATTATCCTGCCTATGTTCTCATCAAGGACTTTTAAGGTATCACTACATATGTTTAAGTCTTTTATCCACCATGAGTTTATTTTCATGTATGTTATAAGTTGGTAGAGAGCATCATTTTTTTTTCATGTACCTGTCCGGATTTCCCAACACCATTTTTTGAATGCTGAATTTTACTCCATTTTATGCTTCTGCCCACTTTGTTGAATGTTAATTGACAATACAGATTTGGGTTTATTTCTGGGCTCTCTCTTCTGTTCCATTGATCTACATTTCTGTTCTTATGCCTGTACTGTACTGTTTTGATTACAGTGTCCTTGTAATACAGTTTGACATCAGGTATGGTGATCCTTCTATTTTGTTCTCGTTTCTCAAAATTGCTGTGGCTATTCAGGGTCATTTATGGTTCTATATAAATTTTTGAAATGTTTGTTCTATATCTTTGAAATATGTCATCAGTACTTTAATAGAGATTGTGTTGAATATAGAAATTGCTTTGAGTAGTATGGACTTTTGATGATAATTTTTCCAATCTGTGAATACAGTATATGCTTCCATTTATTTGTGTCTTCCTTAATTTAATTCTTCAGTGTTGCATAGTTTTCTGAGTATAGGTCTTTTACCTCCTTGGTTAGGTTTATTCTTAGGTACTTTATTTTTCTTGTTGGTCTAGCAAATGGGATTTTTTCCAGATTTCTGTTTCTTATATTTTGTTGTTGGTGTACAATATGCCTTCAATTTCTGAATATAGGCTTTGTATCTTGCTGTTTTGACAAATTCATTTGTTAGGTCGAGTGGTTTTTTACTGGATTCTATAGGGTTTTCAGTGTACACTATCCTGCCATCTGCAAACAATTACAATTTTACTTCCTCCTTTCCAAATTGTATGTCTTTTTATTTCTTCTTCTCATCTGATTATTGTGTTAGGACTTCCAATACTATGTTGAACAGAAGTGATAAAAGTGGACATCATTCTCCTGCTCCTCATATTTGTGGGAAAGATTTTAGTTTTGCCCTTTGAATATGATGTTGGCTGTAGATTTTTCATATATGGTCTTTATTATGTTGAAGTATGCTCCCTCTACACCCACTTTGCTGAGTGCCTTTATCAAAAATGAGTGCTGTACTTTTTCAAATTCTTTTTCTGCATCTGCTGATATGCTCATGTAATTTTTATCTTTTGTTTATGTGATATGTTAACTTTATTGATTTGTGAGTATTGTTCATCTTGCATTCCTGGGATCAGTCACACTTGGTTATGGGGTATGATTTTTTAGATGTATTGCTAGATGAAATTTGGCACTACTTTGTGAGGATTTTAGTGTCTATGTTCATCATCAATATTAGCCTGAAGTTTTTTTCTTTGTTGTATCTTTGTCTGGCGTTGATATTAGGATAATGCTAGCCCCATAAAAAGAGTTTGGGAGACATCATGCTTCACAGATTTCTTGCAATAGTCTGAGAAGAATAGGGGTGACCCTCCCTTAAATGTTTTGTAAAATTATCCTATAAAACCATATGGTCCAGGACTTTGGTGTGATGGGAGTTTTTTGATTACTGCTTCAATTTCATCAGCTGTTATTGGTCTGTTCAGGCTTTCTGTTTCTTCTTGATTCAGTTTTGAAAGATTACATTTTTCAGGAAATTTGTCCATAACACCTAGGTTTTCAAATTTCTTAGCATTTAATTAATTGTAGTACTACCTTACAATCCTTTGTATTTCTGTGGTATCAGTTGTAATCTTTCATTTCTGATTTTACTTATTTGGGTTGTCTCTCTCTTTTTCTTTATGAGAGTACTTAAAGCCTTGTCAACATTGTTATATTTTTTTCAAAAAACTGGTTCCTGGATTTATAGATCTAAATTGTTCTTTTAGTCTCCATGTCATTTAAATTTGCTCTGACCTTGGTTATATCCTTCCTTCTATTCACTCTGGGCTTTGTTTTTTTGTTGTTTCTCCACTTATTGTAGATGCAGGGTTAGGCTGTTTATTTGAAATGTTTCCTTTTTTTTTTTTTTTTTTTTTGGCAGACTTGTATCACTATGAACTTCCCTCTCAGGACTGCCTTGGCTGTGTTGCATAAGTTTTGGGCTGTTATGAGTTCATTTTCATTTGTTTCAAGAATCTTTTTGATTTATTCATTGGTCTAATTCTTATCTTATTCATTATTTATTAACACGATATTCACTCTCTATGAGTTTGAGTGTTTTTGAGTTTTTTTCTATAGGTTGGTTTCTAGATTCAAGCCTTTGTGCTCTAAAATGTTTAATCTGATTACTATATTCTTGAATTTGTTGAGCCTTCTACATTTTGCCCTATTAAGTGGTCTGTGTTTGGAAATATTCCATGTGCACTTGAAAAGAATGTGTAATGTACTTCTTTGGGATGAAAGGTGTGTGTGTGTGTGTGTGTGTGTGTGTGTGTGTGTGTGTGTATATATATATATATATATATATATATATATATATATATACCTAACTGGTGTGTGTGTGTGTGTGTGTGTGTGTATTCACACACATACCAGTTAAATCCATTTGATCTAAGGCATTGTTCAAAGCTGCAATATCCTTGTTGATATTTTGTTTGGAAGATCTATTGATTTTGACAGTCAGGTGATAAAATCCCCTACTATAAATGTGTTGCTGTCTATATCTTTCTTTAAGTTCTCCAAGATTTTTCCTTATATTTGTAGGTGCTTCTATTTGGGGTGTATATTTATTTGTAATATTTACCTATTCTTGATGGATTCTTCCTTCCTTGAATAATTTGAAGTGTCCTTATGGGTCTCTTTTTATGGCCTTTGTTTTGAAGTTTATTTTGTCTGACATAAGTATTACTATCCTGCATTTTTTTTCCTGGCAATTTGTTTTGATATTTTTTTCCAACCGTTCACTTTCAGTCTGTGTATGTTTTTGTTCTGAGGTAGGTCCCTTGGAGGCAGCATAATGTGTGGGTCATGTTTTCTTATACATTCAGCTTCCCTATGTCTTTTGACTGGAGCATTTATTCCATTTACATTTAAGGTTATTATTGATAGGTACTTATTCATTGCCATTTATTTCCATTTTACCTTTGTTCCTTTCTCTCACTTTTTTTCTTCCTCTTATTAATGAAGTCCCTTTAACATCTCTTGTAATGCTGGTTAGCTAGAGGTGTATTTTTTTTTGCCTTCTTTTGTCCAGGAAACTCCTTATTACACTCATCATTTTAATTGAGAGTCATGCTGGGAAGAGTAGTCTTGGTAGCAAGTCTTTGCTCTTCATTACTTGGAATATTTCTTTCTACTCCCTTCTAGATTGTAATGTTTCTGTTGAGAAGTCAGCTACTAGCCTTATCTGGGCTCCCTTGTATATTTCTCCCTGTTTCTCCCTTGTTACCTTTAATATTCTCTCTTTGTCTTTAAATGTTGCCATTTTAATTATATTGTGTCTTGTAGTGGGCCTCTTTGTGTTCCTCTTGTTTGGGACCCTCTCTGCTTCCTAGACTGTGTGTATTTTTCTCTAATCAAATTAGGGAAGTTTTCCATCATTACTTTTTCAAACAGGTTTTCTCCCCCTAGCACCTCTTCTTGTCCTTCTGATATCCTTATTATTAGGATATCAGTATGTTTCATGTCATCCTGCAGTTCTCTTAACCCCTCTTCATCCTTTTTGAAGCTTTTCTCTTTTCAATGTTCTTTCTGAAAGTTTTTTTCTATGTTGTCCTCCAGTTCTCTGATTTGATCTGCTGCTTCCTCTAGTCTGCTTTTGATTCCTTCTACTGTGTTTTTTAGTTCAGAAGTTGTGTTCTTCATTTCCTTTTGGATCTTGTTAATAGTTTCCATGTCCTTTTTTATACTGGTATAATTTTCAGTAAGTTCCTTGTAGTTTCCCTCTAGTTTTTGGTAATTTTCACTGAGCTCATTGAGCATCCTTATACCCATTGTTTGAACTCAATATCTGCTGGTCGACTTGTCTCTATTTCATTTAGCATTGTTTCTGAGGATTATTCCTTTCCCTTTGATTGGGGGTTATTTCTTTGTCTTCCCATTATTTGTGGTACTCTTCTTGTTTGCTTCTGCTTCTTAAATTGATCTGTTTTAACTTTCTCATCTTGTGTTGTTAGGACACTTGTGAGATTCAGTGGTGCAGCCTCCTTGATCACCTAAATCAGATGCTTTTAGGATGCCCTTTATACCTTTTTTGCTGATTCTCTTGATTAATTGGTCTTTGATTATTGTTGGGTCTTTCTTTGGAGGGTCCTTCCCTCCAGCCGTTTGACTGAGGGTCACTCTACCCATCATGTGTTGTGTGCTACTGTGCAGGTGCTGTCTGAACAAAACAACAAAGCCTCAGAAACAAACCCAAACCCACAAATATCACTCTCAACAGCAAATGAACGAGTATTAATAAGGGTATAATGAGGTTAAGACTATTATAATTAAGTAAAGCAATTATGAGATGACCCACTGAAGTAAAAATTATTTTGAGAAGGTAGAGGGTGGAGCACTAACAAGAGGTGGGAGTTGAAAGAATGGAAAGAGGAGGTAAAATTTACCTCATGAATAAAAAAGGGAATTAAGAATGTGGAATAGAGTATGAGATGGGAAGCATACAATATTTGGTTTAAGCAGAAATTAATATAAAATGAAATAAAGTGAGAGAGAAAAAGAAAAAGGAAGGAAAATAGTAAATAATTATAAAAATATAGGAGCCAATTAGGAGAAAAAGGTCCACCACATTACCAACAACAACAAATGAGCTAAAATTAATATAGGTGGTATGGGAATAAGAGGGGGGAAAGAAACAAAGAAAAGTCCAAGAGATGTTTAGAGGAATGAAAAGTGATTTTGATATGATAGAGGGAGAGGGAATACTAAGAGTGAGGAATGAAAACCAGTTTAAAAGAGGGAAAAATTAAAATTTAAGAAGTAAGGAAAAAGAAAAAAGAGAATAAAGAAAAATAAAAAGGCAAGATGAAAAAGAAATAGAAGAAAAACAAAACAGAAAATGAAAAAAATCAGGGTAAAATGGCAAAATTAAAATTTGAGAGGAAAAAAGAGTAGTAGAGGGGATAAGTAAAATTTGTTTTTGAAATACAGTATTAGTGAAGCTCTATAGATAAAATTGAAAAGAATGCAACAACAACTGTCCTACCCACAACCAACTAGCAAGGATTTTTAAAGGTGTAGAGTGAACACAGGTGTTTTAATAGCCGGGGAAAATGATATGAGATCACCTTTGACAAGAAAATTGATTTTGTGTTTCTGTATAGGGGAGAAATAGTAAGAGTGTGGAATGGATACAAGTTGTAGCTAGAGAGAACAAAATTTGAAATGAAAATAATGCAAGGAAAGAGGAAGGTAAAATGCCTAAGAAGAGGGAGGGGCAAAATATGTGAATTAAAATACACTGTAGTATAAAATTTAGTGACAATATATACAAACTTGCTGGGCAAGAAATGAATGTTAAAAATTTATGCAGGAAAGTACACATTGAAAATCATGGAGGACACCATAGTGGCTTTCATCTAGGTAGCCTCTTTTATTTGCCACTGTTTTTTCTCTCTGAATCTGCCTCTGTTGATGTCAAATGTTGACCCCATCTGACCTTAGTCAGCCTGTTCTATACTTCCAGTGATCTGCTGCCACTGGCTGTCTCCTTCAATTGTTAGTCTGGTCACTCTGCACTCAGCAGTCAGGTTTAAGCACCATAAGGTGGGTCTGATTCCCTCCTGTTATGGGAGCTATTGTATCTCCTCAAGCTGCTGCTGGTTGGAGGGGAGTGGTCTGCCTGAGCAGGATGGTTGCTGCTGTATGAGGGTTGGCTTAGCACTGGGACCCTGGCAGCTACTCTCTCAGTTCTCTCCTCAAGGCCTCTACCCCTAGTCTCTCCTCAAGTCTCTCTAGTCCACTCTGCCACTCCCCTTGCCACAGATCTACTGTCCCTGACTATCTCCTCTGGTTGCTAATCTGGTCACTCTGCACTCAGCAGTCAGGCATAAGCACCACAGGGCCAGGACAGATACCTTCCTGGGGTCAGTGCTATTTTTTCCCCTCAGGCTACTGAGGGGAGTGGTTTGACTGAGCCTGATAGCTACTGCTCTCTTGGGGATGACCCAGCTCCAGGATATAAGTGTCTACTCTCTCACTTCTCTTCCCAAGCTTCAGTCCTTCGTATCTCCTCAGGCATCACCAGCCCACTCTGCCCCCACCTTTGCCAGAGCCCAGGGTAAGTGGCTGCAAGTGAAAATTTGTATGTTGGCCCTTTAAATGGCTCTTGCTTTTCTAGTCTGTCTCAGCAGCCCTTCTGCTTTTCACCACTGTTTGTCATCTGTGTACTTTTTGAGATCTGGTGTTCAAGGTTGGGAGTCCTAGCTTAGTGTTTATACCCCAGTCTTCTCTGGGGGATCCAACCAGCTGCTTAATTATCTCTCTGGTGATGCTGCCTGTGGGTGCCCAGTCAGCCCTCTTGAGTCTCTAGCAAACTGCTTGCCAGACAGATTGTGCTGAAGCTGGTTCTTCTGTCTGTCTGAAGTTATATGGCTTCTCTCTGGCTGTTGCTCAATTGTTTATTCTGGGTGACTTCTCCACAATTGAGTTGTAATTCCAGATTGGCCCTTTGGAATCAAGAAGATACTGTGCTGTGGGTGTGGGGCATTCCAACATGCTCTTTTTCCACTTTCTTTTGCAGTTAATTTCCAATTTCCAAGCATTCTGGTCAGAGAATATGCTTGGTACAATATCGTCTTCTTAAACTTGTTGAAACTAGACCCCTGTTCTAATACATGGTTCATCCTGGAGAATGTTTCATATGTACTGGAGAAGAATGTATATTCTGGTATTCTGGAATGGAAAGCTCTATAAATATCAATTATATCCATTTGGTCATTTATATCCAAAGTGTCATTTAAGGTTGATATTTTCTTATGATTTTCTGTTTATATTAGCTACCCATTGCTTTCAATACATCATTTTTGTTTCTTACTATAATTTTTGTTTTTATCAGTTTCTTCCTTTATTTCTGTTAGTAGTTGCTTTATATATTGTGGTGCTCCAAGATTAGGTGCATGAATATTAATGAGTTATGTCTTCTTGCTGTATTTTCCCCATTTTTATTATAAAATGACTATCTTTGTCACTTATTTTCTTTTTATTCTTGAAATCTGTTGTCATATATAAGTACAGCTACATCGACATTTCTCTCAATGCTATTTGCTAGGAGTATCACTTTCATATCAATTCAATATTTGTGCTTACAGTTGAAATGTGTCTCCTGAAGGCAGCATAGATTTGGATTTTCGTTTTTGATCTGCCTCACTACTTTCTGCTTTTTAATTGGTGGGTTCATTCCATTTACATTTAGGGTAATTATTGATATGTGAGGATCTTCTATAGCCATTTTACCTATTGTAACAGTGATTCTCCATTGGTTCTTTTCCCTTGTATTTTTGCCAGGTGAGAATTTTACTGCTTGGTTGAACACAGAAGAGTGGAGTGAGAGGGCTGTTATGCCTCTGGAATCCCTTGTCTTATGGTGGTGAGCTTGGCATGTTGCCATTTATTTGCACTTTTCTCTGCTCCTGACCCTCAATGTGTGTCGGCCACCCAAGCACAATTACTCTCTCTTCTTCTGCAGTCTACTCAGTGGGGACTGAACCCTATACCTTCCCTAATGTTGCATCACTGGAGCCAAAGGTGGTGCAGTATAGTTCACAGCTTTTGTCTTTGTCCTTCCTCTTCCTCATTCCTTCTCTGCTGTTGGTTCAGATATGTCCACCTTCAGATGTCTCACCGTGCAATAACTCAGTTGTGCTTCTGTGTTGAGCAGAAAATTATTTTTTGAAGTATAACTCTCCAACTTGTTACCTTAAGGGGAAAAATCTAAAGGTCTTCCCATACTGCCATTCTGCTAATATCACCAAAAAGGAAATCATGAAATCAGTAGAAGAGAAGCACCTTATCTAGTAAAAAATACACTTAATAATATCCATGTATGACTTCTCATCAGAAAACAGTTGGATAGTATCTTCAAGGTTGAAAAAAAGACTATAAGCCAAGAATTATTTATCTGGCTAAACTCTCCTTCAATAATAAAAAATAAATTAAGATATTCCCAGGTAAATAATAACTAAGAGAATCAGTTGCTAACAGACTTGTTCTCAAAAAATACTAACTAGAGTTATTTAGGCTAAAATTAAAGGACACTAGGCAGTACTTTGAATCCACCTAGAGGAAAAAAGAGCACCAGTAAAAACAGCTATTTGGATATTGTGAAAGATAATATAAAAATCTATTTGTTTCTAATTATTTTGATATCTGTTTTAAAATACTGCATTAAAATAGCTATCAAACTGTCAAATAACTTGTATAAAATATAAGTTTAATGAAAATAATAATACCAAAGGATGGGGAGGTAATAAAATAATAGTGGAGCAAAGTTTTTTGAAAAAAAATATTATGCTTTTTCCTATTGCCATTTAGTCTGCTTATATTCCATACCACCACAATCATCACACTATTGTTCATGTTCACAAGTCCTTTTTTCTTTTTGTTCAGTCCTCCACTGCCTAACTTCCCCTTATTAACTGTCATCCTGCTCTCTATGTGAGTCTGTCTCTATTTTACTTGTCACTTCAGTTTGTTCATTAGATTTCACATATGAGTGAAATTACATGGCATTTGTCTTTCTATGACTGGCTTATTTCACTTAGCACAATTTTCTCCAGGTCTATCACACTGTACCAAAGGGTAAAATTTTCAAGGTTCTGAATAGACACTTCCCCAAAGAGGGCAAACAGATGGCCAATTGACATCTGAAAAGATGCTAAATGTCACTAATCATCAGATAAATGAAAATTAAAATCACAAAATGATACTGTCCCACACTTGTTAGAATGGCTGTCATCAATAAATCAACAAACAAGTGCTGACAAGGATGTGGAGAAAGAGGAACTCTTTTGCACTGTTAGTGGGAATACAGATTGGTGCAGTCACTGTGAAAAGCATTATAGAGATACCTCAAAAAATTAAAAGTGGATCTGCCTTTTGACCCAGCAATTTCCACTTCTGGAAATATATCTGAAGGAACCCAAAACACTACTTCAAAAGAGCATAAACACCCCTATGTTCATTTCATTGTTATTTACAATAGCCAGGATTTAGAAGCAGCCCATGTCCACCAGTAAATGAGTGGATAAAACAACTATGGAACATTTACACAATGGAATACTACTCAATGGCAAACTTTCTTACACTGTTAAAATGCTACCTGTAATCTCCTTGGAAAAGTTCAGTAAAAGAAAAAACAAAGCAATTAAAAAGATATACTAGAAAGTGTCTATTTAACACAGAGAAAGGCAAATGAAAGAGTTGAGAAACAACAACAAATTGATGTAAAACATATACAAAAATATAGCAAAATTACAAAAATAAATTTCACCTTATCAGTAACAGCCTTATATCAAGGTCTTTCTGGAAAAAGTCCAGCCATTGCTAATATAACTGGGGGTCCCCAATCTCTGGGCTGCAGACTGGTATCAGTCCATGGCCTGTTAGGAACCAGGCCACAAGCAAAGCTCACCTGAGCTCCCCCTCCTGTCTTCCCCACCTCACATCCACTATCCACAGTGGGTGAGCAAGTGAAGCTCATCTGAGCTCTGTCTCCTGACCTGTGCCTGTCTACTGGTCTCCAGTGACAAAAAGGTTGGACACTACTGAATATAATGAGAGGGTTTGAGTGTCATTAATGTAACTTGGCAGCCAAGGAGAGAGTAGACTGGAATGGGCATGTGTGAAAAATGACTACTTAACTATACTAGTTAGTGGGGGTAGTAGATGCCATTGTGAACATGTGTACTGTGTGGATGTCACATTCAAAATGACTGAGCAAGTAGAGCAACAAATCTGCATCAAGTTTTGTGTAAGCTTGAATGTTCCTCCTTGGAGACTCAGATAATGCAGAAGGCTGCAGCATGGGCAACTGGTGATTGGCAGCTTCATCATAACAATGTGGCTGCTATCACATTTTATGCAGAGTTTCTTGACAAAAGATCAAGCCATGCAGGTGACTCTTACCCTCTACAACCCAAATCTGGTGTCCCGTGACTTCTGGATTTTTCCAAAACTAAAGTCACCTTTGAAAGGCAACAGTTTTTGTACCATCAGTGAGACTAAGGAAAATATGACAAGGCAGCTGATGGTGATTTGGAGAATTGTGTTATGTCCTGAGGTGCCCACTTTGAAGTGGACTGAGGAATCATTGACCTATGAGACTGTTTCTTGTATCTTATATCTTCTTCAATAACTGTCTCTTTTTTTCATATTACATGGCTGGATACCTTCTTGACAGACCTTGCATAGATGGATTTAATGTTCCTATATAATGAAAGAAATTGGAAGTATGGGTACAAAAATTGATCCAACTCTATACTGCCTGAAAGAGACACTTATTATATCTAAAGCCACAAATAAGGAATGGGAAAATATATATATACCATGCAAAAAGTAAACAGTAGAGAGCTTTAAGACAAAAGTTGTTACTAGACACAAAGCAAGACCTTAATACAAAAATATAAAGTTTAATCCATTAGAATAATATAGTAATTACAAACATATATACACCTAACAATAGAGACTCCAAGTATACAAGGCAAAAACTGTAAGAATTAAAGAGACAAATAGACAATTCAACAATAAAAGTTGGAGGCTTCAACACCCAAATATGAAAAATAAAACTGAATATATAGGTTCATCAAGAAAACAGAAGACTAACTCTATAAACTACATAAATGCATTTTGAAAAACCACTGTAAATCATATAAATGTACATTATTCATATGTCATCCCACAAAATAAGTCTTAAGTTTATAAGGGTTGAAATCATACAAAGTATTTTCTCTACTATTAATGTAATGAAATTAGAAATGAACAACAGAAAAAAGTGAAATATTCCTAAATTTGCATAAATTAACCAACATTTCTAAACAATCAATAGGCCAAGAAAAGATCACTCAAGAAATTAGGAAAAAACAAGTTTGAACAGCTTAAATATCCATCAAGAGATAGGTGATAAACAAAAGTAATATATCTATTCAAGTCCAAAATCTACAGGGAAGGCTTACAGGATGGAAACACAAGAAAAGCAACCATTGCATTTTTCTTGTTGCTCAGGAAAGGTCAGTCTTTGTTCTATGCAGCCCTTCAATTAATTAAATGAAGATCTTCCACATTTATAAAGAGCAATCTATCTTACTCAAATTTTACCCATTTAAATGTAAATATCATCCAAAAACACTTCGCAGAAATACCAGAATAAAGTTTGACCACATATCTGGGCAATATGCTCTAGTTAGGTTGACATTTAAAATTAACCATCACACTAAAAAATAGTCAAATAATACCAACACTGAGATAAATCAGATGTGAAAGTTGTCTGATAAAGATTCTAAAGAAATCAATATAAGAATATACCAATAATCAATTATAAGTTCTGCTTTTCTTTTTTTATTATTTAATTGTATTTTATTTTCATTACCATTTAGTCCCCTTATCCCCCCACCAATCACCACACTGTTGTCTATGTCCATGAGTCCTTTTTCCTTTTTGCTCAATCCCTCCACTCACTAACCTCCCCTCCTTAGCTGTCATCCTGCTCTCTATCTGAATCTGTCTCTATTTTGCTTGGTAGTCCACTTTGTTCATTATATTTCACATAGCAAAATTATGTTACAAGTTCTTTTGAAACAAATGAGAAAAAGAGAACACCAGTGATGTGGACCCCAGCTTGTGGAGTCCATGACATTGTGGATGGGATATGACAAATTCACATGGACTACCGAGTCCTGTGGAGGAGAAGGGCCAGTTTGGCTTCTCTCTCAAGAGGAGAAAAAGCCTCGATCCTTGCCTTGACAAGCTTTATTGCTTCTCTGTGCACATTACCTGACGGTCCTCATCCACTATGCACAGGTTTGCTTTAGGTGGTTACCTTTTACAGAAAACAAAGGAGAGGATGCTGCTAATCACATCACAGAAGAAGGATATTTGCAAATGCAAAGGGAAAAGTGGTTGAACCTGTTACACTCCTTACTGGGGAAGTTTAGCACAGATTTTAGGAAGCTACAGTAAGCACTTGCTGTCTCAATTCAGGGTGAGGGAGTTTTAGCAAAAGCAAATCTCATAGCAGTCTAGGTGCAATGCAGGTCTGATTCCCCCTATCGGCCCTATGTTCTCCCCCTATGGGAGAACCTATCCATGGGTGTGGTCCTGTGCATCTCCGAGTGGGAGCATGGTCCACACCATGTAAAATGGTCTCCTATAGACCAGCAAAGAAATAAAAGCTATAAAAGAAACCCAAAGGAAATTACAGAAATGAAAAATAAGATAACTGCAATTAAGAAAAACAAAACCTTAGTGGATGGATTTAGTGGTAAAGTGGAGATAACAGGATAGAGTCCATTAACTTGAAGAGAGGTTAGTAGAAATCATCTAACCTGAACAACAAAAAGGATTTAGATCTTAAAATAAAATAATAACCATAGGCTCAGGGACCTACAGAGCAATAAAAAAGAATTTAACGTTTGTATTATCAGAATCCCAAAGTAGAGTATGGTGGGAGTGAGGCTGGCAGAGTATTCAAGCAAATGATAAATAAAATTTCCCAAATTTAGTGTAGGAAAAAACCCCATAAACTGAAGAAGTTGAGGAAGTGAAAAAAGAAGATAACCCAAAGGAATCTATACCAATACACATTATAAGTAAAATTCAGAAAAGTATAACGAAATGTTAAAAGAAGTCAGAAACAACACATAACCTAAAGAGAAATGTCACATATAAGTACAGTGATTTTCTTACCTGAAACAATAGATGTCAAAGGTTTCACTTATATGTGGAATCTAATGAACAAAATAAGCTAACAAACAGAATAGAAACATACTCATAAATACAGAGAACAGAATGATAGGTGTTAGGAGGAGGGTTGGGGGATTGAGTGAAAGAAGTGAAGAGATTAAGCAAAAGCAAAAAATGTCCCTCATAGACACAAATGATAGTATGGTGTGGTGAAAACCATAGGGAGAGGGGGGGTAAAAAGAGGTAGAAGAGAGTGAAGGGGAAATATTTGGTGATGGAAGGAGACTTGACTTAGAGTGGTGAACACAATACAGTGTACATATTACTTACAGAATTGTACATCTGAAGCCTATATAATTTCATTAGCCAATGTTACCCCAATGAATTCAATAAATTTTTTTTCAAAATAAGAAATTGACAGTTTATTTAAATGTTTGTTTAACTTGACATTAAATTTACATATCACAAAAATCACTGTTTTAAAATGTAAAACTCAGTATATTTTAATATATTCACAAAGTTGTGTAAACATCACAACTGTTTAATTCTAGAACATTTCCAACACCACAAAAAAAATCTTATAATGATTAGCAGTTACTCTTCCCTCCCGTTGCTCCCCAGCAATCACTGACCTATAATACTTTTTATCTCTATGAACTTTCCTGTTCTGGGCATTTCATATAAATGGAATAATATTATATATGGCCCTTTGTATCTGGATAATTTTGCTTTTTATATTTCAAGATTAGTTAATAATGTAGCATGATGGTAGTTCACTTCTTGTTGTGGAATATCAATACTTTATTGATTATTATGCTTAATATTCTATTATGTGGAAATGACTGTTATGGCTAGTATTGTATTATATAGAAATGCCACATTTTTATCCATTCATCATTGGTAAATACTTGTATTGTTTTCATTTTTGGCTACTACAAATAATATTTGTATGAATATTCTATTACACATTTTTATATAAACATGTATTTTTTTCCTGGTTACATACTTAGGAGATTAATTATTGGCTTATATGATAACTATATGTTTAGCATTTTGAGGAATGACCTACTTTCTTTTTCCAAGTAGGTGTATCATTTACATTCCTATTAGTAATGGATGAAAATTCCAATTTTTCCATAATCTCTTGGAATTGTAAATTCTATCTTTTATTGTCCATCTTTTTAAAAAAATATAGCTATCCTAGTGGTTGTGAAGTGACAATATCTTCTTGTGGTTTTAATTTGCATTTCACTAATTACTAGTGATATTAAGCATCTTTATTACATTTATTGGCCAATTGCATATCTCCTTGGAAAAATGTATATTCAAATATTTTGCCTATATTTATTTAGGTTACTTTTCTTTGTATTTTTGAGTAGTAACAGTTTTTTTTTTAAATACACTTTGGCTACAAGTGCCTTGATGTGCAAATATTTTCTTCCATTTTATGGAAATTTTTGCACTTTATTGATAAGGTCTTTTGAAGCAGATGTTAAATTTTTTATGAAATTCAGTTTGTCTGTTTTTCCTTTGGCAGCTTGTGCTTTTGGTTTTATATATAAGAAACCATTGCATAATCCATCTCCATGGTGATTAAAACCTATGTTTAACTTTAAAAGTTTTATAGTTTTAGTTTTTACATGTATGCCCTTGATCCACCTTGAGTTAGTTTTTATATGTTGTTTGAAGCACCAGTTCAACTTTTTTTCTTTTATGTATGAATATTAATTTGCCCCAGAATCATTTATTGATTAAAACAAAACAAAACTATATTTTCTCATTTAATAGTCTTGGCATCCTTGTTGAAAATCAATTGATAGTAAATGTGAGAATTTGTTTCTGAGCTTGCAATTCTTTTTTTTAAAATAGTTGTTCAAGTACAGTTGTCTCCATTTTCCCCCACCACTCCTGCCCACCCCAGGCATCCTCACCTCCCAACCCTGATCCTGCTCCCCCTTGGTTTTGTCCATGTGTCCTTTACACACATTCCTGAAAACCCTTCCCCCTCCCTCCCATTATTCCCTGGTACCTCCCCTCTGATTACTGTCAGTTTGTTCTTAATTTCACTGTCTCTGGATACATTTTCAATGCTTGTTTGTTTTGCTGATTAGGTTCTACTTAAAGGTGAGATCATATGGTATATGTCTTTCATTGCCTGGCTTATTTCACTTGCACTTCTATTCCATTGATCTACATGTCCATCCTTAACCCAGTTATTACAATGTTTTGATTACCACCACTTTGTAGTAAATTTTAAAGTGGGAAATGAGTTTTCCAACTTTATTCTTTCTCAAGATTGTTTTGGTTAGTATAGATCGCTTATATGTGCATATGAATTTTAGTATCAGTAAGCTTATTTTTGTAAAAAGACCCTGAGATTTTTTGAAAAGATTGCATTTCATTTTTACATCACTGGAAAATAATGCTATTTAATTATATTAAATGTGTTAGTCCATGAGCACAGGAAGTCTTTCCATTTATTTAGTTCTTTTATTTCTTTCAGCATTTTTTTTGTAGTTTATACTATACAAGTATTTCACTTTCTTGGTTAAATTTATTCCTATGTATTTATTCTTTTTAATATTGTAAATTGTGTTCTGCATTTTATTTTGATTGTTTTGTTGATAGTATATATAAATACAATTGATTTTATATAAACTACTACCTTACTAAATTAATTTATTAGCCCTATTTGTGTGTGTGTGTGTGTGTGTGTGTATTCTTCAGAATTTTCTATATACAAGACCATGTCATCTGCCAATAAACACAGGTTTACTTCTTCCTTTTAATCTGTATGTTTTCTTTTCTTTTTAAAAAGATTTTATTTATTTATTTTTAGAGAGGGAAGGGAGGGAGATAGAGAGAGAGAGAAACATCAATGTGCAGTTGCTGGGGGTTATGGCCTGCAACCCAAGCATGTACCCTGTCAGGGAATCGAACCTGTGACACTAATCTATGTTTTCTTTATTTTTTATTTTTTGTTTTATTTTGCTCTCTAGAACTTCTAGGTGTCAGGCAATGTTCAACATGATTTACATGGCTAACTCATTTAACTATCCTATGTGGTAATCTCCTAACTTGCTCAGGGTTATTCAGCTAAAGGCTCAGGTTGATTGCCAAGGCTTTTCTTGTTCTGGCCCATAGGGATGTCAATGGGGTATTATTATTAAGGACTTAAAATGTGTAAGTTAAGTCTCTTATTTACATGGTCACATCCAATACTTAAAAAAGTCCTGTGAAAATGTTTCCCTGTTATAGAAATGTGAAACTAAAATTCAGAGTGGAGAAAGAATTGCAGGTCAGGTGGCATAGACAACCAGTAGATGAAAGTGTAATAAAGATGGTCATAAAGAGATGAACAGACATAGCGTGGACACTCATCACTAAGAAATGGTAGGTCTTAAATATTAGATGGGTAAGATGAAAATATTTTTTAGGAATAGATTCCCTGGGGATTCCTGGGTAGGAAGTTTACATCATAGAAACAGAATTTTAAGGCAGTTATTTCTCTTTATAATGCTAGTGTTAAATTGTGACTAACTGGTAATCTATGCCCTCCAGGAGGCTTCCTGCATGTCCTTCTCTTTGTAAGACACAGGATTAACATAAAAAATAATCTGAGAACAAGGCTTTGTCATACACCATTCAATAATTGCCAAACACTTGCTGCTGAGAGTTGACCATGAATCTATGTCCCCAAGGACGCTTAGCTCCAACTCTTCAGATAGATATATCCCATTTGTCTCTAGGTTCATGAAAATTGCTCCAAGAGGCATAAGAAAGAAAGAAGAAGCTCCACACACCTTAAAGCTGTTTGCTGGCAATTTTCAACTTTAAGCTTCAAGTCTGTATTTTGCATGGCCAGAGATCTTGCTTAGGTCTACGGTCTTCCAAATATTGAGAAAAATTAAGCAGTAAACATTCTAAATGCTTTTTCTAGACAAAATAAAACATCTGGATTTTTTAAAAGCAAGATGTTTAATGAAGCTTTTTAGTTTTGTCAGGGATCTTTGGCCTCTTGTAGCCACAAATGTGAATCAAGTTAAAAAAATAGTATGTGGATTTGCATTGTAAGTTCAGTGGGCACTGAGCTGGAACTGTTAAAGTTAAGGGTTCACACCAGCCCACATTAACATCTTGGTTTTGCATTATTACTTGATGACAGCATGTGTGTGTTATATTACAGCAATCTGCCATAGCACTAATAGTTTGGTGTGTGATAAATGCAGCAGATCCCTAAGGAAGTCCATGCAGAGGTTAACTGTATCCAAATAAGTTATATATAGCTTTCCTGTCACTAAATTCTAGCAAATCACCTTTTACTGTCAAATAACACCACAGTTGGAGCAATATTTTGGTTAAATTTTTCTAAGTGATGAGTGTTTCTAGTGTAGGATTCATGTTATCCTGGATGACAAGTCTTCTGATACTGAGGGTAACTAGGAGTGAATGCTTATCAAGCCTGTCTCTGTAGAGGTCCCTTGGAGATTATTACATCAAAGCTATGGAATGTATGAGTCTAATGAGGCTGGATTTGGGAGCAAATTTTGCATCATCTCTGAGGCAGAAAGAATATAGAGTGATACACAGAAGAGAACACACACAGATTCCTTCATGCTCATTGACAAGAGGTCATTGGGCTCAAAGCCAGTTGCTGAAAATAGGAAGATTAATATATTGTAGAGGTTGGTGCAGAGTGGAAGATCCGAAGCATGTAGACAAAGTTGGAGAAGAGAGCACTGAGTCAAAGCCCCACTCTGTCCTAGGCTTGCTCCATCACTTGATTCACCCCCTGCCCTATGGCCATCACTTCTATCTGCTCTGTTTGGACAAGTAAAAGAGGATTTTTGGAAACCCAAAGGACCTAGACTGAATGGATTCTGAGTGAAGTGCAAGTAACAAAATAAAGTAGTCAGCTCAGTGGATCACTGGGCCTGTGAAGTTAGATGTGTGGTTAGGTATGCAGCTCTAGTAAGGGTGGTGGTCAGTACTAAGGTATGTAAGATCTCACTTTTCTGCAGATATATCTGCTGTCTGTTCAATGCTTCCAATATCA
This sequence comes from Phyllostomus discolor, assembly GCF_004126475.2. Lineage (NCBI taxonomy): Eukaryota > Metazoa > Chordata > Mammalia > Chiroptera > Phyllostomidae > Phyllostomus > Phyllostomus discolor. Next base: position 105,436,290 of record NC_040907.2, read on the forward strand.
CAAGCACTATTCAACATGTTTTGCATGTTATCTCATTTTGCCCTCCCAACAAACCTAAAAGGCATGTGAGATTTTTTAGATTCATCTTACAAATGAAGAAACTGAAAAACAAAGAGGTTATGCAAGGTCCCCCAAGTCACACAGCTGGGGACTGGAACTCAGTTTGACTCCTCTGGTCATCATGTTGTGACTGATAGGAGACACGAGGCACTGAATAGGAAAAGTCAGGAGTAGGTGTGAAGTAGGTATCCTCATGGATAAAATTCATGATTCAAACCTAACTTCAATCTGGTTCTCAAGAAAATAAGGATGTAGAGTATGTGTGGGTCTGCATGAGTGACAAAGGCAGATGCCTGTTCAAGTGATCTGGGGTTTCAACATATCTTGTCAAAGATAAGATATGTGACCATATCTATGGTCTGCCAAAAGGTCTGACACTCCACCTTCAGAAACAGATCTGATAAAATAGACTGAATCTTTGAGTATCATTTTACATTATTTAGAACCACCTTACAGGGAACATCTGTCATTTCTATGCTGGTATGGATCAGTGTTTGCATCACCATGTTTATGATTTCCAGCTGAGGGCAGAGGTTGGGAAAAAACAGGAAGAAAGAAGTCAAAAAGTCCTTTTTATAGCTCACCATAATTTCTGCATGGTCTGCTATGGTCATAAAGGGAGCAGCCAGGAGATACAGGTCCTGTCAATCAAAGAGAACTTCCAGAAGCCAGAGGGTTCTAGAGACCCTGGGGTAGAGAGCTCCCTAATAACTCTGGTCTATTTGCATCTAGCCTTCTTCCATTGAGCCCATACCCACAAATCCAACACACACAGGTTCAGGGTGGGTGGCACCTGTTCTATTGACCAGGAAAAAAACAGACATACACTCCACCTCAGGGATGTCTGAAGAATGCACCTGTCAAGGTAAGATGGACAAATGGTAGATATGTCCCCTTGAAGGCAGCACCCAGTAGAAGCTCTGTCAGTGGTAGCCTTTCCTCTAGCCCTCTTTCCACACGCCTGCATCCTGGGCCTCAGAATGATGGCTCAAGTCACACTTTCTGTCTTATGCCTGCTGGTATTAGTTCCAGAATGTTCATGGTCAAGAAAATATAGTTTGGCTTTACCATCATTACTGTAACTGATGTAAGGGGAAATCCTGGAACATGCTCCTCTTTTCATGGTTTTGAAAAGTGTTGTTGTCATTAAACATTCCCAGATTTTTCATCTTCCCAGGCCCCAACCTTATGCATACATCTCAAAGCTCAGGGAGGGGTTACCACCCGGCCAAGCTACTGAAAGATTTATCCCTCAGAGCTCAGGGCTTCTGGCCAAGTTGCAGCTGACCTCTGCACAGACCTCACTGGAACAGGAATTGGCAGGACCTGTGAATTAAACACAAAGCAGAGTTCTGAAAGGTTCACAGAGATTTATAGAGTATTTCAGCCCACAGAATCCTATAAAGATCCGAAAGCCTATCTGAGTGAAGCAAGAGAATTAGCTGTCAGAAACAGGTCTTCAAAAATTGGTTTCTTGATTGATTTCATCTTCTTTCACATCATTTTTTATGTGCCCTGGGCAATCTCTGCTAGCAAGTATCTTCATTCCCTCTGCTCCCACCTCCCTAAGTCCAGTCTTTCAGGCTGCTGAGTTACTGAGTGAGAACACAGCTGACTTCAGGCAGAGGGGCCTTTATAGTCCACGACACAGGCAGAATAATTTATAAAGTGATCAGTTCCAATGAAGCTTGAGAGAGAAGGTAATAAGGGGTTTCAAACAGGACTAGGCCCTAAGGACTGCTGGCTTCATGTTATACATGTCATGATGGCTGTGGGTGATTGTGCCTGGCAGTCTTGGAGAAAAAATGGTCTGGACACCAGGGACAGGAGCCACAGGCTCTGCTGTCATTAGAGGAGTAGCTTTTTATTAGTAGTCCTGGAGTTGCTGAGAGATGAGAGGTTCACCATTAAATTTTGATACTTGTCCCTGAAGGAACACGTAAGCATATCCACATTCATCCTGCTCCTTGCCCTGACTTGAATTCCTCCCCACTGTCTCCTTGGAGGTATTAAATGAGTGAGCTATAAGCCTGAAAGACCCATTATTCCATAATAAACTCCCCCAAAATTTGGGCTTAAGATAACAATTTTATTATATACCACAATGTTGCAAGTAAAGAATTTGCTCACAGCTTAGCTGGAAATTCTACTTTACATGGTATGGACTGAGTTCACTTGGTGTTCCTCAGGTGGCAGCTGGGTTGCCCCAAATTTGCATGCCTAGTGCCTTGGAGAAAGATGGAAGGTTGAGTTCAGCTGGATCCCATCATTCTCCAGAAGTGTATATAAATTTCTCACTAGTGGATTAGAGTTCCCAGAACTGGCTTGTATCACTTACATGATACTTCATTGGTCAAAGGAGTCTCAGGCTAGCACATATACAAGGGAAGAAACAAAGAACCCTCTTTCAAAAGAAAAAGTGTCAAAGAATTTTCAGGCATCCTAAAATTGCTACACCCAACTTTATTTTATTTATTTATTTATTTATTTATTTATTTATTTATTTATTTCTTGCTTGCTTGCTTGCTTGCTTAGTGAGTCCTTACTGCATATCTGATACTGAGCTGGATGATAGGCAAAATGATAACACATATTTTACTGAGTGTTTATTATGTGCCAGTGACTGATTTAAGTGCTTTCCATATATTGATTCAATTCATTCTTGCTGTAATCTGTTTTACAGATGAGGAAACAAAGGTACAGATAGGTTAAAGCCTTTCTCAAGTTAAATTACTGGTAAATTGTAGAACCTAACTTTGACCCAGGTCATCTGACTTCAGAGCCTGCACTTTTACCCAATAACCTACAGCACCTCTAGTATCTAATTTGACACAAGTTCAGCTCTAGGTAGCTCATGTTTTGTGACTGAAGCAAGGTATTTAAACAACTACCTATAATATAGCAATAAATGATAAATGCACCAATCATTATAACAATGCATTGTAGTGTAGAAGAGATATTATTAGTTATAAATATCAGAGAAGGCTTTATAGAAGATCACTTCAGTTGTTTATTTCTGGGTTACTGATATACTTTTGGCTTAAAATACCATTTGATTATCTTACTATTCTTTGGACTGACCTGGTAGCTATTCTCTCCCAGGTAGTGTTGGATGAGGTGCCAGGATGCATGCCCAGTAGTTTCTCTGGGGTTGCCAACTTAGGCTCTAAGTTATCCTCATGGCTGTTTGGGCTCCCTCACAGCATGGTGGCTGGGTTATGAGAAGGAGTTTTCCAAGAGGAGGAAGTAGAAGTTTCCAGGCCAAATAATACCTTCCTCAGAACTAGCACAGCATCACTTCTGTTAAATTTTAGTGATCAAAGTACTGATAAGCCTAGTCATACAACAACATGGAGGGAAATTTCACAAGGGCATGAATACCAGGGGGTGTGATTCATTAGAGTCTTTGAAGTAATAGTCTCTCCAGCAAAGGGAGAAGTAATATAGATGGGCATTTGAAAGTTAGTATTTTTCTTTTTTTTCTGTTTGTATTTTCCCTCCTACCATGGCTATTTCTTTGATACATATTTGGCATGTAGGTAAAAATAAATAGAAATATGTATAAATACTAGATCAAAAGTATAGATAAGCATAAAGAAGATTCTATTACAAGACTATAAGGGTTTTGACAATCAGGCATTGAACAGTTTGAATCTTTCCCTTTGTCAAGAAAGAGCTGGTCAGGGGCAGTGAGGTAGTTTTTCATAGAAAAAACTGTGTTCATTTATAGAGGGAAGCAATGAGAGAGATGATAAAGCACAGAGGTCCAACCTTGAAATGCAAATAAATAAATATTAATAATTATATTTTGCTTATGTCACTGGTTATTTTGGGTCAAGCGGTTCTTCTAGCCATCTTATCTCAAAATGATAGCTCAGAATCTAGGAACAGTCCATCATGTGATGTCATCTTCAACTCATGGCCTCTGGAGTTGCCACAGAAAAGGCACTGATAGGTTGTCAGGTTGTGCAGTGGACTTTACAGCAAGGCTGGGTGATAGTGTACCTCATTTTTCCCATATTCTAGTGTCCAGAGCCCAGTTACTTGGTCCCAAACAATCTTCAATGGAGGCTGGAAAATGTGTGCCCAGGAACAGAAATTGTGATGGGTGAACACACAGCCTGTCTAGGTGAACTAACTGCACCCTTGGACAAGTTGTTTAATATCTGAGTCTTAGTTTCATCATTTGCAAATTGGATCTGGCAACATCTACTTTGTGTTGTTAATCGTTGTAGAACTAAATAAGATGCTCTATATGAAGAGAGACCTGGTCAAAATATATTTCTGGAGCACTATAATAATACATGTTGGGATTAGTAAATACACAAAGAAGATAAATTGCAAATGCTATAATCAAAGGAAATGATGAAAACTTTAAAATAATTTATAAATAATTATTTTAAATTAAACACAGTGCTGAGTGCTTTACACAAATTTTCATATATCATTCCATCAACAAATCTTCAAAATAGGTATAGACTTTAACCAACTTATGATTGTTTGACTTAATGAATGTACAAAATGGATATGCATAAATCACATGAGATAGTCAATATTTTATTATAAAATAGACTTTATGTTACACCTAACTTTACACTAATGTAAGTGTTCTGATAACATTTAAGGGTAGGCTTAGCTGTTATGATGTTCAGTAGGTATTAAGTGCATTTTGAACTTATGATATTTTCAACTTACCATGAATTCATTGGGATGTAACTCCATTGTAAGTTGTGGAGCACTCATATTACTATGCCTATTTTACAGATAAGGGAACTGAGATTTTGAAAGACTAAATAAGTTGCCTAAACTTTCAAGGCTAAGGTTTTAGTACTAACAGTCTGATTCTACACTATGTATATGCACTCTGCTAATTTTCCTTTTTAAAGTAAGAAATAAAGTTGGAGATGGAGAAGACAGTAAAAAGTTTAGAGATTTTTACCTCGATCATATTTATTTAGTACCCTGTTCACATGCCTTCTTGAGAAAGAAGTAAAAGAGATTAGGAAAAGTAAAAGTCTGTGGGATTTCAGGTCATTCCCCTTTTCTGTATCAATAGGAGTCCATAGTTCCCTCTAAGAAGTCTCAGGTGCAAGTCATTATTTTTACTTCAGCTTCTCTCATATATTTTTATAAAGTTGTGTTGAGCTAGCAAAATATTTTAAAGCCTCCATATGTCTGTGTCCAATTTGAGAGCAGCATGAATTTGTATGAAAAAATATGAGTCAAATTTTTAAGTGAATTTTTCATTTTGGAAAAAAATGTTTTACAGAAAGATTGAGGGAATAGCACAGAGATTCAGAGAGCACACATTTTTCTCCTTTTGTTAATACCACATATGACCCTGGTGCTTTTACTTGGCAAAACTAAGAAACCAAATTTAGCATATGATAATTGCTTAAATTCTAGACTTTATTCAGATGTCACTATTTTTACTATTGTTCAATTACAGTTGTCTCCATTTTCTCCCCACCACTCCCCCACTACCCCAGGCATCCCCACCTCCCATCCCCCATCTTACCCTACTTTGGTTTTGTCCACATGTCCTTTATAGTTGTTCCTGAGAACCCCTCCCTCTCCTCTTCCCATTATCCCCTCTCACCTCCCCTCTGTCAGTTTGTTACTGTCAGTTTGTTCTTAATTTCACTGCCTCAGGTTATATTTTGCTTGTTTGTTTGTTTTGTTGATTAGGTTCCATTTATAGGTGAGATCATATGGTATTTGTCTTTCACCACCTGGTTTATTTCATTTAGCATAATACTCCCCAGATCCATTCATGCTGTTGCAAAAGGTAGGAGTTCCTTCTTTCTGCTTCATAGTATTCCATCACGTAAATGTACCATTTTTAGTATTAGTATTAGTGTTAGTATTAGTATCTCAACTAATGTACTTTTTTCTGTTCCATAATCCAATCCAGCACATATTACTTTTAGTAATTGTTATGGATTAAATTCTATCCCCTTAAAATTTATAATTTGAGGTCCTAATCCCCTAGTACCTCAGAATGTGACTGTATTTACATATAGGGTCTTTAAAGAGGCAATTAACTTAAATAAGATTATTAGTGAGAGTCCTATCCAATCCATGGTCATTGGTGCTAGTTCAGTGCTAGCAGGAATGCCCAGTTTGAGGTGCAGTGAAGAAGGAAACTTTATTCAATGAAAACAGCTCAATTGTGACACAATATGGCATGAGAACAGCACAGCTATGAAATAATTCATTAGTATTATAGATCAATTATGAAATAGTACAGCTGTAAAACAGCATAGCTGTTAGGAGGCCCTGGGGGGAGGTGGCCCTGGAACAAGGCAACCCTCCAGTGAGGGTTTGGCTAGATAGCTTTGTTCTCTGCTCAGGGCCAGCTTATCCATTCTACCCTGTTAGGCTGTGTTCTGGTGATAAATGTTAGATGTTTCAGCTCTAGCTATGGAAACACAGTCTTCAAACTTTGGTGATAAGAAAAAATGCACTTTCCAAGCTACAGGGGAGCTGACTTATATAGACAGATGTCTCTGATTGGTCTGTCTTCATGCTAATGAGAAGTCCAAACCCTTGAAGTTTGATTGGTCCAAAAGGCACTTCACTGATTGGTTGGATTGAAGATTCTCTGGTAATGTACAGCTCTGACTGGATAGGGAAAGTCTTAGTCCTGTTGGATGAAATACAATTCCAGGAACTCCTTTATAAGGGTTGACCCAGGTGGCAGACAAACAGTATAGGCAGGTTTTTTAGTGCAGGAGGCAGGCACTATAGTGCAGATTTTTCCTGGAAGTGTGGCTTGTGTGAGAGGCCCCTGTTGAAAATGACTGCTAGGGTATTTTGTTTTGTTTTTTAATTTCGAACTCAGCCACAAGGAGCTCTTTCTCAAGGCTTTCTCTACCCATTTTTATCAGAACCTGTTTACAGACAGTGTTGATAATTAACCAAGTCAGTTTGTCTCATGTTCGTGCCAGAGTGGCTTGACTATCTGCTCTGGTTCCATCTACTCCCTCTGTGGGACTCCTGTAGCAGGGCAGTAGCCAATAGAGCTAATAGAGCCATTTGCTTACAAGAGGTCTCTCAGGCACCTGTAAAACTAAAAATTTAGCCTCTCATAAAAAAAGCCAAAACAATTTTGAAAAGGTTAAAGAACAATAAAGGTACTTGGTTCATAAGAGGAGGCAAGGGTAATTGACAAAAGGGATTAGGCATCAGGAGTGGAGATTTTAACTATCACTAATTACAAACATGGAGGAGATACAATAGTTGGATAGATAATTTCTATTCTTCATTTAACCATTACCAATTTTTTGTAGGAGGTTTCAAACATTTGATTATATAGAATATCAATAGCTTGACAATGAAATACATTAAACAAGAGTAAAAGTATACAAAAGAATTTACAACTGAGAACTCAAGACAGCTTTAAGCCCATTTAGGATCCAATTGAAAATGTCAGAAAATTTAAATCATAACCATTCATGGACACAAGAAGCAAAACTTGAATGACCCTTAAAGGATTTGGGAAGATTGAGAAGTTTGGCTGTTCCTAATTCTACCTATAAGAAAGAATTTATCCAGGTACAGCAGGTGATATTGGCTACAGCACAAATTCCTGGTTAAACTGAGCACATAATCAAAGATATCTGTTGTTAAGTCCTACTCATGATCAGGAGTCCAAAGATACTTGCTGGGTTTGAATGCATCTGGTGGTTGAGTGAGTGATTTGATTGATGAGTTCTAGTTAGGTTTCACATCATTAAAAATAATTGAGCAGTACCAAGGCCACCCCATGAAAATACAATTCTGAGAAAGCAATTACCCTCATCTCCTGAAAAACCTGTTAGCAAATCACATCCCATAGAAAGGCCATGAAAGTTTTCTTCATAAACAGAGGGATCATCAACAAGGTAGTAATCTACTATTGATGAAACCATTTTTTCCCTCTGATGAGAACTTGCAGGGGTGGCTGTTTTCATTCTGAGAATGGTAAAGGAGGATGTAAAGTGACCCAGAAAGCATTGTCCAGCAACCTACAGCTATCAAAACAATCAAATGTCCAAGGCTGTTTTTTCTTCCCTGATTTATTTTATTTTACTATTTTATTTTTTATTGTTGTTCAAGTAGTTATCTCAATTCTCCCCTCCCACCAGTCTCCCTGCTGTTTTCTTATACACAGACAAAAATATAACCTGTGAGGGCATGAAAGGTGCCTGTAAAAACTTGCTCATTTATGGATTCATTAACAAGGAGGGAGGTGAGAATATTTAAGAACCAGGATTCAGTCTAGTTTGAATATACCTCTGTATAAACATTCTGTGTATGTTTAAATATTTTGGGGTAGACATTTATGTTTGTGACATTCTGGACTATTTCCACACACAAAAGCCTTCCAAAGAGGAGTTCAACAGTGTTCAGGGTGGAAACCGATACAATCAGATTCAAGGCATTTAAAATATAGGTAATATCATGATAGGAGGTGGCTAGCAGCTAATTCAAATGTGGGAGATGGCTGGGTCCTACCTGATGAGAGTTTGACCAATGTAAAGTGTGGGTTTAGGTAGACATAAAAGAAATATGAAACTACATTTTGTAATTTAATCTGATAAATTTCAGCAGAGTAGGTTTAGTGAAATCAAGAGTAAAATTAGGGATGGTTGAGAAATGGCTAAAAAAATAATTATGGAATTATTTGTTTTACTAGAGGGAGAGACAGGCAACCTTGAGGAGACTAAAGTTTAAAAGTCTTGTGTTGGGAACCACCCTGCCTGGTATCAGAAGCTGTAACCCCTGCCAAGGCTAAGGCTGAGGGAACAACCTTGGACCGTAGCCAGCAAGGAGACAAAGGCTTATCTCCCTGGCAGGAGCACCACTTATGCTCCTTTTACTTCATCTATAACTGGCTCCCAATGCTTGGTTGGTTAGCCAATGATGGATAAGATTCCCCAAGGGGGGAATGACCTAAGATAGGCACAATCACATGGGAAGCCCTCAAGGAAACACTTTGGGGGCTACAGCAAAAGGGGGTGATGGACCCTTGCCCCTCGGCTTTGACAAAACCTGAGTCCTCATTGTCTGTGAGAAAATCTCCTTATCTCTTGGTTGCCTTAGTTCCCTTGCTCCACCTAAGCCTGAAACAATGACAGGGTTGGGCAGCTTTGTGCTGAAAAGGGCGGGTTCCCTGGGTGATCAGGCCTAAGAAAGAATTTGTAAAACCCTGTGAAACCTGCTTTGTTTAGAATGCTCTCAATTGAATGATAATGGTCCGGGGAAGAAGTAAAGTTTGTTCCTCAAAGTTTTACAGCTCTTTGACCCGACTCAAAATAGGCCCTCTGAGTTCCTTGTTATCTATTGTTTGATCCTTACTTCCTGGCAATGATTAATAAGCTTTACCTGAATTCTTATGCAAACAAACCCAATAAAAAGCCTGCTCGGGTGGGAGAATGGGGCACTCTCCCTTATGGTCGCTGTCCCCTAGGGAGGGTGGCCATGACACTCCCCACTAGAGAGAGTGGCCATTCTGTTCCTATTTACCCACAGAACCTGGTTGTCTCTGTGTATGTCTTTCTCATGTTTTGATGAGCCATCCACAGCGTTCCATGGTCACTGCCGGTCGGTGGCCACAACAATCTTGTATAATAATATTTCTATGCAAAATTCCCCATTTAAAATGGTCAAAACAGCAAAAATTAGGAAGTACTGTATAGTTGTGGGTTAATTATGTGAAATAAATAGAGCTACAATCCAATATATAGGGAAAGTGAAATAACTAGAACATACAACATAAGAAAAGTAACTGGCTTGACATGAGAGGGTTAAGTTTGCTAAAAATACCCAAGAAATAAATGATGTAGCAATTATGAAATAAACATAAGAATTACATAGTAAGAGAAGTACTTCACTAGCCCAGTTATGAGTTCTGGGAAAAGCCATCTGCTTTGAGTGCCATCTGCTTTTTGTCCAAGCAGTTGTCTGCTCCAGATAACTTTAATTTGAAGTCTCCTACAGGCTGGAGTGCTCTGTCAGTTGAATGTAATGAACTGTGGATGCCTTCTTAAATGAAAAACATAAATTCATGAATTAGTAACTTTTAATTTTGTAACTCAGGGATTAGTTAACAATACCTAATATGGTCCCTTGAAGTAAGGCTGGAGGGAATCCTGTAGAGATACCTTTTTTTGATGGACCATACCTCTGGTTGAAAGCTGCAGTGTTTGGAGTTTTGACTTTCAGGAGCACACTGTGGAGAGATTGTTCTATGAGCCTGCATTAATTTAAAAAGCCTTTATAAGTTATGTGCAATAAGTTAGAATAGTCTTCTTAATATGGTTTTCTTACTAGAGAAAACAGATCTTAGGTTAAGCAACACCACGGGAAGGGACTGATGCCAAGGTAGATCGAAAGATTCAACAAATTTTACCCATTGAATTTTAACAAACTTGTCCGTTTTGTTTTTGTTTTTCTATAAAACCAAAGGACTGGGGATAATAATTGCAATGGAAATGCTGTACTGTTGGCCAACTTTTGCATATCTGGTGTAGAATTTGTCTGGTAAATTAGGTTTCTCAATTGCTAGGAGAATCTAAGGGGATTTTCCAAGCAGAAAAAAAAAAAATCTCTTCTGGAAGTCTTTTAGTAACTGCTTCAGCTGTGGTCTTTTGACATAGGAATGCCTCTATTGAATGAGAATACATATAAGATATGATCATTATTAATACATGTTTATCCTTGGGGACTGGAGCTGTTAGATTGAAACTCACTTTCCAAACATCAAATAGGCCTGCTTAATTTCATTTCTCCTTTTGTAAAAAGAAATTGCCTTATTTTTGTTATTCATTCATGAACAATTATAGAAAGTTAAATGGCTAGAAGCAAAAATTTATATAGCTTTTAAAATATTAAGAAAGTTTGGTTTATCTAAGCAATAAAAGACCTGATGATGCAGAGCACAGGAAATGATTTTGATAAAACACCAAATATTTAATTTCCCTTTATTGTTTCTAATATATACTTTCTAATAAGAAAGTACCAATAGTATAGAAAAACACTTGTTCTTTTAGCAGGGAAAGAAACCCAAATTACAATTTTGTGTTCACATACTCTTAAAAGTCCATTACAATACTGGTTTATTTAACAATACATAATATTTCTTTTTATTTATTTAATTATTTTTAAAATTTTTTATTGTTGTTCAGATACATCTGTCTTCAATTTCCTCCCACCATGACCCCCCGTCTCACCCTTGAACGCACCCCCTTTGGCTTTCTCCATGTGTCCTTTATTCCTGTTCCTTGATGCTCACACCCATTATTCCTATTATGCTTTTCCCTCCTCCTCTCTGATTACTGTCAGATTTTCTTTATTTCAATGTCTCTTTTTTATTTGTTCATTTGTTGATTAGGTTCCACTTATAGGTGAGATCATATGGTATTTCCCTTTCACCAGTTGGCCTGTTTCACTTAGCATAATGTTCTCCAGTTTCATCCATGCTGTCATGAAGGGTAGGAGCTCCTTCTTCCTTTCTGCTACATAGTATTCCACTGTGTAAACATACAGGAATTTTGATCCAATCACTTACTGACGGGCACTTAGGTTGCTTCCAGCACTTGGCTATTATAAATTGTGCTGCTATAAACATTGGGATGCATAAGTTCTTTTGAGTTTATTTTCTAGGACCCTTAAGATATAATCCTAGCAGTGGTATTGCTGGTTCAAAAGGCAGTTTCATTTTTAGTTTTTTGAGGAAATTCCATTATTGTTTACCACAGTGGCTCACCAGTCTGCATTCCCACCAACAGTGCACTAGGGTTTCCTTTTCTCCACAGCCTCTCAAACACTGTTGTTTGTTGATTTGTTTATGATGGCCATTCTGACCAGTGTAAAGTGGTATCTCATGGTTTCAATTTACATCTCTCTGATGGCTAGTGATGTTGAACATCTTTTCTCTGGGCCCTCTGTATGTACTACTTGCAGAAATCTCTATTCAAGTCCTTTCCACATATTTAATTGGGTTTTTTGTCTTCCTGGAGTGTAGTCCTGTGAGTTCTTTATGTATTTTGGAGATCAGACTCTTGTGTAAGATATCATCTGCAGTAGAAAAACCCTATAACTCCACCCAAAAACAACTCAACCTAATTAGGGAATTTGGCAAAACAGCAGTGTTCAAGGTCACTATTCAGAAAATCTAAGGTGTTTTTATACACCAACGATAAAAAATCTGAATGAAAAATCAAGGAAAAAGCCCTGACTGACATAGCTGAGTGGATTCAGTGCGGGCTGCAAACCAAAACATAGGAAGTTTGGTTCCCAGTCAGGACACATGCCTGTGTTTCAGGCCATGGCCCCCAGCAACCACACGTTGATTGTTTCTCTCTCTCTCTTTTTCTCCCTCCCTTCTCTCTCTAAAAATAAATAAATAAAATCTTTAAAAAAAAAGAAAATTCAAGGAAAAATATTCCAGTTGCTATAGCAACAAGAATAAGAATGTACCTAGGAGTGTACCTTAGCAAGGAGATGAAACACCTGTACTCAGAAAACCACACAACATTGAAGAAAAAAATTAAGGAAGACACAAACAAATGGAAACATATACATTTTCAGGGATTAGAAGAATTAACGTCATCAAGATGTCCATACTACCCAACGCAATTTATAAATTCAACATAATCCTTATTAATATATTAATGACATTTCTTTTTTAATTTATTTTTATTTTAAACATTGTTCAAATACAGCTTTCTCATTTTTACTCCCAGTCCAGTCCCCCACCCCACCCTCCCCACTTCCCTCCCATTACCACCCTCCCCTTAGTTTATGATGATGTGTCCTTTAAGTTTGTTCCTGTGAACCCTTCCCACTGTCCCCTTAAATTCCCTCTACTCTCTTCTGTGGGAACTGTCAGCCTGGCCTCTATTTCAGTGTCTTTGGTTATATTTTGCTTGTTTCTTTGTTTTGTTATTTAGGTTCCTCTTAAAGGTGACATCATATGGTATTTGTCTTTCACCGCCTGGCTTGTTTCGCTTAGCATAATGTTTTCCAGCTCCATCCATGCTGCTGCAAAGGGTAGGAGCTCCTTCTTTCTTTCTGCTGCATAGAACTCCATTGTGTAAATGTACCATAGTATTTTGATCCATTCATTTACTGATGGGCATCTTGGTTGCTTCCAGCATCTAGCTATTGTAAATTGTGCTGCTATGAATATTGGGATGCATAGGTTCCTTTGAATTGGTGTTTTAGTATTCTTAGAATATAGTCTCAGCAGTGGAATTGCAGGTTCAAAAGGCAGGTCCATTTTTAGTTTTCTGAGGAAGTTCCATACTGCTTTCCATAGTGGTTGTAACAGTCTGCAGTCCCACCAGCAGTGCACTAGAGATCCCTTTTCTCCAAAACCTCTCCAACACTTCTGGTTTGTTGCTTTGTTAATGATGGCCATTCTGACTGGTGTGAAGTGGTATCTCATTGTGGTTTTAATTTGCATCTCTCTGATAGCTAGCGATACTGAACATCGTTCCATGTGTCTTTGGATTTTCTGTATGTCCTCCTTGGAGAAATGTCTGTTCAAGTCCTTTGCGCATTTTTTAATTGGGTTAATTGTCTTAGAGTGGAGTCATGTAAGTTCTTTATATATTTTGGAGATTAAACCCCTGTGTGAGGTATCATTGGCAAATATGTTTTCCCATACAGTTGGTTCTCTTTTAATTTTGATACTGTTTTCTTTAGCTGTGCAGAAGCTTTTAATTTTGAATAGGTCCCATTTGTTTATTATTTCCTTTATGTCCCCTGCTCTAGGGGACAAGTCAGTAAAAAAGTTTCTTCGTGAAATATCTGATATTTTCCTACCTACGTTCTCCTCTAGGACTTTAATGGTGTCACGTTTAATATTTAAGTCTTTTATCCACCTTGAATTTATTTTTATATAAGGTGTAAGTTGGTGCTCGAGTTTCATTTTTTTGCATGTAGCTGTCCAGTTTTCCCAGCACCATTTGTTGAAGAGGCTATTTTTACTCCATTTTATGTTGCTACTTCCTTTGTCAAACATTAATTGACCATAGAGACTTGCATTTATTTCTGGGTTCTCTGTTCTTTTCCATTGGTCTATGTGCCTGTTTTTATGCCAGTACCAGGCTGTTTTGATTACAGTGGCCTTGTAGTAGAGTTTAGTGTCAGGTATTGTGATCCCTCCTACTTTACTCTTCTTTCTCAAAATTGCAGCAGCTATCCGGGGTCATTTGTGGTTCCATATAAATTTTTGAAGTGTTTATTCTATGTCTGTGAAATATGCCATTGGTACTTTAATAGGTATTGCATTGAATGTGTAAATTGCTTTTGGTAGTATGGACATTTTAATGATATTAATTCTTCCAATCCATGAACACGGTATATGTTTCCATTTTTGTGTGTCTTCCTTGATTTCTTTCTTCAGTGTTGTGTAGTTTTCTGAATACAGGTCTTTTACCTCTTTGGTTAGGTTTATTCCTAGATATTTTATTTTTCTTTTTGCTATTTCAAATGGGATTTTTTCCTTGATCTCTGCTTCCACTCTTTCATTTTTGGTGTACAGGAATGCCTTTGATTTCTGGATACTGACTTTGTATCCCACTGTTTTGCCAAATTCATTTATTAGGTCAAGCAGTTTTTTGGTAGAGTCTATAGGATATTCTATGCATACTATCATGTCATCTGCAAACAGTGACAGTTTTGTTTCCTCCTTTCCGATTTGGAAGCCTTTTATTTCTTTTTGGTGTCTGATCACTGTGGCTAAAACTTCCAGTACTATATTGAATAGAAGTGGTGAAAGTGGACAGCCTTGTCTTGTTCCTGATCTTAGTGGAAAAGATTTTAATTTTTTCCCATTGAGTATGATGTTGGCTGTAGGTCTCTCATATATGGCCTTTATTATGTTGAGGAATTCTCCCTCTATTCCCACTTTACCAAGTGTTTTTATCATAAATGGGCACTGTACCTTATCAAATGCTTTTTCTGCATCTATTGATATGATCATCTGGTTTTTGTCTTTGCTTTTGTTTATGTGATGTCTTACACTTACTGACTTGCAAATATTGTACCAATCTTGCATCCCTGGAATGAATCCCACTTGGTCATGGTGTATGATCATTTTAATGTACTGTTGGATGCAGTTTCACAGTATTTTGTTGAGGATTGTAGCGTCAATGTTCATCAGTGATATTGGCCTGAAGTTTTCTTTCTTTGTTGTGTCTTTATCTGGTTTTGGAATTAGGAAGATGTTGGCCTCATAAAAAGAGTTTGGGAGACTCCCATCTTTTTGGATTTTTTGGAATAGTCTGTGAAGGATGGGGTTAGCTCTTCCTTAAATGCTTTGTAGAATTCCCCTGTGAAACCATCTGGTCCCGGGCTTCTGTATTTTGGGAGTTTTTTATTACTGATTCAATTTCTTTTTGTTGTTATTCGTCTGTTCAGGCTTTCTGCTTCTTTTTCATTGAATTTTGGAAGATTATATTTTTCTAGAAAGTTGTCCATTTCACCTAGGTTTTCAAATTTCTTGGCATACAGTTCTTTGTAGTAATTTCTTACAATCCTTTGTATTTCTGTGGTATCTGTTGTAATCTCTCCTCTTTCATTTCTGATTGTGTTTATTTCGGTCTTCTCTCTTTTTTTCTTGATGAGCCTGCTTAAAGGCTTGTTGATTATGTTTATGTTTTCAAAGAACCAGCTCTTGGATTCATCGATCCTTAGAATTGTGCTTTTATTCTCTGTGTCATTTAATTCTGCTCTGATCTTGGTTATTTCCTTCCTTCTGCTTGCTCTGGGCTGTCTTTGTTGTTGTTCCTCAAGTTCTTCTAGACGCAGGGTTAGGTTGTTTGTTTGGAATGTTTCTAACCTTTTTAGGTGGGCCTGTATCACTATGAACTTCCCTCTCAGGACTGCCTTGCCTGTGTCCCATAAGTTTTGGGTTGTTGTGAGTTCGTTTTCATTTGTTTCCAGAAACCTTTTGATTTCTTCCCTAATATCATTCTTGACCCATTCATTGTTTAATAGCATGCTATTTAATCTCCATGATTTTGAGTGTTTTTTGTTTTTTTTCCTTGGGGTTGGTTTCTAGCTTCAGTCCCTTGTGGTCTGAGAAAATGCTTGGTATGATTTCAATTTTCTTGGAATTCTTGAGGCTTTTTTTGTGTCCTATCATGTGGTCTATCTTTGAGAATGTTCCATGTACATTTGAAAAGGATGTATATTTAGCTTCTTTTGGATGGAGGGCTCTGTATAGATCAGTAAAGTCCATTTCATCAAGGGTATTGTTCAATGCCACAATATCTTTGTTGATATTTTGTTTAGAAGATCTGTCCATTTTTGATATTGGGGTGTTAAAATCTCCCACTATAATTGTGTTGCTGTCCATATCTTTCTTGTTAATGACTTATTTCACACATATGAACAAACATTCCAAAAAATTATATGGAACTATAAATGACACTGAATAGCCTCAGCAAATTTGAGAAAGAAGAACAAGGTAAGAGATATCACAATACTTGGTATCAAACTATATTACTAGGTCACCATAATCAAAACACTATGGTACTGGCATAAGAACAGATGCACAGACCAATGGAACAGAATAAAGAACCCAGAAATAAACTGAAGTATTTATGGTCAATTAATACCCAACAAAGGGAACAGAATCATAAAATGTAGTAAAAATAGCCAGTTCAGCAAATGGTGTTGAAAGATCTGGACAGCTACATGCAAAAAATGAAACTCAAGCAGCAACTTACACCATACACATAAAATTTCTTTTCCAAGATTCCTTTTTTGTGAAATTTTTCCAACATACAAAATCTTTCTGCAACTTACATAAATTTTTCTTATCTTGTTTCTCTTTTTTTATTCCAGAACAATCATTTTACTCTAGAAAGAAGAGAAACTACTTTATTTTCTTTCAAAAAAAGTGCATTTTCATGCCTCATGTCTCCCTTATGAAACACAGATCTCATTCTCTACATTGAATCATTTTCCATCACTAAAACTTTTCAGGCTTTATCATGAGTGTCTGAGTCTTAATCTGAGGCATTTTTTTTCCCTTCTAGCCTTGCAAAATGACACAGTAAATTCTCCAAACTGATCACTTGTTTTTTACATCTGATTTTTTATTTCCAAAAATCTAGAGGGGAGTAGAGAACTGCATGTCCTTAATTAAACCAACAACTTAAGTTACTCTTTACTTAGGATTAATCCTAAATCACATGCAATTGAAGTGAAATTGTAGTAGTTTCTGTTAATTTCTCTTATTTGTGTCAGTGCTAATTTTTTAAGCCAACTAAGTCATCCCCTTTTATAATCTGAATTTGAATACACAAATCAATTTGGCAATGTCATATAGTGACAGAAACATACCCATAATGTACACAAAAATAGCAAAATAATGCAAAGCTCCAAAGAAAAATTATGAATCCAAATATGTTTTCCAGCAGATGGGCTAAGTTGAGGTTTTATTCAGATGGCCAAAGTCTTTACATGTTTTATGGATTTCTTTAAAAGTGTTTTTCAAAATGAAGAATAGGTTCTATTTTTTCTGACAAGTTTGAAATCCTCTAATTTAAAGTTTCTCCTTAAAATGGGCTAACCAATACATACAAACAAAAGAAAATGGAAAGCAACTGTACACAATTAAATTGGAACTCAGAAGATAAAGAGAGGTTCCCCAAAAGACCTAAGTTTCAAATGGGGTAGATTTTACTGGAGTGGAGGGGGAATTGAAAAATGGCTCTGGAGGTAAAGTCTGAGTCTCGGGTGGCTGTTGCTCTCCTGGAGACAAAGAAGATGAGGAGAGAAAGGAAAGGTGAAGAGGGTGGGCAGGACCTTCAGCAAGGGGATATGTGCTAAGTGTGCTATTTTCCAGGGATTTTTTACAGTAAATCTGGTTTTAGAATCACAAGAACTAGGGTCAGAGGAAAATTTTTCTAATGATCCACATTTTTGCTAGTTTTCCTTTTTAAATTATCATGACATTTGCCCAATTTAGAGTCACTTTTTCCTATGGAAAGCAGTAGTAGCCTCTTTTTTTCTTTACTTTTTTTTTTTTTTTGCTGCAGATGAACAATAAATTTATTTTTTAAATGCCCAAACACATTGGTGATCAATGAAGTGAGCATTTAAATAACTTTATACCATTTCTACCTCATCAGACCAAAACAAATAAAAAATTGGAGAATCCAGGTGTCAGCAGGGGTGTGGGCAGCCTGTGTGCCACTTGCCTTCAGCATCCGGAAATTTGTGTTGTCATTTTTTGTTTTCCAGCTCCATCCTGCTGTTACAAAGGGTAGGAGCTCCTTTTTCTTTCTGCTGCATAGAACTCCATTGTGTAAATGTACCACAGTTTTTTGATCAATTCATTTACTGATGGGCATCTTGGTTGCTTCCAGCATCTAGCTATTGTAAATTGTGCTGCTATGAACACTGGGGTGCAAAGGTTCTTTTGGACTGGTGTTTTAGTGTTCTTAGGATATAGTCCCAGCAGAGGAATTGCAGGTTCAAAAGGCAGATCCATTTTTAGTTTTCTGAGGAAGTTCCATACTGCTTTCCACAGTGGTTGTAAGAGTGTGCAAACCCACCAACAGTGCACTAGGGATCCCTTTTCTCCACAACCTCTCCAACACTTGTTGTTTGTTGCTTTGTTTATGATGGCCATTCTGACTGGTGTGAAGTGGTATCTCACTGTGGTTTTAATTTGCATCTCTCTGATAGCTAGTGATACTGAACATCATTTCATGTGTCTTTGGATCTTCTGTATGTCCTCCTTGGAGAAGTGTCTGTTCAAGTCCTTTGTCCAATTTTTAATTGAGTTGCTTGTCTTCTTAGAGTGGAGTCGTGTAAATTCTTTATATATTTTGGAGATTAAACCCCTGTGTGAGGTATCATTGGCAAATATGTTTTCCCATACAGTTGGATCTCTTTTTATTTTGACACTGTTTTCTTTAGCTGTGCAAAGGCTTTTAATTTGATGAGGACCCAGTTGTTTATTCTTTCCTTTATGTCCCTTGCTCTAGGAGACACGTCAGTAAAAAAGTTTCTGCATGAAATATCTGAGATTTTCCTACCTACGTTCTCCTTTAGGACTTTAATGGTGTCACGTTTAATATTTAAGTCTTTTATCCACCTTGAATTTATTTTTATATAACGTGTAAGTTGGTGCTCGAGTTTCATTTTTTTGCATGTAGCTGTCCAGTTTTCCCAACACCATTTGTTGAAGAGGCTATTTTTACTCCATTTTATGTTGCTGCCTCCTTTGTCAAATATTAATTGACCAACAGACTTGCATTTATTTCTGGGTTCTCTATTCTGTTCCATTGGTCCATGTGCCTGTTTTTATGCCAGTACCAGGCTGTTTTGATTACAGTGGCCTTGTAGTATAGTTTAGTGTCAGGTATTGTGATCCCTCCTACTTTACTCTTCTTTCTCAAAATTACAGCAGCTATCCGGGGTCATTTATGGTTGCATATAAATTTTTGAAGTGTTTATTCTATGTCTGTGAAATAAGCCATTGGTATTGAATAGGTATTGCATTGAATGTGTAAATTGCTTTGGGTAGTATGGACATTTTGATGATATTAATTCCTCCAATCCATGAGCACGGTATATGTTTCCATGTGTTTGTGTCTTCCTTGATTTCTTTCCTCAGTGTCATGTAGTGTTCTGAATACAGGTCTTTTACCTCTTTGGTTAGGTTTATTCCTAGATATTTTCTTTTTCTATTTGTTATTTCAAATGGGATTTTTTTCCTTGATCTCTGTTTCTGCTCTTTCATTGTTGGTGTCCATAAATGCCTTTGATTTCTGGATATTGACTTTGTATCCCACTGTTTTGCCAAATTCATTTATTAGGTCAAGCAGTTTTTTGGTGGAGTCTATAGGATTTTCTATGTACACTATCATGTCATCTGCAAACAGTGACAGTTTTGTTTCCTCCTTTCTGATTTGGATGCCTTTTATTTTTTTTTTCTTGTCTGATTGCTGTGGCTAAAACTTCCAATACTATATTGAATAGAAGTGGTGAAAATGGACAGCCTTGTCTTGTTCCTGATCTTAGTGGAAATGATTTTAATTTTGCCCATTGAGTATGATGTTGGCTGTAGGTCTCTCATATACGGCCTTTATTATGTTGAGGAATGCTCCCTCTATTCCCACTTTGCCAAGTGTTTTTATCATAAATGGGCACTGTACCTTATCAAATGCTTTTTCTGCATCTATTGATATGATCATCTGGTTTTTGTCTTTGCTTTTGTTTATGTGATGTCTTACACTTACTGACTTGCGAATATTGTACCAACCTTGCATCCCTGGAATGAATCCCACTTGGTCATGGTGTATGATCTTTTTAATGTACTGTTAGATGGGGTTTGCCAATATTTTCTTGAGGATTTTAGCGTCAATGTTCATCAGTGATATTGGCCTGAAGTTTTCTTTCTTTGTTGTGTCTTTATCTGGTTTTGGAATTAGGATGATGTTGGCCTCATAAAAAGAGTTTGGGAGTCTTCCATCTTTTTGGATTTTTTGGAATAGTCTCTGAAGGATAGGGATTAGCTCTTCCTTAAATGCTTTGTAGAATTCTCCTTTGAAACCATCTGGTCCAGGGCTTTTGTGTGTTGGGAGTTTTTTTGATTACTGCTTCAATTTCTTTTGTTGTTATTGGTCTGTTCAGGCTTTCTGTTTCTTTTCCATTGAGTTTGGCAGATTATATTTTTCTAGAAATTTGTCAATTTCATCTAGGTATTCACATTTCTTGGCATACAGTTCTTTGTAGTAATTTCTTACAATCCTTTGTATTTCTGTGGTATCTGTTGTAATCTCTCCTCTTTCGTTTCTGATTGTGTTTATTTGGGGTTTCTCTCTTTGTTTCTTGATGAGTCTGCTTAAAGGCTTGTTGATTATGTTTATGTTTTCAAAGAACCAGCTCTTGGATTCATCGATCCTTAGACTTGTGCTTTTAGTCTCTATATCATTTAATTCTGCTCTGATCTTGGTTATTTCCTTCCTCCTGCTTGCTCTGGGCTGTCTTTGTTGTTCTTTAAGCTCTTGT
The DNA here is from genome assembly GCF_004126475.2 of Phyllostomus discolor. Lineage (NCBI taxonomy): Eukaryota > Metazoa > Chordata > Mammalia > Chiroptera > Phyllostomidae > Phyllostomus > Phyllostomus discolor. The sequence goes on from NC_040907.2 coordinate 105,457,377, forward strand.
AGATGTACGGTTAGGTTGTTTGTTTGGAATGTTTCTAACTTTTTTAGTGGGCCTATATCACTATGAACTTCCCTCTCATTACTGCCTTGGCTGTGTCCCATAAGTTTTGGGTTGTTGTGAGTTCATTTTCATTTGTTTCCAGAAACCTTTTGATTTCTTCCCTAATATCATTCTTGGCCCATTCATTGTTTAATAGCATGCTATTCAATCTCCATGATTTTGAGTGTTTTCGGTTTTTTTTTTTCCTTGGGGTTGGTTTCTAGCTTCAGTCCCTTGTGTCTGAGAAAATGTTTGGTATGATTTCAATTTTCTTGAAATTCTTGAGGCTTTTTTTGTGTCCTATCATGTGGTCAATCTTTGAGAATGTTCCATGTACATTTGAAAAGAATGTGTATTTAGCTTCTTTTGGATGGAGGGCGCTGTATATATCAGTTAAGTCCATTTCATCTAGGGTATTTTTCAATGCCACAATATGTTTGTTGAGATTTTGTTTGGAAGATCTGCCAATTTTTTTATAGTGGGGTGTTAAAATCCCCCACAATGATTTGCTGCTGTCCATATCTGTTTTGAAATCCTAGTTTTTCTTTATGTATTTAGGTGCTCCTATGTTGTGTTCAGATATATTTACAATATTTATGTCTTCTTGGTAGATTCTTTCCTTGAGTATTATAAAGTGACCTTCTGGGTCTCTGTCTATGATCCTTTTTTGGAAATCTATTTTGTCTGGTATGAGTATTGCTACCCCAGCTTCTTTTTCCTGTCCATTTTCTTGGAAAATTTGTTTCCGGCTCTTCACTTTCAACCTGCGTAGGTATTTTATCCTGAGGTGGGTCTGTTGAAGGCAGCATATGTGTGGGTCATGTTTTCTTATCCAATCAGCTATTCTATGTCTTTTGATTGGAGCATTTAATCCATTTATGTTTAAGGTTATTATTGATAAGTACTTGTTCATTGCCTTTTATGTATGTGTGTTTCTCTCTCTCTCTGTTTTTTTTTTTCTTTCCTTAAAGCAGTCCCTTTAGCATCTCTTGCAGAGCTGGTTTGGTGGAGCTGTGTTGTTTTAGACTTCTTTTGTGTGAGAAGCTTCTTATTTGTCCTTCTATCTTGATTGAGAGCCTTGCTGGGTAAAGTAGCCTTGGTTGCAGACCTCTGGTTCTCTTTATCTGGAGTATTTCTTGCCATTCTCTTCTGGCTTGGAGTGTTTCTATTGAGAAGTCAGCTGTTAGCCTTATTGGGGCTCTCTTGTATGTTACTTCCTGTTTTTCCCTTGCTGCCTTTAATATTCTCTCTTTGTCTTGAAATTTTGCCATTTTAATTATGATGTGTCTTGAGCTGGGCCTCTTTGGATTCCTCTTGATTGGAACTCAAATTGGGAATCTCTGCATTTCCTGGATTTGTGTGACTTTTTCTCTCATCAAATTATGAAAGTTTTTCATCATTACTTTTTAAAATAGGTTTTCTATCCCTTGCTCTTCTTCTTCTTCTTCTGGTATCCCTATTATAGGGATATTGTTACGTTTCATATTGTCTTGCATTTCTCTTAATCCCTCTTCATTCTTTCTGAGCCTCTTTTCCTTTTCTTTCTCTTTCTGGGTGTTGTTTTCTACTTTGTCCTCTAGCTTGCTGATCCGATCTTCTGCTTCATTGATCCTGCTTTCCATTCCTTCTACTGTGTTCCTCAGTTCAGAAATTGCATTCTTCATTTCCTCTTCGCCTTTTTTGAGAGTTTCTATTTCCTTTTTCATGTTTATATATTTTGCAGTAAGATCATTGTAGATTCTCTCTAGTTTCTGGTAGCTCATTGTGTGTTCATTGATCTTTCTGATAATCTTTGTTTTGAACTCAATATCTGATAGTAGAGTTGCCTCAATTTCATTTAGCATTCTTTCTGAGGCTTCCTCCTTTCCCTTCTATTGGGGATTGTTTCTTTTTTTTTTTTTTTTCATTGTTCATGGGATTCCTCTTGTTAGCCTCAGCTTCTTAAATTGATCTGTTCTGGTTCCCTTTGATTATGGTGTGAACTTCTGTGGTAAAATACCTTTGAGATTCAGTGGTGTGGTCTCCTTCATGTGCCCTGGTGTTCAAAACTTCCCCCTACTCTTTTTTGTGATCAGTTGGAGGAGTAAGGCAAAATGGTTTAAGACAGCAAGACAGTACACTATCATATTTACATTAGCATCCAGTAGAGAAGAGATGGGTTATCTTTTGGCTACTTATAGTGTTAACTGTGATCCTCCACCCCACTATCCACATTTTAGAAAGTATGGAAAGAAGGTAAGACTCTTATTGGGGATGAAAGGAATGTTAGTTGGATTTAGAAAGCTGTGAGGCTGTGGGAGGTCAGATTGTGAGGTAAGATTTGAATAAAGATTAGTAAATAGGAGTAGTGTGTAAAAGAATTGAGACAACCCCCACAATAATATACTTCACAAAATTGCAAAGTAGGCTGAGATCAGGTAGGGGTGTTGAGTAGTATTTTCAATTGTATGAACTAGGTCTCATTTACAGTAATATTAAAACAACAGTCTTGTGGTAGAATCTATGAGATCTAGATAACAAGAATAAGGAGAATGGATCCTTGAGAGGTGTACTAATGGAACACACTATATTTTGTTTATCTATTGATCCATCGATGGGCATTTTGATTGTTTCTACCTTTGGTTATTGTGAATATTATTATTTTTTAATTTAATACAGTTATAGATTAAAATTTAGTTGTAAAAATAATACAAAGAAAATCTGTGAACCCTTTATTCAGGTCTTTCCAAAGTTAACATCTTGCAAATCAAAATCAAGATACAATGTAGCACAATACACACAACACTGTACTATTATGTAAAATACAGCCCTGGCTGGTGTAGCTCAGTGGATTGACCACAGGCCTGTGAACCAATGGGTTGGCTGCTGGTTCAATCCCAGTCAGGGAACATGCCTGGGTTGCATGGCAGGTCCCCGGCAGGGGGCATATAAGAAGCAACCACACATTGTTTCTCTCCTTTTTCTCTTTCCCTTCCCATATTTCTAAAAATAAATAAATACAATAAAAAAGACAATATAGCATACAAAATTCAGTAAAATACACTTTAATATTATAACCAGCATACTTACATTGATATGCTGAAGGAACAATGTAAACAAGAAATGAGCCTAGGATGGTAAGGGTGAACTTTGAAAGTGCCTTTTCAGGCAGCACTTGGAATAATCTAAGACTTTGGACATGTGTGGTCTCTGATATAGAGAGTCATATCAGATGGTGAGTGGACAATATATACTGAAGTTAAGCCTAGGGCAGTGCATTCTGGGAGGAGCACATATGGAGTCAAAGTTATTCCTTGCATGTTAGATCCTTTCTACTCACAAATCCTAAGCACAATTTTGTCAAAAGATCCAAAAAATTGTCAAATTACTATAGATAACATTATGAATGGATAAATAGAGAGGGCACGGTCTGCTCCCGAGACTACTGGGGAGTTGAGGAAGCACCTAACTTCACAGAGGCTGGATCTGAGGCTTTCTGAGTAGAGATAAGAAGTCCTGGACCCACTTCAAGGACAGCTGAGGAAGGGCCTTCAGAGGCACTGAGGTCCTACAGGAGCAGGTGATGTACGTGCGACTTAATTTTTACTCAATGGAGGTAAACTGGAGGGAAAAGTTGATTATTTCAAATGTTCTTCAGCAAAGACATCTATAAAGAGAGGAAATCTTTGTCTTGGCAATGTGGGAAGTTTGTCTAACTTACCTTGGGGTATTTTTGTCCACTGCCTTTCTCCCCATGATGGAGAGGAAAACCTCACCATGCTCATAAACATATAGATTTGAATCTCAGTACCAGTCACTAGGTCTGTGACTTTGGGAAAACCAATCAACTTCTCTGCTTCATAGATAAAGTTGAACAGCAGTTTCTCAGTATTTCCTGATGTAGAGCCCTTTGAAACTGATAAAATTTCCAACATTACTGTATGTTACCAACAACAACAATCACTTTTAGTGGGAGGCAGCTGTGGTAGAGAAGGCTCTGACCTCTTAGCCTAGGTAGGAACTTGGATTGAGGATGCCTGGTTTAGGCACAAAGGTGGAGCCACTTTTACCCTATGAGTTTAGAACAGACTTCTTGAAGGTGATATTGAATATAGGGGCTTCAAATAACTGTGTGCTCTAATAAAGAGTTTAAAAAGACAAAAAAATCAGTAGTTTCTTTAGAAGTAAGAACAATCCATAAAAATGATGAGGGAGCTGGAGGTTCTCAGCTGACATGGGATCTTGGGCACCTGCACACATTCAGACAAAAGGCTGTCATTCCATGAAAACACTGAAACAAGTAAGGAAAGCTGACAGCATGTGCCAGGGAAGGAAATATTTAATTGTTAATGGGTCATGTTAGGGAAATATGAAAGAACTGAGGAACTGGACACAACCACAGATGGGATTGAAACAGTGTAGCAACACTGAATGGGGTGCTGTTTGTCCAGTGACCCTAGAGAGCATGGCTTTCCCCTAAATCTTTGGTGCATAGACCTCAATAAGAAAACATGTGCTAAGTTTTTGTTATTGAAAATAAGAAAGAAGGAGAATGGAAAGACTTCCAACAATGAAGAAATTAAGGACCTCTTTACCTAAACAAGTGGGAAAAGTAGAGTAAAGGATAAGACAGAAACAAGAATTAAACATTGCTGGTTATAAATGCTTTCAGACAATCTTCCCTAGCAAATGTGGCTTTGTGGGAGGATACTAAAGACATCTGAGTTTTACTTTTTATTTCAATTCATTTACTAAAAGAAGATAAAGCCAAGTTTTGAGAATCAGAAAGAAAAATCAGAATAGGGTGTTCAGTGGCTACAATTACTTTTCAAGCCCACTACTTTGGCTTTGGAGTACAATGGCAACAGAAGGAGACTGACATGGGAATTAATAGAACATTTAGGGGTGCCAGTTAGACATAGCCCATGTGAAAGGACATCATGTTGTAGGGTAGCCCCACCAGAATCCTCAACAGTGTTTGGGGTACATCTGGAATCCACAGCTAGAACTCTGAGGGCAACATACAGCCATGTTTTACCTATCATAGAACTGGCAAAGAGGGACCACGGCCATCCAGGAGCACTGACATCAACAGCTCTGTCTAGGTAATTGAGAAGTGTACAATATGGGGTCACAGAAGTGTTTGTACTACCTACCCCCATCCCAGCTTATGGGAAATTAGCAATGAGGGGATACAGAAATGTGGGTGTTAGTGTTTGGCAACATGGAGCTTCAGGTGGTATCCACCACTATGCTGGCACAAAATTTGTATATTTTCTTCAGAAGATCTTAGTAGTCAAAATAGCTAGGAAAGCTGTCTTTACAAAAACTCAGGTGTGAAACAAGGTAGTTGGGTTCATGGTCTCTGGATCAGATCTGGGATCCTAGTCATCAAGTAACTTGCCCCGTGTTGAGTTTTGTAAATAGGGTTCAGTTTCAACTGTTTAACAGAGCATGTTTTATCCAGGAAGTTCCCCAAGGGCAGGTCTGTTCTGTTTAATTGTGTCTATCCAGCCAAGGGTGTAGTACACAGGGTTGGTTCAGCACTCCTGGGCTAATAAGGTGCACCTAGATATAGGCTCTGTTAGCACTTACTCTGAAGGTCACTCCCAAGTGCCCTATGCTTAGTTTAACAAACTCAGAACAGAGGCCTTTTAAAAAGGCTTCTCTTCCTGATGGATTTTTTTCTTTTCCCCACCAATCCCTACACTAATTGTACCAGCATGCTCTAAGTGAAACCCTATTGCCCAAGATAGCTCTATATGTCTGTCCTCAGTGTTCCATGTGGGACTTGGCTGCCTCAGCACAAAACATTCAAACTGGCCATGGTGTGCTTTACCAGGCCTCTGTGAGTGTGGATAAATGTGCCATGTTTATGAAAGGCTGATTATAGGATGCCCATAACCAACAGTCTGGCCAAGACTTAGAGAGTTGATAACACCCATAATTGTAATGTTTCCTGGACTACCTCTGGGCATATATGAGCCTAGGTCTGCCATACTCCTCAACAAGCTTAATTCAGGTGGGACCTGGTCATGGACATCTGAATCAGAACACAGATTCTACTCCCAGCTCAGCAAACCTTCCTGTTTAAAGCATATGTCCAGAACATGAAGGTACCAGTTCAGAAGGGATGTGACACATTATTCTGCTATAGGCATTGATTCCTACTGGAACTTAACTGCCTCATAAAAATTAACCAGCGATACTATCTCCAAATCCTTAATTACCATTGCTTAGAAATCTGACATTGAGTCATGTATTGGCTTTAAAAACTGTCTTTGGAATTACCAAGTAAATATGCCCCCAGATTTTCCTCACAGGACTTTATGTTGTTCATTTTTTAAAATGTTCAAAGCAGCCATGCTTATTGCCCCAGGTGTCAACAGTAGGTATCAGGAAGGACTCACCCTGAGCCAAATCAGCTACACCATGCTGTGCTGACTGATTCTGCCAGAGCTGGAGGAAGGCAGTGGCCAGGAAAGACTGACCCTGACTCAAAAGCTAAAATATGAGGGTAGGGAGCCAGCATGATGATTTGGGTCAAAAGATTCAGAGAAACCCACATGTATAAAATGCTAAATAGTAAGTGATTAGTGGATAAAACCTGAACACACAGTTCATTTCTTATTCACATGAAATCCAAAATGGGTATTCATGCTAGGTATTGGCTCATACTTCTAGATGACCTCAAACTAAAAAAAGATGGACTTTACATGTAAATACTAAAATTAGATTTTTAGATATATTATATTAGGGGTGATATGAAAGAAACATCCAAGGAGAGTGAGAGGAAGCAAAAGGGTAAGTTTGGATGCCACTGCCATTGGCTGAAAGGAAACAGAATAAAGACTGACTCTAGGGTTTACTGTAATGTCTGATACCCAGAGTGGATCAGATTTTAACACCTCCTTATGTATGAAAAATATATTGTTAGCAATAGTCATGAGATAATTGGTGCTAGTCACTATTTTTCTTGATTTATTCTTTAGTTTTCAAAGAAATGATAAAGTAATGCATTTAATATAAATATATTTTTAAAATTTAACAAATACTTAAGTGAACTAAAATTTTCAATTATCAAAAAATATTAAATGTCACACTGAATTTTTTTGTTCCCTTGTTTTAAACTTTAAGTACAAGTAAAAATTCCAACTCATCACATGAAGGACACAAATGACAGAAGTGAAGTAGCTCAAATTTTGTTTCCTTCTTCCTTACTGGGCCACCATAATGTATTTTAAACCTATCATTTAAATTCAGGAATATGTACTGAAATAAGGCTGGAGACACAAATGACATCAGAACCAAGTTCTAATGACTTCGGATTGTTAAAAATAACTCTTGAAATGAACCCATGTGACCATATCTAGCAGGGACAGAGGCAAAACTACATAACAGGATGTTTCCAAATAAACTTCTAGAGAAACCATAATGATCTAACCACTATGCTGTTCATCTGAAACTAATACAAAATATTACTGAATGTAAACTGTAATTTAAAAAATTTTAACCAGTTAAGAAAAAAATTAATAAATAACAAAAACATATTTAAATCTGACATAAACAAGAATGTAGTGTATAGCAAGGAAGAAGATGGCCGCAGAGAAGTTGTGCTCACTTCCTTTCAGTCCTGACTTGGAATTACAACTAAAATAGAGAACAGTCAATCTGAAAATCAGCTAAAGACTAGATGACAGTGGTCTTATAAACAATGATTTACAAAAGAAGTTACCTACATCAAGAATGATAGGGAGAGTGGAGGTGCAAAAAGGGCTGGCACCACTCCCACATGCAGTGGCTGAGAATCCAGAGGGATATTTAAGCTATAACGTCCCCCTTGTGGAACATGGGGTCCCATCCTCATGCTGGGCTCCCCAGCCAGGAACACCAGATTCACAAAAAGGAACTCACATAACAACTGGCTGTGGAAACCAGTGTGGATTCTGTCGCCAGGTATACATGGGAGTCTGTGAGAGACACATGTACCCTCCTAAAGGGGCGGTACACAAAGTCTTATTCACAGCCACCAGGATCAGCCTAGGCTCTGGCTGCGGGAGAACGGATTGGAGTGAACTGGAGTTATGCAAGGACAGACTGGGTGTTGTGCTTCTGGGGAGAGTGTTGAAAGGACAACCATCAGGATACTTGTACTGAGTCCCTCTCCCACACAACCTACAAATGTCACCATTACTGGGTCAAACACTCCTCTCCAAACTGGAATGGCCTGGGGGGATGGCACTAGTCCCACCCTCCAAAGTCCTTGTCATCAACCTTGTTGAGCTCACACCCTGCAGAAAAATCTGCTACCTGAACTGGCAATATAGACTTTCTTGAAGGGATACTGAGGATGAACTTAGGGACAGTCAGAGACAGAGTTGTGTGGCTCTGGGGCAGAGGCCAATTTTCCTCTGCACAGTGTGCTAGAGCAGCAACATCCCTTGGGCTACAATCCAGAGCAGGGCACCCCACTACCCTACTGCATATCCACTAGCCCCGCCAAGAGAGAGCCACAGCTTCATGTTTCAGACTCTTGGCAGCTCTGCCAAACTTGAGCTCTGCGATATTGTCAGATGCATGTGGCCAGACTGGTCCCATGGTGCGTAAGTCTCTACACAAAATCCAGGAAGATGCTGGAAAAAAACTGAGTTGTGCTCTTGGGCATGGGCCAATTTTTTCCCTTGCACATGAGAATTGTGCCATTGGTCCTGTCTAGAGCAGTCCCTTCACATGGCTAAATCTTGGTGTTTGTAGCCTGATAAATACTGCTGGCCTCACCCTGATGAATCCCTGAGACTCTTTCCTACCTACCACATACATCTCCAGGCACCTGGTGGGTTGCAGCTGACTTTGGAGTACCTGAAACTATTGCTGAGTGGTCTCAAAGCCAGCATTTGCATTGACTTTGAATCTCTATGAATAGAGAATATGAATATGAATATGAATATGAATCACTAGTAAACACCACTAACCCCTATCTGGTGACTCATTGAGAGCTTCTCTCACTCAGCGCATATAAAACCAGAGGGTCTTTTGGTGACTGGGCCTAACAAGCAGCCAGCAGGCAAAGGTGATTTTAGGGAAGACTTGATTCATTGGTTGACCCACTTCCAGGCTTAGTACTGGTGGAAACCAGACTTAGGGTTCAGTTTGGCCCCTCTCACACATATCCAGGCCCAGCAGAGGCAGCCACAAACTATGGATTGTTTTGTAGCTTCAAATAGGCAGCCCAGGACCAGTCACAGGTAGAGCCTGGCCTCAGTGAGCACTGGAGTACCTTACTGGTGGGCACCAAACCAACAACTGCAGTGGTTCAGAACACATTAGAGCATACCCTAGTTAAGTCCACAAGCAGTACATACAAAGGGAGATCTTGGCAGGCATCAGACCATACCAGGATGAGTTCAGCTTTGTGAAGTTATCTCCCACACAATAGTGCTCATACATTGCAGTTGGGGTTGATCTTCATAGTCAGCTGGAAGAGCAACCTAACACATGGGTGGGAAAACCACAAACAAGAGTCAAATACAACAAGAAGGCTCACATGACCCACACAAGGGACATTCAGATGATCAGAGAGACTAAGCCACTGAGACACCTACTACATAAGTCACAATGTCAAGACTAGGAGGCATAGCAGTCTAAAGCTAATACACAGACACAAACATGGAAAGAAAGCCAAATTGAGAGGGGTAAACAAACATGCTCCAAATGAAAGAGCAGTAGAAATCACCAGAAAAAGAACTACATAAAATGGACGCTAGCTATCAGATACAAGTCAAGACAATTGTTATAAAGATGTTCAAGAAACTTAGTGAGAATTTTAACAGAGAGATAGCTATCATAAAAAGGGACATGGAAAACATAAAAAAAGAACCAGTAACAAAGAAACAATACAACCTGAAATGAAGAATACACTGGAAGGAATCAACAGCAAATTATATAAAACAGAAGATCAAATCAGCCACAGGGAAGACAAAATAGTAGAAAACACCCAGTCATAGCAGAAAAATATCAGAATTTAAAAAATTATGGTAGTATAAGGGACATCTAGGATGACATCAAATGTAACATGTGCATCATAGGGCTACCGGCAGGAGAAGAGAGAAATAAATCAAGGAACTATTTGAAGGAATAATGGCTGAAAATTTTTCTAACCTCATGAAAGAAAAAGACACTCATGTCCAAAAAGTGCAGATTCCCGAACAAGATGAACCCAAAGAAGCCCACAACAAGACACACAATTAAAAATGCCAAAGGTTAATAAAGATAATCTTAAAAGCAGCTAGACAAAGATAGTTACCTACAAGGGAGTTACTATAAAACAGTCAGATGATTTCTCAACAGAAACATTTTAGATCAAAAGGGACAAAGTGAAATATTCAAAGTGATAAGAAGCAGGGACTCACAACTAAGACTACTGTAGCCATAAATTGTTTTATTTAAAATTGAAGTTAAAATAAAGAGCTTCATATATATAACAAAAGCTAAGGAATTAATTACTACCAAATCAGTATTATAAGAAATTTAAAGGATATTTTAAAGGACACATCATTTTAAAACAGAAACATAGCTTCATTTATTTTATTTTTTATTTCTACTTTTCCTTTTTATTGAATATATTGGGGTGACACTGGTTAAGAAAATTATGCAAGTTTTAAGGAATAAAATGGAAAAAACTATGTATCCTTTAAATGTAAATGGATTAAATGATGCAATTTAAAGATAGAGCTCTTAAATGTTTAAGAAAACAACACTCATATATATGCTGTCTACAAAAGACACACCTCAGAATGAGAGGTACACACAGACTCAAAGCAAAGAGAGAGAAAAATAATATTTCATATAAGTGGACACACAAAAAAGCTGGTGTAACAATGCTTATATTACAAAAAATGAACTTTAAAGCAAAGATCATAGAAAAAGACAATGAAGAACATCACATAATGATAAAGGGACCAATCTAACAAGAGGATGAAACATTTGTGTACCTAACACAGCAGTGCCTAAATATGTGAAGCAAGTTTTGATGAACAAAGAGAGAGAGAGATGGACAGTAATACAAGCATAGCATAGGAATTTAACACCTCCTTGACACCAATGGATACATTTTCACATAAAATTATCAAAAAGGAAAGAGCAGCCTTAAATGATACACACCAGACCCAGTGAACTTAATAGATATTTTTAGAGCATTTTACCTCAAAGTTGCAGAATATACATTCTTTACGAGTGCACATGGAATATTTTCTGGGACAGAGCACATGTTATGACACAAAACAAGTCTCAATGAAATCAAGAATATTGAACTCATATTAAGCTCTTTTCTACATACAATGGTATGGAACTAGAAATCGATTATTTTAAAAGCAACTAAGAATACACAAACATATAGAGGCAAAATAATACATCACTAAACAATGAGTGGGTTAAAATGAGATCAAGGATAAATTAAAAGTTGCCTTGAGACAAATAAAAAAGAAAACACAACAACCCAATCAGAACTCCCCAAAATGGACGATCTTCCAAACAAAACATCAACAAAGATATTGTGACATTAAACAATGCCCTAGATCAAATGGATTTAACTGACATGGAGCTTTTCATCCCAAAGAAGCAAATGCACATGGAACATTTTCAAAGATAGACCACATGATAGGACATAAAACAAGCCTCAAACAAATTCAAGAAAATTGAAATTATATCAAGCATTTTCTCTGACCACAAGTGACTGAAACTAGAAACCAACCTCAAGAAAACAACGTCAAAACACTCAAAGTCATGGAGACTGAATAACATGCTATTAAACAATGAATAGGTCAAGAATGGAATGGGGAAGAAGTCAAAAAGTTGCTGGAAACCAATGAAAATGAACTCACAACAACCTAAAACTTATGGGACACAGTGAAGGCACTCCTGAGAGGGAAGTTCATAGCAATACAGGCCAACCTAAAAAAGATAGAAAAATTTCAAATAAACAACCTAACTCTACAACACAAGAACTGGAGGAACAACAAACAAAGCCCAGAACAAGTAGAAGGAAGGAGATAAGATCATATCATAATTAAATAACATAGAAACTAAAAGCACAGTTCAAAGGATCAATAAATCAAGGAGCTGGTGCTTTGAAAAGATGAACAAAATTTACAAGCCTTTAACCAGACTCATCAAGAATAAAAAAGAGAGGACCAAATAAAGAAATCTGAAAGACTTCATCTTAGCAAAAGGCTAAGAGATTAAAATCAGAAACAAAAGAGAAGAAATTACAACTGATAACACAGAAACACAAAGGATTGTCAGAAATTAGTACAAACTGTGTGCAAAGAAATGTGAAAACCTAGGTGAAATGGATAAATTTCTAGAAAAATATAATCTTCCAAAACAGAATGAAGAAGCATAAAGTCTGAATATACCAATAAGCTAGGGAAATTGAAACTGTAATCAAAATTCCCGGCACACAAAAGCCCTGGACTGGATTGCCTCACAGAAGAATTTTACCAAACATTTAGGGAAAGCTAACTCCTATTCTTATAAAACTATTTTAAAAAGTTGAAGAAGAAGGAAGACTCCCAAATTCTTTTCATGAGACCAACATCATCCTAATCCCACAACTAGGTAAGGACACACTAGAAAATGAAAACTATAGGCCAATATCACTGATGAACACAGATACTAAAATTCTCAAGAAAATATTGGCAAACTGCCTCCAGAAATATTAAAAACATCATACTGCATGATCACATGGGATTCATCCCAGGGATGCCAGGATGTTACAATATATGCAAATCAAAATACATAATATATCACATAAACAAAGTGAAGACAAAAAATCACATGATCATATCAATAGATGAAAAAGAAGCATTTAATAAAATACAGCATCCATGTATAATAAAAACACTCAGCAAAGTAGAAATGGAGAAAACATACCTCAAAATAATAAAGGCCATATATAGGAAACCTACAGGCAACATCATACCCAATAAGGAGAAACTAAAAACTTCAGCCCAATATCAGAACAAGACAATGATGTTTGCAATTGCCATTTCTTTTTTTTTAGATTTTATTTATTTATTTTTAGAGAAGGAAGGGAGGGAGAAAGAGAGAGAAAGAGAAACATCAATGTGCGGTTGCTGGGGGCCGTGGCCTGCAACCCAGGCATGTGCCCTGACTGAGAATCGAACCTGCAACACTTTGGTTCACAGCCCGCACTCAATCCACTGAGCTACACCAGCCAGGAGCACTATTGTCATTTCTTTTCAACATGGTATAGGTAGTTCTAGCCACAGTGATTAGACAAGACAAAGAAACAAAAGGCATTCAAATTGGAAAGAAGGAAATAAAACTGTCATATTTTTCAGATGACATTATAGTGTACATAGAAAACCCTATAGACTACACTAAAAAAAATACTCAACTTAATAAATGAATTTGGCAAAGCAGTGGGATGCAAAGTTAATATTCAGAAATTGAAGGTATTTTTTGTATACCAACAGTGAAACATCAGAAACAGAAACTAGGAAATAAATCCAATTTGCTATAGCAACAAGAACAAGAAAGTACCTAGACATAAACCTAACCAAGGAGGTAAAAGACAGGAGGTAGAAAACTACACAACAGTGAAGAAAGAAATTAAGGAGGACACAAATAAATACAAACATATACCATGTTCATGGATTGAAAGAATTAATATCATTAAAATATTCATCCTGCCCAAAGCAATCTATAGATTCAATGCAATCCTTGTCAAAATACCAATGAAATACCTCACAGATACAGAAAAAAATATTTCAAAAATTTACATGGAACCATAAATAGCCCTGAGTAGTCTCATCAATTTTGAAAAAGAAGAACAAATTACATGAGGGACTATTTGTAGGAGGAACCACAATTCTAGATATCAAACTATATTACAAGGCCACTGTAATTAAAACAATCTTGTACTGGCTTAAGAACAGATACACAGATCAATGGAATAGAATAGAGAGCCCAGAAATAAACCCATATCTCCATGGTCAATTAGTATTTGATAAAGTAGGCAGGAGCATAAAATGGAGTAAAAGTAGCCTCTTCAATGAATGGTGTTTGGAGATCTGAATAGCTACATGCAAAAAAATGAAACTAGACCATTAATTTACACCATATACCAAAATAAACTCAAGATGGATAAAAGACTTAAATATAAGCTGTGACACTATAAAAGTCCTAGAGGAAAACATAGGCAGTGAAATGTCAGCAAAATGAAAAGCAACCAACTGTATTATAACACATATTTGCCAATAATATCTCAGACAAGAGTTTGATCTACAAAATGTGTAAAGAACTCATGTGGATCAACACCAGGAAGATAAACAATCCAATTAAAAAATGGGCAAAGAACCTGAACAGACATTTCTCCTAGGAGGACATATAGAGGGCACATAGACATATGTGCTCAACATCACTAGAATCAGAGAAATGGAAATGAAACCACAATGAGATACTAATTCACACCAGTCAGAATGGCCATCATTAACAAATCAACAAAGATCAAGTGCTGGTGAGGACATGGGGAAAAGGGAATCTTGTTTCACTGTTGGTGGGAATGCAGACTGGTGAAGCCACTGTGGAAAACAATATATAATGCCCTCAAAAAATTTAAAGATGTAACTGCTTTTTGATTCAGTGAACCCCTGCTAGTATTACACCTTAAGAATCCTGAAACACCTATTCAAAAAAACCTATGCACCCCAATGTTCACAGAAGCGTTATTTACAATAGTCAAGTGCTAGAAACAGACTAAGTGTCCATCATTAAATGAAAGGATCAAAAACTGTGGTACATTTACTCAATGGAATACTATGCAGCAGAGAGTAAGAAGGAACCCCTACCTTTCACAACTACATGGATAGAGCTGGAGAGTATTTTGCTAAGAGAAATAAGCATGGTGGTAAAAGACTAATTCTTTATGACCTCATCTATAAATGAAACCTAATGAACAAAACAAACAAATGAGCAAAATAAACCCAGAAACATGGAAGTAAGGAACCAACTTACAGTGACCATAGAGGAGGGAAAATGGAGAGAAAGATGAAGAGTCTAGTCAAGAAACATAAAGGACCCATTGTAATGGACAACATGGTAAGGATTGACTAAGGAAGAAGGGGGTGGGTATGGCAATGGAGAGCAATAAGTGAAGAATTGGAACAACTGTAGTTGAACAACAACAAAATTTTAAAAAATCATATGATAATATCAGTAGATGTAGAAAAAGAATTTAACAAAATCTAGCACTTGTTCATGTTAAGAAACATTCAACACAGTAGGGATATTGAGAATATACCTCATTGTAAAAAGGGCCATATATGGCAAATTCACAGCCAACATCATAGTCAACAGAAAAAAAAAAAACCTAAAAGCATTTTACTTAAGGTTAAGAAAAAGATAGGAACTTCCACTTTTACCACTCATGTTTAATATAGTACTGGACGTCCTAACCACAGCAATCAGACAAGAAAAAAAAAAAGAGGAAACCAAATTGGAAGTGGAGAAGTAAAACTGTCATTCTTTTTTTTTTTCTGATGACATGACACTGTGCATAAAAAAATTCTAAATACTACAACAAGCAAACACTAGAACTGATAAATAAATTCAGTAAAGTAGCATTATACAAAATTATTCAGAAATCAGTTGCATCTTTATGCATCAAAAATAGAACTATCAGAAAAGGCAACCAAAAAACAATCTCATTTAGCATTGAACAAAAAAAAACCCCTAAGAATAAATCAAACCAAGAGTAAAAAGAACTTTACTTAGAAAATTATAAGACCCTGAAAAAATAAATCAAAGAAGATACATATAAATGGAAACATATATCCTGCTCATGGATAGTAAGAATTAACATCATTAAAATGTCTATACTACCCAAAGCAACCTATATAGATTCAATGAAATTCTTATTAGAATATCAATGGCATATATCACAGAACTAGATCAAAGAATTAAAAAATTTATGTAGAACCCCCCAAATCCAAATAGCCTTACTAATATTGAGGAAAAAGAACAAATTTGGAGGTATTGCTGTACCTGATACCAAACTATACTCAGGCCTTGGTAATCAAAACATCAATGTACTAGCATAAAAACAGACAATATAAATCAATGGAACAGAGTAGAAAGCTCAGAAATTACCCCATACCTATATGGTCATTTAATATATAACCAAGGAGGCAAGAACATACAATGGGGTAAAAACAGTCTATTGAATAAATGGAGCTGGAAAAATTGGACAAGATACATCCCAAAAAGGAAACTAGATCACTTTCTTACACTATATACAAGAATAAATTCAAAGTGGATTAAAGAATTGAATGTAAGACCTGAAACCATAAAACTCCTAGAAACGGCACAGACAGTAAAATTTCTGACATTTTTCTTAACAATATTTTTTTGGATAAATCTCCTCAAGCAAGGGAAACAAACAAAAAAAATAAACAAATGGAACTACATCACACTAAAAAGTTTTTGCATAGCAAAGCAAACCATCCACAAAGTAAAGAGACAACTTCCTGAATTGGAGAACACATTCTCCAGTGATATATCTGATAAGGGGTTAATATCCAACATTTATAAAGAACTTATACTACTCAACAACAAAAAATAAACAATGCATTTAGAAATGGGCAATGGACCTGAATAAATACTTCTCCAAAGAGTCCTCCAAAGAGGACTTCTCCATACAGATGGCCGATAGGCAGATGAAAAGATATTCAATGTCACTAATTGTCAGAGAAATGCCAATGAAAACCACAATGAGGTATAACCTCACCTGTCAGAATAGCTATCATCAATATATGTACAAATGACAAGTGTTGGCAAGGATGTGAAGAAAAGAGAACCTTTATGCATTGTTGGTGGGAATACAAATTGTTGTAGCCACTATGTAAAACAGTATGGGGGACCCTGTAAAAATTGAAAATGGACTGCCTTATGACCAGCAATTGTACTTCTGGGGATATATCCAAAGAATGCTAAAACACTAATTATAAAGAATATATTCACTTTATGTTCATTGCAGTGTTATTTACAATAACCAAGATATGGAAGCAACCCAAGTGCCCATCAATTGAAAAGTAGATAAAGAAAATTGGTACATATACACAATAAATGTAACTCAGTTATTAAAAAGAAACAAAATCTTACCATTTTCAAAAGGATGGGTGGACCCAGAGTGTATTATTCTCAGTGAAATAAGTTAGACAGAGAAAGACAAATATCATATAATTTCACTTCTATATGAAATCTAAAGAACATAATCAACAAAAAAATTAAAACAGACTCATAGACACAGAGAAGGAACTGTTGTTTGACAGAGGGGAAAGGGTTGGTGGACTGGGAGAAAGAGGTGAAAAGATTAAGAAGTAAAAATTGGAAGTTACACAATATTCATAGCAATGTAAAAGTACAGCATTGGTGATGCAGTCAATAATATTTCAATAATTATGTATGATTCCAGGTGGATACTGGAAATACCATGGGGACACTTTGTAAAGTATATGATTGTCTAACCACTATGCTGCACACTTGAAACCAATACAAAACAACATAAAAAGTAAGCTGTAATTAAAAATAAAAATTAAAAACATTTTACATAATAAAAATTTCTATTTTGAAGCCTGCAAATATATTATTAAAATCAACAGTGACTGCAGCAACTATTTAGAACTTAGACTAATAAGAAATTTTAGGGGGAAGGAGTATTGCTATTGAATTGCTACAGAATTGCCATAGAGTTTAAGCTGTTTTTACTCTTGTTTTTAAATTTGACATGCTCCCTTATAGCTTGAACCACACTACCCACTTCCAGCACACATGCTTGGTGGTTGGGATGCAGACAGAGAAAGTGGGATGGTAGGGCTAGACTGTATTGAACTTGGTTATGACTGAATGTGGCAGGAGAGTAGGGGGAAAGAAAGGATATCCAACTCTTATTGAATATTAACCATTGTCCAACACACAGTAGATATGTCCACCTGTCTCAACAGTAATTCAAAGCTCTCTGTTGACCACCTGATAGTTGTAACAAAACACATTAAGGATATTAAGAATAAGACTCAGTGAAAGAATCAGGATTCCAGAGGGAAGAGAGGGGTTCTGAGGATGCACATCATGTGTGTACCTTGTAAGCACTTGTGGTTCATGGGCTGGGGCTCAGAAAAGGCAGGAGTGGACTAAAAGACTTGGGATAGGGGTCGAAGAGACAGGAGTGTTCCCACAAGGGTGCCTAGAAGAGAGAGCCAGGGTCCCAGTCACTTCCTGCTCCCAACATTCTGTCAGTCATAAAGATTAAAAGGTAAATTATGTAAAATTCTTGTTCCCCCTAACCCCAGGGTAAAACCTGCTGATACTTTGCCTTCAAAGAGAAAGCCATAAAAGCAATATTCAAGAAAATCCTCTTCATGAAGATGAGACTTGGGATTCTTCAGATAGAAGGAACCTCTTTTCCCAGCAGTGGATGTGGGGTGTCTCCCTGACCTCATCATTTCTGCTGTTGTAATGTTAACCATACCTCTGTTATCTGCCAACACATTTTTGGGCCTCTGGGTCAAATGGGCTACACTTGAGAATACTGGAAAAATAATAAAGCAGGCCTTCCCTTCACAATGTCTCCCCTGGGCAGACATCTAGGAGTGCTGACATCTTGATTCCCTCCTTACTGGAATGCAGTAAGAAAGGTTAAACAAGATAATCAAGCCACATCAGTGAAGACAAAAAGCAGTTGGCAGGCTTCTGGATGCTCAACTTTGTATAGCTGTGGAAGGAAGATTAGCATCCAGATGGAACAAGGGCTTTCATTCTTGGCTGCATGTTAAAATCACCTGGCCAGCATCAATGAATGACAACAACAAACATGAAGACTGGGCTCCACTCCAGACCTCTGGGTAGAACCCAGGCATGGGAATTTCTTTGGCATAAATTCTATAAGTTACTCTAATGTGTAGCTGGTGCTGCTCAAGTGAGGTACCCATGAAATACAGATAAGTCAGAAAACCAAGCCTTAAAACCTTTTATAGACTCTCAGCATTTTAAGGACATAATTCAAACTTTATCAGGCTCACAGGCTATAAGACTCTGTGTGAAGATTTGTGGGCCCTCTCCACCTTTCCTGATTTGGCCTTGCCTCAGCTACACAAGTTCCTTCCTCCTCTTTATGCCCAGCATGTCCCTCCAGGAGGTCATTCTGTTGGCTAAGAACACACTCCCCCATCTCTTGTGTGGCTTCATTTTTATCCTTCAGCCTCAGATGAAATGTTCCCTTTTAGGGAGGCCTTCTTAAACACTCATTTCAACAGAGTGCACATTATTAGCACTCTGTTCAGTGTTTTCAAGGAACTTGCTAAAATACTCTATTATCCTGTGATTTGTCTGTTAGCTTGTTTACTGTCCGGTTATGGCTCCTAGATTTTAGGCTGTGCCAAGGCCAGGGTCTTGTCTTTCACATTGTTGATTTTCCTACACCCAGTAGAATGTATACTAGTAGGTATTCAATAGAGATTTGCCTTTGGAAAGAATGAAAGCTTTCTACTCCATAAAACCCCTACCATCTTCTTTTCCTCTGAGAAGAGAACACAGAGACCAGAAGGCAGGAGCTTCTCAATTTCTTTTCGCTCCCTGTAAGCCCTTATCTGTCCCCTTGCCCTCTTGGTAAGGAGGTGACCCTCCTTTATCTTCTAGCTTACCTTTAAGTCACTAGTTCTCAAACATTAATGGGTTTCAGGATCACCTAATTGGCTTATCACAATGCAGGGTTCTGGGCTTTCCTCTCAGATTTGGTAGGTCTGGAGTGAGTGGCCTGAGATCTCCCTCTGTTCCTGGGGGATGCTGGTGCTGTTGGACTTGGGACCACATTGGGAACCTCTGCTGAAAAGTATGCAGTTCCATCTGGTGTTCTAATTATTCCTGTTTTCCTTTTATCTTCGACTTCTCACCCTGGATTGGTTGTCTGCTCTTAACATTTAAATATGTATTTCTTATTTAAAAAAATTAAAAACAAACAAAAAGAAAAACTATCCAAATTCAACCTCCACCCTTCTCAGTTCTCCATCCTGAGAGCTGAGGTTGGCTATGGACAAACCACTCAGCTCAACTTGTTGGTCCCCCTAAAGAGTCATGGTTACCAGCCTCACTGGGCCCTCCTTGTCCATCACACTACAATTCTCTGGCTACTTTTACATCCTGCTTCTCCTATGACCCTTGTAGACATTTTCTACTTCCTTACAAATCCCCACCTCACCACGTACTCTTTCTTTGTGAATAGCCTTGGCTACTACTTACCAGAGAAGATATAAATCACTAGAATTCTTCAAATGCCAATTATCATGTTACCTTACAAAGCCTAAAAGCACCTTCTCTGTATCCATACAGCTTCTCTGTTTTTGTCTTCTGCCAAAATGGAGAATGCACCCCTTATCCTCCCAGAGAGGTCCTATGGGCTCATGAGTACAGTTCTGATACAGTCTCCAAATCATCCATTTTTCTAAGGACCCTGATATGTAGTCATGGGAAATCATGCAGTCATTTATAAGCCACAATCTAGGTACTAGAAGTACCCACTGCTACTTGGTTGTAATTGTTTCTAGGTATTTTCAGTGGACAGCTATAGAAAATACAGATCTTCTTAAAAAGTTATATGTTCATCCTTATACATCAATTCAAATTAAAATCAGCAGGTTTTTACTAAAGCACATTATCTTCATTTTAAATGATACCAACACAGTTACTCATTTGCTAGAGCCCACAATCTTCACACATCTGTCTCAGAACAAAAGCACCAGCACAATAAAATGATTTCTGAAAACGTTAAGAGTTGTGAATTTGTATCTGTGGTTGTTGTTGTCCCTAAATTACAAACTACTTGGAATTTTTAATCAGATGATTGAAGTTTAGAATATCTGCATTTATGTATATAAATTTAGGGTAATCTGTTTCACTTTATGAAGTGATTATTAAGAAGTGTTTTAAGACATTTTTAATTTAATTTTTAATAGTATGAAATATTATAGAATTGCAAATTTGTAAAACATGGTCATTAAATAAATTTAACACTGTAACTTATCCCCTTCACTCTATTTCCTCCCTCCAATCTAAATATAATTATCAGTAATTCTTTCATTTTTAAAATTTTATTTATTGATATTTAGAAAGAAGGTGAAGAATGGTGAGAGAGAGAGAGAAAGAGAGACATTGATTTGTTATTCCACTTATTTATATACTCATTGGTTGCTTCTTGTATGTGCAATGACCTGAGATGGAACTTGCAACCTTGGCATATTGGGATGATTCTCTAACCAACTGAGCAACACAGCCAGAGCCCCTAGATATGTATATGCACACATATTTATATCATTATCTTTTCTTAGATAAGTGTATAGACACTTTACTTTTTTCCTCACTTAACAATAATATTAGAGATCATTTACAGTGTTGTATAGAGAGATTTCTCATTTTTATAGCTAAATAGTATTCCATTTATGCATGTACAATAGTTTTTAAGCTATTTCCATTTTGATATACATTTGTGTTGTTTGCAGTTTTTTTCTCTATTACAAATAGTAATCTAATAAGGATCTTTGAACACAACTGTTTTTGTATTTTCACTCATGTGTCATGAAGATAGATCCCTAGAAGTAAAGTTGCTGAGTCCAAATGAAAATTCAAATTCAGTTTTGCTAGATATTGCCAAGTTCTCCTCCACAGTGTCTGTATCATTTTACACTTTCAGTAGAAATACATGAGAGTGCTTCTTCAAAACCTTCTGTATGGAGTAAGCTTTCAAACTGTGAAAACTTTTTAAATCTCAGTCTACTTTTAATATGTGTTTCTCTTATGAATGAGTTGAAAAGCCACTTGAATTTCTTTTTTGTGTGAATTATCTATTTAGATCTTTATCCCATGTGGTCATTTCTTCTGTTTTTAGAAGCTCCTTTTAAATTAAGGATACTGGCCCTGGCTGGCATCGCTCAGTGGATTGAGTGTGGGCTGCGAACCAAAGTGTCGCAGGTTCAATTCCCAGTCAGGGTACATGCCTGGGTTGCAGGCTATGACCCCCAGCAACTGCACATTGATGTTTCTCTCTCTATATCTATCTCTCTCCCTTCCCTCTCTAAAAATAAATAAATAAAATCTTAAAAAAATAAATTAAGGATACTGGAGAGGGAAGATGGCTGCAAAATAGGTGGGAGTTGATCACACTTGTTTGAGCGCCCAACTGGGACACATAGCTGTCCATCTGAAGAACAAAGTGAACAGCTAACAGAATCAGAGGTGATAAGTTTGGAAGCCAAAGTGAGCAGAGGGCACTTTAAAATGGGTGGTAAGGAGGTGTTATATGCAGACAGGAAAGTCCTTATTGTGGCACCTTAGGCCACAGCTTCCATGTGGACAACATCAGATTTCCCAGGAGACCAAGTCCATGATAGCAGCCTAGAGGCTTCCTTTCAGGGTGAGCAAGGTGCAGACCCATGCCAGAGAGGCTTGATTACACAAAATGACTGAGACAGAAACAAAAAGCTGCAGGGCAATCAGGCACACACAGAGCTAGCCATGCACCCAAGTCAGGAATGTGGTTGCCAGCTGGCCCATGATAATTACCAGGCAGGATGACCTAAGCTGTGGATTCCACATGGATAGCATCAGACTTAGGAGAGCCAGGTCCACCATATCAGCCTAGTGGCTTCCTCCCCACCCAGGGCAAGAAAAACACAGACCCGACTGGAGAGGCTTGAGTACATGGTCACTAGGGCAGAATCAAAAGGCACACAGGGCATGCAGGCACACACACACAGCTTGCTGTGCACCCAAGCTGGGGCATTGGGGTCAGCTCCAGAGAGTGGTAGAAACCCTAGCCATACCTGCAGCCAGGAGAATAGGAGAGCTGTGACTAGCTATGTCTGAGATAGACTCAGGACTTGACTCACAAATTGATCAAAGGGATGGAAAGCAAGGTGGTTTATACACACGTAAAGGCAAAAAGTGGAGAGTGTGGGTTGCACAACACTCTAGAGGCATAGGCTGGAAATAGAACCTGTGATTATTGCAGCCCAGAGTGAACCTACTTCCTGGCAGAACCACTGCAAAGCAAAAAGTGAGCCCAACCCCACTGCCTGCAGGAGTTGAGAGGGCTGCAAAACCAGACAACCACACTTAGCAACTACAGCAGTGGGAGGGCACTCTTTTTGTTTCTTTTTCTTTTTTCCTTTCCTTTCCTTTTCCTATTTTATTAAAGAATAACACAATAAGCCCTGAAGCCCAGAATAAACCAGAGACAGATCCACAAAGAAGTCAGAAGGCAAAAGCGAACACCTAAGACAAAGCTCAATTTGCCATTCTTTAGGACTTGCATTTTTTTAAATTTAATTTCTCATTTGGGGAGGTATGATGGCAGAGGAGTGAATGGAAGCCACATTAACTTCATCCCAGGACCAATCTGTATTTACAACTAAATTTTGGAGAAATTACCCAGAACAAACAACTGAACAATAGAGAGAAAGAAGTCTTATAACCTCAGAGAGACAGAAGAATCAGTTTCAGCACAACCTGTCTGGCAAGGAGTGCTGTAGAGATTCAAGAGGGCTGGCTGGGCACCCACAGGCGACAGCACCAGAGGGGAAATTAAGTATCCGGATGGATCCCCTTGAGAAGAATGGGGCCTAAACTCTAAGCTGGGACCCCCAGCATAGAACACTAGAGCCCAGAAGGTACACAGATCACAGTGAGCAGTGAAAAGTGGCAGGGTTGCTCTCTACCAGACAAGGATGACTGGAGATGCAAAGAGCTTTTCACAGGGAAAATGCACAAATTTTAATTCCCTGTCACTTACCCAGGATTCTGGCAAAAGTGGGAGCAGAATGGGCTAGAGATGCCTGTGTTGAGATGGGGATGGAAACTTTGGGGAGAGAGCTGAGAGAGTAGCCACTGGGATCCTGGTGTTGAGTCATCTTCCATATAGCAGCAGCCATGGTGCCAGGAAGTCCACTCCTCTAAGAGTGGCAGCAGCAGCAGCCTGAGGGAAAACAGGAGACCCACCCCCAAGAGAGACTCTGCTCTAGCTCTGTGGTGCTTAAGCCTGACTGCTGAGTGCAGAGTGACTATAGAAACAATGAAAGGAGACAGCCACAGATAGTAAATCACTGGCAAAGCAGAGACAGGGTGGATACAGATGGTTGAGGAGAAACTAAGAACAGAGGCTTTGAGGAGAGAACTGAGAGAGCAGCCACCAGGATCATATTGCTGAGTCATCCTCCATAAGTCAACAGCCATCTTGCTCAGGCAGACCACTCACCTCTGAGCAGCAGCAGCCTGAGGGAAAACAATAGTCCCACCCCCAGGAGGAATTCTGCCCTATACTTTGGGGCTTAGGCCTAACTGTTGAGTGCTGAGTGACTAGATTAACAACTGAAGGAGACAACCATAGACAGTAGATCCCTCGCAGCCTCTGAGCAGGCTGCCTAAGGTCAGAAGGGGTCAACATCTGAAATCATCAGAGGCTGATCCAGAAAGAAAAAATAGTGGTAAATACTAGAGGCTACGGAGACAAAATACAATGTGGTCTTCTCCATGATTTGCAATATTTACTTTCCTGCATAGCTTTTAAACATTCATTTCTTGTCTATCAAATTTCTGCACAATCAGTCACTGGATTTTATTCTATAGTTTATTTATACCCTTTCTTATAAAGGTCTTAACCTCTTTACACTCTTATTAGTAGTAGTCTACTATCTGTTGACAGTGGGGCTGCAGGTGAGAGGAGTTGTTTTTGCAGGTGTGGATTTGTTTCCAGGGCTTAGTGGTTTTGATTTGGTAGCATCTGCACAACAGCATGCAAGATGGGGTGGGCAGAGGGACACTTAGTGAACCAGTGAGAAGGAAGTACCAACCAATGAAACACACAACAACAATCAAAACTCAATTGCACCCATAAATGTCATAAAGGGCATCACAAGAACACAAAGTTTAAGAAACCAATGACACTGTACCACTGAATGTCACAGGTCTCCTACCATAGAAGTTCACATCACAAACTCAGGGGGTCAAACCAGATCTATTTAAGAAGGAGAAGCAAACAAGAACAGCCTCACAAAGAATCCCCAATAGAAAGGAAAGGAGGAAACTTCACAAAAAATGCTAAATGAAATAGAGGACAGTGAACTATCAGGTATTGAGTTCAAAACAATGGTTATAAGGAAGGTCAATGAGTTCAGGGAGAATTACCAAAAGCTGCAGGGAAATTATGAGGAAATTAGTGAAAACAGTATCAACATGAAAAAGGAAATTGAAACTATCAACAAGAGTCAAGAAGAAATGAAAAATGATATTTCTGAATTGAAGAACAGTAGAGGGAATCAAAAGCAGGCAAGATGAAGCAGAGGACTGAATCAGCAAACTGGAGAATAAAGTAGAAAAAGCTCCCAGAAAGATCAAGAAAATGAAAAAAGAACTCCAAAATAATGAAGAGCTGTTAAGGGGATTGCAGTACAACATGAAATGTAGTAAAATCTGTATAATAGGGATACTAGAAAGAGAAGAAGAAGAGCAAGGGATAGAAAACCTGTTTGAAAAACTAATAATGGAAAACTTCTCTAATTTGATGAGAGAAAAAGTTACAAAAATCCAGGAAACACACAGAGTCCCAATAAAGAGGAACCCAAGGAGGCCCACTTCAAGACACATCATAATTAAAATGGCAAAATTCCAAGATAAAGAGAGGATCTTAAAGGCAGCAAGGTAGAAACAGGAACTAACATACAAGGGAACCCCAACAAGGTTAGCAGCTCACTTCTCAATGGTAACACTACAAGCCAGAAGGGAATAGCAAGAAATATATCAAGTAATGAAAAACAAAAGTCTGAGACTGAGACTACTGTATCCAGCAAGGCTCTCAATTAAAATGTTAGGCTTAATAAGGAGTTTCGCACACACACACACACACACACACACACACACACACACACAAAAGCCTCACAGAATACACCTCCACCAAACCAGCACTGCACATGTGCTAAAGGGACTGCTTCCAGAAAAGGAGGAAAAAGAGTGAAAGAAAGAGAGGAACACAGGTATGAAGGAAGTAAAATGACAATGAATAAGTACCTATTATAAGTACATATCAATAATAACTTTAAATGTAAATGGTTTAAATGCTCTAATTATAAGATACAGAATAGTTGAATGGATAAGAAAATATGACCCACACATGTGCTGACTATAAGGAACCCACCTCAGAAAAAAACAAAAACAAAAACACAGATTGAAAGTGAAGGGTTGGAAAAAATATTCCAAGTAAATGGACAGAAAGAAAGCTGGGGTAGCAATACCTATATATGACAATATAGACTTCAGAACGAGTACCATAAAAAGAGACCCAAGAACACTTTATAATACTCAAGGGAAGAATCCATCAAGAAGACCTGAACATTGTAAATATATATGCACCCAACATAGGAGTAACCAAATATATAAGGAAAATATTGGAGAATTTCAAGAAAAAATAAAGAGATTATACCCTTTGTGACAGTAAGGATAAAACTGGAAAGCATTATCCTGAGCCAGGCAGTGAGGGACAAATACCATATGATCTCACCTTTAACTGGAACATAATCAACAAAAGAAAAAAGCAAACAAAATATAACCAGAGACATTAAAATTAAGAATAATCTAAAAATAGAGGGGAAGGGGGAGGGGTCAGTGGGGAGAGTGGTTTTCAGGAACTACTATTAAGGACACATGGACAAAACCAAGGGGTAGAGGGTGGAAGCAAGGGAGGGAGGTGGGTTTTGAGGGGGTGGAGGGAAGGGGTGGGGAGAAAATACAGACAACTGTAATTGAACAACAATAAAATGATTTAAATAAAAAAAACAAATACTATAGATAGCAACACGATTATAGTATGGGATTTTAATACCCCACTCTCAAAAACTGATAGATCTTCCAAACAATTTATCAACATGTTATTGTGGTATTGAACATCACCCTACATCAAATGGACTTAACTGATATATACAGAACCATTCACCCCAAGAAGCAAAATACACATTCTTTCAATTGCACATGGATCATTTTTAAAGATAGACCACATGACAGGACATGACACAAAATAAGCCTCAACATTCAAGAAAATTGAAATCATATTGAGCATTTTCATAGACAACGAGGGACTAAAACTGGAAACCAACCCCAAGGAGAAAAAAAAAAAAAAACGCTCAAAATCATGGAGATTGATTAGCATTCTATTAAACAATAAATGGGTCAAGAATCAAATTAGGAAAGAAATAAAAAAAGTTTCTGGAAACAAATGAAAATGAACTCACAACAACCCAGAATTTTTGGGACACAGCAAAGGTAGTCCTGAGAGGGATGGGCCAATAACAACAAACACAATTGAAGCAGGAACCAAAAACTCCTGACACACAAAAGCCATAGACTGGGCTGTTTCAGAGGAGAATTTTACAAAGTATTTAAGCAAGAGCTAAACGTATCCTTCACAGACTTTTCCAAAGATTCCAAGAAAATGGAAGACTCCCAAACTTTTTATGAAGCCAGCCAAGCCAATCCTAAACCCAAAACCAGATAAAAGACACAACAAAGAAAGAAAACTACAGGCTAATATGACTGATGAACATAGATACTAAAACCCTCAACAAAATATTGGGAAACTGCAAACCAGCAATACATTAAAATAATCACATACCATGATCAAGTGGGATACTTCCTAGAGATGCAAGGATGGTACATTATTCTCATGTCAATAAATGTAATACATCACATAAACAAAAGGAAAGGCAAAAATCACATGACAATATCAATAGATGTGGAAAAAGCATTTGATAAAGTACAGTACCCATTTATGATAAAAAAAGACAGTAAAGTAGGAGTAGAGGAAGCATACCTCAACATAATTAATGCCATCTATGAGATGGCATTACATTACAACCAACATTCTACTCAATAGTCAAAAACTAAAAGCTTTCCCAGTAAGATCAGGAACAAGACAAGGGTGGTCTCAATACTGCTATTCAACTAAGTATTGTAAATTCTCACCACAGCAATTAGACAAGAAATAGAAATATGCCCTGGCTGGTGTGGTTCAGTGGACTGAGCACTGGCCTGTAAACCAAAAGCTCACCAGTTTGATTCCCAGTCAGGGCACTTGGCTGGGCTGTGGGCCAGGTCCCTTATAGGGAGTGCTCTCAGCAAACACACACTGATGCTTTCCTCTCTTTTTCCTTCCCTTCCTCTCTCTAAAAAATAAATAAACTCTTTAAAAAAAAGGGGGAAAGCCATTCAAATTAGAAATGAGGAAGTAAAACTTTCATTTTGCAGATGGCATGATAGTGTATATAGAAAATCCTGTACATTCCACCAAGAAAATTACTTTACTTAATACGTGAATTTGTCAAAACAGTGGGACAAAAAGTCAATGTTCAGAAATCAAAGGCATTTGTGTACACTAACAGGGAAATATCAGAAAAAAATTAGGGAAAAAATCCCATTTGCTACAGCAACAGGAAAATAAAATACCTAGGAATAAACCTAACCAAGGGGGTGAAATATTTGTACTCAGAAAATTATACAACAGGGAAGAAAGAAATTAAGGAAAACATAAATAAATGGAAGAATATACCTTGTTCATGCAATGTAAGAATTAACATCATCAAAATGCCCACTCTTCCCAAAGCAATTTATAGATTCTCTGCGGTCCCTATTAAAATACCAATGACATATTTTACAAATATAGAACAAACATTTCAAAAATTTATATGGGACCATAAATGATCTGAATAGCTTCAGCCATTTTGTGAAAGAAAAACAAAGTAGGAGGGATCACAATTTCTGGTATCAAACTATATTACAAGGCCACTGTAATCAAAACAGTCTTGTACTGGCATAAGAACAGACACATAGTTGAATGGTATAGAATAGAGAGCCCAGAAACAAACCCTTGTCTCTTTTATGAATTAATATTTGACAAAGTGTACAGAAACTTAAAATGGAATAAAAATCACCTCTTCAACAAATGGTGTTGGGAGACTTGAACAACTATGTGCCAAGAAAGGAAACTTGAGTACCAACTTACAAAATACACAAAAATAAACTTATAATGGATAAAAGACTTAAATATAAGTCAAAACACCATAAGCATTCTAGAAAAGAACATAGGCAGGGAAATTTCAGATATAACATGCAACAATATTTACACCAATATGTTGCCTAGAGCAGGGAATATAAAAGAATAAATAAATAGAATTATATCAAATTGAAAAGCTTCTGCATGGCTAAAGGAAGCATTAGTAAAATCGAAGGGGAAATATCTGTCTGGGAAATATATACTAACCATAATTCACACAAGGGATTGATCTCCAAAATGTGTAAGTAACTCATGTGACTCTGCACCAGGAAGACAATCAACCCAATTACAAAGTGGGGAAAGGTCCTGAACAGACACTTCTCTAAGAAAGACATACAGAGGGCCTATAGACATATGAAAGGATGCTCAACATCACTAGCCATCAGAGAAATGCAAATTAAAACCGCAATGAGGTACCACTATACCTTGGTCAGAATGGCCATCATAAGTCAACAAACAGCAAGTGCTGGAGAGATGTGGAGAGTAGGGAGCCCTAGTATATTGTTGGTGGGAATGCAAACTGGTGAAGCCACTTTGGAATACAGTATGCAACATACTCATAAAACTAAAAATGGAACTACCTTTTGACCCAGCCATTCCACTGCTGGGATAATACTCTAAGAATCCTGAAACACTAATTTAAAAGAACCTATGAACTCCAATGTTCATAGCTGTCTAATTTACAATATCCAAGTGCTGGAAACAGCCTTATTGCCCATCAGTAAATGAATGGATCATAAAACTGTCACACATTTATGCAATTGAATACTATGCAGCAGAAAGAAAAAAGGATCTCCTACCATTCATGACAGCATGGATGGAACTGAAGAGTATTATGCTAAGTGAAGTAAGCCACGTGGTGAAAGACAAATATCATATGATTTTACCTATAAGTTAAACTTAATCATCAAAACAATCATATAAGCTAAATAGAAATAGAGACATGGAAATAAACTACAGACAGTGACCAGAAGGAGGGGACAATAGGTGAAAGAGGGGAAAAGTCAGGGACCCATATTTATAGGACCCATGGACATGGGTGGGAGTACTGCATGTGTAAGATAGGGGAGAGGAGAGTGGGGAAGAGTAATAGGGGGAACATGAGGACAACTGCAACTGAACATTTATTAATTAATTATTTGACTAATGAATTAAGGATACTAACCACATTAACTGCTTTTCATATAAATTATGTTCTTCCTAGTCTATGTTTTGACTTTTTACTTTGCCTATGATGCTGTTTCATGTTTTATAAGGTTTTATGCAATCACATTTATCAATCTTCCCTCTTATTGCTTCTGTATTTTGAATCATACAATGTTAGAAATGTTTCCTTTACTTCACAATTATAAAGTGATTTACCTATGCTGCTTTTAGTGCTTGTATCATAGTTTTGTTTCTTGAGAGAGCTAGCCATTCAAACTTTCTTCATCTTTTTAATTCCTACACATTCCTATGTCATTTCAGTAAGGGTTCTTGGCACTGCCCTCCCCAATCACCTCCCAAGACTTAGTCATCTCTTCACCATGCCTCAGTAGCACCAGATATTTTTTCCAGGACCACATCATTGCTACTTTATTTCAAGCTCTGTTTACTTTATCTCTACTCCTTAAGAACAAGAATCTTCTTTGCATCTTTGAATCTCTGATGCCTTGTGATATGTTTGTTTTATAGTAGATGTTCAATAAATACCTTTGAATGTATGGGTAAATGAATGGTGCTTCTTTATTTTTTTGAAAAGTGCTGACAGTATGAAACTACTTGTTTCATGCTGTCCCAATCATCATAAGTTCTGTTATACATCTGCCAGGAACTAGGCATTTGACCCTATACCTTGGACATTTAATTTCTCTATGTTTACATTTAGATATTCTTAGAATGAGATTATGGGGATACATAAGTTTTTGTTTCATAAAAATATGCTATTCTGGGCTCCATGTAAAATGATCTCAACTATGTCCACCCAGAAAATACATTTCAGCTCATTTCTGTGGGGGAAAATAACCTGGCTTTCCTGTCTGCATCTTTGAAAGATTTTTCTTTGTGATTTGGTACAATAAGAACATCTGCCTAAAATAAGTTTGGCTTGAGTGAGGGGGCAGCTGTGCTTGGTTTTCCAGTTGTTTGTGACTTGATTGTTTTCTGCAACATGGCATTTGTTCTGCTGCCCAGCACACACAGTTGACAACAACATGACAACCATATTCCAAACACATCTACTAGTGCCTACAGACTGTAGATTCCAATCTCAAATCTCTGACTCTAACATCCTGGCTCATGCCCTGAAGGGAGAAGTCTGACTCTGCCAAGTCTAAGCCCTGGTGACTTGATTTGCCTTGCTCCAGGCCTGGAAGAAGGAGTTCAAGCCAAGCTGTACTCTGGGGCTCTTCCTGGGAAAGCAGATCCCTGAGGCCAACGCACAGGGAAGAGGAGAGAATGGGCCAGCTATGTAAAGAGCCTGTCTGCATCCACAGGGGTGCTGAGACACACACACCCCTATTTATCTTGTGCATCTGGAGAGGTTCATAGGCACTCTGATAAATTTCACTTATCGTCCTATTCAGGTGGTAAGTATTTGTAGATTTACTATATGTTAGGCTCTGTTTTGAACTGGAAATAAAATAAAAAAACTGGTAGCCAGATAAAATTGAAAGCTTTGGAAGAGTAGTTCTTAAGCTTGGCTGTACATAGGAATCAGCTGGGGAGATTTTAAAATATTACAGTGATCTGGCTATACATGATGCCACTTAAATCAGAAAACACCTGGTGGTAAACCAAGAACGTTACTATTTTTTAAAGCTCTCCAGATGATTTCTATATGTACCCAAGTTTGAGACTCTTGGCTTCAGAACCTACATATAAAGCAGGGGTGTCCAACCTGTGGTCCCTGGGCTGCATGCAGCCCAGAATGGCTGTGATGTGGCTCAACACAAAATCGTAAATGTACTTAAAACATTATGAGAGTTTTCTGTGATTACACATCATAATGTATTTAATGTGTGGCCCAGGACAACTCTTCTTCCAGTGTGGCACAGAGATGAAAAGGAAAGGCAGAGGAGTAAGATAAAATGTGAGAGCACCTTTGCTAAAATGCACTGGGTATATTGGTAGCACATGGTGCCATATCCAACTCAAATATGATGAGAAAAAAATGATGGCTGAGATCCAAAAATGAAGTAGGAGTTATAGAGATGAGAATACACAGTTAAGAGGTGAGGTTTAGGATTAGAAGTAAATGAAGAATGTTGAGCACAGGGATTATTAGAGATTGGATATGAGACATAAAAAGGGATTATTTTCTAAAGTAGATGATTAAAGGGAAGTTGATACCACAAATTAATTTATAAAAATAGAACAAAAAAAAACATAGGAAGAAGATGACTTACATTAAGAACATCTTAAATTTGAAATGTGTGTGTATTCAGATGCAAATATGCATTATACAACTGGATGCATCTAGTCTAAGAGAGGATAGGCCTGGGAAAAAACAAAATCAGCTACAGCAGATGTCTTCAACTGCCTACTCAACATCCATGCTCCCTTTTCCTTAATTTTGAAGCTCTTACTGATATAGTGAATTCTATTTTTTACATGATTACAGAACTATTCATGCTCTCTCTTTCATCTTGGTTGAGTTATGTAGTTCGAGTCTACATCCATGATAAATTGACATAGAACTATACATACATACTTTATACTAATGTCAATTTCTTGGTTTTGATATTGTCCTATGATTATGTAAGGTGTAACCATTGTGGGGAACTGGGTAAATGGTACAGGGAACTTTTCTGAGCTGTCTCTGAAACTTTCTGTGACTTTGTTTCAAAATAAAAGTTTTTTTGCAAGTTAAAAAATAACAATAATGGTCTTCCCTTAATAACTGTCTTGAGAATTGGATATAAAATGTGTGAAGTTGCTTTGTAAATGGAAAGGCCCTAGGTACTTCATGTGTGTGCTCCCTCTCTCTCTCTCTCTCTCTCTCTCTCTCTCTCATTGTGGTAAACAGTTGGAAACATTTGGAGGAATATCTAGTTTGGTTAATTCTTGCTGAAGAGACTGGATCTTTAGGTAAGTAAAACATAGAAAAACAGAGGCAGACAAGGCATGGAACCTACACCAGCATAGCTTTACCAAAGCAGTGAGCACCTGTAGATATAAGTACAGTGACATTTTATTTTCCCAGTCACATGAAAATACCGTGATAGAGGTACATAGCCTTGGGTAATAGGACGAATACATATTCAGTCAGACCAGAGTTTGAATCCTAGTTCTATCACCATCTAACAATCTGTCTTGGAACTAATCACTTAGCTTCTCTCAGTTTCCTTCTCAGAGATGGGGGACACATGTACTAATGAGTATAGCATTTCCTAGTCCAGCATCTGATACAGGGTAATAAACATTCATTTCTTTGGTGTTTCATTGGCTTCTTCACTGAGCATATGAGCTGGCAGCCAGGGCCAAACTTTTACAGAGCAACCACTCTCTACAGAAAAACATTTGGCTTAGCCTCCAGAACTGTCTTTGAGTCCCTGCCACCACTGGGAATACTGTGCATGGGTACCAAACACCAAGAGGCCATCTATCATATTCTGTGAAAACAAAGGGTTTTGCTGGAATCCAGAGTGACAGGGGTTTGCTGTGTGGTTAGAATTTTATGGCTGGCTTTAGAAGGGCAAAGGCACAAATTCTGGTTAGAAATTATCATAGTATGATATTCTCAAGGTCCATCCGTGTTGATACAAATAGCAGTATTTCCTCTTATGATTGAGTAGTATTTCATTGTATATATGTATCACATCTTTATTCAATCCTTGATCAAAGGTCACATGTATAGATCATGTATCATAGAATTCCATACATGAAATCTTTCTTTTAAATTATTTTATTGTTGTTCAAGTACAGTTTCCTGCATTTAAGCCCACCATGCCCCCCACCCCAAACATCCCCAACTACCTCTCCTGCTTCCATCCCTCCTTGGTTTTGTCCATGTGTCCTTTATAGTTGTTCCTAAAGACCCTTCCCTCCATTACCACTTCCCACCTCCCCTATGGTTACTGTCAAATTGTTCTTAATTTCAATGTCTCTGATTATATTTTGCTTCCTTGGTTGTTTTCTTGATTAGGTTCCACTTAAGGTGAGATCATATGGTATTTGTCTTTCACTGCCTGGCTTATTTCACTTAGCATAATACTTCCCAGTTCCATCCATGCTATCACAAAGGGTAGGAACTCCTCCTTTCTTTCTGCTGCAAAGTATTCCACTGTGTAAATGTACCATAGTTTTTTTGTTTTGTTTTGTTTTTTATCTATTCATTTACTGATGGGCACTTAGGTTGCTTCTAGCACTTGGCTATTGTAAATTGTGCTGCTATGAAATTGGGGTGCATAGGTTCCTTTAGATTTGTGTTTCAGGATTCTTAGGATATAATATCAGCAGTGGAAATGCCAGGTCAAAAGACATTTCCATTTTTAGTTTTCTGAGGAAATCCCATACTGTCTTTCACAGTCACTGCACCAGTCTGCGTTCCCACCAAAAGTACAATAGGGTTCCCTTTTCTCCACATCCTTTCCAACACTTGTTTCATTATTTGTTTATATTTGTTGGCCATTCTCACTGGTGTGAAGTGGTATATCACTGTGGTTTTAATTTTCATCTCTCTTATGGCTAGTGATGCTGAACATATTTTCATGTGCCTCTGGGCCTTCTGTATGTCCACCTGGGGGAAGTGTCAGTTCAGGTGCTTTGCACATTTTTAAATTGAATTGTCTTCCTGGCGTGGATTCATGTGATTTCATTATGTATTTTGGAGATCAAACACTTGTCTGAGGTATCATAGGCAAGTACGTTTTCCCATATAGTTGGTTCTTTTTTCATTTTAATGCTGTTTTCTTTAGCCATACAGAAGCTTTTTGATTTGATTAGATACCATTTGTTTATACTTTCCTTAATGTCTCTTTTTGTAGAGAACATATAAGTGAAAATATTGCTATGTGAAATATCTGAGATTTTCCTGCCAATGTTTTCCTCTAGGACTTGTATGGTGTCATGAATTACATTTAATTCATTTATCCACCTTGAATTTATTTTTGCGTATGTTGTAAGTTGATGATTAAGTTTTATTTTTTTTTTTATGTAGGTGCCCAGATCTCCCAGCACCATTTGTTGAAGAGGCTATTGTTACTCCACTTTATGCTTCTGCCCCTTTGTCAAATATTAATTGACCATAGAGATAAGGGCTTATTTCATGGCTCTCTGTTCTGTTCCACTGGTCTATGTGTCTGTTCTTATGCCAATACTAGGCTGTTTTGATTACCATGGCCTTGTAATACAGTTTGATGTCAGATATTGTGATCCCTCCTACTTTGTTCTTTCTCAAAATTGCTGCAGCTATTCAGAGTCATTTATGGTTCTGTATAAATATCTGAAATGTTTGTTCTATATCTGTGATATAGCTCATTGGTACTTTAGTAGGGGTTGTGTTGAATCTATAAGTTGCTCTGGGTAGTATAGACAATTTCATGGTGTTCATCTTCCAATCCATGAACATACTACATGTTTCCATATGTTTGTGTCTTCCTTAATTTCTTTCTTCAGTGTTGTATAGTTTTCTGAGCACAAATCTTTTACCTCCTCAGTTAGGTTTATTCCTAGGTATTTTATTTTTCTTGTTGCTATATCAAATAGGATTTTGTCCCTCATTTCTAGTTTCTGATATTTCATTGTTGGTGTACAAAAATGCCTTTGATTTCTGAATATTGACTGTGTATCCCACAGTTTTGCCAAATTCACTTATTAGGTTGAGAAATTTTTGGTGGAGTCTGTAAGATATTCTATGTACACTATCACATGATATGCAAACAATGACACTTTTGTTTCCTGCTTTCTAATTTGAATGCCTTTTATTTCCTTTTCTTGTCTGATTGCTGTGGCTAGGACTTCCAATACTATGTTGAATTGGAGTGGTGAAAGACATCCTTGTCTTTATCCTGACCTTAATGGAAAGCTTTTAGTTTTTGCCCATCGAGTATGATGTTGGCTGTAGGTCTCTCATATTTGACCCTTATTATGTTGAGGAATGCTCCCTCTATTCCCACTTTGCTGAGTGTTTTTATCATAAATTCAGGCTGCACCTTATTAGATGCTTTTTCTGTAACTGTTGATATGGTCATGTGATTTTTGTCTCTCCTTTTGTTTATGTGGTATATTACATTTTTTGATTTGCAAATATTGTCATCCTTGCAACACTGGGATGACTCCCACTTGATCATGGTGTATAATAATTTTAATGTATTGTTGGATGTGGTTGGCCAATATTTTGTTGAGGATTTTAGTGCCTATGTTCATCAGCAATATTGACTTGAAGTTTTTTTTTTCTTCTTCTTCTTTTTTAATAAATGGTGTTATTTATTTTAGATTTATTTATTTATGTATTTTAGAGAGATAGGGAAGGGAGGGAGAAAGGGAGTGAAACATCAATGTGTGGTTGCCTCTCGCACACCCCATACTGGGAATATGGCCTACAACTCAGGCATGTGCCCTGACTGGGAATCAAACAGATGATGCTTTGGTTCACAGGCCTGCACTCAATCCACTGAGCTACACCAGCCAGGGCCAAAGTTATTTTTTCTTTGTTATGTCTTTATCTGGGTTTGGGATTAGGATGATGCTGGCTTCATAAAAGTATGAGTATGAGAAACGTCCATCTTCTTGAATTTTTTGGAATAGTCTGTGAAGGATAGGCATTAGCTCTTCCTTCAATGCTTTGTAAAATTGTCCTCTGATATGATCTAGTCCATGGCTTTTGCATGTCAGGAATTTTATGGTCACTGCTTCAATTTCATCTGTTATTCGTCTGTTCAGGCTTTCTGCTTCGCCATGTTTCAATTTTGGAAGAGTATATTTTTCCAGGTATATTTCCATTTCACCTAGGTTTTCACTTTATTTTTGGCATATAGTTCTCTGTAGTAATTTCTTAAAATGCTTTGTTTTCCTGTGGTATCAGTCATAGTCTCTCCTCTTTCATTTCTGATTGTGTATATTTGGGGTCTCTCTCTTTTTTTCTTTTTTTTTTAATTTTATTTTAATCATTATTCAAGTACAGTTTTCTCCCTTTTACTCCCATTCCAGCCCACCCACCCATCCCTCCCTACTTACCTCCCATTACTAACCACCCCTAGTTTTTGTCCATGTGTCCTTTAAATTTGTTTCTGTAAACCCTACACATTCCCCCTTGAAATTCCCTCTTCTCTCCCCTCTGGTCACTGTCAGTCTCTCCCCCATTTCAGTGTCTTTGGTTATATTTTGCTTGTTTCTTCATTTTGTAGTTTAGGTTCCTGTTAAAGGTGATATCATGTGGTATTTTTCTTTCACTTCCTGGCTTGTTTCACTTAGCATAATGCTTTCCAGGTCCATCCATGCTGTTTCAAAGGGTAGGAGCTCCTTCTTTCTTTCTGCTGCATAGAATTCCACTGTGTAAATGTACCATAGTTTTTTGATCCATTCATTTACTGATGGGCATCTAGGTTGCTTCCAGCACCTAGCTATTGCAAATTGTGCTTCTATGAACATCAGGGTGCAAAGGTTCTTTTGTATTGATGTTTCACTGTTCTTAGGATATAGTCCCAGCAGTGTAATTGCAGGGTCAAAAGAAAGGCAGATGCATTTTTAGTTTTCTGAAGAAGTTCCATACTGCTTTCCATAGTGGTTGTACCAGTCTGCAGTCCCACCAACAATGCACTAGGGTGCCCTTTTCTCCACAACCTCTCCAACACTTGTTGTTTGTTGCTTTGTTTATGATGGCCATTCTGACCTGTGTGAAGTGGTACCTCATTGTGGTTTTAATCTGCATCTCTCTGATAGCTAGCGATATTGAACATCGTTTCATGTGTCTTTGGATTTTCTGTATGTCCTCCCTGGAGAAGTGTCTGTTCAAGTCCTTTGCCCATTTTTTAATTGGGTTACTTCTCTTCTTAGAGTGGAGTCATGTAAGTTCTTTATATATTTCGGAGATTAAACCCCTGTGTGAGGTATCATTGGCAAATATGTTTTCCCATACAGTTGGTTCTCTTTTATTTTGATACTGTTTTCTTTAGCTGTGCAGAAGCTTTTTATTTTGATGAGGTCCCATTTGTTTATTCTTTCCTTTATGTCCCTTGCTGTGGGAGACATGTCAGTAAAAAAGTTTCTGGGTGAAACACCTGAGATTTTCCTGCCTATATTCTCTTCTAGAACTTTAATGGTGTCAGAGTTTATATTTGTCTTTTATCCACCTTGAATTTATTTTTATATAAGGTGTAAGTTGGTGCTCGAGTTTCATTTTTTTGCACATAGCTGTCCAGTTCTCCCAACACCATTTGTTGAAGAGGCTATTTTTATTCCATTTTATGTTGCTGCTTCCTTTGTCAAATATTAATTGACCGTACAAACTTGGGTTTATTTCTGGGTTCTCTGTTCTATTCCATTGGTCTATGTGCCTGTTTTTATGACAGTACCAGGCTGTTTTGATTACAGTGGCCTTGTGGTATAGTTTTGTGTCAGGTACTGTAATCCCTCCTACTTTACTCTTCTTTCTCAAAATTGCTGCAGCTATTTGGGGTTGTTTATGATTCCATATAAATTGTTGAAGTGTTTGTTCTATGTCTGTGAAATATGCCATTGGTACTTTAATACGTATTGCATTGAATGTGTAAATTGCTTTGGGTAGTATGGACATTTTGATGATGTTAATTCTTCATATCCATGAACACAGTTTATGTTTTTATTTGTTTGTGTCTTCCTTCATTTCTTTCCTCAGTGTTATGTAGTTTTCTGAATACAGGTCTTTTACCTCTTTGGTTAGGTTTATTCCTAGGTATTTTCTTTTTCTTTTTGCTACTTCAAATGGGATTTTTTTATGATTTCTGCTTCTGCTGTTTCATTGTTGGTGTACAGAAATGCCTTTGATTTCTGGATATTGACTTTGTATACCGCTCTTTTGCTGAATTCATTTATTAGGTCAAGCAGTTTTTTGGTGGAGTCTATAGGATTTTCTAGGTAAACTATCATGTCACCTGCAAACAGTGACAGTTTTGTTTCCTCCTTTCCAATTTGGATGCCTTTTATTTCTTTTTCTTGTCGGATTGCTGTGGCTAAAACTTCCAGTACTATATTGAATAGAAGTGGTGAAAGTGGACAGCCTTGTCTTGTTCCTGATCTTAGTGGAAAAGATTTTAATTTTTTTCCCATTGAGTATTATGTTGGCTGTAGGTCTCTCATATATGGCCTTTATTATGTTGAGGAATGCTCCCTGTATTACCATTTTGCTGAGTGTTTTTATCATAAATGAGTGCTGTACCTTATCAAATGCTTTTTCTGCATCAATTGATATGATCATGTGTTTTTTTTTCTTTGCTTTTGTTTATGTGATGTATTACATTTACTGATTTGCGAATATTGTACCACCCTTGCATCCCTGGAATGAATCCCACTTGGTCATGGTGTATGATCTTTTTAATGTACTGTTAGATACAGTTTTCCTGTATTTTGTTGAGGATTTTAGCATCCATATTCATCAGCGATATTGGCCTGAAGTTTTTTTTCCTTGTTGTGTCTTTATCTGGTTTTGGAATTAGGATGATGTTGGCCTCATAAAAAGAGTTTGGGAGTCTTCCATCTTTTTGGATTTTTTGAAATAGTCTGTGAAGGATATGGGTTAGCACTTCCTTAAATGCTTTGTAGAATTCTCCTGTGAAACCAGGTGAATTGTGTGCTGGGAATTCTTCTGTGAAACCAGGCGAATTGTGTGCTGGCTTTTGTGTGCTGGGAGTTTTTTGATTACTGCTTCAATTTCTTTTGCTGTTATTGGTTTGTTCAGGCTTTCTGCATCTTTCCATTGTGTTTTGAAGTTTATATATTTTTAAAAATTTGTCCATTTCATCTAGGTTTTCAATTTTTTTGGCATATAGTTCTTCATAGTAATTTCTTACAATCCTTTGTATTTCTGTGGTATCTGTTGCAATCTCTCCTCTTTCATTTCTGATTGAGTTTATTTGGGGTTTCTCTCTTTTTTTCTTGATGAGTCTGCTTAAAGGCTTGTCGATTATGTTTATCTTTTCAAAGAACCAGCTCTTGGATTAATTTATCCTTGGAAATGTGCTTTTAGTCTCTATGTCACTTAATTCTGCTCTGATCTTGGTTATTTCCTTCCTTCTGCTTGCTCTGGGCTGTCTTTGTTGTTGTTTCTTGAGTTCTTGTAGACGTAGTGTTAGGTTGTTTCTTCGGAATATTTCTAACTTTTTTAGGTGGGCCTATATCACTATGAACTTTCCTCTCAGGAATGCCTTCGCTGTGTCTCATAAGTTTTGGGTTGTTGTGAGTTCCTTTTCATTTGTTTCCTGAAACCTTTTGATTTCTTTCCTAATACCATTCTTGCCCCATTTATTGTTTAATAGCATGTTATTTAATCTCCATGAATTTGAGTGTTTTTGGTTTTTTTTCCTTGGGGTTGGTTTCTAGCTTCTGTCCGTTGTGATCCAAGAAAATGCTTGGTATGATTTCAAAGTTCTTGAAATTGTTGAGGCTTGTTTTTTGTCCTGTCATGTGGTCTATCTTTGAAAATGTTCCATATACATTTGAAAAGAATGTGTATTTAGCTTCTTTGGGATGGAGGGTTCTGTATATATCAGTAAAGTCCATTTCATCTAGGGTATTGTTCAATGCCACAATATCTTTGTTGAGATTTTGTTTGGAAGATGTGTCCATTTTTGTTAGTGGGGTGTTAAAATCCCTCACAATTGTTGTGTTGTTGTCCATATCTTTCTTGAAGTCCTCTAAGATTTTCTTTATGTATTTGGGTGCTCCTATGTTAGGTGCATATATGTTTACAATATTTATGTCTTCTTGGTGGATTCTTCCCTTGAGTATTATGAAATGACCTTCTGGGTTTCTCTTTATGGTCCTTTTTTGGAAGTCCATTTTTTCAGATATGAGCATTGCTACTCCAGCTTTTTTTCCCTGTCCATTTGCTTTGAAAATTTGTTTCCAACCCATCACTTCCAGCCTGTGCAGATCTTTTATCCTGAGGTGGGTCTCTTGTAGGCATATGTGTGGGTCATGTTTTCTTATCCAATCAGCCATTCTATGTCTTTTGATTGGAGCATTTAATCCATTTACGTTTAAGGTTATTATTGATAGGTACTTATTCATTGCCTTTTAAGTATGTGTGTTTGTCTCTCACTCTTTTCTTTTCTGTCCTTAAAGCAGTCCCTTCAGCATCTGTTGCAGAGCTGGTTTAGTGGATGTGTATTCTTTTAGACTTCTTTTGTCTGAGAAGCTTCTTATTTGGCCTTCTATCTTGATTGAGAGCCTTTCTGGGTAAAGTAGTTGTGGTTGTAGGCCTCTGGTTCTCATTACTTGGAATATTTCTTGCCATTCTCCTCTGGCTTGGAGTGTTTCCATTGAGAAGTCAGCTGTTAGCCTTATTGGGGCTCCCTTGTATGTTACTTCCTGTTTTTCCCTTGCTGCCTTTAATATTCTCTCTTTGTCTTGAAATTTTGCCATTTTAAGTATGATGTGTCTTGAGGTGGGTCTCTTTGGGTTCCTCTTGACTGGGACTCTCTGTGTTTCCTGGATTTGTGTGACTTTTTCTCTCATCAAATTAGGGAAGTTTTCCTTCATTACTTTTTCAACTAGGACTTCAATCCCTTGCTCTTCTTCTTCTTCTTCTTCTTCTTCTGGTATCCATATTATACGGGTATTATTACATTTCATATTGTTTTGCATTTCTCTTAATCCCTCTTCATTCTTTCTGAGCCTCTTTTCCTTTTCTTGCTCTTTCTGCGTGTTTTCTTCTACTTTGTCCTCTAGCTCGCTGATCCAATCTTCTGCCTTATCGATCCTGCTTTTCATTCCTTCTACTGTTTTCTTCAGTTCAGAAATTGTATTCTTCATTTCCTCTTGGCCCTTGCTCAGAGTTTCTATTTCCTTTTTCTTGCTGATGTAGTTTTCAGTGAGTTCATTGTAGCTTCCCTGTAGTTTCTGGTAGCTCATTGTGAACTCATTGAGCTTCCTGAGAATCATTGCTTTGAACTCAATATCTGATAGTTGAATTGCCTCTATTTCATTTTGCATTCTTTCTGAGGCTTCCTCCTTTCCTTTCATTTGGGGATTGTTTCTTTGTCTTCCCATTGCTTGTGAGACTCTTCTTGTTAGTCTCAGCTTCTTATATTGATCTTTTCTGGCGTCCTGGGTTTATCTTGTGAACTTCTTTAGTAGAATAGCAGTGAGTTTCAGTGGTGCAGTTTCCTTGATCTCCAAATCTCACTGGTCTTGGGCTGTCATTTAAGTTGGCTTTGTGTTTGCCTTTGGGTTTTGATTGTTGTTGAGTCTTTCTTTGGTGGTTCCTTCCCACCAGCTGGTTAAATGAGGGTCACTCTGTCCACCACCTCCTGTATTTTGTTGTACTGGTGAGGGCAGCTTGTGTTTGGCCTGGTTTTTCCATGTGTATAAGGTTTAAAGAATTCTTGTTCAGTTGTTTGTATTGGGTACTGTCTCTACTGTTTAGTTGTATTTCCAGATAAGTCCTGGATTGAGGTTTGTGTGGTTACTACTCCCTCCTTCACCTTCTTCTGTTGTTATCTGTTAGTGGTTCCTTTGTTGTTGGGTTTCCTCTTTCAGTGGTTATCCTGGTGTTCACCACCTCCACCTATTCTTTTTTGTCCTCAGTTGGAGGGGGAAGGCAAAATGGTTTAAGACAGCAACAGAGAATTCTATGCTTTTACAGTAGTAGCAAGTAGGGAAGATATAGGAGATCCTTTGACTATGTATAGTGTTAACTGTGATCTTCCACCCAGGTAGCTGATTTTTAGAAAGGATGGAAAGGAGATAAGACTCTTGTTGGGGAAGGAAGGATTGTGAGTTGGATCTATAAAGCAGGGAGATTGTGTGAGGTCAGATTCTGAGGTAAGGTGAGAGTAAAGGATAGTAAATAGTTGTAGTGTGTGAGAGAATAGAGTTAACCACTACAGTAATAGAGTTCAGGGAATTTTGAAATGGGCTAAGATCTGAGGGGGGCGGGTGTTGTGAAGTAATTACAATTGCATGGAACAGCAGTTATTTACAAAAATATTATGGCAACAATCATATGATAGAATCTATGAGATCTAGGTAACAACAATAGGAAGTACAGAACCTCGAGTAGTGTGTTAATGGGACACAGGTGAGTTAAAGGACAGTAGATTAGCAATACAGTATGGAAAGAGATATCAGGGGAAAGCTGTCAGGTCATACAATATATCCAGCCTAGCAAAGCAGACTATACAAAAAGAAAAGGGATATAAAAATGCTATAAACTATGTAGGAATACTGGAAAAATAATAATAATACAAATATGCAATAACTTGCAGGTTCTCTGTAATAGCAGAGTGAAATTCATCTCACTGTCCCAGCTGTTGTGGTGCCCCTTCTTTGGGTTCAACTTTGGTCTTTTCACAGATCCAGGATTTTGTCTCACTTGTAGGTATTTAGAAAAAAATTTAAAAAAGTAAAAATAGAAAAGGCAGGCTAAGGAAGGAAGAAGAGATAAAATTGGAGGACAGAAAGGAGGAAGGAATAAAGAAATCAGGTAAGAGAGGAAAAAGAAATCAAAAGAGAATAAAAACAATAAAAATTAAAAAAATTAAAAATTGTTTAAAAAATAGAATCAAATTAAAAAGTCTCTTGGTTTCAAAGTGGCCAAACCAGTTTTTCTGCTCTTGCTGGCTGAGGCAGGCTGAAGAGTAATTTGTATGGCTTTTCTTCCTTGGCCAGAGGAGCTCTCACTGTCTCCTCAGCCTTGCACCCTGTATGTGGGAATCAGGTCTTTCCCCAGGGTTAGTACTGTGGAATGCGGTGCAGGGATCCTCTCCCTGCACGCACACCCATGTGCCCATGTGCCCGCGGTGCACCCACCACTGGGTAGTAGGGAGGCTAGAGCCACTGATCACTTTAGGAGAATTCCCCAAACAGTGTCTGTGTCTATTCACTCCTTCCTCTTGAGAAATTCCTCCTGCTCAAGCCTGCCACTCCCCACAGTGGCCTGGCTTCTCCCACCACCAAAGGGTCCAGCCATACCGGTGACCATGGGGGTCCGGGTCCACTGCGTGACTCAGCCCTTCCAGTGTCCACAGAATCCAAAGGTGCTCACAGCTCCCGTGTGTTTGCCAGCACCCAGATTCCTCCCAGTGCCTCTCGGACCTTGTTTGGCTGGGGAGGGAGCAGTTGTCCCGGCTCTCTCCCACAGACTCAGTGGCAAACCCAGCAGTGGGCCTTGGGCCTGGGGCTGCAGCCCCCAGAC
This sequence comes from Phyllostomus discolor, assembly GCF_004126475.2. Lineage (NCBI taxonomy): Eukaryota > Metazoa > Chordata > Mammalia > Chiroptera > Phyllostomidae > Phyllostomus > Phyllostomus discolor. Next base: position 105,501,869 of record NC_040907.2, read on the forward strand.
CACACCCTGGTCCTCGGGACCCTACCTTGTTGCAGCACTCTTCTTAAGGTCCAGTCCTTCAGTTCTGCCACAATCCTTGGTCTCCTACTTTCAAAAATGCTGAAGTATGTTGATTGCTTGCTTCTCTACTCCATAGATCTGCCAGAATTTTCTCCCCTGAGCAGAGGGAAGCCGAATCTGCTCCTTCCTACTCCGACACCATCTTAGCCCCCCCAGGTTCTCTCTCTTTTTTCCTTAAAGTCTTGTCAATTTTGTTTATCTTTTCAAAGAACCAGCTCCTGGATTCATTGATCCTTACAATTGTGCTTTTACTCTCTATGTCATTTAATTCTACTCTGATCTTGGCTATTTCCTTCATTCAGTTGCTCTAGGCTGTCTTTGTTATTGTTCTTCAAGTTCTTGCAGTTACAGTGTTAAGTTGTTTATTCAAAATATTTCCATAACTTTTAGATAGGCCTCTATCACTATTAACTTCCCTCTCAAGACTTTCTTCACTCTGTCCCATAAGTTTTGGGTTGTTGTGAGTTCAGTTTCATTTGTTTCCAGAAAGTTTTTGATTTCTTCCTTGATCTCATTCTTGACCCATTCATTGTTTAATAGCATGCTATTCAATCTCCATGAGTTGGAGTGTTTTTGAATTTTTTCCTTGTGGTTGGGTTTCAATTTCAGTCCCTTGTGATCAGAGAAAATGCTTGTTATGATTTCAATTTTCTTCAATTTGTTAAGGCTTGTTTTGTGTCCTGCCATGTGGTCTGTCATTGGAAATGTTCCATGTGCATTTGGAAAGAATGTGTATTTTGCTTCTTTGGGATGAAAGGTTCTATATACATTAATTAAGTCCAACTGACTAACATATTGTTCAATGCCACAATACCTTTGTTGGTATTTTGTTTGGAAGATCTACCCATTTTTGACAGTGAGGTGTTAAAATCCCCTACTAATTGTGTTTCTGTCTATATCTCTTGAAGCCCTCTAAGATTTTCCTTATATATTTCATTGCTCTTATGTTGGGTGCATATGTACTTACAATTTATATGTCTCTTGGTGGATTCTTCCCTTGAGTATTATGAAGTGTCCTTCTGGGTCTCTTTTTATGGCCCTTGTTTTGAAGTCTATTTTGTCTGATATGAGTATGGCTACCCTGACTTTTTCCTCCTGTCCATTGCTTGGGATTTTTCTTTCCAAACCTCTATTTTCAGGATCTGTAAGTCTTTTGTTCTGAGGTGGGTCTCTTATAGGCACATGTGTGATTTCTTATCCATTTAGCTATTCTATGTCTTTTGATTGAAGCATTTAATTCATTTACATTTAAGGTTATTATTAATAGGTGCTTATTCATTGACATTTTACTTCCTTTATACCCATGGTCCTCTTTCTCACCCTTTTTATCTTTTTCTTAAAAAAAAGACCCTTTAGCATCTCTTGCAGTGCTGGTTTGAAAGAGGTGGATTCTTTATGGCTTTTGTTTTGTTTGTTTGTTTAGGAAGCTCCTTATTTCACCTTTCATTTTATTTGAGAGCCTTGCTGGATAGCATGGTCATGGTTACAGGCCTTTGTTTTTCATTATTTGGAATATTCCTTAGTATTCCACTATGGCTTGGAGAGTTTCCCTTGAGAAGTCAGCTGCTAGTCTTATTTGGGCTCCCTGGTATGTTACTTCCTGTTTCTCCCTTGCTGCCTTTATGATACTCTCTTTGTCTTGGAACTTTGACATTTTAATTATGATGTGTATTGAGGTGGGTCTCTTTGGGTTTCTCTTGATTGGGACTTTCTGTGTTTCCTGAATTTGTGTGGCTTTTTCTCTGATCAAATTAGGAAAGTTTTCCATCATTACTTTTTCCATCATTACTTATGGATTACTTTTTTTATCCGTATTAGATGGATAGCATTATGTTTCATATTTCTGCAGTTAACACCTCTTCATTCTTTCTGAGTCGCTTTTCCCTTTCTTGCTCTTTCTGGGTGTTTTTTTACCTTGTTCTCCAGCTTGCTCATTTGATTATCTGCTTCATCTCACCTGCCTTTGTTTCCTTTTCCTGCATTCTTCATTCTGAAATTGTATTCTTCATTTCCTCTTGACTCTTTTTGATGGTTTCTATTTCCTTTTTCATGTTACATAGTTTGCAATGAGTTCATCATAGTTTCCCTGTAGTTTTGGTAATTCTTTGTGACTCATTGAGTTATAAACCATTGCTTTGGACTCAATATCTGATATTTGACTTGCCTCTGTTTCATTTAGCATTCTTTCAGAGGATTCCTCCGTTCCTTTCATGTGGGTTTTGTTTCTTTGTCTTCCCATTGTTTGTGAGACTCTTCTTGTTAGCCTCTGCTTCTTAAATTGATCTGTTCTAACTCCTTGAGGCTGTGGTGTGAACTTCCATGGTAGGAGACCTGTGAGATTCAGTGGTGCAGTCTCCTTGATCTGCTGAACTTCCTGCTCTTAGGCTGTCATTTATGTTGTCTCTCTGGATATATTTGTGTTTTGATCATTGTTGGGTCTTTCTTTTGTGGGTCCTTACTTCCGTCTTGTTAACTTGAGGGTCACTCCTCCCACCATGTCTTGTATGCTCTTCTGCAGGTGCAGCCAGGTTTTGTTGAAGCTGTTTCTTCTGTCTGTCTGAGGTTTTGAGGCTTCTCTTTCACTATTGTTCAGTTCTTTATTCTTGGTAATATCTCCACAATTTAGTTTTATTTCCATATTAGTCCTGGGTGGAGGTTAGTTGGCTTCCACTCACTCCTTCACCATCTTATTTTATTATCTCTTCATGGTTCCTTTGTTGGTCACGTCTGTCTTCTAGCGGGTATATTGTTGTTCACAGCTCCCGAGTACTCTTGTATGTGATCAGTTGGAGTGGGAAGGCAAAATGGATTAATACAGTAGGAGTGTATTCTCTGGGATATAAAATAACAACACACAAAGAAGAGATAGGATTCTTTTTGATAGTATAGTGTTAACTGTGATATTTCACTCAAGTAGCTACTTTGTAGAAAGTGTTGAAAAAAGATAAGGCTCTTGTCAGAGAGGTGAAGGATTGTGAGTTGAATCCAGAAAACAGTGAGCTTGTGGGAGGTCAGATTAGGAAATACAGTGAGAGTAAAGAATAGAAAATAGGCATAGTTCATGAGAGAATAGAGTTAACCACAATAATAATACAGTTCCAGAAGACAGTGAAAGAGGCTAAAATCTGGGGCTGGGGGGTGCTGTGTAGTATTTACAATTGTATGGAACAACAATTATTTATAATAGTAATGGAACAACAATCATATGACAGAATCTATGTGATCTAAATAACAAGAATAGGAAGTACAAGACCTAGAATAATGTGCTATTAGAACACAAGTGAAGTGAAAGTACAAAAAGTAAAAATACACTGTGAAAGAGAGAACAAGAAAAACCAGTCAAACAATGCAATTAAACAAACAAAATGAAGAAAAATAAACAGAAAGAAGATAAATAAAAATACTAATAAAAAAAGAAGTAAAAATAATGAAAATAATAATTATAGAAATGAACAATAACTTGCAAATTCTCTGGACTAGCAAAATGAAATTTGCCTCAGTTCCTCAGTTGTTGGGATGATCCCTCTTTGGGTCTGACTCTGGTCCTTTCACAGCTCTAGGTCTTATTGTCTTACCTGTGGGGAAAAAAGAAAAAAAGGAAAGAGAGAGAGAAAGAGAAGGAAGGAAGGAAGGAAGGAAGGAAGGAAGGAAGGAAGGAAGGAAGGAAGGGAGGGAGGGAGGGAGGGAGGGAGGGAGGGAGGGAGGAAGGAAGGAAGGAAGGAAGGAAGGAAGGAAGGAAGGGAGGAAGGAAGGAAGGAAGGAAGGAAAAAGAAGAGAGAGAGAGAGAAAGGGAGAAAGAAAGAAAGACTTCCTGCTCACTTTAAACTGGCCAATGGTCTTTTGCTGGTCTTCCTGGCTGCCACAGGCTGAGGGGGGGTGGGTTTCATTTTTTCCCTTCCTATGGTTTTGTGAGGATTGGGACCAGGTCTGGGCTGCAATATTCACAGTTGCCCAGCCTCCAGCCCAGTTCCTCAGTTCACTGCCCATCTGTGCCAGGCTGGCTCCTTCAGTCCACCAGTTGTGCTGTCCTTGAGGTACATCAATTAGTGGCAACTCATATACCACCTTCTCACTCTGCTGCCCTAGGTGCTGAGCACTCTCAAAGTCTCTTCAGGGTAGTTGGTTCCCCCACTGAGTTAACCCTTTCTGGGGACTGCTAGCTCCCTGAACTCTGGTGTTCCCCTCTACGTGGGTTGCCTCCTCCTTCATCTTAGCCAGCCAGTTAGCCCAAAGAGTGGGGGCGCTGCCACAACTGTGGCAGCAGGTGGGGGTGTGCACCACTTGGGTGACATGCCTGGCCACATGACCCCTGTTCCAGCTGAGGCAGCGGCTGTGTGGATGGGGTTCATAGCTGCTGCAGTGGCTGGGTCAGGCTCACGCTGCTGGGGCCAAGGGGGTGCAGGTAGCTGACCTCTGCTGATGTGGTGGGAAGGAGGGCAGGAGCTGGACCACAGTCGTGACATCAAGGGAGGCCCACTGCCGAGGCTTCGATGGCTGTAGGGGTGCAGTGGATGAGATAGTGGTTGCCACTGTGAGAGATTTCCCTAAACAGCCACCAAGAGCCTTTTTTAAAAACAAATTCCCCCTGTTCAAGACTGCCACCCCTAAAAAGTGCCTGACCTCTCACATAGCCTAACTCTTCTCCCTTCTCCAGGTGTCACCTGGCTTCCCAATTTCTCTTGTAATGACCCAGCTGTCATCCACAGTCTCAGATGGTAAACACCACCACTGTGCTTTATTCCCCTCACCACTTCATCTTCATTACCCTCAGGGATTTCAATCATCCAGGTCCACCCTGGTGCCACTCTATCCTCCCTGTTTGACAGGGGAGGGAACCATTGACCTGGTTGTCTTCGAAGAATCCTTCAGCAGGCCCCACAGTCACTGGGCATGGGGCTGCAACTGCCCTGGTCCCTGTGCTGGTCCCAGGGACTTTATCATCCCAAAGCAATATCCTTACCATCTGATTTTTCAATGTCCTCTACAATTTTGGCCTTAAACTCCATATATGCTGGGATACCATTGGCTGTTCACACTGTTCCTCAGCAGATCATCCATGTGTTCCACCTGTGCACAGGGGGAAGTGGACTCCACTCCCACCTATCTCGCTGCCATTTTCTCTCCTCTATACTTGAAATCTATATAATTTCATGAAACAATGTCACCCCAATAAACTGAATTTAAAAATAAAATTTAATTTTAAAAAGGGTAAATAAATGACCATAGTCCTAGAATCAGAAGTGTTGTGTGTGGTTGAGGTGGGGCAGCTTGTATTCCTGACACTGCTTCTTGCCAATTCTGTGGCTGTGGGTGATTAGCAACATCTGATTTGACACAAAGCCTAAGCCTCTGGCATTGAAAGTGTTAATCACAGAATCACAGAATAAGGAATCTAGAAGGCTTCTCAGCTCCTTACCTTCAGAGGGGGAGAAATGAAACCAGAGGATAGTAGTGACTTATCCAAGGCTGCTGAGTATAGGCCAGGGCAAGGGCTGCCTTTCTGACCCTACAGGGTTTGTTCCACTGCAGGGCAAGACCTTTCTCAAAGCAGTTGACTCCCTGTGACATACATGGGCAGCCAGCCACAGCTGAGCCTCAGCCTGAGCTTAAAGTAAACCACAGATTACAAGTTTTCTTCTCCGTGCTTAGGAGGCCAAAGGGGAGGAAAGCAAGCTCCCAAGGACCTTGTAAGAGGGGAGAAATAGGAAAGATATTGCTCGATATCCTGAGCTCAAGTTCTGGCTCAATCCTGGACCCCCACCTCCTAGGTTGTACACCTCCTTGTCCAGGATGGTGACTAACTGTTCAGATTTTCACATAAACTTTTACATGCTAATCTTCCATATTTACTGAACAAACTCCCTTTCCACCAAACCACACTGCCTGAAGTATCCCCATAGCACTCTGCTCTGGACACTGCAGGCTCAGCTTCTTCATCAGTGCCCATCAGCTTGAGGGGCAAAAATTGCACTTAATGTGTTTTCCATAGTTGGTAGTACCTGACCCTTGTCAGCCATGCACAGTTTGATTAAAAATTAAAAAAAAAAAAAACCAGCTGGCTCCAGTCTTTTCTGGTCAGACTCCAAGGCTCACACACTCTGACACATGGGATTTGGGGATCCTCTTTCTAATCCTGTAATCCAGAGCATCTGTGTCTGGCATTTGTGCTGGAGGAAGCTGACCTACAGAGACACAGCTCCTTAGCTTACCAGTAAAGAGGGTTTCTTGTTAAAAAAGGCTGTCCCTGCCCTTAGGACTTCTTTCAAATGGGTTCATCCTAACTAGAAGGTAAGGTCTACAGGCAGCCCTTTGGGCTCTTGGTGCCATAGACCTGGCATGAGCAAATTTAATATCTGTTTTACTATTCCAAATGGACTCTGAAGTTCCACAGTACATCATGTTTTTGTCATTCTAAGTCATATGTGTGGAGATGCTCTCACATGGTAGAAAGAACAGTAACTAAAAAAGTGGCCTAGATGAAGGATCATCAACACGCCAGCCCCTCAGTGGGCTCTGGCCTCACCACCACAGGGGGAGAGGGAATGTCATCAGTGGGAAAGAAAGTATCCAGGAATTTTGAAAAAGCAGATAAAAGACCTTTCCCAGAAGCCAGAGGGTGCCCAGGCTTTTGGGATTATGTCAGGAGCCTCTTTATATATTTCTGTCATCCCACAGGGGAGCAACTTTTAAGATCTGACTGTCCCTTAAGGGCTTGGTTGACTAGTACATCTTTCCCACCTATGCACCTAAATAGATTGAGTCAGGAGACTTTTTGTGGATATGGGAAAATGCTCTTTTTATATAAATAATGGCACTGGAAATATGCTATAAATTTAAAATATTTAATCCAGCATATCTGTGTAAAAGGTAGCAATACCCTAAGCAGTAGGGGTAGAGTAGCAGATAAAATGAGATTCTAGCTTTAAAGTAGTTTGTGGACCTGTGCATTATATTTGCCTAAAATGAATCCAAAATTTATAAATGCCATTAAGTGCTGGAAACAAAGTGCTAAGGAAAAAGGAGATTATGTTCTGGTCCAATGAGAAGAGTGGGGTGTTGTAAGATCCAAGGATTCAAAGCTCCCTCACTCTGTGAAGGGAATGGGAATTCCCCAGATGCATATGGTGGCCATTTGTTTCATCTGCCTAGAGTCCATTCTCTTCCCTTTTTGTGACAGTATGTCAATTTTCATTTGAGTAACTTACTTCTTTCCTGTTATGTATCCACATGGGCTTCTTGCCTCCCTTCCTTTCTGTCCCCCAGCTGCAGGGGTAACTATTTAGTATGGTTCATCTCTGTGGTCATACTGACTTCTCTAGGGATTCAGGCATGATTATGTTCATAGAGGAAGATTTAATCATGACACTTTTGTGAGAACCCTTACTAAAGAGAAGCTCTTATTGGCCGTTGGCTACCATTGCTAAATATGTGGTATGTAAGTCTAAAGCTATTGGTAGTAATTCTGGCACCACAAAGTGAAAGAATAATTGCAAGAGATAGTCATGATGACATTGTGTGAGTGCTTGGGTCCAACTTTGCCTTAAGTTTATTATTTCATTTTACATAAAACAACACATTCCCTTAATGATTAAGCTATCTTGATTTATAATTCAAAAGAATCTCAACTAAGTTAACTAGCTCTGATTCAAAGAAAAAAAAAGAAACATAACAATGGCAAGTCTGGGAAGGTTGGGAGAAGTGTGACCACTCAAGCAGCATTGCTTTCTGGTCTCCAAGGAGCCACATGCTGCCTAGAAAAAAGAAATGTCCTCAAAACCTGGACATTCAACCAAGATACACTTCATATTGTACTCTGAGAGGATTACCAAATATAGAATTTTTACATCACTTGCATCTCCACTGAGCAGCTCCCAAAATGGAGGGGAGGTACCAATATCCTCTGAATCAGGCTTTAAGAGTAGATTGGATGTGTAACACTGTCTACATGAACAAGACATACAGTGTCTCTACCATGTGTCCCCTAAACTGTTGTATCAGACTCATAAGCAAACCTATGCCTCTCATTGCTCACCCCCCAAAAGCTTATTACATCTATAGAACTGTAGTTCAAATGCCCTTTCCAAACAGGAGATGTGAGCAATTAGCTTCTATTTATAAAAGCCTCTGGTGCTCTTTATTGGCCAATAAGATAGAGTTCAAACTCTTAATGCTGCCTTCACCATGTTGCCTCAGTGTGCTTCCACTCTGATCTCTGACCTTCCACTTCATGGACCCTGCTGCTTCAGGGCCATCTACTCTATTTGGCCTCCCTTCATCTCAGAGGATCCAGCAATCTGACTGGGTTTTCCCAACATTCCCACCTTTGCTGTGCTATAGATTTCAGGACATTTTATGGACATCCAGAGTAAATGTGCTAGAAGCCTTATAGAGCTGTGTCATGTAAAGAAGCCATTCTTGGGATACTCTGTTTGGTTTCTGCTGGATCAAGTAAGACAGCTGTTTTTTTAAGGCAGTTCCTAAATTCACATGTGTATGTCTCTCAGTAGAAAAGGCAAGTTGAGTTTATCACTGATCTCAAGACCATGATGCTTCCTAGCAGGATGAATGCTTTCTTAGGTGTCTGGGCTTGGGAAAATCACAGCATCATGATTCCCTTTCATTTGACCATTTAGAGGTGTCAGGGTCAGAACTGGGGAGAAGAGAAAAGAAGGGTAACAAGGATGTTTTCTGGGTGACAGTGTCAACCCAGCAGCTTTGTATATAGAACTTTCCAGTTTGATAGGCTAACAAGGTAACAGGGATGCCTCTTCTAAACCCAAGGTTGGAGGAGAGACAACAAGCTTTTGAGTATGATGTCTGTCATTTTGAGAGTGGAGAGCAGATAAGACCCCCTTTTATTCTGGTTTTTAGTTTCTTTTCCTCTAGATTAAGAATTATGTTCTTTCTTATGCTTCTACACAAGCTATAGTGACAAGATGTGTGTCCAAGGTCAAAATCCCTGGAAACAAACCCTGGGATGGAGACGGGTGGGCAAGAGGGTTTGGGGGAATAATCTTAGGAGGAAGAAAAGCTAGATTGGGCAGAGGAATACATTGTGATTCAGTAGGGGCCTTGCTAAGCCAGCTGGAAGTGCTGAAGTCAGTGTGCCTCTTGAGAGCTGGCCCAAACTGAGGCACAGGGACTGGCCCTTGCTACCACTGTCCCTTCAACCAAGAAGTGCATGGAGGATGTCTCTCTGGGAGAGAGTATAATCTAAGGGTTGGCAGAGGGCAGCTCCCAGGAGTTGTGAACCCTGGCGGTCAGCACTTGGGAAGATGTGGGTAGGCACCTTACTCCTGAAGGAGAATCTAGGTGGGAATGTTCAGTGCCCACCAAAATACATGTTTTGTGCAGAACAGCTAATGGTAGAGGCAGAATTGTCCTGGTTCATGGCACCTGGAAGTCTGTGTTTCCTTTGAGAAGATCACACCAGATTGCAGTCACAGCAAAGACTGCTGTGGCCTAGCAGCTGCCTTCTGTGGTTTGCATGTGCAGTGCCAGGCCCTGAGGGAGCACATTGCTTACACACAGCTCTTTTGCTCTCCACAGCTGCCCTATGAAGCTGGTTTCAGATGAGGAAACTGACACTCAGAGGGGTTTAGGTGACTTGATGTAAGTCACATGGCCAGATAGGGAAGGAGGAAGGAACAAGTGCTGTCCTATGTAATATCACAGCCTGACTCCTTGCACCTGCCCTTGTTCCCTCTGTATCTGACAAAGACAGGCTTTCAGGGCTTGGAAGAGTGCTACCAATGGCTGTCTTGGGTGTTCTAGATTGGGAATCATGGCCAAAAACTATGGAGATTCAGGGACTTTCCTGGGTATGGGAGAGCATCAGGGTGACTCTGTGATGATGTTGAGGGCCATCTCTAGATGGTGATGCCCACAGGGCTGGTTTTCTGTTCAGAAATCTGCAAGGAATACTGAAGCTACATAAGCACCAATGAGGTATCCCTAAAATTCCTGCTTGCCTATAGTTCCTGTACCTGTGGAGGTTTATCTCCCACCTAGGATGGCTCTGGATTCACTCCTCATAGGCCTGTCACCCAATGCCTACATTGAGTGTCCCTCCTTCTGCCAGGCTAGTCTGACCATCAGGCTCTCAGCCCTCTTCTGTGCAGGGAACCTGAGCAGAAGAGTCACCAGTTCACAGGTCTGGGAGGCACCATGCTGGTCTAGCAAGATGGGCTCAGGTCTCCCTGTATTCTGAGCTTGCTTTGTTCTATATGCTTTGTTCTTTCCACCATGTTCTGGGCAGACATTAGCAAAGAGCCAGGTGGTGGACACATCTCTGTTTGCAGCCCCAACATATGACCCTCAGAACCAGCATGAACATAGGTCCTAAGGTAGGGGAATAGGGAAAAGGATATTTCTAATTCCCACAGTGTGGACCAAGTTTGAGTTTTGTAATATGAAGGCCATGAACACTGAATAAAAGATTCATGAAGATACTGGGGGCAGGGGGATCACACATAGACATGGCAAGCTCAGTGACAACTGGGATTTAAAGAACTTCTCAAGGCAGTAATAGTAAAGCATCCCAGGACATGCCATGCCCTGCCCACTGACAAGAGCAGACAGGGTAGTACAGTTCTATGAACACAATGTACATGCACTGTCATGGGCTTCTTTTCACAGTGGCTGCACAACCTCCCATAAGACAGGTAGAGCAGTGTAAACAAGTAATGACAACCATTCTTACACAGACCAAAGCTGGATGGGCTCAGTCATCTGGTTTTTGAACTTCATTTCCAAAGTGTTCCCTGGCCCCATGCTGCTTGCAGAATCAAGTCCAGGCTCTGAGACTTCCTATACTTGGTCTCATCAATCTCCCAGTCACATCTCCTGCCACCATATCTCCACATCCAAACTCACAGCCAGACTCAATTATGGCCATGTTCTTTCAGACCCCAAGTCCTTGCGCTGGCATCCTTCTTTACTCTGAAGTGGACATCCCTCTTTTTTCTGCCCACGTAATCCCTCCTCTTCATTCTTGATGACCCAGCCCAATGTCACACCCATATAAACTCATCTTTAACATCCTTTCTATAACACCTCAGCTAGATCATGTATTCTCTTCCTGGCATGCAAATTAAATTCCTCTGTTAATTTTATATCATGACATTTCATACTGTATTAGCTAGGTGATTAAACAGCCTATAGACTCTCTGATATTAACTCAGATCCCCAACCCTCATGTCCACCTTATTACTGGAAACTGGCCTTGAAGCCTTGCCCAAAGTCAGGGTACAGCAGGTGAATAAATGTATGAGTGAATGCAAGAATGAATGAGTGAAATTAAAAGTTTAGTCACTAGATACATGATGAGGAAGCTTTGCACCCAGAAGTCATTTATTTGAGGAATTTCTGGGCAAGGTGTCTATGGTAACTACAGAATTAATTATCACCATGGAAACTTCTAGAAGCACTGAGTATCTTTCTTGAACCCTGGAGGGGAAAGGATGTCTGTCTCAATTTAGAGAAGATGGAGCAGATTTTCATTATTGATTCTCAAGGTGGTGACACCAAGAGTGTCCATCCACATTTGCGCTATGAGAAGGCAGGTGGCCTGGCAAACTTGAGATTTCTTTTCTTGATCTGTAGAACTTCAGACATTCTCATTTATTTTTAACACCTTATTTTGTCCTGAGAAAAAAAAAATATGGATTGAAGCCTTGTTGGCTTCCCTGGAGCCTTGGGGTCAACAACATCTGCAGTTGATACCTTCTCTTGGTGGCTGCAAAGGGAGGGATTCCCCAAGCTTCATAAGCTCCCCTCTTTTTTCAGTCTGCAATCTATGTGAGTCCTGACTTAGTCTCAGCATTAGTGAAACACCTATGAACAAAGAAAAAAATACAAGATCATGTGGTTTTAAGGAAACAGAGAGCCAATAAGAGGTCCAGGAACAACTCAAGGATGGTACTATGGGCCAAACACAGCTGCTGGGAAGGGTGGGCTCTCTTCACCTAATCTCTCAGAGGCAAAAGTCTGTGCTGAGTAACCCCAGGCCAGTCACTTTACCACTCTGATATTTACGCTTTTTTCCATGTAATAGGGGAACTATTTCACTTAATACTAGTGTGGATCCCTGCCCTATTTCCTCTCAGGATTGTGGCAGAAGAAAATTAATGTGAAATAAGATGCTCTCCTAGAGAAGGGAAAGCTCTGCAAATATTAGTCCTTCTTAGTAAGAAATGCCAAGACTCTTATAGAATTACAAGGTTTGTCATAAACATTAGATTCTGGAACTCTCTTTATAAAGCTTCACCTTAAAGAAGATGGAAACACATTTTTTTTTCATAGAGAATAACCACAAAAACAGAAAAATCATGTCTGTCTACTTATTTATGAATGCCTATCTGAGATCTGCAGGCATCCTGTCAATTTTGAACATAAATATAGATTGCTCCTGTACTTACCCTATTTAGCAAATTCAATTTTGAAATTGTTTTCATTCAGATAATGATTATTCATTTAACAATTTGATTTAGGTCCTCGTGCTGTTCCTTGATGGGATCAGTGGAGGAATCTGTTGCTGTGCAAATGCCCTGAGCATATCTCAGTTCATACAGATTACAAATTGGAGAATTGTGGACTCTATAAGAGCCCCTTGATATTCGAGTCCACAAACCAGCTGCTGTTACTGTGAGCTTGTCAGAAAATTCTAGGGTGATATTTTCAGAAAAAGAGATGTGGAACAGGTTGAGAAAACCCAGACTTTGCTGTGTACCTTTGTGTACATAGGGACCCTGCAAAATATCTTTGTCTAAGGTTCCATACAACCTGGACATCACTGCCAGCATGTCCATGAGATGGCTCCCTGTGCTGCCCAGCCTGTGGTTTAGCAGCACAGAGTCAGTCATAATCTTTTGCTGTTCCCTGGGGGAAGAAATATCCCTCTTGACTTCTCAGGCAGGACTTCCCATGATGAGCATTTAAATACCCCACCTGAGGACAGGTCTCCAGAGTTCACCCTTCAGCATTATACTTGGGGGGGATTTATTGTTTCATCTTTTCTCATCTTTGTTTTGAATCAAGGAAACAATCTAACATGCTATAATTAATAATCAATCTTAAACATATCCCAACTTCTATACAACTTGCTACTTTTCCTCACAAAGGTTTTCTGGCACTTTAAATATCTATGTCCTTGAGCCTCAGCTGAGAAAAATGTGGTCACATCTAGGGTATTTGTGACAATAGTTCTTTTACTCATTTATTCATTGATTTACCTTTTTCTGTATTCTACAAAAATTATGGAATATTTATATGTATCACGTCCTGCCTTAGGCACTGGGGCCTCAACAATGACCTATACTAGCAAAAAAGAACTCCAACCAGTTGGAGCTCACCTTCTAGAGAGGACAGACAGACCACAGGAGCATAAACTATGAACAATGTTGGCAGTGATAATTGCCACTGAAAAAACACAGTGGGAAAAGGGTCAGAAATGTTTGGAGTAGAGTTTGCTATTTTAGGAAGGGTGATCAGTGAGGTCTAGATTTCCTGAGAAGCTGATATTCCAACAAACGCCCAGAGGTGAGGAAGTGGCCAAATGGGTATTTGGATGGGTTAACTTGTTGTAACAGGCTAACTCCTATAATAACAGGAGCTCTTTTAATGATGTTCCTTTGTGTCAGGCATTCCTCTAGACAAATAGAACCCAGAGAAGGAAAATCTGGATCCTTGGTGCCTCTTCTACCTCACACACAAAAGACCACCACTTGGGGCATCAATACCCAGAGTGAATCTTGAGAATCTAGAGAGGGCTTCCAGGGCAGGGAAAACATGTCCTTGAAGCTCTGGATACATTTCAGCAGGACTCAAAAGTCACAACTATTAAATTTGCAGCTAATTTCATTACCAAGTAATGCAAGTTAATCAATACAAAGCTGCATTCTCTTTCCTAATATTACATCCTTCATCCTACATCAGAGGGAAGACTCCAGGACAAAGTGAGGTCAAAGGTAAGGAGATGTGGGGGTGCATGTGCAAGTCAGGTTGCTCAGCACTGTTTGAGAGTATGGGATGGGTAACATCAGGACTATGACACATAAAAATGGCAGGCTCCAGATTTATGTTCTGGGGACAAAGACTGGACAATGTTTCTGGCCTCTGGTAGAAACAGGAGCTATTTTAAAGATAACAGTGGTGGCATGAGAAACTGCAGCATGTTAGAAATGAAGGCACTTCAGGAAGTGGTTACTTTCTCCAATAAATTTTCTTTTGTGTCATTGACCTAAAAATTTTTGCTATTCAGATTTTAATATGGAGGAAGCCAGTTGTTACATATTTAGTGAATACTTTTGCTGGTACAAAGATCTCTCCTGAAATGAGGCATTAGACTTTGGAAAAGTCACCCTGGGAATACTGGATCTAGCAGACACATGGACACTGCTCTGCATCTCCTGGGCTCATCAGTGGCAGTGGCTTCTGTACAGGAAGCTGTTCTCACCTTAAAGCATGGCTTTGGCTGTAGGCATTTCTGGTACCCAGATCCTGTCAGGTACTCTGCCTGCAAACAGTGTAGACAGACCAGAAGACCTGGTATTTCATGTCCCAAGGGCAGCCCTCAGGCAGTGAGCATCCTATCTGCTTCCCCACCTGTCTGTAGGACCCTTCCAAAGTATTAGGTTGGCCAAAAAGTCTATATGATTTTTCCCTTAAAATAAAAGACATATTTCTTATTTCCATCAATAACTTTATTGACTTGGATACTTTGAGTATTCGGCCATCTCCCATAATAGTTGTTCTCAATTAATATCTCCGTTTGATCACTATCAACTTCAACTGCTCTATCAACCATGGAGCATCATCCAAAGAAATACATCCAGCATGAATCTTCACAAACCATTTTTGACACATTTGATCAGTCACAATTCCTTCACACACTGCACAATTCATTTTGGGGTGGGGGGTTCGGTTAAATTCTCACCTTTCTTGAAATAAGAAAGCAAAACATGCCCCAAAATGTTGCATGTTTTCTTCCATCTTCAATAGTAAAATGGCTACACAAAAATCCACCAATTTTGATAAGTTTTTTTAGATGCATGCTGATATGGCAGATATCACAGTAGAATCTAATAAAATTATTTCAAATGAAGTTAGAGACTACTAAACACTGCTGGGGTCATATTACAGGGGAAAAATGAACTTTTTGGCCAACCCAACAAGTTCTATGTGTTTTTCAAAGGCTTGCCAGCTGGATTAAGCTCTGGTTGTCCACACTGATAACCTGCTCTATACTACAGCCTTTCTTGTCCTTTCTGCTTTCCCTATCTCTCTCTCTTACTTTCTTTCCTGCTTCCTGGGATCATGTCTCAACCCTTTTTACCTGAAGCCAAATCTTCAATTCAGGGTCTGCTTTCAGAGACCTGACACAGGCAGCAACCATGTTTGGATAATGAGGGTGTGTTCCCAATTAACAAATACTATAAGATTATATATGGTTTGTAAGCAAGCCAAGAACTTACTAAAATTATTATGAAATAATAAGTGATAAAGACACATAAGTGCCTTTTTCTTATATTCTGAAGAAAAAACCTGGAGATTTATGGTACTTCTGAACATATCATGATTTTCAAGTGTCTACTATAGATACAAAAGATCTTAACAAAAGTAGAATAAAAACTTGAATCTCATAGTCCTTATAGCATTCATCATCCACCAGGATCCAGCATGATGTATACCAGAACAAAGGGTTAATATTAAAATGAAGAAAAATAGAACATAAGCATAGCCATAAAGATGCTGAACTAATTTGATAGAAATCAACATTTATGTTTTAAAAATCTTAGAAAAGTAAGAGGAGCAATTTTTGGCCATCCACTCCAGGATATATTATATGTTTACAGTAGTTATTTAAAGTTCTTAAAATACAGTGGGAGAAAACTGTACTTGAACAATGATTAAAATAAAATTTAAAAAAAATAAATAAAATACAAATCAGAAAAGAGGACAGGATAGATACCTATCACAACTATGATTTTATGTTTTCTTAAAAGTGAAATAAGCCAGGTGGTGAAAGACAAATACCACATGGTCTCACCTGTAAGTGGACCTAATCAACAAAACAAATAAGCAAGTGAAATTTAACCAGAGACATTGAAGTTAAAAACAAATTGACAGTAGCCAGAGGAGGGGTAGGAGGGGATATTGCTGGGAGAGGGTTTTCAGGAACATGTATAAAGTACACATGGACAAAAACAAAGTGGGGGTAGGATCAAGTGTGGGAAGTGGGGATGGCTAAAGTGGGCAGGAGCTGGGGGGAAAATGTAGACAACTGTACTTGAACAACAATAAAAAATGAGAAAAAAGTGAATTAAATAAGAGATGAGTTATGAATAAATAATTAGAACACTCAAATGTTTATTATTTGAAGACAGCATAGAACTAAATGTAAGATTATAAAATCTCTGAGAATATTAGTTTAATAAAGTGACACACAGTATTAACACCATATCCTTTCCGCACACAAAAAGTACTTAATTAGGAAATACAGTGGCAGTGGAGATATTAACCATATCAAAAAACTCAAAATCCCTAGTTCTAAGTGTGATGAAGTAAGTGTAAGAACTAAGTGATGAGGACAGTTCTCAGGAAATGTAACAGAAATTGGATAAATGCAGAATTGTCAAGGGTTTCTGAATCTTAAATAATGCCAATTCTTTACAAATTAACCTCAAATTTTCATAATTCTTACTGATAGAGAAATTTTTGGAAAAAGCAATTCTCACAAAACATGCATATTCATGATATGGACAGCCTCAAGAAGAGAAGATCTCCAACTCAGATGGTCTGCATGGAGAGACAGGCTGACACACTCAGCAAGAGCAATTCCATGTGGAGCAGGGAGGGGTAGAAACTAGTGGGGACAGAGTTGAAGAAGATGTCAGATTGTGGGGTTAAGTTTCAGAGACCAGTGGATCTTAGTATAAAAATAAAAATTGGAAAGAAGGGAGGTCTTCTGAGTTTGAAGGAAAGAAAATGAGGGTGGATGCTGGACTAGGGACAGGATGCTGCAAAAGCCCATGTTACTACTCATTGAGTTGCCTTTCTTTTTTATATCACTTTTTTTTTACTTATTCAATTTATACATGAGCATGTCCTTGAAAACTCCAAACAATATAGTTGAAATAAAAGCTCTCTTGACCCATCACCATCTTACTTCTATCTAGAGATGGCCAATGTTTTTCAATCTACTATGTATCTCTTAATTTTATCCATAAATAAAGATGATAGAAATACACACTTTTTGTTTCTTTATAAATTTTATTTTTCTCAATGAGATCATACTATGCTTATTGTTCTGCACCTTACAGTCTTCTCAACAAGATGTGTTGGACATAATTCATGTTAGCACATGGAGAACCACCTCCTTATTGAACTGCTTCATGATATTCTGAAGGAGGGTATGTCAGAGGTCATTCAGTCATCTTCCTGTCAATAGATAGATAGGGTGCTTCCAGCTGCTTGATTTTATAATCAATGCAGTAAGAAATATCCTTGTGCATGTATTTGTGTGCAGGTGTACAATTATTTCTTGGGAGAGTTAATGGGAAGGTACATTTTCTCAAGAGAAAAAGAGATTAAATCCATTGCGGGTGGAGGGAGAGGAAACGAAGTTGAATGGAGAAGGGTTGGGTGGGTTTGGTGGGGATTAGCAGTAGCAGATAGATAGCAAAGGCAAGTTGAAGGGCTTCTGAGACACAGTCCTGGGCTAGTCTTACTTCCTGGCAGAGCTGTGGAGTCTGGGCAAGGCTGGAGTAGAACAGGTTGGATAATGTCTCCTGATTAGAACCAGGTCTTCATCCTGAATATGGCTCCTCTGGGGTCAAGGGGCCCCTGGATCCCTTTAATTCCAGGTACACTCATTTCTTTCTTGGGAGGCAGGCAGGAAAATGCTTTATGTCTCAAAATGGGGCCCTGGACCAACAGTCAACATTTTCTGAGAACTTATTGGAAGTGCACATTCCCCAGTACCACCCCAACCTGCTGAATCTGAATCTCTGGGGGTGAGGTCTGGCCATGTGCCCTTTACCAAGCCCCCCCCAAAGGTGATTTAAATACACACTAAAGTTCATGAACCACTGTTTAGTGGTGCTTGTGGCTCTTGCCAGCATCTATGGGAACTCTGCCACAACCCCCTGTAGATGCTGTGTTCACTTCTTCCTCCAGATGCCTTCTTCTTACTTTCTTCTTTGTCTTGCTTGGATATGTGGTATCCATCATCATGGTCACCAGCTACACTATCAATGTTGGCTACCCCATTCCCAGGACTGTCAGGATGGGCTGAGGCAACCCTAAGGAGGTGTCCCTGGCTCTCTATATTCATGGTCAAGCTTCCTGGTATGGCGAGGCTGAGGGAGTGGGGTGGCTGATTTACACAGAGCCTCCCTGTCTTTCAATACTCCATCCCCACTTTTGTTTGTGCATTCTAGAACAAGTAGTACAGCAATGACTCATTCCATTTACCTTTGTGAGAGTAGAGGGGATGATCTGGTACTGGGACATTGGTGCTTTCCCTTACACATAGCCACCCTCTCTCTTCACTCACCATCCATGCTTCTCTAAGCTTGCCTGGCTCACATGGTTCCCATACCATGCACTCTAAGGACCAAAATTGTTCACTGCCTGTTTCCTGCCAGGTGAGGGCCCCACTCCCAGACTCCTCAGAACAGAGGGGAGTGGGGGTAGTGAGAGTGGAGAGACCCACACTAGAGGCTGCAACTGAGCATTGAGCAAAATATGCCACCCACAAAAGGTGGATTTTCAGAGGCTGCTGTTAAACCAGAGGTGTGGGTGCTTTCCAGTCATCTCCTGGAGACCATTTCCTTAGGGAGCTCTAACTGCAGAGTGGCTAGGCTTCTTGAAGTTCAGCTGTGGGATGTCCAATCATCCCTGGGGGAACATTTTTTTCTGAGGCTGCTGTTCAATATGGCTCTTCCTTTGGTCAATACAGTAATCATAGGTGGCAGCCTGGACATAAGCAGATAATGAATCACCTGTTATAAACACACACAAAAACAAGATTGAAGAAGAAGCAATAATGAAGTTTATCATTATCATGTACAAATACACTAAATTTCATGGAAGAGACCCAGGCTTCAATATGTGAGGTGACACTGAAAAGTGGCCCAGGATGGGGCCCCAGTAGGGCCCCTGGTGGTTACACATGCCTCTGGCAGGGCAGAGGATTGTTTTGGTTGTTAAAAGAAAGACCATCACTTAGACTTTTCTTTTTCAAAGAAAAAAATGTTTTCAATGTCTCAAATATTGAAAGAGAAAGTTAAATGCAAGAAATATTTCACAGCCAGGGAGATTGATTCCAAAGTTCTAAAGTTGAGCTATCAATAACAAAAATGGATAATTTCAATTTAATTTAAAAAGATAAAAAAGAGTGATTTGCCCTTTGGATGCAATGTTTAAATATTTGTGGGTTTTAGGGGGTAATTGCTCTGGTGTGTCCCAAGTGCTCTGGTATATCCTTCTGTTAATGGAACTCTTAAACTCCAGAGTGGCTTCCAGACATTTCAAATGTGCTAATATTTTTTTTTCTAAAGAGATAAAGCTGGGTGGTCTGAAAGGGAGTTAAGGCCTAGTTTAAATAACTCTCCAGAATACAAACAATAGCCCTTTCTACCTTTCCCTCCCCTCATCCTTGACAATTTGGCTAAAGACGCTTAATTTCCTTTCATATTTTCTCCAGACTGTGCAGTACTTTTACAAGTGGAATCAAGTTATTTTCTTATAGGTAAGGTTAAACCTGAACTCAATTACCCATAGAAAGCCAATGGTTTAATTTGGGTGACTGTTGTAGTGAGAAGATTGTGAAAACAGAGTCCAGGAGACAGGCCATTCATACTGATCACAAAATGTACACATAGATGCCAGTCTGGGTAGTGCTGAACACATTGCAGTGATGGACACAACACACAGGCCATTGTGTGTGGCACTAGAGTTTAGTGCTAAAGTACAGGTGCATTTTGCCTTGTCACCAGAAGGCCTCTGAGACTTTGGTGTTTATTTAGGTTCCTACGTTTCAATTAAAACATGATCTCACCTATAGGTGGAACCTAAGCAACAAAACAAACAAACAAGCAAAATAGAACCAGAGACATGGAAATAAAGAACAAACTTCCCTCCAGCCAAGATGGAGGCATAGGTAGACACACTGTGCCTCCTCACACAACCAAAATAAGGACAACAATTTGGAAACAAAAAACAACCAGTACTGACAGAAAATTGAACTGTATGGAAGTCCAACAACCAAGGAGTTAAAGAAGAAACATTCATCCATACCAGTAGTAGGGAAGGTAGGAGGGGTGGAGTCAGGTGGCTGGATAGAAAGGGGTCATGTCAAAGCTGTGGCTGGTGGACCCAGGGTGCACAAAGGCAGCAGTTGGTGGACCCAATGAGGCAGCGGATTGTGGACTGCATGGTGCACAAGGTGGCTGGCAGACCAAGTGGTCCCACATTCCCACACAGATAAACCAGGTGAAACTGGGGAGCACGACAGACCACACAACCCAGGGTCCCAGCACACTGAAACAAAGCCTCAAAACACTGACTGAAAACACCTGTGGGGGTTGAGGTGCTGGGATAAACTCCCAGCCTCACAGGAGAGTTCATTGGAGAGACCCACAGGGTCCTGGAACATATACAAACCCACCTACCCAGGAATCAGCCCTGGAAGGGCCCACTTGGCTTGTGGGTAATGGAGGAAGTGACTGAAATCCAGCAGAGAGCAGAGCAAGTGCCACTGCTCCCTCTTGTACTTCTCCCCCACATACAGCATCACAACCCAGTGACTGGGTTGCCCCACCCTAAGGCTCTGCCACTCACAACATAACAGACGTGCTGAGACAAAAAAAGAATGACCCAAATGAAAGAACAGATCAAAGCTCCAGGACAAATACAACTAAGTGATGAAGAGATAGCCAACCTATCAGGTGCACAGTTCAAAGCACTGGTAATCAGGATGGTCACAGATTTGGTTGAATTTGGTCACAAATTAGATGAAAAAATGAAGGGTATGCTAAGTGAAATAAAGGAAAATGTACAGGGAACCAATAGTGATGGGAAGGAAACTGGGACTCAAATCAATGGAGCGGGCCAGAAGGAAGAAAGAAACATCCAGCCAGAAAAGAATGAAGAACCAAGAATTCAAAAAAAAGTGAGGAGAGGCCTAGGATCCTCCAGGGCATTTTTAAACTTTCCAACATCCGAATTATAGGGATTATAGGGATACCACAAGGGGAAGAGGAAGAGCAACAAGTGGAAAAGTTATTTGAACGAATACTAAAGGAGAACTTCCCCATTCTGGCAAAGGAAATAGACTTCCAGGAAGTCCAAGAATCTCAGAGAGTCCCAAAGAAGTTGGACTCAAGGAGGAACACACCAAGGCACATCCTAATTACATTAGTCAAGGATAAAATGGAGAGAATCCTAGAAGTAGCAAGAGAAAAGGAGACAGTTACCTACAAAGGAGTGCCCATAAGACTGTCAGCTGATTTCTCAAAAGAAACCGTACAGACAAGAACAGGCTGGAAAGAAGTATTCTAAGTCATGAAAGGCAAGGACCTACATCTAAGATTACTCTATCCAGTAAAGCTATCATTTAGAATAGAAGGGCAGACAAAGTGCTCCCCAGATAAGGTTGAGTTAAAGGAGTTCCTCATCACCAAGCCCTTATTATATGAAATGTTAAAGGGACTTATTTAAGAAAAAGATCAAAAACATGTACAGTAAAATGACAGCAGACTCACAATTGTTAACAACCACACATAAAACAAAGAAACCAAAAAAAAAAAAAAAACAAAACAAACTAAGCAAACAACTAGAACAGGAACAGAACCACGGAAATGGAGATCACATGGAAAGTTAGCAACAGGGGAGTGGGAGTAGCAGAGAGGGGGAAAAGGTACAGGGAATAAGCAGCATATAGATGGTACGTAGAAAATAGACAGGGGGAGGGTAAGAATAATATGGGAAATGTAGAAGCTGAAGAACTTATAAGTATGACACATAGACATGAACTAAAGGGGGGAATGTGGGGAAGCAGGGTGGAGGGGAGTGAAGGGGGAAAATGGGACAGCTGTAATAACATAATCAATAAAATATATTTTAAAAAATGAAAAAAAAAGAACAAACTGACAGTGACCAGAGGGCTGAGGGGAGGGGGATAATGAGGAAAAGAAGAGGAAGGGTCAAATCAATGTATAAAAGACCCATGGACAAAAACAACCTGGGGAAGCAGGACTGAATGTGGGAGATGGGGGTGGGTAGGGCAGGGGATAGTAATGGGGGAAAATGGGGACCACTGTAATTGAACAATGACAAAAAATAAAACTTTATTCCTCAAAAAAAAAAACAATGCATTTCCCATGTTTTCAGTCATTTGCTTAATTGCAAGATTATGGGTTTATCATAAAATCTTCATTGCTCTCATATTTCTTCTTGGCAGCGTATAGAAAAATTAATTTCAGTTAAGCTCCGGAAGCATTTTGATGGAGCTTTCCTGCTATTTATCATTCCAAAGGCATTGGCAGTACTAATGAATATCTAGAGTTTTAGATCATTTTATAAACACTTGGTGCCCCCAAGGTGGTGTCAATTAAATCTCCAATGAAGAATTAATAAAGACCCATCCCCAAGAGAGGTAGTGATTCCCTCTGAGAACTTCCCGAGGCCCCAGGCTCAAGACTCAGCCTGAATGCAACAGCTGTGGCTATGGGGAAGAAACCTACTCCTTTATGGCCCCTGCTGACTTCTTCAAGGGCTTCTGCTCCCCAAGACAACATTCATTCCAGCTATCATTAAAGATGCAGAAAACTGTGGCAATGTGCCCTTGCAGCTATAAGCAGCCACAGGAACAGAGCCATGCTAGCACCGTCCCAGATGCCAGTTGGGAGCACAGGGTTGGAGCTGTCTGCTGAGACAGTCAGGAGGAAGAGGTTACAAAAACATAAGTTAGATTACAAAGTAAACAATGATATCAGGTGAGCAGGTTCACTCTGGAGGGAGATGTGTTCTCTCTCCATTAGAACCATCAGTGAGGCTAAAAGTAGGTGTTCTGGCTATAGGCAGCTGGATGATCTGGCATTCAGCTAACTCACAGAGAAGTGGTCTTGAAGAGCAGTTTATGAAAACTCTTTATTTTAAAACTTGGATTTTTTTTCCTTGCTATTTGCTTATATTTTGTCCCTGTTAAAGTAACAGTCTTAGACTTTGTCTCCCCATTCTGGCACCAAAAAACAAAGAGCAACTGTGTCTTGAAACACTATCAGGGACATTAAGGTCAGTGGGGCTATCCTGACCCAGACATTGTGCAAGGACCAGCAGCTTCCCATGCTATTCAGAGTTAAGAGTCAACACCTCTGAAAGCCATGCCCCTCAAGACCATAGCTTTCTCTGTCTTTAGAGCAGAATGAAAGTTGACTGAAAGTTAAAGTTGAATTGAACAGCATGATTCACCCACATACATTTGAACAGAGTCTCACATGGGAGAGGGGGAACTGCAGGGGCAGAAAATAGTGAAAACATGAATGAAGCCACATTCCACACAGCAGAGCTGGTTCGTTACTTTTCACTTCCTTCTTTATACACAAGGATACCAAATCAATGTGTCTCTCTCTTGCCAGTCACTGGCTACTACAAGATGGTGCTCAAAATGAAGCCATTACATCACTGCCATCCAACTACAGTAGGATCCCTCAAGCAAAGGGAGGATTCTGTTTCCCCAGCTCACCATACTGTGCAATTCTGTATTATCAGTGTAGGCTCATATTTACAAAAGGGATCATGCAATATGTAATGTTTTGTTACTCACCTTATTCAAGAGAGTATGTATAGATTTCCCACATTCTTGTTAAACTGTTGAGTAAATTATAACTGTATGTATGTGTCTTCATTTGTTCATTCTATTGATGAGCATCCAGAGTGCTTCCATTATTTTTTAAGTCAATATTTTATTGAAGTACAACATTCATATGGAAATGTTCACAAATTATGAGAATATTCCCACATTTTAATCCAAATCAAATCAAGAAAGAGATTTCACAAATCTAAACAATGAACTCTGCTTCTGGGAACATCTCATTCCTCTCTTAGTGACCACTTTGCTGACTTCTAACCACTGATATGTTAACTTCTACTGTAATTTTCAATAAGTGGTGGCAGCCAGAACTCTTGTCCTATGTCAAAACTTCAGAAAGAAAGTTTTTAATGATTTATCAGAAGTACAATGTTTTCTGTAAAATGTTATAGATACTCTATCAGAGTAAGAAACTTCTTTTATATCTGAGTTTACTGACTGTTTGTCATGAATGTTGAACTTTATTAAATGCCTCTACTGTAGTTATGCCCTCCTGAAACTCAGAGAGTGTGAACAGAGAACTTACATATCTGAGTGCCACAGTGTCTGTTAACACTAAAATGACACCAAGAATACACTCTGTGTTCCATAAATGTCAGT
Source organism: Phyllostomus discolor (assembly GCF_004126475.2). Classification (NCBI taxonomy): domain Eukaryota; kingdom Metazoa; phylum Chordata; class Mammalia; order Chiroptera; family Phyllostomidae; genus Phyllostomus; species Phyllostomus discolor. Next base: position 105,526,404 of record NC_040907.2, read on the forward strand.
TTCATGTATGAATACTAGTAAAGTTTTATAGCTAGAAATTGAAGCAAAGTGGGAGTGGGGACCACTGAAGTCTATCTATCAATCAGAAAATATAATAAATGATAAGTCTAGGAAGAGAATTATAATTACACTAGGTGATGTGATGATTATTTTAAAGACAACAGTCAAGGAAGTACTAAGGAGGTGAACTTTAAGCAAAGAGTTGAAGAAAGAGAAGAAGCTAACCTTACACAGATCTGGTGGAATTTGCAGGAAAGAACAAAAAATTTAAAAACCTGGGTAATATGAGATTCAGAAGCAATAGTAAGGATATTAAATATTAATTAAAACAGAAGATACTGGAGAGCTTTAAGAAAGAAGGTGAGATCATCTTTTTTACATAGGAAGTAGGTTATGGGATAGAATAAGGAGTTAGGATATGAAAGGAAGAAAGAGGGTCATTCATTGGAGCCACTGGTGGAGAACAGGAATTGATGAAGGTCGTATTTCTAGGGAAGTATTGTGACTTGTTCTTATTCCCCATCTCTCAGCCCTTAGAAGTTTTCCAGGGGCCCTAAAAGTAAAGATGAGGTGTGTGATAATGGATGGGAAACAGCCCTCTGACCACCTCAAAATTTAATAGTAGGTTTGCTCTCTGTGTTTTCCTTTTCTATCTTATGTTTCATTGTTGTTCATGCACAGTTGTCTCCATTTTCCCATCACCACTTTCTCACCCACCCACCCTCACTTCCCACCCTCAATTCATCCCCACTTTCGCTTTGTCCATGGGTCCTTTATGCACATTCCTTGATGACCTTTCCCATTCTTTCCTCCATTATGCCCCCAACTCCCCTCTATTGTCACTTTGTTCTTTATTTCCATGTCTCTGGTTATATTTTGTTTGCTTGTTTGTTTTCTTGATTAAGTTCCACTATTAGGTGAGGTCAAATGGTATTTGTCTTTCACCACCTGACTTACTTCACTTATCATAATTCTCTCCAGTTCCATCCATGCTGTGGCAAAGGGTAGATAGAGCTCCTTCTTTCATTCTGCTCCATCTTATTCCAATGTGTAAATGTACCACATTTTTGGATCCACTCATTACTGATGGGCACTCAGATTACTTCCAGCACTTGGCTATTGTAAATTCTGCTGCTATGAACATTGGAATGTATAGATTCTTTTGAATTAGTGTTTCATAATTAGGGTATAATCTCAGCAATGGGGTTTCTGGGTCAAAAACCAGTTTCATGCTTAGCTTTTAGATGATTTTCCATACTTTTCCCGCAGTGGCTGCACCGGTCTACATTCCCACCAACACTTTATTAAACTTCCCTTTTCTCCACAACCTTGCCAGCACTTGTTGTTTGTAGATTTGTTTATGGTGGCCATTCTGACTGGTGTGAAATAGTATCCCATTGTGGTTTTAATTTGCATCTTTCTGATGGCTAGGGAAACTGAGCATCTTTACATATACCTCTGGGCCCATTTATATCCTCCTTAGAGAAGTGTCTGTTTAGGTCATTTGCCAATTTTTGATTTGTTTGTCTCCCTAGAGTGAAATCATGTGTATTCTTTATATGTTTTGGAAATCAAACTCTTCTCCAAGGTATCATTGGAAAATATATTTTCCTATATAGTTGGTTTCTTTTTCATTTTGCTGATGTTTTCTTTAGCCATGCAGAAGCTTTTTATTTTGATGAAGTCCCATTTGTTTAGTCCTTCCTCTATATCTCTTGCTCTAGGGAACATATTGGTGAAACTATTGCTCCATGGAATATTTGAGATTTTCTTGACTATGTTCTCATCTAAGACATTTATGGTAACACAATTTATAGTTAAGTCTTTTATGCATCTTGAGCTTATTTTTATGTTTGGTGTAAGTTTGTGCTCAAGTTTTATTTATTTATTTATTTTTTGCATGTAGCTGCTCCTATCTTCCAACACCATTTGTTGAAGAGGCTATTTTTACTTTATTTTATGCTCCTGCACTCTCTGGTGAATATATATTGCCCATAGACACTTGAGTGTATTTGTGGACTCTGAAGGCATTTTTGTAAACCAACAATGAAATACCAGAAACAGGAGTGAGGAAGATGGTGGTGAAGTAGGTGGAAATGGAGCCCACTTCTCCTTGTGCCCAGCTGGAACACCTAGTGGATCTTCTGAGGAACAGAGTGAACAACCAACAGAATCCCAGCTTACGTGAAGTTTGGAGGCAAAAAATTGCAGAGGACATTGAAAAACACAGTGAGGAGATTGCACTGGAATGGTAAGGTCCCTGGGATCTGCACCAGGACCAAGGATGCTCTGGCCCCCAGCCTGGCTCCTGCTGCAGGATACAGGAGAAGAGTTAGAGCACCAGCTGCCTCCCCTACCAGAGCAGGGAAGGCAGCCTGGAACTAGAGGGGACCTGGGTGCTGAAAGTTGCTAGGGGAAGTAGAGATGAAGTGAGACACACAGAGGTGGTACACAGCCACTGGGACTGTGGACACTAGCACCAGAGAAACTGGGATGCTGGTGACACCAGGAGAAGGGAGGAGTTGAGCCATGTGAGACCCTGATTCGGATAGTCTCCAGACTGGTAGAAAAAGTGGAGCTGTGTGTTTGACTTGTCACAAACGAAGGGCAGGAAGCTGCTTTGTAAGGAACTCTCCAGTAGCGGCTGGCACACCCCAAGGGAGATTTCAGCTGCCCTCGCCCAGAGTGTGGGGTGAGCTAGTCTCACATAGTGCACCCAAAGACAGTAGCTGAGCTGAACCTTGTACCCCACCTGTCTGGCACTGTGTGCACCCAAGATGAGTGGAGGAGGGGAACCTTGTGCCCCGTAGCTCTGGCACTGTGCACACAAAGATAGTAGTAAGTGGGAACCATGCCCCCCACTTGTCTCGGGTTCCACCCTGGAGATTGACTTACCTTGTGAGCAGATGAGTGCTGATTTGAGCCTGGCAGCTTACAGAAGACCTGAGCCAGAGGCCAAGAAACTGTATAGTGCAACCCAAATCTGGTCCTCATCTTCTCAGAACATAAGGAAGGCAGAAAAGTGAAGCCCAGCCCCTTCTTCCTGTAGCATCTAGGAAGGACACCAGAACTTGCTGAACAAGTTTAAAGTCAGCAGGAAGCTTATTATTATCATTTTTTGTTCTTTTTGGATCCTCTCTCCTCCTGCACCCTGCTTTTTTTGTTTTCTTTTTTGTCCTTCTTCCAAGTGGGATGATAAGACACAGAGTTACAAAGGGTCCAGAGACACATCAAAAGGTGGAGCACAAGGCTAACCTCAAAGACCGAGAAACTGAGACAAATGTCACTTTGTATCCTACAGAGCTGGCATTTTATTGTGTATGTGTATTATTGTTAGCTTGCAATTATTTTTCCCACTTTTATTTTATTAGTGTTTTTTTTATTTCTCTTCCTTATGTTTAGTTTTCCTTGGTTTATTTCCCTGTTTAATTGCATTGCTTCACTGTTTTTCCTTATTCTCTCTTTGTATTGTATTTTAGTTTTCCTTCTTTTACTTTATGTGTATTCCAATAACACCCAACTCTTGATCAGGTACTTTCTATTCTATTTTTCCAAGTAATTTATTTCTTGGCATGTTACTGTTGTTCCAGTACTATTGTAAATAATTGTTGTTCCATACAATTGTACATACTACACAATAGTCTTCCACGATCTTAGCCCACTTCACTTTACCCCTGAGCAGTAGTATTGTTGTGGTAAATTCTATTTTCTCTCATACTACATCTACTTTCTATATTTAATCTCACTATATCTCATCATCTAACCTTGCACAAGCACTCTGTTATCTGGATTCAGCTAACAATCATCCTCCCCCTAACAAAAGTCTTATCCCCATTTCACCTTTTATAAAAAGTGGCTAATTGGGTGAAATATCACAGTTAATGCTATACTTATACAAAGTATCTCCTATCTCTTTTCTACTTGTTGGTACTTTAAACCCCATAAAATATTCTCTTGCTGTTTAAATCCATTTTGCCTATCCCCTGGCACTGAGCAAATACAAAAGTAAGTGAGAGCTATGAACATCAATATACCTGCTGAAGGAGTAAAATCACCAGTAAAGGAACCACCAAAAAGTACAAACCCAAGTAGAACAAGAGAGCCCACACAAACAGAAGGGCAAACTTAGAGCATCCAGTCAAGAAGATCAGAGACCATACCACTGAACCTCATAGAATTCCTACAATAGCAGTTCACCTTACAAAGACAAGTAACAAAGAAAAACATCAGGAATCACATAAGCAAACAAAAAAAGCAAACTAAAATTAGGAGACAACAAAAAAGAAAATGCAATAAAAAAGTGGAAGACTCCTTATGAACAGAGCTAAACAACAACCAAACCATCACATATAGAATTCAAATTAATGGTTAAATAAAGATGCTCAAGGAGCTCACAGACAACTACAAGGAAGTGAGAGAGAACTACATAAGCATGAAAAAGGAAATAGAAACTATAAACAAAAACCAGGAAGAAACGAACAATAAAATCTCAGAAATAAAAAACACATTAGAAGGAATTACAAGCAGGGTGGATGAAGGAGAGGGTCAAATCAGTGAGCTGGAGGACAAGGTAGAAAACATTCCCAGATAGAGCAAGAGAAAGAAAAGAGATTCAGAAAGAATGAATAGGTGGTAAGGGACCTGCAAGACAAAATGAAACAATATCCGTGTGATAGGGATACCAGAAGGAGAAGAAGAGCAAGGGGTAGAAAACCTATTTGAAAAAGTAATGATGGAAAAGTTCCCTAATTTGATGAGAGAAAAAGTCACACCAACCCAGGAAACACAGAAAGTCCCAATCAAGAGGAACCCAAAGAGTCCCACCTCAAGACACATCATAATTAAAACGGCAAAATTTCAAGACAAAAAGAGAATCTTAAATGCAGCAAGGGAGAAAAGGAAGTAACATACAAGTGGACTCCAATAAGGTTAGCAGCTGACTTCTCAGTGGAAACGTTCCGAGCCAGAAGAGAATGGCAAGAAATACTCCAAGTAATGAAGCCAGAGATCTACAATGAAGATTACTGTACCATCAAGGCTCTCAATTAAAATGGAAGGCCAAATGAGTTTCTCAGACAAAAGAACTCTAAAACAATACACCTCCACCAAACCAGCTCTGAAAGAGATGAAAAAGGGACTGCTTTAAGGAAAGAAAGGAAAAGAGAGAGAGAGGAATGCAGGTACAAAAAATGGCAATGAATAAGTACCTATCAATAATAACTTTAAATGTAAGTGGATTAAATGCTCTAATCAAAAGACATAGAGAAGCCAAATGAATAAGAAAGCATGACTCACACATATGCTCCCTACAAGAGACTCACCTCAGGATAAAATACCTGCATAGGCTGAAAGTGAAGGGCTGGAAACAAATTTTCCAAGGAAATGGACAGGGGAAAAAATCCAGGGTAGCAAAACTCATATAAGACAAAATACACTTCAAAAAGGGTGCCATAAAGAGACCCAGAAGGTCACTTCATAACACTCAAGGGAAGAATCCATCAAAAAGACATAAACATTGTAAATATATATGCACCCAACATAGGAGCACCCAAACACATAAAAAAATCCAGAAATTAAAAGCATATTTGTACACCAACAATATCAGAAACAGAAATTTTATTTTTTTTCCTCTCTAAGATCCTGATTTTATTTTTCTTTATTTTTTATTTTTTATTATCTTTTAATCATTGTTCAAATACAGTTTTCTCCTTTTTAATCCCAATCCTTTCCCCCCTCCCACCCTCCCCACTTCCCTCCCATTACCACCCTCCCCTTAGTTTATGTCCATGTGCCCTTTAAGTTTGTTCCTGTGAGCCCTTCCCACTGACCCCTTAAATTCCCTCTTCTCTCCCCTCCCGTCACCGTGAGCCTGTCCCCTATTTCAGTGTCTTTGGTTATATTTTGCTTGCTTCTTTGTTTTGTTATTTAGGTTCCTGTTAAAGGTGAGATCATATGGTATTTGTCTTTCACTGCCTGGCTTGTTTTGCTAAGCATAATGTTTTCCAGCTCCATCCATGCTGTTGCAAAGGGTAGGAGCTCCTTCTTTCTTTCTGCTGCATAGAATTCCATTGTGTAAATGTACCATAGTTTTTTGATCCATTCATTTACTGATGGGCATCTTGGTTGCTTCCAGCATCTAGCTATTGTAAATTGTGCTGCTATGAACATTGAGATGCATAGGTTCTTTTGAATTGGTGTTTTAGTATTCTTAGGATAGAGTCCCAGCAGTGGAATTGCTGGGTCAAAAGGCAGATCCATTTTTAGTTTCCTAAGGAAGTTCCATACTGCTTTCCATAGTGGTTGTACCAGCCTGCAGTCCCACCAGCAGTGCACTAGGGACCCCTTTTCTCCACAACCTCTCCAACACTTGTTGTTTGTTGCTTTGTTTATGATGGCCATTCTGACTGGTGTGAAGTGGTATCTCATTGTGGTTTTAATCTGCATCTCTCTGATAGCTAGCGATATTGAACATCGTTTCATGTGTTTTTGGATTTTCTGTATGTCCTCCTTGGAGAAGTGTCTGTTCAAGTCCTTTGCCCACTTCTTAATTGGATTTCTTGTATTCTTAGAGTGCAGTCATGTAAGTTCTTTATATATTTTGGAGATTAAACCCTTATCTGAGGTATCATTGGCAAATATGTTTTCTCATACTGTTGGTTCTCTTTTAATTTTGATACTGAGAAACAGAAATTTTAGAAATCCATTTGATATAGCAAAAAAATTAAAATAAAATGCATAGGAATAAACCTAACCAAGGATATAAAAGACCTGTGCACAGAAAACTATAAAACACTGAAGAAAGAAGTTAAGGAAGATACAAACAAATGGAACCATATACCATGCTTATGGATCAGAAGAATTAAGATCATCAAAATGTCCATAATACCCAAGGCAATTTATAGATTCAATGCAATACCTATTAAAATATCAATGGCATACTTCACAGATATAGAACAAACACTTCAAAAATTTCTATGGAACCATAAACAACCCCGAATAGATGCAGCAATTTTGAGAAAGAAGATCAAAGTAGGAGGAATCACAATACCTGACATAAAACTCTATGACGGGACCACTGTAATCAAAACAACATGGTACAATGGAACAAAACAAAGAGCCCAGAAATCAACCCAAGTCTCTATAGTCAATTAATATTTGACAAAGTGGGAAGCAGCATAAAATGGAGCAAAGATAGCTTCTTCAACAAATGATGATAGGAGGGTTGGATAGCTACATGCAAAAAAATGAGACTCCAGCACCAACTTACATCATACACAAAAATAAATCCAAGGTGGATTAAAAATTTAAGTATAAGTCATAACACCATTAAAGTCCTAGAGGAGAACATAGGCAGGAAAATATCAGATATTCCATGCAGCAATATTTTCTCTCTTTTTTAAAAAATTTTTAAATCTTTATTTTGTTTTTTAATTGATATGCACCCTAGAAGAAGGGACATAAAGGAAAGAAAAAACAAACAAACAAACGAGACTTCATCAAAATAAAAAGATCTAAAATGCTAAAGAAAATTTTCAGCAAATTGAGAAATAGAATCAACCATATCAGGAAATATATTTGCCAATGATATCTTGAACAAGGTTCAATCTCCCAAATATATAAAGAACTCAGATGACTCCACTCCAGGAAGACAAACAATACATTTAAAAAATGGGCAAAGGACTTGAACAGACACTTCTCTAAGGAGGACACACAGAGGACCCAGAAACATGAAAAGATGCTCAGCATCACTAGCCATCAGAGAGATGATAATCAAAACCACAATGAGATACCACTCCACACTGGCCAGAATGGCCATCATAAACAAATCTATAAACAACAAGTGCTGGCAAGGCTGTAGAGAAAAGTGAATCCTAGTACACTGTTGGTGGGAATGCAGGCTGGTGCAGCCTCTGTGGAAAATAGTATGGAATTTCCTCAGAAAACTAAACATGGAACTGCCTTTTGACCCAGCAATTCCACTGCTGGGATTATACCCTAAAATCTTAAAACATTAATTCAAAAGAACCTATGCACCCTAATGTTTGTAGCAGCACAATTTGCAATAGCCAATCCCTGGAAGAAACCTGAGTGCCCATTGGTAAATGAGTGGATCCAAAAACTAAGGTACATTTACACAATGGAATACTAAGCAACAGAAAAAATGTAGGAGCTCATTCTCATCACAACAGCCTGACTGGAAGTGCAGAGCATTATGCTAAATGAAGTAAGCCAAGAGGTGAAAGACAAATACCATATGATATCACCTATAACTGGAACTTAATCAAGAAAACAAACAAGTAGAATGCAACAAGACACATTGAAATAAAGAACAATCTGACTAACCAGAGAGGAGTAGGTCAAGGAAGAATAGGGGATAATGCGGGAGAAATCAAGGAACATGTGTGATGGACACATGGACAATGGCAAAGGGGCTGTGTTTGAGGGTGAGAAGTGGGGAAGGGTGGGGTGTGTGGGCATGATGGGGTAAAAATGAAGACAACTGTATTTGAACAACAATTTTAAAAAAAGAACAAACTGACAGTAACCAGATAGGAGTGGGAAGGGAAATAATGGGGAAAGAAGGGAATGTGTTGTCAAAGCACATGTGTAAATGACCCATGGACAAAGCCAAAGAGGGATAGGATTGAGGATGGGAGGTAGGGTTGGATTGGGCAGGGAAAAGTGGTTATGGGAAAATGGAGACAACTGTATTGGAACATTAATAAAAAATGATAAAAGAAGGAGAAAACAGTGTGTCTTTTATAAACAACATATATTTGGATCATATATTTTAGGCCTAGTCTGACTATCTCAATCTTTTAATTAGGGTACTTACACCATTTATGTTTGATGTAATTATGTACATAATTTGGTTTAAGTCTTTTATTATCAGTTTTTTTATTTTTATTTATTTTTATTATTAGTTTTTTTAATTATCATATCTGTATTTTATTTGAATCTTCCTTGTAGTCATTTTTGTACTAACCAAGATATTTTAATATCATTTAATCTTCTTTACTAATTTGTTTCAGTTTTATAGACCATGCTTTTATTATTTTATTAAAATAAAAATTGTACAAAGGAAGATGGCGGCTTTGTTGGAGGGAGCATAATCCCCTCTACGCAGGGGAGAGAAACTCATGGATCTGCAAAGGAACAGAGCAAAGGGCCTAGGTTATCGCAACATTTATGAAAACAGGACATCAAAAATTATAGCGGACATTGAAAAACCAGACAGTAAGGAGACTGCTTCAGGATAATAAGGATGCAGGGATCAGCACTGGGACCAGGGAGGTTGCAGCCCCCAGGCCGGTGCTCCTGGGTCTGCCTCCGGCACCCGGGAGAGTGGAGTCACTGCTCCCTCACTGGACAATAGGGACTGAGCAGTACCAGGGGAGTCCTTGTTGCTTGAAGGCACAGAGAGGGGAGTTGGACTGGGAGACAGTCACACAGGGGCTGGAGGCACCCATGCATAGCTCTGGGAGGGGAGAGTACCCCCACCTTGTGCGACCAGGGGCCGCTAGGCAGTGTGCCTGCACCCCCAGCCCACTGGGAGTGTGGTTCTGTGGAAGACCAAGACCCCGCAGCCCTGAACAAGGAAAGGGTGCAGGTGATCACCGGTTTCTGGAACCTGTGGTGGTGAGCTTGGGGGAGCACGTGCCCCTTTGGGATTCCCAACTTTTGTGCTGAGAACCTGGAAGGGACATGGTGTTTCATGGGTTCCTGGAGCCCTCAGTGGGGAAATTGGTGGAAGTGCCCACCCTTTCAAGATCCCTGGAGCTTACACAGTGAATCCAGAAAAGATGCGGGTGCTTCCCCAGAACATAGAACCCTCCGTGGTGAAATTTGGGGTAAGGACGCATCCCCTTGTGGTTCCCAGAGCTTACACTCTGAACCCAGAAAAGACGCAGGAGCTCTGAGGGGGCCCCAGAGCCCAAAAGACCTCGGCAGTGAACTCCGGAGAGTGTGCTTGGGAGTGCCCGTATCCACACCCAGAGTCCTGATGGGGGACTTCGGATAGGCTCTTGGGAGAGCATGCTGCTGGCCCTGGGGACAGTATGCAAGAGACTGACAGAGTTCCAACTGGGAAGAGTGAAAAGCATTCCAAACATCCCTCAGCATGCTGAAGCCAGCAAGACCAGAAAAACTGACTTGGCCAGTTAGAAAACAAAAAGAGGTTTATTTTATTTTATTTTTATTTTTATTTTTTTCGCCGTTGTTTGATTGTTTGATTTTATCTTGTTTTTTAAATGACTTTTTATTTTTTTAATTCATATTATTTTTATATCTCTCAAATCCTTATGTTTCTCTTCCTTTCATCCTGGTATTATTCCTTCCACTCAAAATTTATCTTTCCTGCATTCCATCATCTGCTCTTTTTTCCCTTTTTTTTGAGCCTGCAAGTTACTGCAAATTTGTATTATCTTTTTCTCACTTTTCTGACATTTTTTATTTTAATAGTATTTTGGTATTCTTTTCCTTTCTGTATAATCTTCTTTGCATGGCCAGTTATACTGTCTTTTGATAGGTTCCCCCTGTTATCTTAGTCACAGTGTATTGATAATTTACTGTCCTTCATTTGTGTTCCATTAGTACACCTCTCAAGCTTCTATACTCCTTATTCTTGTTATCTAGATCTCATAGGTTCTGTCAGATGATTGTTACTTTAATATTACTGTAAATAAGACCTAATTCATACAATTGTAAATACTATACAACACCTCTCCCTGATCTCAGCCCACTTCACAATTTCCTGAAGTATATTATTGCAGGGGTTGTCTCTATTCTTTTACACACTACTCCTATTTACTATTCTTTATTCCCACCCTACCTCAGGATCTGACCTCCCACAGCCTCACAGCTTTCTAAATCCAACTAACAATCCTTTAATCCCCAATAAGAGTCACATTTTCTTTCCATCCTTTCTAAAACATGGCTAGTGGGGTGGAGGATCACAGTTAACACTATACATAGCAAAAGGATATCTCATCTCTTCTCTACTGGCTGCTAATGTAAATATCATAGAATACTGTCTTGCTGTCTTAAACCATTTTGCCTTACTCCTCCAACTGATCACAAGAAAGAGTAGGGGGAAGCCATGAACACAAGGATACACAAAGGAGACTGCACCACTGAATCTCACAGGTATCCCACAGAAGTTCACACGACAATCACAGACAGCCAGAACAGATAAATTTAAGAAACAGAGACTAACAAGAAGAGTCCCCCCAAAAATGAGAAGACAAAGAAACAATCCCCAAATGAAGGGAAAGGAGGAAGCCTCAGAAAGAATGCTAAATGAAATAGAGGCAACTCAACTATCAGATATTGAGTTCAAAACAATGATTATCAGGAAGATCAATGAACACACAATGAGCTACGACAACCTACAGGGAAGTTACAACAATCTCACTGCAAGCTATCTCAGCATGAAAAAGGAAATAGAAATGATCAACAAGAGCCAAGAGGAAATGAAGAATACAATTTCTGAACTGAAGAACACAGTAGAAGGAATCAAAAAACAGGATCAATGAAGCAGAAGACCAGATTAGTGAATTAGAAGACAAAGTAGAAAAAAACACCCAGAAAGAGCAAGAAAAGGAAAAGAGGCTCAGAAAGAATGAAGAGGGATTAAGAGAAATGCAAGACAATGTGAAATGTAATAATATCCATATAATAGGGATACCAGAAGGAGAAGAAGAAGAGCAAGGGGTAGAAAACCCCTTTGAAAAAGTAATGATGAAAAAGTTCCCTAGTTTGATGAGAGAAAAAGTCACATGAACCCAAGAAACACAGAGAGTCTGAATCAGGAGGAACCCAAAGAGGCCCAGCTCAAGACACATCATAATTAAAATGGCAAAATTTTCAAGACAAAGAGAGAATCTTAAAGGCAGCAAGGGAAAAAAATGAGGTAACATAAAAGGAGCCCCAATAGGGTTAACAGCTGACTTCTCAATGGAAAAACTCCAAGCCAGAAGAGAATGGCAAGAAATATTCCAAGTAATGAGAACCAGAGGTCTGCAACCAAGGCTATTTTACCCAGCAAAGCTGTCAATCAGGATAGAAGGCCAAATAAGAAGCTTCCCAGACAAAAGAAGTCTAAAAGAATACAGCTCCACCAAACCAACTCTGCAGGAGACTTTAAAGGGACTGCTTTAAGGAAAGGAAGAAAAGGAGAAAGAGACAGAGGAACACATGTACATAAATGGCAATGAATAACTACCTATTAATAATAACTTTAAATGTAAATGGATTAAATGCTCCAATCAAAAGACATAGAATAGCTGATTGGATAAGAAAAATGACCCACACATATGCTGCCTTCAAGACACCCACCTCAGGCTAAAAGACCTGCACAGGCTGAAAGTGATGGGCTGGAAACAAATTTTCCAAGGAAATGGACAGGAAAAAGAAGCTGGGGTAGCAATACTCATATCAGACAAAATAGACTTCCAAAAATGGTCAATAAAGAGAGACCCAGAAGGTCACTTCATAATACTCAAGGGAAGAATCTACCAAGAAGACATAAAAATTGTAAATATATATGCACCCAACATAGGAGCACCCAAATACATAAAGAAAATCTTAGAGGACTTCGAAAAAGATATTGACAGCAACTCAATACTAGTGGGGATATTAAGACCCCACTGTCAAAAATGGACACATCTTCCAAACAAAATCTCAACAAAGATGTTGTGGCATTGAACAATACCCTAGATGAAATGGACTTTACTGATATATACAGAGCCCGCCATCCAAAAGAAGCTAAATGCACATTCTTTTCAAATGTATATGGAACATTTTCAAAGATAGACCACATGATAGTACACAAAACAAGCCTCAACAATTTCAAGAAAATTGAAATCGTACCAAGCATTTTCTCAGACCACAAGGGACTGAAGCTAGACACTAACCCCAAGGCAAAAAACCCAAAACACTCAAAATCATGGAGATTAAATAGCATGCTATTAAACAATGAATGGGTCAGGAATAAAATTAGGGAAGAAATTAAAAATTTTCTGGAAACAAATGAAAATGAACTCACAACAACCCACAACTTGTGAGACAGAATGAAGAGAGTACTGAGAGGGAAGTTCATGTTGATATAGGCCTACCTAAAAAAGATAGAAACATTTCAAATAAACAACCTAACCCTACACATACAAGAACTGGAGGAACAACAATGAAGACAGCAAAAAGTAGAAGGAAGAAAATAATCAAGATCAGAGCAGAATTAAATGACATACAGACTAAAATCACAATTCTAAGGATCAATGAATCCAGGAGCTCGTTTTTTGAAAAGATAAACAAAATCAGCAAGCCTTTAAGCAGACTCATCAAGAAAAAAAAAAGAGAGAAGACCCAAATAAACACAATCAGAAATGAAAGAGGAGAGATTACAACAGATACCACAGAAATTCAAAGAATTGTAAGAAATTACTACAAAGAACTGTATGTGAAGAAATTTGAAAACCTAGGTGAAATGGACAACTTTCTAGACAAATATAATCTTCCAAAACTCAATGAAAAAGAAATAGAAAGCCTGAACAGATAAATAGCAGCAAAAGAAATTAAAGCAGTAATAAAAAAACTCCCAACACACAAAAGCCCTGGACTAGATGGTTTCACAGGAGAATTCTACAAAGCATTTAAAAAAGAGCTAACCCCTACCTTCACAGACTATTCCAAAAAATCCAAAATGATGGAAGGCTCCCAAACTCTTTTTATGAGGCCATCATCATCCTAATTCCAAAACCAGATAAAGACACAACAAAGAAAGAAAACTTCAGGCCAATATCACTGATGAACATTGACTCTAAAATCCTCAAGAAAATATTGGCAAACCCCATCCAACAATACATTAAAAAGATCATACACCATGACCAAGTGGGATTCATTCCAGGGATACAAGGATGGTACAATATTTGCAAATCAGTAAATGTAATACATCACATAAACAAAAATAAAGACAAAAACCACATGATCATATCAATAGATGCAGAAAAGCATTTGATAAGGTACAGCACCCATTTATGATAAAAACACTCTGCAAAGTGGGAAGAGAGGGTTCATTTCTCAACATAATAAAGGCCATATATAAGAGACCTACAGCCAACATCATATTCAATGGGCAAAAATTAAAATCTTTTCACTGAGATCAGGAACAAGTCAAGGCTATCCACTTTCACTATGTCTATTCAATATAGTGCTGGAAGTTTTAGCTACAGTGATCAGACAAAAAGGAAAAAAAAAATGAAATGAAAGGCATCCAAATCAGAAAGGAGGAACCAAAACTGTCACTGTTTGCAGATGACATGATAGTGTACCTAGAAAATCCTATAGATTCCGCAAGAAAACTGCTTGACCGAATAAATGAATTTGGCAAAACGGCGGGATACAAAGTCAATATCCAGAAATCAAAGGCATTTCTGTATACCAACAATGAAACAGCAGAAGCAGAAATCATAAAAAAAAAATCCTATTTGAAGTAGCCAAAAGAAAAATAAAATACCTAGGAATAAACCTAACCAAAGAGGTAAAAGACCTGTATTCAGAAAACTACATAACACTGAGGAAAGAAATGAAGGAAGACACAAACAAATGGAAACATATACCATGTCCATGGATTGGAAGAATTAATACTATCAAAATGTCCATACTACCCAAAGCAATTTACACATTCAATGCAATACCTATTCAAGTACCAATGGCTTATTTCACAGACATAGAATAAACACTTCAAAAATTTATATGGAACCATAAATGAACCTGAATAGCTTCTGCAATTTTGAGAAAGAAGAGTAAGGTAGGAGGGATCACAATATTTGACACTAAACTATACTACAAGGCCACTGTAATCAAAACAGCCTGGTACTGGCATAAAAACAGGCACATGGACTAATGGAACAGAACAGCGAGCCCAGAAATAAACCTGAGTCTCTATGGTCAATTAATATTTGACAAAGGAGGCAGCAACCTAAAATCGAGTAAAAATAGCCTCTTCAAGAAATGGTTTTGGGAGAACTGGACAGTTGCAAAAAAAAAAATGAAATTAGAGCACCAACTTACACCTTATACAAAAATAAAAGACTTAAATATAAACCGTGAGACCATTAAAGTCCTAGAGGAGAATGTAGGTAGGAAAATCTCAGATATTTCATGCAGAAACTTTTTTACTGACATGTCTCCTAGAGCAAGGGACATAACGGAAAGAATAAACAAATGGGACCTCATCAAAATAAAAAGCTCCTGCACAGCTAAAGAAAACAGTGTCAAAATTAAAAGAGAACCAACTGTATGGGAAAACATATTTGCACATGATACCTCAGACAAGGGTTTAATCTCCAAAATATCTGAAGAACTTAACATGACTCCACTCTCAGAAGACAAGTAACCCAATTAAAAAATGGGCAAAGGACTTGAACAGACACTTCTTCAAGGAGGACATACAGAGGATCCAAAGACACATGAAATGATGTTAAATATCGCTAGCTATGAGAGAGATGCATATTAAAACCACAGTGAGATACCACTTCACACCAGTCACAATGACCATCATAAACAAGACAAGAAACAATTGTTGGAGAGGTTGTGGAGAAAAGGGGGTCCCTAGTGCACTGTTGGTGGTTTTGCACACTCTTACAACCACTATGGAAAGCAGTATGGAACTTCCTCAGAAAACTAAAAATGGATCTGCCTTTCTTTTTACCCTGCAATTCCACTGCTGGAACTATATCCTAAGAACACTGAAACATCAATACAAAAGAACCTTTGCACCCCGATGTTCATAGCAGCACAATTTACAATAGCTAGGTGCTGGAAGCAACCTAGATACCCATCAGTAAATGAATATATCAAAAAACTATGGTACATTTACACAGTGGAATTCTATGCAGCAGGAAGAAAGAAGGAGCTCCTACTCTTTGCAACAGCTTGGATTGAGCTGGAAAGCATTATGCTAAGCAAAATAAGTCAGACAGTGAAAGACAAATACCACATGATCTCACCTTTAACAGGAACCTAATCAACACAACAAAGAAATAAGCAAAATATAACCAAAGACACAGAAATAGAGGACAGGATGACAGCAACCAGAGGGGAGAGAAGAGGGATTTTCCAGGGAGAATGGGAAGGGTTTACAGGAACAAATTTAAAGGACACATGGACAAAAACTAGGGGTAGGGTGGTAATGGGAGGGAAGTGGGGAGGGTTGGGTGGGTGGGCTGGAATGGGAGTAAAAGGGAGCAAACTGTACTTAAACAATTATTAAAATTAAAAAAAAGGATAATTACAAGTCAAAAAAAAAATAGACGTTTCTGAAGGGATGTATACCATAGGTTAATAAGCACATGAGAAGAAGTTCAACATCACTAGTCATTAGGGAAATGCAAATCAGCACCTCAGTAAGATACAATTCACAGCCACCAGGATGGCAATTAATAGTAAGTTTTGACAAGGTATGGAGAAACTCCTTTGATTCTGCCCCTGTCTTTCTCATCCATCTCCTTATGGACTCCAAATAAACACGGTGTATGTCATTTGAAGGCTTTTCTATTGTCTCCTAATTCTGTTCTCTTTTTTAACATTTTTTCTTTTTTCTGTGCTCCATTCGGTTGTTTTCCATTGACGTGGATATAAGTACTATCTTCAAATGTTTCAGTATGCTTCTACATGCACCCAATTAATTTTTATGTTTTATTAAAAGATTTTATTTATTTATTTTTAGAGATTGTGGCAGGGAAAGAGAAAGAGAGGGAAACATCAATGTGTGGTTGCCTCTCACATGTCCCCTATTGGGGAGCTAGCCCACAACCCAGGCTTGTTCCCTGATTGGGATAGAACCCCATGCTCAATTCACTGATCAACACCAGCAAGAGCTAATTATTAAGTTTAGGTATTGTGTTTTGAACTTCTATAATGACAGATGCTTGTACATCAATGTTCATTACAGCATTAGTTATAATATTTACAGGTGGAAGTTACTCAACTTCTCATCAAGAGATACACTGAGAAACATAATATGGTATACATGCAATGAAATAATATTCAGCCATAAAAACTGAAAAAAAGTTCTGAAAATGCTAAAATATGAATAAACTTTGATAAATTATGCCATTGAAATAAGCCAGACATAAAAGGACAAGTATTGTATGATTTCCTCTATGTGAGTATGTGCACTAGGCAAATTCATAGAGACAGAAAGTACATTAAAGGTTATCAGGTGCTGAGTAGAGAGAAATGGGGAGATATTATTTAATGATTATAGTTTCAGTCATGGGATAATGAAAATTTTAGAAATGTGTAGTGGTTATAAAACATTTTCAGTGTAATGAAGGCTACTGAATTATATGATTAAAAATGACTAAAATGGCAAATGTTAGATTACATATATTTTACCACAATAAAAATAATTTAAAAATATATTCTCAATAAACTTCTCTTTTGTAGAAAATATACCACAAGGAGTACTGAGTTTTGCTTCTACACTGTTCTGCCCACTAACCATGTGAACTTGGGCAAGTCACTTACCTCTTCTGAGTGCCAGACACAACTTGGATTTAATGATGACTTATGGAGGATTAAATGTGCAAATATTCAATAGGTTTTTGTTAATCTATGTGATATACTTTCTGCAGAGGCACCTGTAACTAATGAATGTTGAATAGGTAGAGTACAATGATAAAAACCCTCTAACTCCTGTTTTTCTTCTTTGGACTAAGTACTTTCTTCTGAATGTATAAGTTGTAATATTTTTTTCTTGCCAAACCTACATGTAACACAACTTACACAGGAAGGGGCTTATTTCCAAGATCATCTTTTCCTGATTGATTTCATCCAATTTATTATTTTCCATTGGTAGTCCAAGGGCCCATTCTATGAGTCAACTCCCTCCACATCTCTAAAATTGTACCAGATCATTAGCTTGTCCTGACTTCCTACTGGGGCCACTGAAGGAATTCTTTATTGTAATTTGTTACTGGTGAAGATTTACTTCAAATTTTGTAAAGGCAGTCAGTTAAATTCACCTCAAATATGACCCTTAGCCATGAGATTCTATGATTCTTGGATTCTGTAACCCATTAAATGAATGAGATATAATCCACTTCTCTCCCCATTTGTCCACCAATAAAATGAAGTTGACAGAGGTCCCCGGGTGATTTCAAATTTTCTTCAGAGGAAAATGGAATTCAAGTTTTTGTAGATACTAATCTTTATAACTTATTTTATAGAGCCTGAAAAGGTCTGACCTATTATTTGGACCCAAGTTTCCTGGGAACAACCTTTCATCTGGCATCCAGTTCAAGTATGTGGTGTCCTTTCCTAACCATACTCTGTTGGAAGAGAAAGGAAAACAAATAACTGTGACAAGCTGTAAATGCTTTCCATCAGATCTTCCAAGATCGATGAAGTCATGTAGGACCCACAATGACCATGTGTGCCCCAATAACTGTTTTTCTTTGATCCTCTTGGTTTCTCAGAACTGGGTTCTGGAAAAGCCTGGACATAGCCCACAGCAGAGAGGCACTGTTTTCCTGAAGCTCCTGCCCCATTTCTCAGGAGCAATATAATGTCCAATATCCATGTGACTGTGTTTTTACTCAGACTTGCTCACTGCCTTCTCCCAAGTGGTATCTCTCAGGTCTCTCAAACACAACATATCCAGGAAAGAATTCCATCTTAACTCTAGCTTGTTCTTTTTTGTCTTTGATTAGCAACTTGTATTTTATTTTTGTCTCTTCAAAACTAGTCTGCACACAGCCTCCAGAGTATTAATTGGGAAACTCAAGTCATAGTACATCATTAATCACAACCAACTCTTTCAGTGGTTTTCTTATCGTATTTACCATGATAATCCAGCTTCCATCAAAGAAACCAAGGTCTTCCATGATCTACCCCAGCCCTAACTTCCATCACTCAAGGTGGGTGTTGTTCTTTTAGTGGTTTGTCTGTTAGCCCCAGTGCTTTTTTCACATCACCCCTTCTGTCTGGAATCCTGTCTCCATATTCTTCCTCTTTAATTCATTTTAATTGTCTAATGTTTAACTCAAAGTCTTCCTTATATCTCTACTCTCAGCTCTTCTTCTCCTGCCATGAGATATTCTTCATTTCCATAATATTCTTTGAAGAATTTTATGCTGCGTTTACCACAATCTGTTGGTAACTGTCTGCTTAAGTGTTTGCCTCCTTAACTAGATTGTGAGTCTTTTAACTCATTGGTAATGTCGTATTTATCATTTTATACCCAGAGTCCAGAACAGGGATTGACAAATGAATGTTTGTGAAATGAATTAATGAATCAGTGAGTGATTATCAGTGAATTGTTATCACCCATGAAATAAGAGCTCATGACCCTCACAACCCACATACCCATCTGAGTTACTTTGTGGCAGGGCCTGGACCTCATTCATCTTTGTGCCACCCTGCCCATCTCCCAGTACAGGCAAATAACAGGAAATCAGCAAATGTTAGTTGAATCAACAACACTATAGCTTAGATTCAATGACTTTTGGAGTAAAGGAGCAGACATAAATGAAGGCCAATCAAACCCCCTGGGTCCAGAAGAGGGAAAGGGGAAAATGGTTTCCCATGTGAGCCTATTGACTTTTTTCAAGGAATTCATTCACTATAGGTTTGCTATGAAATAGATCCATTTCCCCTCAAAACTTTCAATCACCCTCCAGTTCAGGCATGGTTCCAGGGTCTTACATGCACTCATGTTCACATCTCCTAAAGAAATATAGATCTTTATAGCCTGCCTGGCTTTCTTGCCCCAAGCAGGTTCTGTGCACTACGTGCTATCTCCATATCAACTCCCTGTGAGTGGTTGTGCTATCTTCCATCCCTCTACAACACCACCTTGTCTGCAGCTACCCACCAGGCACCACCTGAGTGAGAGTTATCGGATACACCTGCACTCAAGCATATTTGCCTTCTTACTATGTTAAGTGTTGTAACAGGATAGTTCCATTATCTCATTTTATTTTTAATTTTATATGAATACATTCACAATATAAAACAATCTGTGATACACACACACACACACACACACAGTAAAGAATAGCAATAAAATAAACATCCATATATCTAACACTTAAAATAAGTGATAAGACATTACAAAACTGTAAAATGAAGTTTCCTTCTCAATTATATTTTATTCCTCCTGCAGAAGTAACCAAATTCTGAAAGTTAGAATTTCTTTGCCTTTTTTTAAAAAATAATAACTCTAACTGGCACGTTGTTTAATTTTACCTGTTTTTTTTTTAATGCTCATCCAAGGATATATTTGTTGATTTGAGAGAGAGAGAGAGAGAAACATCAATGTGAGAAAAACATTGATCAGTTGCCTCCCATACATGCCTGGAATGAGAATTAAACCTGCAACCTAGGTATGTGCCATGACCAGGGATCAAACCAGCAACACTTTGGTGTTTGGAATGACACTCCAGCCTACTGAGGAATTCAGCCAGGGTGAATTTACCTGTTTTAACTTTATAGAAATAAAATATTTCCTGCATGTGTTTTTCTAAAACATGTTTATTTACTCAATATTTCACTTATAAGAGTTCTACTTGTTGGCTATTATTGTTTTATATACCATTTTTCATTAATTTTCTCTTGGTGGACATTTGTTTTTACCTAGTGATTTTGAGTACAAACAGCACTGCTATGAACAATCATGTACATGCTTAGGGAAAATATGCAAGTGTTTCCAAAAACATGAAAGAGAATTGCTGAGCTACAGGCTAAATACCTCTTCAGTTTTACTATCACTCCTATTACTCCACATCCTCACCAATGTTCGATATTAGGAGACATTTAGGAGAAAAGAATCAAGGCCAAAAAGTACAAGATTAGGGAAAGAACAACAGAATGATCTCTCAAAATAGTATTATAAAGAAGATAAATATGACCAAGTGATGTTTCATGAATAAAACAAAACAAACAAAATAATGAGTAGAAAAATTTCTCTGGTGAGATTAATGAGAAAAATTACACTGAAACAATATTTGGAATGTAAATGAAGGCATAGGTGAATGGAGAAGTAGACAGTGATCTTAGAAATAAGTCATTCAAGTGTCAATTGTCTCAGAATTAGATAATATAACTTTAATCCAAATTTCAATAGGCTTTTTCTTAAAACTTGAAAAATTGATCTTCAAATTTGTTTCAAAGAATAAAGTTCCAAAAATAAACAGGATACGTCAAAAGAAGAGCATAGAGCCCTGGTCAGGTTGGTTGTAGTGTTGTTTTGTTCACCAAAATGTTGCAGGTTTGAGTCCCAGTCAGGGCACATACTGAAGTTACATGTTAAACCCCCAGTTTGTAGGTGTACAGGAGGCAACTGATCTCTCTCTCTCTCTCCCTTTCTCTCTCTCTCTCTCTCTCTCTCTCTCTCTCTCTCTCTCTCTCTCTCTTCTCATGAAGGAGAATATCCTGGGTGAAGATTAAAAAAAGAAAGAAAGAGCAGATGCAGGAAATAACTAACCCAATATTAATCCCATAATAATTAAGACAAATTAATACTGGCCCCAAATATATTGTCAAAAAAAAAAAAACACAGTCTCAGAAGGAACTTTATGTACATAAAGAACTTTGGTAAGTAAGAGATGTTGTATATCAGATTTACAGGGGAAAGAAAGGAGTATTAAAAGAGTTTATACATAAGTACAAAGATAAAATTGCATCCTGATCTTACATCATATACAAAAGCATTCCCAGTGGCTAATAATTGAGATGACTAAAAATTACATTAAAAATTAGCCCTGGTTGGCATAGCTCAGTGGATTGAGCTCGGGCTACAAACCAAAGTGTCGCAGGTTCGATTCCCAGCCAAGGTACATGCCTGGTTTGCAGGCTATAACCCCCAGCAACCACACATTGATGTTTCTCTCTCTCTCTCTATCTCCCTCCCTTCCCTCTCTAAAAATAAATAAATAAAATCCTAAAACAAATTTAAAAAAGAATTTAAAAATACATTAAAAATTTTAGTAGAATATATAGTTCAATAGTTTTTGGATGCCGCAGCAGAGAAGAAAATTTTAAACAAGAACAAAACATATCTATATAAGAAATGATTGAAATTTGACTATGTTAAAATGATAAGCTTCTGTTTACCAATTAACACCTTAAGGGAGATAATATCTGTAATATATACAACTGCTATAGGATTAGCATAGACAATGTATAAGTAATGCATTCAAATCTATAAATAAAATTAATGAACCCATATTTTTTAAATGGGGAAGAGCATGAATAAGCTTCTTACAGAAAAGGAATTGCTTCTGGTCAATCAACATATGAGTAATAAAATTATGAACATGTGCCCTAGCTGGCGTAGTTCAGTGGGTTGAGTGTGGGCTGCGAACCAAAGCATCGCAGGTTCGATTCCCAGTCAGGACACACGCCTGGGTTGCAGGCCATATTTCCAGTGGGGGCCACATGAGAGGCAACCACATATTGATGTTTCTCTCTCTCTTTCTCCCTCCCTTCCCGCTTTAAAAATAAATAAATAAATCTTTTAAAAAATTATGAACATGTAACTTTCATTAATGATCACAAAAAAATTGAGAGAAGATAAAATCAACTACCATATTATACCTCACAATTTTACTAATATACAAATGCCAAAGCCAAAAGCTATATAATTTTTAAGCAACAAAGATTTATAGTTGAATCATACATTCATAATTCACCTTATTTGTTTAACTGTGGTCAAAACACTTATGTTTGAATCACTCTAGTGTCAAATGACCTGTGTGTCCTTGGTCTGGGAGTTCCTTTCCCAAGAGACCCTGCTCATCTGTTTGTAATGACCCACCCAGGGTCCCTTCTCCTTCTCTTCCTCCACTAGTACCTTCCAATTCTTGCCACACTTTTAATAAGGAGGTAAGTTTTTGAGGACCAAAACA
Organism: Phyllostomus discolor; assembly: GCF_004126475.2. Lineage (NCBI taxonomy): Eukaryota > Metazoa > Chordata > Mammalia > Chiroptera > Phyllostomidae > Phyllostomus > Phyllostomus discolor. Next base: position 105,549,314 of record NC_040907.2, read on the forward strand.
AGTAAATTTGGAGTTACCTGGAAGGGAGCAAGGACAGATTGTAACTTGGCCCTTCATGGATTCTCCTACTCAGGACAGAGCCCACTTTAAATGTTCAATTGTGGCTATCATTTCAATGAAGTCAACGTTTCTTAAGTCAGACTTGGCACACTTAAATTTTGTAAAAAGATTTTTATATTTCTATCATGTTTTAATTAGTAAAAAATGATACTGGGAGCAGTTTTAGCTATTGTCAGGTGGTTGTTTTATTTAATGAATTTATTAATATTTATTTAATACTTCTATCATGAGACTCATTGTTAAGTATTTAAAAGAAGACACACACACAAGTCCATACATATATATATGTATGGACTTGTGTGTGTGTCCATAACTTATTTATTAACAAACTTATATAACTTATTTATTAACAAATTCAAGTGTCAGATTCAGCAATTTGGTCATAGGCAGACTCAGAAAAGCTCACTAGGAGATGGTAAAGACAAACTAGCTGTTGCTGCTCTGGAGCATTGTTGCTAAACCCTTCAATGCACAGCAGGATCTCAGTGGTGGGGTCAAATACCTCCATTTGCAGAAAAATATGCTCTTCAGTGTAGTCCTGCCCAGCAAGCTGTGGATCTGGTCAGATGATCCCCATTAAGTTTCTTCAGGTGAGTGTTCCCTGTAGCTTATATTTCTCCTCACTAAGGATAAACCAGGCAGTGAACAACAAATACGACATGATATCACCTATAAGTGGAAACTAATCAACAAAACAAAGAAGCAAGCAAAATATAACCAGAATATAGCCAAAATATAACCAAAATATAAACATTGAATTAAAGAACAAACTGACAATAACCAGAGGCAGGTGGGGAGAGGGATAATGGGGGGATAGGGGAAGGGTCATCAAGGAACATGTATAAAGGACACATGGACAAAGACAAAGGGTAGGTTTGAAAGTGGGAGGTGGGGATGGATGGGGCAGGGGGCCGAGGCAGGGTGAAATGGAGACAATGGTACTTGAATAACAGAAAGAAAGAGAGAGAGAAAGAGAGAAAGAGAGAAAGAGAGAAAGAAAGAAAGAAAGAGAGGAAGGAAGGAAGGAAGGAAGGAAGGAAGGAAGGAAGGAAGGAAGGAAGGAAGGAAGGAAGGAAGGAAGGAAGGAAGGAAAGAAAGAAAGGGAGGGAGGAAGCAAGGGAGGGAGGGAGGAGTGTAGGTAGTTAGATATTAATAAAGTAAAGGAATGAAGGGAATCAGATTTTAAGAAGTATAATAAACTTGGGAACTGAATTGGACAATAAGCCTGATTCACTAGGAAGCAACAGCTCCACACATTCACCAGGGGATTGCAGCATTGCCCAGCCAAAGGGATTAACACCCCTCCTTCCCCCATGTAAGAAGGAAAAGACCATCTTTCCAATCTCCCCAAGGTACAACCAGTTCATTTACCCATTGTATGGGAGAGGAATAAACAATAAAAGTAAAATTCCTCTTTTGGAGGCATGTGCAGTAGGAGTCAAGATGGTGACCATAAATGTCTGTCTGTCTGGCCTGGGAAAACGATCAGATTGGGTAAGGGACACAAAACTCCCAGAAAATCTAAGAAATGGATTGGTTAGAAGGAGGACCCAGCGCCAGTCAGCAATAGCTTGGGAAGTTGATTGATTAGTCTGAAGGTGAGCTTGGCCTTATTCAAGTCCAAAATTATATAATATAAGCTTAACAAAGCTCTCTCACTCTCTCTCATCCACTCAATAACAAGCATGTGTGTTCTCTCACCATAGCAGCCTCCTGTGGTCATGCAGATTCTAGTCATGAGTTTCAGTACAGCAATGCAGTGCCAACAAGAGTACAGCCAGAAACACAGACTAAACTAGCTAGATGGGGACAGACACTGAACTGGACTAAACCAAAAGAACAGAATTCCTGGACACCAACCTATTCCAGGGTCTGACAAAGAAAGACATTTTGGATTTTTTCCATGGTAGGACAGAGCCAAACCTAGGACATTCCTTTGTGTTTGCTTCCACTTCAATAAACTTTACTGCTGTCCCACATTATCCCATCTGTGGTCCCTGAAACACTTTTCTTGTAACAACACAAGGACCCCAAATTATTTTTTTCATTCAAAAAAATCTATTTTATATTCTTGTTGTTCAAGTACAGTTGTCTGCATTTTCCTCCCACTACTGCCCACCATCCACACCATCCCCACCTCCCTCCTCTGATTCAACCCCCCTTGGTTTTGTCAGCATTGTCCACCTGTCCTTTATAGTTGTTCCTGAAATCCCTTCCCCCTTTGTCCCCATTATCCCTTCCCATCTCCCTTCTGGTTACTGTTAGATTGTTCTTAACTTCAATGTCTCTGGTTATATTTTACTTGCTCGTTGGTTTTGTGGATTAGGTTTCACTTTGAGGTGAGATTATATGGTATTTGTCTTTCACTGCCTGGCTTATTTCACTTAGTATAATGCTCTCAGATTCCATCCATGCTGTCACAAAAGGCAGGAGCTCCTTTCTTTCTGCTGTGTAGTATTCCACTGCATAAATGTACCAGGTTTTTGATCCACTCATTACTGATGGGCACTTAGGTTGCTTCCAGCACTGCACTATTATAAATTGTGTTGCTATGAACATTGGGGTACATAGGTTCTTTTGGATTGGTGTTTCAGGGTTCTTAAGACATAACCTCATTGTGGTTTTAATTTGCATCTCTCTGATGGCTAGTGATGCTGAGCATCTTTTCATATGTCTCTGGACCCCCTTTATGTCCTCCTTGGAGAAGTGTCTGTTCATCTTTTCCCATTTTTAATTGAGTTTTTTGTTTTCCTGGAATGGAGTCATGTGAGTTCTTATGTATTTTGGAGATCAAACCCTTAGCTGAGGTATCATTGACAAATATGTTTTGTTCCAAATTGTTGCTTTGAATTCTGGTTTTCTCCTTATCACTGTTGGTTCCCTGAATATTTTCTTTTATTTCATTTTGTGTATCTTTCATTTGTTCTTTCAGTTTTTGACCAAGCTCAATCAGTTCTGTGAACATTTTGATTAACAGGGCTTTAAATTCTCCATTAGATAGGTTGTCAATCTCCTCGTCACTTAGTTCTCCTTCTGAGGTTGTTGTGTTCTTTCATTTGGACCGTATTTCTTTGTCTTGATGTAGCTGATAAGTTATAAGGGGACAGGGCCTTAGACATTCACCCAGGCAGGGCAACCCTCTTTGCTGCATTGCCTGTGTGGGAGGGACCAGAGAGGGAACAGTGAAGCTCACCCACTCATCTCCAGCACACTTTCCAGCAGACTCTCACTTTAGACTGGAAGTATCTCTCACTGTGGCAACCCCAAACTTAGCCCACAGTCAACTCTGAGTATCAGTTTTCCCCTTGAGTCAGTCCCTCCTGCTTAGTTCTGGGGATCTCATTAGTCAGCCCCACTCCTCAGCTGCCTCCCTGTGGTTTTTTGGAGTCAGGCCAACTTGATCCACCTTACCTATCTGGTTGTTCTGGTTGATTTTTTTTTTTAATTCTTTGGTAGTCAGAGTTCCACGAACTTTGATTTTCTGGTGATTTTGGTTGTATATTGATTTTAGGTTGGTCATTATCCTCCTTTTGGTTGTGCTAAAAAGCAAAAGGTTTCTACCTACACCTCCAACTTGGCTTGAACTTTTTCTCTTTTTGTTCTTAATGGATCTCCTTAAAGCCTTGTCAATTTTGTTTACCTTTTCAAACAAAAATCTCCTGGATTCATTGATCCTTAGCATTGTGCATTTAATCTCTATGTTTTTAAATTCTGCTCTGATCTTGGCTATTTCCTTCCTTCTACTTGCTCTGGGTTGTCTTTGTTGCTTTTCCTCCAGTTCTTGTAGGTGTAGGGTTAGGTTGTTTATTTGAAATATTTCTATCTTTCCTAGGTTGGTCTGTATCACTATGAACTTCCCTCTCAAGACTGCCTTCACTGTGTCCATAAATTTTGGATTGTTCTGAGTTCATTTACATGTGTTTCCAGAAACTTTTTTATTTCTTCCCTAATCTCATTCACTATGAACCTCCCTCTCAAGACTGCCTTCACTGTGTCCATAAATTTTGGATTGTTCTGAGTTCATTTACATGTGTTTCCAGAAACTTTTTTATTTCTTCCCTAATCTCATTCTTGACCCATTCATTGTTTAATAGCATAGTATTCAATCTCTGTGAGTTGGAGTGTTTTTGAGTTTTTTCCTAGAGATTGGTTTCTAGTTTCAGTCCCTTGTGCTCAGAGAAAATCTTTGATATGATTTCAATTTTCTTGAATTTGTTAAGGCCTGTTTTGTGCCCTATCATGTGGTTTATCTTTGAAAACATTACATGTGGATTTGAAAAGAATGTGTATTTTGCTTCTTTGGGATGAAAGACTCTACATATATCAAGTAAGTCCATTTGATGAAGGGAATTGTTCAATGCCCCAATATCTTTGTTGATATTTTGTTTGGAAGATCTATCTATTTTTGTCAGTGGGGTTTAAAATCCCCTACTATAAATGTGTTGCTGTCAGTATCTTTCTTGAAGTCCTCCAAGATTTTCCTTATTTATTTTGGTGTTCCCATATTAGGTGTATATATACTTACGTTTATGTCTTCTTCCCTTGAGTATTATGAAGTGACCTGGGTCTCTTTTTATGGCCCCTTTTTTGAAGTCTATTTTTTCTGATATAAATATTACTACTGCAGCCTTTTTATCCTGTACATACCACTGGAATATTTTTTTTCAGCCCTTCACTTTCCAACAGTGTAGGTCTTTTTTCTGAGGTGGGTCTCTTGTAGGCAGCATATGTGTGGGTCATATTTTCTTGTCCATTCAGCTCTTCTTTATCTTTTGATTTGGATATTTAATCCATTTACATTTAAGGTTATTATCAGTAGGTATTATTCATTGCCATTTACTTCATTCTTACTTATGTAGCTCTCTCTCTCTCTCTCTCTTTTTTTTGTGCTTTTTTTAAAGTGGCTCCTTTTGCATCTCTAGCAGTGCTGGATTGGAGGATGTATATACTTTGAGGCTTCTTTTGTCTGGAAAACTCCATATTTCACCTTCTATTTTAACTGGGAGCTTTGCTGGATCGAGTATTCTTGATTGCAGGCCTTTGATTTTCCTTACTTGTAATATTCCTTGCCATTGCCTTCTGGTTTGGAGCATTTCCACTGAGCAGTCAGCTGCTAGCCTTATTGGAGCTCCCTTGTATGTTACTTTCTGTTTCTCCCTTGTTGCCTTTAAGACCCTCTCTTTGACTTGGAATTTCACCATTTTAACTATGATGTGTCTTGAAGTGGGCCTCTTTGTGTTCCACTTGATTGGGATTCTCTGTGCTTCCTGGATTTGTGTGACTTTTCCTCTCATAAAATTAGGATTTGATTATGAAAATCTGTCAAAAACAGATTTTCTATCCTTTGCTCTTCTTCTCCTTCTGGTATCCCTATTACACCAATATTATTATGTTTCATGTTGTCCTGTAATTCCTTTAATTCCTCTTTGTTCTTCCTGAGTCTCTTTTCCTTTTCTTGCTCTTTTTGCACACTTTTTTTTTGCCTTGTCATCCAGCTCACTGATTCAGTTCTCTGCTTCATCTAGCCTGCTTTTGATTTCTTCTCCTTTGTTCTTCAATTGAGAAATAGTATTCTTCATTTCCTCTTGGCCCTTGTTGATAGTTTCTATTTTCTTTTTCATGTTGATATTGTTTCTGGTGAGTTCATCATAGTTTCCCTGCAATTTTTGGTAATTTTCTGTGAGCTCGTTGAGGTTCATTATAATCACTGCTTTGACCTCAATATCTGATAATAGGCTTGCCTCTGTTTCATTTTGCATTCTTTTTTATTCTTCTTCCTTTCCTTTCATGTGGGTTTTGTTTCTTTGTTTCTGCATCATTTGTGAAACTCTTCTTGTTTGCCTCTATTTCTTAAATTGATCTGTTCTAACTCCCTGAGGTTGTGGTGTGAACTTCTATGGTGGACTATCTGTGAGATTCAGCAGTGCAGTCTCCTTAATCTGCTAAACTTCCTGCTCTTGGGCTGTCATTTATGTTGTTTCTCTGGATGTATTTCAGTTTTTATTGTTGTTGGGTCTTTCTTTGGTGAGTCCCTCCCTCAAGCTGGTTAACTGAAGGTCACTCCACCCACAATGTCTTGTATGCTGTTGTGCTGGTGCAGATAGGTTGTGTCAAAGCTTGTTCTTCTGTCTGTCCAAGGTTTTGAGGCTTCTCTGTCACTATTGGTCAGTTGTTTGTTCTGGGTAATTTCTCCACCATTTAGTTGTACTTCCAGTTAGGTCCTCGGTGCAGGTGTGTCTGGCTTCCACTTAACTCCTCTGCCATCTTCCTTTATTATCTGTTGGTGGTTCCTTTGTTGGTGGGTTCTCTCTTCCAGTAGGTATATTGGTATTTTCAGCTCCTACCTATTTTTTATGTGATCACTTGGAGGGGAAAGGCAAAATAGATTAATACAGCAGGACTCTATTCTATGGGATTTAAAGTACCAATAAGTAAAGAGATAGGAGTTCCTTTATATAAGCTTAGTGTTAACCATGACATTTCACCCAACTAATCACTTTTTAGAAAGAGTAAAAAAGAGATAAGACTCTTCTTAGAAGAGGGAAGGATTGTGAGTGAAATCCAGAAAATAGTGAGCTGCTGGGAAGTCAGATTATGAGACATACTGAGAGTAAAGGATAGAGAACAGGTGTGGTGTGAAAGAGAATAGAGCTAACCACAACAGTCTGGGAGGGGTGCTGTATAGTGTTTACAATGCTACGAAACACCACTTCTTTACAATGATACTGGAATAACAACCATATAACAGAATCTATGTGATCTGAATTACAAGAAGAGTAAGTACATGACTAGCATAGTGTGGTATTGGAGCACAAGTGAAGTGAAAGAAGGAATATTAAAAATACAAGGCAAGACAGGTGAGAGCAAAATCCATTCCCCCCTGTGCACTGGTGAAACACCAAGCTGATCTTCTGGGGAACAGAGTGAACAACCAAAAGTATCCCAAAAATATGAATATTGGAGACCAACATCTGTAGAGGACATTGAAATATCAGACAGTGAGACAATAAAACCTGGAGCTGTGAAAAGACCAGAGTTAGACCCATAGAGGGGTCATCCCAATAACTGAGATGGTGAGAAAGTTTTTACTTTGCTACTCCAGAGAACTTGCAAGGTGGGAGCAGTGAACACCACTACACCTGCTGTAAGAGGAAACTCACCAGCAAAGGAAAACCAACAGATACTAACAGAAGAATGTGCAGAAGGGAGTGGAAGCCACATACACCTTCACCAAGGACTGACCTGGAAATACAACTAAATGGTGGAGAAATTACCCACAACAAACAAATGAACCAGAGTGCGAAAGAAGCTTCAAAACCTTATAGACACAGAAGAATCAGCTTCAACACACCCTGTCCACACTTGCACAACAGAATACAAGATGAGGAGGATGGAGTGACCCTCAGTTAACCAAATGGGGGGAAGCACCCATGAAAGAAAGACCTAACAACAATCAAATCCCAAAGACACACAGAGAACCAACAAATGATAGGCCAAGACCAGTGAGCTCAGGAGATTGAGGAGAATGCACCATTGAATCTCACAGGTCTTCTACCATAAAAGTTCACACCAGAAACCCAAGGAGTCAGAACAGATCAATTTAAGAAGCAGATGCTAAGAAGAAGAGTATCACAAACAATGGAGACACAAGGAAACAAAACCAACATGGAAGGAAAAAAAGGAAGCCTCAGAAAGAATGCTAAATGAAACGGAGGCAAGTCGACTATCAGATATTGGGTTCAAAGCAATAATTATGGGGAAATTCAATGAGCTCACTGAAAATTACCAAAAACCCCAGGGACTCTACAATTAACTCACTGAAAAATATGTCAACATGAAAAAGGAAATAGAAACTATCAACAAGGGCCAAGAGGAAATCAAGAATGCCATTTCTGAACTGAAGAGCACAGTAGATAAAATCAAAAGTAGGCTAGGTGAAGTAGAGGATTGAATCAGCGAGCTGGGGGACAAGGTAGAAAAAAAATACCCAGAAAGAGCAAGGAAAGGAAAAGAGGCTCAGAAAGAATGAAGAGGGATTAAGGATAATGCAGGAGAAAATGAAACATAATAATATTGGTGTAATAGGGATACCAGAAGGAGAAGAAGAAGAGCAAGGGATAGAAAATCTGTTTGAAAAGGTAATAATGGAAATCTCTCCTAATTTGATGAGAGAAAAAGTCACACAAATCCAGGAAGCGCAGAGAGTCCCAATCAAGAAGAACCCAAAGAGGCCCACTGCAAGGCACATCATAACTATAATGGCAAAATTACAAGATAAGGAGAGAATCTTAAAGGCAGCAAAGGAGAAACAGGAAGTAACATACAAGGGAGACCCAATAAGGCTAGCAGCTGACTTCTCAGTGGAAATGCTCCAAGCCAGATGAGAATGCAAGAAATAGTCCAAGTAATGAGAACCAGAGGCCTGCCACCAAGGCTACTTTACCCAACAAGGCTATCAATCAAGATGGGAGGCCAAATAAGGAGGTTCCCATACAAAAGAAGTCTAAAAGAATACACCTCCACCACACCAGCTCTGCAAGAGATGCTAAAGGGACTTCTTTAAAAAAAAAAAAAAGAAGGAAGAGAGGCGGGGGGAACACAGGTACAAAAAATGCCAATGAATAAGTACTTATCAGTAATAACCTTAAATGCAAATGGATTAAATACTCCAATCAAAAGACACAGAGAAGCCAAATGGAGAAGAATAGGGAAGCATGGCCCACACATATGCCGCCTACAAGAGACTCACCTCAGAAAAAAAAAGACCTCCACAGACTGAAGGTGAAAGGTTAGAAACAAATTTTCCAAGCAAAAGGACAGGCAAAAAAATCCAGGGTAGCAAAACTCTTATCAGACAAAATACACTTCAAAAAGAGAGCCATAAAAAGAGACCCAGAAGGTTACTTCATAATACTCAAGGGAAGAAATCTATCGAGAAGACATAAACATTGCAAATAAACATGGGAGCATCCAAATACATAAAGATAACCTTGGAAGACTTCAAGAAAGAAATTGACAACAACATAATTATAGTAGGGGATTTTAACACTCCACTATCAAAAATGGACAGGTCTTCCAAACAAGATATCAACAAAAATATTGTGGTATGGAACAATGCCCTAGATGAAATGGACTTAACTGATATATAGAGAGCCTTTCATTCCAAGATAGCAAAATATACATTATTTTCAAATGCACATGGAACATTTTTATTTTTATTTTTTTCTCATTATCTTAGAAATTCTATTTTATTAAAAACAATGCAGTTATTAAATAACAAAATATAATTTCCTTTAAAGAAATTTTATTTTCTAATATTGGAAAATAGGCATATTTATAGTCTGTCATTGAAATTCCTTCACAATATAGTCCCAGTATACATAAATCTGTATGCATGTATGTATTTTACTGAGATTTAATTGATGTAACGGTTATCACGTTCACCTCACATGGAACATTTTTAAAGATAGACCACATGATAAGTCACAAAACAAGCCTCAACAAATTCAAGAAAATTGAAATCATATCAAGAATTTTTTTATGACCATAAGGGACTGAAACTAGAAACCAACCTCCAGGAAAAAAACACCAAAATACTCAAAATCAAGGAGCTTGAATAGCAGGCTATTAAACAATGAGTGGGTCAAGAATTAAATTAGGGAAGAAATCAAAAAAGTTTCTGGAAAGTAATGAAAATTAATTCATAACAATCCAAAACTTATAGCACACAGTGAAGACACCCCTGAGAGGGAAGTTCATAGCCACAGAGGGCGACCTAGGAAAGACAGAAACATTTCAAATAAACAACCTAACCCTATATCTGCAAGAACTTGAGGAACAACAACAAAGACAACCCAGAGCAAGGAGAAGGAAGGAAATAACTAAGATCAGAAGAAAAGTAAATGATATAGAAAATTAAAAGCACAATTCTAAGGATCAATGAATCCAGGAGCTGGTTCTTTGAAAAAATAAACAAAATTAACAAGCCTTTTAATGAGGCTCATCAAGAAAAAAGAGAGGTCTCAAATAAACACAATCAAAAATGAAAAAAGAGAGATTACAACAGATACCACAGATTTCAAAGGCTTGTAAGACATCTCTATGAAGAACTATATGCCAAGAAATTTGAAAATCTAGGTGAAATGGACAAATTTCTCCAAAAATATAATCTTCCAAAACTGGATGAAGGAGAAGCAGAAAGCCTGAACAGACCAATAACAGCAAATGAAATTGAAGCAGGAATAAAAACTCCTGACACACAATAGCCCTGGACTGGATGGTTTCACAGGAGAATTCTACAAAGCATTTAAAGATTAAGCCAGCCCTGGCTGGCGTAGCTCAGTGGATTGAGGATGGGCTGCGAATCAAAGTGTCACAGGTTCAATTCCCAGTCAAGGTACATGCCTGGGTTGCAGGCCATGACCCCCAGCAACCGCACATTGATGTCTCTCTCTCTCTATCTCCCTCCCTTCCCTCTCTAAAAATAAATAAATAAAATCTTAAACAAAAAGATTTAACCCCTATCCTTCACAGACTATTCAAAAAAATCCAAAATGATGGTAGACTCCCAAAGTCTTCTTTGAAGCCAGCATCATCCTAGTCCAAAAACAAGATAAAGACACAACAAAGAAAGAAAACCTCAGGCCAAAAACATTCATGAAATAGATGCTAAAATCCTCAACAAAATACTGGCAAACTGCATCCAGCAATACATTAAAAAGATCATACACCATGACCAAGTGGGATTTATCCCAGGAATGCTAGGGAGGTACAACATTCTCAAATCAATAAACATAATGTATCACATAAACAAAATCAAAGACAAAAATCACATGATCATACCAATAGATAAAGAAAAAGCATTTCATAAGGTAGAGCACCCATTTGTGATAAAAACACTCAGCAAAGTGGGAATAGAGGGAGCATTCCTCAACATGATAAAGGCCATATATAAGAGACCTACAGCCAACATAATACTCAATGGGCAAAAAACAAAATTTTTCCCACTAAGATCAGAAGCAAGACAAGTTTGTCCATTTTCACGAATTCTATTCAACATAGTATTAGAAGTCCAACCACAGCAATCCAACAAGAAAAGGAAATAAAAGGCATCCAAATTTGGAAAGGAGGAAACAAAACTGTCATTGGTTGCAGATGACATGGTAGTGTACATAGAAAATCCTATAGAATCTACCCCAAAACTGCTCCACCTAATAAATGAATTTGGCAAAACAACGGATAAAAGGTCAATAACCAGAAATCAAACGCATATTTGTATACCAACAATGGCACATCAGAAGCAGAAATCATGAAAAAAATCCCACTTAATATAGCAACAAGAAAAATAAAATGCCTAAGAATAAACCTAACCAAGGAGGTAAAAGACCTGTACTCAGAAAACTACACAACACTGAAGAAAGAAATCAAGAAAGACACAAATGGAAACATACACCATGTGCATGGATCAGAAGAATTAATATCATCAAAATGCCCATACTACCCAAAGCAATTTATAGATTCAATGCAATACCTATTAAAGTACCAATAGCATATTTCACAGATATAAAACATACACTTCAAAATTTATATGGAGCCATAAATGACCCTGAATAGTTGCTACAATTTTGAGGAAGAACAGTAAAGTAGGTGGGATCACAATACCTGATACCAAAGTATATTAAAAGGCCACTGTAATCAAAATACCCTGGTACTGGCATAAAAATAGGCATATAGACCAATGAAACAGAACAAACAGGCCAGAAATAACCCAAGTCTCTATGGTCAACTAATTTTCTTTTTTTTTATTTTATTTTAATCATTGTTCAAGTACAGTTTTCTCCCACTTACTCCGATTCCAGCCCACCCACCCAACCCTCCCCCCTTCCCCCCATTACCCCCCACCCCTAGTTTTTGTCCATGTGTCCTCCGAATTTGTTCCTGTAAACCCTACACATCCCCCCGTGAAATTCCCTCTTCTCTCCCCTCTGGTCACTCTCAGTCTGTCCCCTATTTCAGTGTCTTTGGGTATATTTTGCTTGTTTCTTCGTTTTGTTGTTTAGGTTCCTGTTAAAGGTGATATCATGTGGTATTTGTCTTTCACTACCTGGCTTGTTTCACTTAGCATAATGTTTTCCAGCTCCATCCACGCTGTTGCAAAGGGTGGGAGCTCCTTCTTTCTTTCTGCTGCATAGAATTCCATTGTGTTAGTGCACCATAGATTTTTGATCCATTCATTACTGATGGGCATCTAGGTTGCTTCCAGCACCTAGCTATTGTAAATTGTGCTGCTATGAACACCGGGGTGCAAAGGTTCTTTTGTATTGACATTTCACTGTTCTTAGGATATAGTCCCAGCAGTGGAATTGCAGGTTCAAAAGGCAGATCCATTTTTAGTTTTCTGAGGAAGTTCCATACTGCTTTCCATAGTGGTTGTAAGAGTGCACAGTTCCACCAACAGTGCACTAGGGTCCCCTTTTCTCCACAAGCTCTCCAACACTTGTTGTTTGTTGCTTTGTTTATTATGGCCATTGTGACTTGATGTGAAGTGGTATCTCATTGTGGTTTTAATCTGCATCTCTCTGATAGCTAGCGATATTGAATATGGTTTCATGTGTCTTTGGATTTTCTGTATGTCCTCCTTGGAGAAGTGTCTGTTCAAGTCCTTTGCCCACTTTTTAATTGGGTTACTTGTCTTCTTAGAGTGGAGTCGTGTAAGTTCTTTATATATTTTGGAGATTAAACCCTTGTCTGAGGTATCATTGGCAAATATGTTTTCCCATACAGTTGGTTCCCTTTTTATTTTGATACTGTTTTCTTTAGCTGTGCAAAAGCTTTTTATTTTGATGAGGTCCCACTTGTTTATTCTTTCCTTTATGTACTTGTTCTAGGAGACATGTCAGTAAAAAGTTTCTGTGTGAAATATCTGAGATTTTCCTACCTACGTTCTCTTCTAGGACTTTAATGGTGTCACGGTTTATATTTAAGTCTTTTATCCACCTTGAATTTATTTTTGTATAAGGTGTAAGTTGGTGCTCGAGTTTCATTTTTTTGCACGTAACTGTCCAGTTCTCCCAACACCATTTGTTGAAGAGGCTATTTTTATTCCATTTTATGTTGCTGCTTCCTTTGTCAAATATTAATTGATATGGTCAACTAATTTTCAACAAAGAAGGAAACAGCTTAAAATGGAGAAAAATACGCTCTTTGACAAAGGTTGTTGGGAGAGATCAATAGCTACATGCAAAGAAAATGAGACTTGAGCACCAACTTACACCACACACAAAAATAAATTCAAGGTAGATTAAATATTTTAATATAAGTCATGACACCATTAAAGTCTTAGAGGAGAACATAGGCAGGAAAATCTCAGATATTTCACTCAGCAGTATTTTCACTGATGTGTCCCCTAGAGCAAGTACATAAAGGAAAGAATAAACAAATGGGATCTCATCAAAATAAAAACCTGCAGGGTTAAATAAAACAGTATTAAAATAAAAAGAGAACCAACTGTATGGGAAATCATATTTGCCAATGATACCTCAGACAAGGGTTTAATCTCCAAAATATATAAAGAACTCACATGACCCTAATCTAAGAAGATTTTAAAAATGTGCAAAAGACTTGAATGGACACATCTCCAAGGAGGACAAACAGTGGGTCCAGAGACATAAGAAAAGATGCTCAGTATCACTAGCTATCAGAGATGCAAATTAAAACCACAATGAGATACCAGTTCATATCAGTCAGAATGGTCTTCATAAACAAAACAACAGACAACAAGCGTTGGAGAGGTTATGGAGAAAAGGGAACCTTAGTGCACTGTTGGTAGCTTTGAAGACTGGTACAACCACTATGGAAAACAGTATAAAATTTTCTCAGAAAACTAAAAATAGAACTGTCTTTTGACCCAGCAATTCCACTGCTAGAAGTCTGTACCAAGAACCCTGAAACACCAATCCAAAAGAACCTATGTACCCTAATGTTCAATAGCAGCACAATTTACAATAGCCAAGTGCAGGCAGCAACCTAAGCACCCATCAGTAAATGAATAGATCAAAAAACCTTGCTACATTTACACAATGGAATTCTATGCAGCAGAAAGAAGAAGGAGTTCCTACCTTTTGCAACAGCACAGATGGAACTGGAAAGCATTATGCTGAGTGAAATAAGCCAGGTGGTGAAAGACAAATACCATATGATCTCACCTTTAACAGGAACCTAATCAACAAAAGAAAAGAACATATCAATACCATATGATCTCACCTTTAACAGGAACCAAAACAAGCAAAATATAACCAAAGAAACTGAAATAGAGAACATGCTGACAGTGACCACAGGGGAGAGGGGAGGGAATTTCAGGGGGAAAGGGTGAAGAGTTTGCTGGAATAAATATAAAGGACACATGGGCAATAACTGAAGAGGGGTGGAAATGGGAGAGAGGTGGGGAGGTCTAAGGTGTTGAGGTGGGGTGGGGGTAAAGGCAGAAAACTGTGCTGGAACAACAATAAAAAAATACATCGTGAAAAAGAGAACAAGGAAAACCAGTCAAATAATGCAATTAAAGAAACAAATAAAGTACAGACAACTGAACAGAATGAAGAGAGTTAAAAAATTATAAAAGAAGTAACAATAATACAAAAATAATAATACACATAAACAATAACTTGCAAGTTCATTGGAATAGCAAAATGAAATTTGTCTCAGTTTCTCAGTTGTTGGGATTCCCTCTTTGGGGATTCCTCTTTGGGTCTGACTCTGGACCTTTCACTTCTTCAGGTCTTATTGTCTCACTTGGGGGGGGGGGAAGTAGAGGACAATAGAAGAAAAGCCTCCTGGTGACTTTAAACCATCCAAGGGAGTTCTGCTAGTCTTTCTGGCTGCTGCAGGTTGAGGGTGGTTGGGTTTTGCTTTTCTCCCTTCCTATGGTTTTGTAAGGATGGGAGCCAGGTCTGGGCCCAAATATTCACAGTTGCCCAGCCTCAGGCACATTTCTTCAGTTCACTGACAGGCCCCCACTGCCCTGCCACACCAGGGTGTTGCCTTCAACCCACCAGTTGTGCTGTTCTTGAGGTGCACCAGTTAGGGGCAACTCACACATCTTCTTCTTGCTCTTTGCTGTCCTAGGTGCTAGTAGGCACTCTGAAAGTCTCTTCAGGGTACTTCAGCTCCCTCACTGAGTTAAGTCTTTCTGGGGACTGCTAACTCCCTGAGCCTTGTTGCTGTACTCTGAGCAGAGCACCTCCTCCCTCCTCTTAGCGATACAGTCTGGTCATACAGGGTGGGGGAGCTGCCACAGCTTGCGGTTGGGTGTGGTTGCTTGGCCTCCACCACTGAGGTGCAGAAGGACCCCATTTTCATCAGCAACTTTACTGTGACATCAATCACAGGAGGAAATGCAATCGCTGAGGGACTGGAAGCTCATCTCTAGCCTCTTGCCAAGGACCATGGTCCTAGCCTTTGAAATGATTGTTCTTATCCTTGGGGAAATGTGGGGTTTATGGCCAAGCCAACAACCCAGTGCAGAAAGTATGTTGGAACTGAGGTGCCCCTGCATTATCCATTCAGTCACTCATCTACATTTACTCTGTAAGTTACTCAATAAGCAGTTCTTGAATCTTAGAACATGCTATGTTCCAAATCCAGGGGATATGTTCCACAAGAATGTCACCATCCCTAATTCATCAAACTGAAAAATGGTAAAGCTACAGAATTTTTTGTGAAAGCCACTGAAGTCACTGGGGATTGTCTTTGTGTTAAACTCTTCAGATTTTTATGATGACAGGGACTATAGTGGCAGAGATGTTATTTCCCAGCATAGTAGTTATGTGGCACTAATCAACAACCTTAAATAAACCAGGAAAGTCTAATAATTTTCCCTTCTCCCTCTCCCTCAATCAGCATACTGAGGGGACAGAGGTCCCAGGCCAAAATATCTTCTGATATTCAGAAAAATTTTTTTAGAGTTATTTGCATATATAAGTGTGTGTGTAGATCTGCATTTAATAAAAGCCTGTGAAACAGCCAAACTATCAAAAATGTTAAGAACCCACAAGCATGTGGCTTACTTCCTAGAGTTTTCCATGTCATCAGGAGTTGAGCTGTTTGAATCACCAAACTAATGTTATAAACAGCCATGGTGCAATGGGAGGGACCCTAACTTGGCATCAAAACATTGTGTGTTACTGATCTTCCCAAATGGCATGGTCCTCCTACATCTACCTAAGCTCATATGGATCCTCAAGCTCCCAAAGAACAGGACAATTCCAGGGTGCTGAGCAGGGCTACATATCCAGTACCATGTTCCTCAAAATTCAAATGTATATACCAAACGTGACCCATATCCATTCACTGATTAGAGCAAATGCAAGATATAGAAGTAGGTGGTGGAGGAAACCTCCCTTTCTCACACATTCCTACAGATTTTCTTAAAGGCAAGGTGCTTTAATCTCTTCCTGGACATGGCCAACACAACCTTTCTATGTTTCTTTTCTTAACTTGGGATTTAAAGTCCTCCTGGATACCCCATTCTCTTCTGATTCCTTATCTCTGTTTCTAGCTTCCATAGGAAATTTATTTTTCCCCCTAAGGCCAACTATGTTTCCTTTATTATGAAGCTTTTCTTATTTAAAATTTATTTTTAAGGAAGCAGTTTATTTTAAAGGGTCATATATAAGATGATGGATGACACTGTTCAGTCCAACTTCTGGAGGGAAAGTTATAGGTGGGGAGCTCATGTTTCAGTGGAGGCCAGGGTGTCTGATCCTACTGTGAAACAGAAAAAGTAGGATAAAGTGGAAGTCACAGAACTCTACAGAAAGACAAAGGGGTCTTGTTTAGCAGTTGCCTGAATTGAAATCTTCAGGAAGAAGAAAAGATATTTAAAGAAGATTATGTTGAAAAAAATTTTGTGTAGCATGTGAAGCCTGTGCTATTTCATTCAGATAACTTATGGTAAGGAGCTGGGTCTTTTCTCATGGTTTGTGGAAATACAAAAACATTTCTTTAGTAGAGATACCAGATGCCATAGTGCCACTCATTTTCTTTTTCTTGTCTTTTCTTTTCCCTTCCATCCTACTTCCTTCTTCCTTCCCTTCCTTCTTTTGTGGCTTCAAATAGCATAACTAATTATTTTTAATCTTAAGAAAGAAGTAGTGGGGAGTTGAAATTACATAACTGAGATCTTTTTTAATATTCCCTAAGCTCTTCAAAGTGGAAGACCAGATTCTGTGAAATTGCTGTTTCAAGTCCTAGCTCTGCACCTTGATTGCTCTGTATTTTTGGAGAAATCATTCAGCTTTTTAAGCCTCAATCACTTCATTTGTTTGGTAATGTATATAATAATGGTCCCTTATGGTGTCACTGTAAGGGTTAAATACTAAACTATATGTGAAGTGATAACATCATAATTGATTCTTATAATTCACTTAAATTCATTCATTCATTCTTGAACCATATGATTTCAAGTAATTTGCAGAACATTTATTTGAAAAGGGCCACTGTAGATACTATTTTATTCAAGCTTGATTGAATCTATCTCACACCTCAGCCCTGGGACCCCCTCCTCCACTCAGGTTCTCAATTCAGCAATGCTGGTGAGTCCTAGATGTGTCACAATGCTCAGTGAAAGAAGGAAAGTGCACTGCTCCTGGTATGGAAGCATAGGCCTCTGCCAAAGCCATCTGTAGGAAGTCAGAGGTCACAGACAGGGAAATGTGGTTTTAATTTTTTGAGCTAAGAAGTTTTATAATTTTTTTTCTCATTTTTTGATGTAATGCCTGAAGGAAAGTAATAATAAAACAAAGCCGGAAGAAGAAAGATTATCTGCCAAGTGACATTTTTCCTATTATTTCTGCTTCTATTCCTAGAAGAGAAAAATTTCTTTTTTGGAGTATGAGTAGCTAGTGTCCCCACTTCACTGATGTGTATGAGAAATACATCATGATGATGATGGTGACAATTATTAGGTGCCTACACATGCAGGCATCATGCAAAAGACCTTGAAAGAATGATCATGAATAATCCTTGCAACTGTACAATGGGGTCAGCACAAGTGAGGAACAGGTGAGTGGTATGGCCAGGATAGGAACAGGGCCTCTCTTGTTTCCAGGAACAGATTTTTTTTATTAAGTATATTTTATTGATTATGATATTACAGTGTTCCTGACTTTTCTCCCTTTATCACCCCTCTGTCCTGCACCCCAAATGGTCCACTATCCTTCCCTCAGTTCATGTCCATGGGTTGTACATATAAGTTCTTTGACTTCCCTGTTTCCTATACCATTCTTTACCTCTCTCTATTTTATGCCTACCAATTATGCTTCTTATTCCCTGTACCTTTCCCCTCCATTCTTCCCCTCCCTCTCCCCACTGAAAACCTTCCATGTGATGTCCATTTCTCTGATTCTTTTCCTGTTTTAGTTAATTGCTTAGTTTTTGTTTTTATTTTTTTAGGTTCATTTGCTGATAGTTGTGAGTTTGTTGTCATTTTACTGTTCATATTTTTAATCATCTTCTATTTCTTAGATAAACCACTTTAACATTTCATATAATAAGGGCTTAGTAATGATGAACCCCTTTAACTTGACCTTATCTGGGAAGCACTTTATCTGCCCTTCCATTCTAAATGATAGCTTTAATGGATAGAGTAACCTTGGGTGGAGGTCCTTGGCTTTCATGACTTAGAATAATTCTTTGCAGCCCCTTCTTTCCTGTAAGGTTTCTGTTGAGAAATCAGCTGATAGTCTTATGGGAACTCCTTTGTAGGTAACTGTCTCCTTTTCTCTTGCTGCTTTTAAGATTCTCTCTTTGTCTTTAATCTTGGGTAACTTAATGATGATGTGCCTTGGTGTGTTCTTCTTTGGGTCCAATTTCTTTGGGGCTCTCTGGGCTTCCTGGACCTCCTAGAAGTCAATTTCTTTCACCAGATTGAGGGTGTTTTCCTTCATTATTTGTTCAGATAAGTTTTCAGCTTTTTGCTCTTGTTATTCTCCTTCTGGCACCCCTATGATTCTGATATTAGAGTGTTAAAAGTTGTCTCAGAGCTTTCTAAGATTCTACTAATTTTTTTCTGAATTCTTGTTTCTTCAATTTGTTTCAGCTGGATGTTTATTTCTTCCTTTTGTTTCAAATCATTTATTTGAGTCTTAGTTTCCTTCCCTTCACTTTTGGTTCCCTGTATATTTTGCTTTATTTCACTTTGGGTAGCCTTCATTTGTTCCTTCATTTTGTGACTGAGCTCAATCAGTTCTGTGAACATCTTGATTCACAGAACATTTGAACACTTGAACACAGAACACTTGATTCACAGTGTTTTGAACTCTGCATCAGATAGATTGACTATCTCTTGGTGGCTTAGCTCTTTTTCAGGAGTTTTGATCTAATCTTTCATTTGGACCTTATTTCTTTGTCTCCATGTACCAGTCTGGGTGAATGTTTCTTTAACTTCTTAGTTGTCAGAGTTCCACACAATTTGATTTTCTGGCACTTCTGGTTGTTTATTGTTTTTAAATTGGTTTTTATCCTTCTTTTGGTTGTGTGAAGAAGTGAAGTATTTTTATTTATGCCTTCATTCGGCTGGAACCTGGGCAAACATTCTTAAGTACAATGCTACCTTTCTGAGTTGGAAATTACAAAACAAATGTGTATCCTCAAACTGGAAGTTTGAAACACTCATCCCAGAACCACCAATACAGAGAACTTCAGTCCTTCCTGCTTACTCAATTTACCATAGCTCTTTGCGAATGGGAAGCTAATGTAAATAATAAAAATCTCTCTGTTTGCAGGATAATGCCCAAGTAAATGAGCCAAAGTTTACATCCCAAATCCCTCTGAACATCTTATTTTCAAAGAAGAAAAATAGGTCTATGGCCAAACTGATGTTTCTGATCTCTTCAAAGAAGAAAAACAGGTTTGCTGAAGATCTAGTAATATCCTTTTCTTTGATGTTATTACTCTTCCTGATATTCCAAGGAATAGAATAATAGGAAGTGAAAATGTTTTACTGGGGAGATAATTTGTTAAGGGTCCAAGCTCACTGAAATAGTACAGAGAGGACCAGAGTTCCTTTGCAAGGAAAGCTATCTGGTGCTGAGTTGCCTTCTAGGCCAGGGTGCCTAGTGTTTCTCAGGCAGACTTGTAAAAAGGGACAGATAAGAGTGCTGTATTGGGAAAAATCACCTGAGGGGTTTTCATGGAAGCTTTCTCTACCAACCTTTAACTAACTGACAAATGGACACTACCTCTCTTCTCTCTATGGTTCATCCTGGCTGATAGCCATAAGAGGTAAGTTCTGCTCCATCATGCTCCTCTTTACTGATTATCTCTGCTCCTGCCACAAATTTTGTATGCTTTCCAAGAGTCAGTTATCCCTTTCCCATACTTGTTTATGCCATTCATACTTGCTATTTTAATTATAGAATTTAACATTTTTCAAACTGTTGAAGTATGTGAGTGACAAGGTGTGTGAAAGAGTTGTTTTGTGAAAGCTAGCATATTCATCAAATCAAAAATATTATTGAATATTATTAAAGCAAATCACTGTTTATGTATTATTTAGAAAGAAAAATGCCAGCAATTAAGTCATAATACACCATTGATTATAAGAATATTTCTATTTCAGAAAATTTAGAATGTGAAAAAGTGCATTTTAGAACTTATAAAATGTGGCATTAAACAATTTGGAAAAGCTTTATGAAAAACATATACCCATGGAATGGAAAGCAAATGTACAGTTGACTGTTCACATATACTTTGATCCAGCAAATATATATATATATATATATATATATATATCAGAGACACATTTTTAAAAAGCCTATAATAACAACTAGAACCAACCCAATGTGTATAAGTAAAAAAAATGACAAAATAAAATGGCAATAAATACATACTTATCAATAATCACTTTAAACGTAAATAGCTTAAATGTTCTGATCAAAAGACATAGGGTAGCTGAATGAATAAGAAAACAAGACCCATACATATGCTGTCTACAAGAGACCCACCTCAGGACAAAAAACAATACAGCCTAAAAGTGAGGGGATGGAAAATGATATCTCATGAAAATGGAAATGAAAAATAAAAGTTGGGGTAACAATATTTATGAAAAAATAGATTTTTAAAGAAATGCTACAGTAGGAAACAAAAAAGATCACTGCATAATGGTAAAGAGATCAATCCAACAAATATAACATTTGTAAATATTTATGCACCCAACATAGGAGCATCTAAATATGTGAAGCAAGTCTTGATGGACATAAAGGAAGAGACTGACAGTAATTTGGTCACAGTAGAAGATTTTAACACCTCATTGACATCACTGGACAGATTTTCCAGGTATAAATTCAACAATGAAACAGCAATTTTAAATTATACTCTAGATCAGATGGATTTAATTGATATCTTCAGAGCATTTCACCCCAAAGAAGGAGAATTTACAATGTTTTCAAGTGCACATGGAATGTTTTCTAGGATAGAACACTTGATAGGACACAAAACAAGTCTCAAATTTAACAAGATTGAAATCATATCAAGTGTCTGACCATAATGGTACGAAACTGGAAATCAATCACAAGAAAAAAAAACTGAAAAACACACAAAGACATAGAGGCTAAATAACATGGTACTAAATAATTAATGGGTTAACAGTGAGATCAAGAAAGAAATCAAAGCTTACCTGAAAACAAATGAACATGAAAAAGCAAAAACACACAAAAAAGTCTTATGGAACACAGTGAAAGCAGTCTTAAGAGAGAAATTTATAGCAATACAGGCTCACCTCAAGAAGAAAAAAAAAAAGAACCCTCAAATAAATAATCTATCATTATGCTTAAAGGAACTAGAATAAAAACAAACAAAGCCCAAAGTAAGTAAAAAGAAAGAAATAATAAAAATTGTAACCAAAACACAGGTCTGGCTTCCTGCCACTAAGAAAGTCAATACTTAAAAGGCAGATGCTAATTAAAGGAAAGTGGTTCATTCAGATGCCAGCCATTTGGAAGGTGAGGGATTCATGTCTCAAAGGTCATCTTCATGTGTTGGTGCAGTTAGAGGTTTTTATAAGGAAGGAGAAGGGAACAGAGCAAAAAGATCAAGGAAGGGGTTTGAAAAGTTCTCTAAGTGCAGACTCACAGAGTCCTTTCTGATAAGGCAAGTGATGGTCCAGTGTGCATCATCCTGGGTTAGTCTTCCTGGACTCATGTCATCCTTGCTTTACATCACCCTGGCTCCACAGTTGAAGGTCAGCAAATCTCCTGCAGCTGGGATTGAAGGTCAGAATATGTATATTTTGAAGTTAATTCCTAGGATTCTTATACAAACATGCTGTTAATCCATCAGCTACATATTAATCAGAGTCAGCATTTAAAATAATGTCAAAATAATAGTGGGGTGGGTTATAATTTCCCACTAATACAATTTTTCACTGTTATAACATTAGAGCAGAAATAAATTAAATGGAGTCTAATAAAATGATACAAAAAATTAATGAAAGCAAGAGCTGGGTCTTTGAAAAGATAATGAGATGACCAAACTTTAAACTAGACTCATCAAGAAAAAAAGAGGATTTAAGTAAATTAAATCAGAAATTAAACAAGAGAAATAACAAATGACACCAATGAAATAGAAAAAAATTATAAGAAAATATTATAAATAGTTATATGCCAACAAATTAGACAATCTGGACAACATGGATAAATTCCTGGAAACATACAATCTTTCAAAATTGAATCAGGAAGAATTAGAATCTGAACAGACAGATTAAAACTAGTGAAGTTAAAGCAGTAATCAAAAAACTCCCAACAAACAATTGTCTTGGACCAGATGGCTTCACAAGTGAATTTTACCATCCATTCAAACAAACAAACAAAAAACACTTAACACCTATCCTCATACTGCTCCAAGAAATTAAAGTACAGGAAAGACTCCCAAGCTTACTTTATTTTATTATTTTTAATACTTGCCTGAGGGTACATTTATTAATTTGATAGAGAGAGAGATAAGGACAACACTCCTACCAACCCAACCACACAAGCCAGGGACAAAGTTTGTTTTACAAAGCCAACATTATTGTAATTCTAAAATGAGATAAATATATAATAAAGGAAGAAAGAGATAAAGAAAGAAGAAAGAAGAAAGAAAGAAAGAAAGAAAGAAAGAAAGAAAGAAAGAAAGAAAGAAAGAAAGAAAGAGGGAGGGAGGGAGGGAGGGAGGGAGGGAGGGAGGAAGGAAGGAAGGAAGGAAGGAAGGAAGGAAGGAAGGAAGGAAGGAAGGAGGAAAAGAAAGAAAGAAAGAAAGAAAGAAAGAAAGAAAGAAAGAAAGAAAGAAAGGGAAAGAAAGAAAGAAATGAAGGAAGGAAGGAAGGAAGGAAGGAAGGAAGGAAATTATTGGCCAATATCCCTAATGAACCAAGGTGCTAAAATTCTCAACAAATATTAACAAACTGGATCCAGCAGTGCATTAAAAAGATTATCCACTGTAATAAAGTGGGGTTTACTCCTGAAAAGCAAGATTGGTACAATATCCACAAATCATTTAATATGATACACTACATAAACAAAAAGAAGTATCAAAATCATATGAACATTATGCTCAGTGAAATAAGCCAGTCAGAGAAAGACAAATACCATATCATTTCACTCATATGTGGAATCTAGTGAACAAACTGAACTAAAAAGCAAACTACAGACAGCAGGATAACAGCTATGGTGGAGGGTTTAGGGGGTGGGAAGATCAAGAAAAAAAAGGAAAAAGGACTTGTGGACATGGACAACAATGTGGTGATGGTGGGTAGGTGGGTATGCAGGGGTTTCCAACCATTTGGCATGTCTGGGCCACATTGGAAGAATAATAGCTGTCTTGGGCCACACATTAAATACATTGCAACACATAATGAAAAAAAATCTCATAACATTTTAAGTAAATTTACAGTTTTGTGTTGGGTCGCATTCATAGCCACCCTGAGCCACACACAGCCTACAGGCCTTAGGTTGGACACCATTGAAGGAGAATAATGGTAATGAAAAATTATATATATAATCTCTTTCCATGGGATTTTAAAAGGGGGGATTGCAAACTAGTACAACCACTATGGAAAACAGTATGGAATTTTCTCAGAAAACTAAAAATGGATCTGGCTTTTGACCCAGCAATTCCACTGCTAGGAGTCTGTACCAAGAGCCCTGAAACACCAATCCAAAAGAACCTATGCACCCCAATGTTCAATAGCAGCACAATTTACGATAGCCAAGTTCTGGAAGCAGCCTAGATGCCCATCAGTAAATGATTGGATCAAAAAACTATGGTACATTTCACAGTGGAATTCATGCAGCAGAAAGAAGCAAGGAGCTCCTACCCTTTGTGACAGCATGAATGGAGCTGAAAAGCATTATGCTAAGCGAAATAAGCCAGATGGTGGAATACAAATACCATATGATCTCAATTTCAACAAGAACATAATCAACAAAACAAAGAAACAAGTAAAATATAACCAAAGACACTGAAATAGAGAACAGGCTGACAGTGACCAGAAGGGAGAGGGGAAGGAATTTCAGAGGAAAAGGGGAAGGGTTTGCAGAAACAAATATAAAGGACACATGGACAATAACAAGGGGGAGGTGGAAATGGGAGGGAGGTGGGGGGGTGGGCTGGGATGATAGTAAAAGGAAGAAAACTGTATTTGAACAACAATTAAAATTTTAAAAAAACCACAGTTGTCCTTACATTGCTCACATCTAAGTAAGATGGGTTTCACTGCATTATTATAAGACCAAGATGGCTTATTTTCTTTTTTCAATATATTTTATTGACTATGCTATTAAATTTGTCCCACATTTTTCTCTGCTTTATTCCTCTCCACCCTGCACCCCACTTCCCACCAGAATTCCCCCACTTGGTTCATGTCCATGGGTTGTACATGTAAATTCTTTGGCTTCTCCATTTCCTATACCCTTCTTAACCTGCCCCTGTCTATTTTCTACCTACTACCATTTATGCTACTTATTCTCTGTACCTTTTCCCCCATTCTCCCCACTCCTCCTCCTCACTAATAACCCTCCATGTGATCTCCATTTCTGTGATTCTGTTTCTGTTCTAGTTGTTTGCCTAGTTTGTTTTTGTTTTTAGGTTCAGTTGTTAATAGTTATGGGTTTGTTGCCATTTTACTATTAATATTTTTAATCATCTTTTTCTTAGATCCCATTAATATTTCATATAAAAGAACTTGATGATGATGAACTTCTTTAACTTGACATTGTGTGGGAAGCATTTTATCTGCCCTTCCATTCTAAATGATAGCTTTGCTGGATAGAATAATCTTGGGTGGACATCCTTGCCTCTCATGACTTGGAATGTTTCTTTGCAGCCCCTTCTTTCCTCTAAGGTTTCTCTTGAGAAATCAACTGATAGTCTTATGGCAACTCCTTTGTAGGTAATTGTCTCCTTCTCTCTTGCTGTTTTTAAGATTCTCTCCTTATCTTTAATCTTGGATAACGTAATTATGATGTGCCTCGTTGTGTTCCTTCTTGGGTCCAATTTCTTTGGGACTCGTTGAGCTTCCAGGACTTCCTGGGAATCCATTTCCATTGCCAGATTGGGAAAGTTTTCCATTATTTTTTCAAATAAGTTAAATTTCTTCCTCTTCCTTCTGGCACCCCTGTGATTCAGATGTTGGAATGTTTAAAGTTGTTCCAAAGGTTTCTAAGCCTCTCCTCACTTTTTATTGAATTATTATTTCTTCATTCTGTTCTGATTGATTTTTATTTCTTCCTTCTGGTCCAGATTGTTGATTTGAGTCCAGGTTTCCTTCCCATCACTGTTGGTTCCCTGTACACTTTCCTTTATTTTGCTTTGCATAGCCTTCACGTCTTCCACTATTTTGTGACCACACTCAACCATTTCTGTGAGCATCCTCATTACCAGCATTTTGAACTCTGCATATGATAGGTTGGTTATCTCTTCATTGCTCAGTTCTATTTTTGGAGCTTTGATCTGTTGTTTCATCTAGGCCATATTTTTTTTTGTTTGTTTTGGTGGGCCTGTTACATAATAAGGGATGGAGCCTTAAGTATTCACCAGGGTGGAGCGAACCTGGTCACTGGGTTGTGGTGTTGTATGTGGAGAGGGGGTCCAAAAGGGAACAATGCCACTTGTTCAGCTGTCAGCTGGTTTTCAGTCATTTCCCCTGCTGTCCACAAACAAATTGGGATCTTCTGGTGCTGATTCCTGGGTGGATGGGTTTGTGTATGTTCTAGGACCCTGTGTGTCTCTCCAATGAAATCTCCTGTGAGGCTGGGAGTTTCTCCTGCTGCTGCAGCCCTCACAGCCCTTTATTCAGTCAAAATTTTTGAGGCTTTATCTCCCCACACTGGAACCCTGGGTTTCACAGTCTGTCTTTCTCCCCAGTTCTTCCTCCTGGTTTATCTGCATATAAATGTAGGACCGCCTGGTCCACTAGCCACCACCTTGCCTGCCCCATTCCTTTGGTCACCACCTTGCCTCAAGTCCTTTCCACCTCAGCAACTCATCTCTGCCCCTTCCACAGGTCTGGATGAATGTTTCTTCTTTAACTGCTTGGGTGTCAGACCTCCATGGAGTTTTATTTTTTGGCAGTTTTGGTTATTTTTAGTTTTTAAATTAATTGTTGTCCTTCTTTTAGTTGTTTGAGGAGGGAAAGTGTATCTACCTATGCCTCCATCTTGGTCAAAAGCCCCCAAGATAGCTTCTCACATTCTAGCTATAAAACTATTCTTTTTTTGCAGTTTTGCCAATGGTGTAGAACTTTGTGAGACCTATTTGTTTTCTTACCCTCCCCTGTTCTATTTGTATCTCCTCTTTTATTTGACTATATTGTGTCTGCCTTTTCAATTTGGATTTTACTCCTTGGAGGCTGTCTTCAGTTAAAGTTTTATCCTGGAAATGGGTTTCTCTTGGTTAAGTTTTAGATTCCATGGGTCCCAAAGCCCTCTACCAGCCATCTGATATCATTGTGGCCCTTTACTCATCCTCAGATAAGAGACTGCACAAACCCTTCCAGTTTTGTCTGATTGTTTCAGGGTAGCCTACTGAGATGTCCACTTTGCATCTGTTTCTTATTTAGGGGTTTTCTAGTCATAAAAGCTGTCAGAAATACTCTTACCCTCCCTCCCTCCACCATCTCCCATACAGGTCTAATATCATGAGAATCTTGATGCAACTGACTGTTTCTTTTCACCCCCTTATATTTTATATGTGTAGGATATATTGTACCAAGTATTGGTCTAGAAATTGTCTGAAACATTTTGGTTTTGGTTTTCTGTGTGATTCCATACACTCTTTAGATGGGTGATCCAACACATGAAATTTATAATGTCTTAAAATCTCCAAATCTCTTCGTTCTCAGTTTTATCTCGATCTAGGTGTTTAAACCAATGGTAAAACCTGATAAACATATAGAAATGCCTCATGGCTGAAATCTTAAGTTAGCTGTCACATTTGTATCTTTCTCACCTTCTGATACCAAAACTCCCACCATAGCTATTGTTTAAACTCACAGAGAGCACAAGGCTGTCATTCTCTCCATGCTCTCCAAGTCACACTTTCTTTTTTTTTTTATTTTAATCATTGTTCAAGTACAGTTTTCTACCCCCTACTCCCATTCCAGCCCACCCACCCAACCCTCCCCCCTTCCCCCCATTACCCCCCACCCCTAGTTTTTGTCCATGTGTCCTCCAAATTTGTTCCTGTAAACCCTACACATCCCCCCCTGAAATTTCCTCTTCTCTCCCCTCTGGTCACTCTCAGTCTGTCCCCTATTTCAGTGTCTTTGGGTATATTTTGCTAGTTTTTTTGTTTTATTGCTTAGATTCCTGTTAAAGGTGATATCATGTGGTATTTGTCCTTCACTACCTGGCTTGTTTCGCTTAGCATAATGCTTTCCAGCTCCATCCACGCTGTTGCAAAGGATAGGGATTCCTTCTTTCTTTCTGCTGCATAGAATTCCATTGTGTAAGTGTACCATAGTTTTTTGATCCATTCATTTACTGATGGGCATCTAGGTTGCTTCCAGCACCTAGCTATTGTAAATTGTGCTGCTGTGAACATCGGGGTGCAAAGGTACTTTTGTATTGGTGTTTCAGGGTTCTTAGGATATAGTCCCAGCAGTGGAATTGCCGGGTCAAAAGGGAGATCCATTTTTAGTTTTCTGAGGAAGTTCCATATTGCTTTCCATAGTGGTTGTGAGAGTGCGCAGTTCCACCAACAGTGCACTAGGGACCCCCCTTTCTCCACAGCCTCTCCAACACTTGTTGTTTGTTGCTTTGTTTATGATGGCCATTGTGACTGGTGTGAAGTGGTATCTCATTGTGGTTTTAATCTGCATCTCTCTGATGGCTAGCGATATTTAACATCATTTCATGTGTCTTTGGATTTTCTGTATGTCCTCCTTGGAGAAGTGTCTGTTCAAGTCCTTTGCCCACTTTTTAATTGGGTTACTTGTCTTCTTAGAGTGGAGTCATGTAAGTTCTTTATATATTTTGGAGATTAAACCCTTGTCTGAGGTATCATTGGCAAATATGTTTTCCCATACAGTTGGTTCTCTTTTTATTTTGATGCTGTTTTCTTGAGCTGTGCAAAAGCTTTTTATTTTGATGAGGTCCCACTTGTTTATTCTTTCCTTTATGTCCCTTGCTCTAGGAGACAAGTCAGTAAAAAAGTTTCTGTGTGAAATATCTGAGATTTTCCTACCTACATTCTCTTCTAGGACTTTAATGGTGTCACGTTTTATATTTAAGTCTTTTATCCACCTTGAATCTATTTTTGTATAAGGTGTAAGTTGGTGATCAAGTTTCATTTTTTTGCATGTAGCTGTCCAGTTCTCCCAACACCATTTGTTGAAGAGTCTATTTTTATTCCATTTTATGTTGCTGCTTCCTTTGTCAAATATTAATTGACCGTAGAGGCTTGGGTTTATTTCTGGGCTCTCTGTTCTGTTCCATTGGTCCATGTGCCTGTTTTTATGCCAGTACCAGGCAGTTTTGAGTACAGTGGCCTTGTAGTATAGTTTAGTGTCAGGTATTGTGATCCCTCCTACCTTACTCTTCTTTCTCAAAATTGCAGCAGCTATTCGCAGTCACTTATGGTTCCATATAAATTTTTGAAGTGTTTGTTCTATGTCTGTGAAATATGCCATTGGTACTTTAATAGGGATTGCATTGAATGTGTAAATTGCTTTTGGTAGTATGGACATTTTGATGATATTGATTCTTCCAATCCATGAACATGGTATATATTTCCATTTGTTTGTGTCTTCCTTGATTTCTTTCCTGAGCGTTATATAGTTTTCTGAATACAGGTCTTTTACCTCTTTGGTTAGGTTTATTCCTAGGTATTTTAGTTTTCTTTTTGCTATTTCAAATGGGATTTTTTTCTTGATTTCTGCTTCTGCTGTTTCATTGTTGGTGTACAGAAATGCCTTTGATTTCTGGATATTGACTTTGTATCCCGCTGTTTTGCCAAATTCATTTATTAGGTCAAGCAGTTTTTTGGTAGAGTCTATAGGATTTTCTATGTACACTTTCATGTCATCTGCAAACAGTGACAGTTTTGTTTCCTCCTTAATGATTTGGATTCCTTTTATTTCTTTTTCTTGTCTGATTGCTGTGGCTAGAACTTCCAGTACAATATTGAATAGAAGTGGTGAAAGTGGACATCCTTGTCCAAGTCCCACTTTCAATCTCTGTTTCTGTTTCAGTTTCAGTCTCTCTCTCTCTTTTCCCCACCACTTTCCCTCCCACTCTCTCTTTTCCCTCCCTCCTTCCTTCCCTTTTTTCTTCCATTATTGCTCTCACTCACTCTCTTTTAAAATGGCTTTAGTTTATTTTATCCAGTAAGAACTTTTAGAAATTGATCACCTGATTTTTTCAATTTCCTGCATTACTAAGTTTCTCATACTACTGCCCTGTAAATGAATTCACCCAGTATGATTTCTACCCTAAAGTCTCTTACACAGGGGCTATAGATTATGGTTATACTGGAAAGTCCATGAGAGAAATAGCTACCCTTATGTCCTCAATAACTAGCATGAAGCTTGACATATCAGGATGTTCAACAAATATCTATTGTGCTACTAAGACCAAATCCACCATAAAGACATGACCTCTGTGACAGCCAGTTTCTCATATTGGTACCTTACCTCTTTTTTTTGTTTTCTTTTGATATATCCACTATCTTGTTTGTCATAGTAATTTCAAACTTTCAATTTCAAACTTTCTCTTATGAACCACTCATTCTCAAGGAATCCTATTTATTCATTATTTTATTCATTAGTAGTAAAACATACCAGGTTCCAAGAACTATGTTTGGCATTAGGGGCCCAATTGTGAACCAAAGCAGACATGGCTCAACTCCTTATGGCCTCACAGTTCAATGGGGGAGTCAAATTTTAATCTGGTAATCAGATAGCTGTTGCATTTTTAAGTGCTCAGAAGGAGAGGCTCTTGATGTTATCAGATCAATAAGCCAGCAAGTTGATCTAGGTAGGATCATTCTAAAAGGCTTTCTAAAGAGTGTCATTTGAATTGTATTCCAAGGGAGGCAGGTGAGTAGCAGAGAGAATTCTTCCTAAGTGGCATTTTCAAATTCTTGGTAATTTCCTTTTATGTCTCATGCCACACCAATTAAAATATACAGCTGGAGGATTCCAGTACTCTATCCTCTCCAGAATCTCAATGTTTTATTTTCCTGGTTTATGCATTAGTCTCTCATGACTTTATTGATAGGAGTCCATCCTGAAAGATAGGATTCTTCTACAAGCCTCTTTCCCCACTTGGTATTCTCTGACTTCACATGTCTTCCCCTCCCCCAAACCTCTAGGTTAACTAAACACTTTTGACTTTGTACCTCCACAGGCCTCAGTTTTCCTACTTAACTAAAGAGAGTTGAGACACTGGGGTCTGTTTGGATAGTCTCAATCCCAGAAGCCTCTGAAAGGAGCACTCTTCCCTGGCTATAAGGTAGTGCCCTGTGCATTGCAGCTGCAGAGAAGGGAGGATTGGGTGGGGCTGCCATACAAGCTTCTTGCCCTTTGTCTGTCAGTCTCATCTGTGTCCATGGGTCTCAGCTGGGTCCACATTCCCAAAACTCCTAATGACATCTCCTTCTTTTCTAGAAGTAGAAGATGAATCAGGTGTCAACATAAATCTACCAAATATTTGCCATTTTGGACCATGGAGCCCTGGGTAAAGCTTCCTAAACTAAGGGACATAATGGAGCCATGCTGAAGGAGTCAAATAAGACAAGGGTCAAGAGATCCTACCCCTGGGGCCAAGGAAATCCCACTCTGGGTTGACTTGTCTCTCAGTTTCTAGAATTTCCACCAATAACCCCCCAGTTAAAACACAACAGTGCATGTTCATTTTTTAAATTTTTTTAATTTTATTTATTTTTAGGGAGGGGAGGAAGGGAGGGAGAGAGAGAGAGAGAGAAACATCAATGTGGGGTTGCTGGGCGCCGTGGCCTGCAACCCAGGCACGTGCCCTGACTGGGAATCGAACCTGCAATGCTTTGGTTCGCAGCCCACGCTCAATCCCCTGAGCTACACCAGCCAGGAACAGTGCATGTTTAAATAAATAGCACTGTTACCAGGTATCATTAGCCTGGAGCAAAAGCAAAGCAACTACTGCTGTTAATTGATTCCAGAAATCTAACATTACATACCATTATCCTAAAGTCTTAGGGCTGAGGTCACAAGCAACTAGGAAAATAACTTTGTTTTTGCACAGTGGTGTTTTGCCAGAGGAAATGTCTCTAATTCCAAAGTATTAAAGGCCCTTCCCTCCCTGCTCTCTTTTTATATCATCACCTTCCCCCACCCCTACATGGACATCATACCCTGGCCCACCTGTATCCACAACTTTATTTCTCCATGCTGATCCGTGCTTCTTGCTTTTTCTTCTGTTTTTTTCTCTCTCTCTGTGTATCTCTCTCTACCTCTACTTCTCTCTTAGTGACCTGTTTTATCTCTCCCTAATCTAACCATGTTTCCAACCATTTCAGAACTCATCTCCGTGAATATCCCTCCCTCACTTTTACGTCCATCAGCTTTTGATCAATGTGCAAGAATAAGGCCAACATTTTATGTAGTGGTTCACTGTTTACTCATCTGTATCCTCCACCATACTTTGAACTTGCAAAGGTCAGAAATCACACCATGTGTTTTCTCCTAGCATGTAGTGCAGGACCCAGAACACAGTAGTCACTGATGAAAATTTGCTGCATTGGATGTTTCTTATTCTACCCTTCAGCCCAAGAAATAGCTTAGGAGCAGCTGTTACCTTAATCTATAAATGGATTTTTTAAAAGATAAGCCCACAGGCCTGGTCTGCTGTCTCACTGCAGGTTATTTTTGATGTTGTGCCCATACTGTGAGTACATAGTCACAACTCTGGACCCACTCTGACTCAAGATTCAGCTCAACTCTTTATGTGAGGTACCTCTGAGGGTATCAGGCTCCTTCCCTCATCTGTTGTTGTTTTTTGTTTTTTATTTTCGCCAATAACTTTATTTTTTATTTTTAATTATATTTATTGATTATGCTATTACAGTTGTCTTAATTTTTCCCACTTGACCCCCCTCGACCCAGCACCCAACACTCCCTTAGGCAATCCCCCCAACATTGTTCATGTCCATGGGACATGCATATAAGTTCTTTGGCTACTCCATTTCCAATACTATACTTTACATTCTCATGGGTATTCTGTAACTAACTATTTGTACTTCTTCTTTTTTAAATTTATTTATTGATATTCAAATACAGTTGTCTCCATTTTCCCTCTATCACTTTCCCCCATTCTATCAACCCCCACCTCGAACCCTCAGTCCTACCACCTTGGGGTTTGTCTATTAGTCTTTTACACATATTCATTTGCAAACCTCTCCCTTCTTTACCATGTTATTTCCTTCTCCCCTCCCCTCTGGTTATAATCAGTTTGTTGTTAATTTCAATGTCTCTGGTTATACTTTCCTTGCTTGTTTGTTTAGTTAATTAGTTTCAACTTATAGGTGAAATCATGTGGTATTTGTCTTGTCACTGCCTGGCTTACTTCACTTACCATCATGTTATCTAGTACCATCCATGTTGTCCTGAAGGTTAGGAGTTCCTTCTTTCTTTCTGCTACATAGTATTCCATTCTGTAAATGTACCATAGTTTTTTGACCCACTCATTTATTGATGGGGACCTAGGCTGCTTCCAGAACTTGGCTATTATAAATTGTACTGCTATGAACATTAGGGTACATAGGATCTTTTGTACTGGTGTTTCAGGGCTCTTAGGGGATAATCCCAGCAGTGAAATTGCTGGGTCAAAAGGCAATTCCATTTTTAGTTTCTTGAGGAAATGCCATACTGATGTCTACAGAGGCTGCACCAGTCTGCAATCCCACCAACAGTGCACTAGTTTCCCTTTTCCCCACAATCCTGCCAGCAGTTATTGTTTGTTGATTTGTTTATGATAGCCATTCTGACTGGTGTGAAGTGATATCTCATTGTGGTTTTAACTTGCATCTCTCTGATGACTAGTGATACTGAGCATCCTTTCATATGTCTCTGGGCTCTCTGTATGTCCTCCTTCAAGGAGTGTCTATTCAAGTCTTTTGTCCATTGTTTAATTGGATATTTTGTCTTCCTGGATTGGAGTCGTGTGAGTTCCTTATATATCTTGGAGATATATCTCCCTTGCCTGAGATATAATTGACAAATATAATTTTCCACACAGTTGGTTTCCTTTTCATTTAGCTAATATTTTCTTTAGCCACACAGAAGCTTTTCATTTTGATGAAGTCCAATTTGTATATTCTTTTCTTTATGTCCCTTGCTCTAGGGAACATATCAGTGAAAATATTGCTGGATGGAATATCTGAGAATTTCCTGCCTATCTTCTCCATGAGGACTTTTATGGTATCATTACTTATATTTAAATTGCTTCCATCTTGAGTTTATATTTCTGTAAGTCGGTACTAATGTTTCATTTTTTTTTTTTTGCATGTAGCTGTCCAGATATCCCAACTCCATCTAGTGAAGAAGCTACTTTACTACATTTTATGCTTTTTCCCCCTTTGTCGAATATTAATTGACCATAGAGATTTAGGTTTAATTCTGGGTTCTCTGTTCTGTTCCATTGATCTATGTGTCTGTTCTTAAGCCAGTGCCATACTGTTTTGATTACTGTGACCTCACAATATAGTTTGATGTCAGGTATGGTGATTTCACCTACTTTGTTCTTCTTTCTCAAAATTGCTGCAGCTGTTTGGAGTCATTTATGTTTCCATATAATTTTTTAAAATGTTTTATCCATATCTGTGAAATATGTCATTGGTATTTTAATAGGCATTGCATTGAATGTATAAATTGCTTTAGGTAGTATAGATATTTTGATGTTAATTCTTCCAATCCATGAACATGGTACACACCTCCATTTATTTGTATCTTCCTTAATTTCTTTCTTCAGTTTTGCATAGTTTTCTGAGCACATGTCTTTTACCTCCTTGATTTGGTTTATTCCTAGGTACTTTATTTTTCTTGTTGCTGTAGCAAATGGGATTTATTTCCTGATTTCTGTTTCTGATATTTCATTGTTGGTGTACAAAACTGCCTTAGATTTCTGAATGCTGACTTTGTATCCCACTGTTTTGCTAAATTCACTTATTAGGTCGAGTAGTTTTTTGGTGGTGTCTGTAGGGTTTTCAGAGTACACGATCATCTCGTCTGCAAACAATGACAGTTTCACTTCCTTCTTTCCCATTTGGATGCATTTTATTTCTTCTTCTTGTGTGATTGCTGTGGCTAGGACTTCCAAAACTATGTTG
Organism: Phyllostomus discolor; assembly: GCF_004126475.2. Taxonomy (NCBI): domain Eukaryota; kingdom Metazoa; phylum Chordata; class Mammalia; order Chiroptera; family Phyllostomidae; genus Phyllostomus; species Phyllostomus discolor. The sequence goes on from NC_040907.2 coordinate 105,584,207, forward strand.
AACAGAAGTGGTGAAAGTGGACATGCTTGTCTTGTTCCTGATCTTAGTGGGAAAAATTTTCATTTTTGCCCACTGAGTATGATGTTGGCTGTAGTTGTCTCGTATATGGCTTTTATAAGGTTGAGGAATGCTCCTCCTATTCTAACTTTGCTGAGTGTTTTTATGATAAATGCAGGCTGCACCATATCAAATGCTTTTTCTATATCTATTGATATAATCGTGTGATTTCTGTCTCTCCTTTTGTTTATGTGACATATTACACTTATAAATTTGAAAACATTGTACCATCTTTGCATCCTTGTGATGAATCCCACTTGGTCATGCTCTATGATCTTTTTAATGTTTTGCTAGATACGATTTGCCAATATTTTGTTGCATATTTTAGCATCTATGTTCATCAGCAATATTGGCCTATAGTTTTTTTTTTCCTTTGTTGTGTCTTTATCTGGTTTAGGGATTAGGATGATGTTGGCTTCATAAAAAGAGTTTGAGAGTCTTCCATCTTCTTGGGTTCTTTGGAGTAATCTGTAAAGGACTGAGGGAGCTCTGCCTTCAATGCTTTGTAAAATTCTCTTGGACTGAATTCTCTTGGAAATCATCCAGTCCAGGGCTTTTCTGTGCTGGGAGTTTTTTTAATACTGCTTCGATTTTGTTTGCTGTTAGTGGTCTTTTCAAACTTTCTGCTTCTTCTTCATCCAGTTTTGGAAGATTATTTTTTTCCTAGGAATTTGTCCATTTCACATAGGTTTTCAAATATCTCGGCATATAGTTCTTCATTGTAATTTCTTACAATCCTTTGTTTTTCTGTGGTATAAGTTGTAATCTCTCTTCTTTCATTTTTTATTGTGTTTATTTGAGTCCTGTCTCTTTTTTTCTTGATGGGTCTGCTTAAATGCTGGTCAATTTTGTTTGTCTTTTCATAGAAACACCTCCTAGATTTATTGATCTTTAGAAGTGTTCCTTTAGTCTCTACGTCATTTAATTCAGCTCTGATCTTGGTTATTTCCTCCCTTCTATTTACTCTGTGCTGTCTTTGTTGTTCCTCAAGTTCTTGTAGATTTAGGGTTAGGTTGTTTATTTGAAATGTTTCCATCATCTTTAGGTAGGCCTCTATCGCTATTAATTTCTCTGTCAGGATTACCTTCACTGCGTCCCATAAGTTTTGGGTTGTTGTGAACTCATTTCACTTATTTCCAGAAACTTTTTTATTTCTTCCTTGATCTCATTCTTGACCCATTAATTGTTCAATAGCATGCTATTCAATCTCCATGAATTGGAGTGTTTTTGAGTTTTTTCTTGAGGTTGGTTTCTAGTTTTAGTCCCTTGTGATCTGAGAAGATGCTTGTTTCGATATCAATTTCCTTGAATTTATGAAGCTTGTTTTGTGTGCTATCATGTAGTTTATCTTTGAAAGTGTTCCATGTGCATTTTAAAATAATGTGTATTTTGCTTCTTTGAAATGAAAGGTTCTATATGTATCAGTTAAGTACATTTGATCTAGGGCATTGTTCAATGTCTCAATATCCTTTTTGATATTTTTTTGGAAGATCTATTCACTTTTGACAGTGGAGTGTTAAAATCCCCTAGTATAAATTTTTTGCTGTCTATATCTTTCTTGAAGTCCTCCAAAATTTTCCTTGTGTATTTGGGTGCTCCTATGTTGAGTGCATATATGTTTACAATGTTTATGTCTTCTTGATAGATTCTTCTCTTGAGTATTATGATGTGTTCTTCTGGGTCTCTTTTTATGACCATTTTGAAGTCTATTTTGTCATATTTAAGTATTGCTACCTGGATTTTTAAAAATATTTTTTCCAACCCTTTTCTCTCAGGTCTTTTGTTCTGAGGTGGGTCTTTTGTCAGCAGCATATGTGTGGATCATGCTTTCTTATCCATTCAGCTACCCTATGTCTTTTTGTTGGATCATTTAATCCATTTACATTTAAGACTCTTATTAATAGGTACTTATTCATTATCATTTTAGTCTCTTTGTACCTTTGTTTTTTTCTCTCTAACTGTTTGTCTTTCTCTCCTTAAAACAATCCCTTTAACATATCTTGAGGTTCTGGTTTGGTGGAGATGTATAGTCTTAACCATCTCTTGCCTGGGAAGCTCCTTATTTGGCTTCCCATTTTCATTAAAAGCCTTGTTGGGTAGAGTACTCTCTGTTGCAGGCCTTTGGTTTTCAATACTTGGAATATTTATTGCCATTTCCTTCTAGCTTGTAATGTTTCTATTGAGAACTCAGAATGTAGCCTTATTAGTGCTCCCTTGTGTATTACTTCCTGTTTCTACCTGCTGTCTTTGAGATTCTTTCTTTGTCTTCAAATTTTGCCCTTTTAATTATGATGTGGCTTGCACTGGGCTTCTTTGGGTTTCTCTTGATTGGGACCCTCTCTGCTTCCTAGACTTGTGTGGCTTCTTCTCTCATCAAGTTAGGGAAGTTTTCCATCATTACTTTTTCAAACATGTTATCTATTCCTTGCCCTTCTTCTCTTTCTGGTATTCCTATTACATGGATATTTTTCTGTTTCATGTTTTCCTGCATTTCCCTTAAGCCCTCTTCATTCTTTTTTGGTCTTTTTTTCCTTTTCTTGCTCTTTTTGGGAGCTTTTTACTACTTTGTCTTCCAGCTCACTGATTCAATTTGCTGCTTCATTGAGCCTGCTTTCATTTCCTTCAGCTTTGTTTTTAAATTCAGAAATTGTATTCTTCATTTCTTCTTAGCTCTTGTTGATTGTTTCTATGTCATTTTTCTATGCTGATATAGTTTGTAATAAGTTCCTCATAATTTCCCTGAATTTTTTGTAATTCACACTGAGTTCATTGAGATTCTGTATAACCATTGTTTTGAACTCAATATCTGATAGTTGACTTGCCTCTATTTCATTTAGTGTCTTTCTGAGGATCCCTCCTTTCCTTTTGATTGGGTTTTTTTCTTTGTCTTCACATTGTTCGTGGGACTCTTCTTGTTTGCTTCTGTTTCTTAAATTGATCTGTTTTGACTTTCTGACTTTGTGGTTTAAACTTCTGTGGTGGCAGGCCTGTGAGTGGCAGTGGTGCTGTCTCCTTGATCACCTGAATTTGATGTTCTTGGCATGTCCTTTATGCCTTTTATGCTATTTTTCTGAATATAATTGGGTTTTGATTGTTGTTGGGTCATTTTTCATGGGTCATTTCCTGCTGCTGGTTGATGGAGGGTCACTTTGCCCACCACATCTTGTTTGCTGTTGTGCAGATGCTGCCTGAACAAAACCACAGGGCCCAAGAAACAAACCCACACCTGCAAGTATAACTTCCCTCTACAATACCACTATTGGTAGCAAATGAACCAGTATTAATAAGGGTGTAATAAGATTAAGACTGTTATAAAAAAAGAGAGTGTATATGAGATGACCTACTGAAAAAGAAATGATTTTGAGAAAGCAGAGGGAGGAGCACTAATAAGAATTGGGAGTTGGAGCAATGGAAGGAGGGAAGGTAAACTACGTCATGAATAAAGAAAGTGAAAAAAGAGTGTGGAATGAGGTATGAGAAGGGAAGTATATAATATTAGGTTTAAACAGAAATGAAAATAGTATAGAATAAAATAAAGTGAGAGAGAGAAAGAAAAAGGATAGAAAGTATTGAAGAATTAATACAAATATAGGAGCCAAATTGGAGAGAAAGATCCACCAGAGTACTATCAACAACAAATGAGCTAAAATTAATATAGGTGGTATGGGAATAAGAGGGAAAAAAGAAACAAAGAAAAATCTAAGAGATGTTTAGAGGAATGGGAAGTGATTTTGTAATGATAGAGGGAGAGGGTGAAGAACACTAAGAATACTAAGAGTGAAGAACAGAAACTAGACTAAGTAAGGGGAAAATTAAAATTTGGGATACAAAGGAAAAGAAAAACAGGAGAATAAAGGAAAATAAAAGGGCAGGATGAGAAACTGAAGAAAAACAAGAAAGAAAGAAAAAATAACAGGCTAATATGGCAGAATTAAAATTTGAGTTAAAAAAAGAGTAGGAGAGAGGCACAGTAAAATTTGCTTTTTGAAATACAGGATTAGTGAAGCTCTAGAGATAACCTTTAAGAATCAATGCAACAATAACTACTACCCACAACCAACTAGCTAACTTTGCTACAGGTGTAAAGAGAATGCAAGTATTTTAAGAGGGGGGAAAAGGATGTGAAATGACCCTTGACAAGAGAATTTGTTTTGAGTGTCTGGATGGGGGAGAAATAGTTAAGAGTTTGGAATGGAAACAACTTGCTAATATAGAGAAAACCAAATTTGAAATGAGAATATTGCAAGGAAAGAGGAAGGTAAAATGGGCCAAGAGAAGGGAGGGTCAAAATATGTGAATTGAAATACACTATAGTATAAAATCTAGTGACTTATTACATAGAAACTCCCTGGACAAGAAATGAATGTTATAAAGCTATGAAGGAAAGAAAATACCACAAATCATGAAAAAGATCACAGTGGCTTTCGTTTCAGTAGCCTCTTGTATTTATGACTGTTTTTGCTTTCTCATCTGCCTCTGGTGATGTCAGATGTTGACCCCATCTGACTTTAATCAACCTGTTCCAGTGATCTGCTGTCACTGGCTATCTCCTTCAATTGTTAATATGGTCACTCTGGACTCAGCACTCAGGTTTAAGCACCACAGGGCAGGGCCAAATCCCTCCTGGGGTCAGGTCTATTGTTTCCCCTCAGGCTGCTGCTGCTCTGAGGGAAGTGGTGTGCCAGAGCAGTTTGGTTGCTGCTGAATGGGAGTTGGCTTAGCACCAGTTACTTTCTCAGTTCTCTCCCAAAAGCCTCCATCCCCAGTCCCTCAAGTCTCTCTAGTCCACTCTGCCCCACTTTTGCCAGTGATCTACTGTCTCTGGCTATCTCCTTCAGTTGTTCATCTGGTCACTAGGACTCAGCAGTCAGGCTTAAGCACCAAAGGGCCAGGGTAGAGACCCTCCTGGGATCAGGGCTATTGTTTCCCTTCAGGTTACTATCACTAGGAGGAGAGTAGTCTGCCTAAGCACAAAGGCTGCTGCCCTCTGGGGGATGACTCAGCACCAGGATTCCTGCAGCCACTCTCTGAATTCTCTCCCCCAGGCTTCCATCCCCGTCTCTCCTCAGGCATCTCCAGCCCACTCTGCCCCCACCTTAGTGAAAGCCGCAGGTAAGTGGCAGCAAATGAAAATTTCTGTGTTGGCCCTTAAAATGGCCCTTGTGTCTCCCACCATCTGTCTCTGGCAGAGAGCAACCCTGCTGCTTTTTGCCATTGGTTGTTATCTGTGTACTTCTTGGGATCTGGTATTCTAGGCTGGGAATCCTAGCTTAGGGTTTAGACCCCCAATCTTCTCCAGAGGATCCGACCAGCCACTTAATTATCCCACTGGCACTGCTGCTTGTGGGTGCCCAAGCAGCCCTCTCAACTCTATTGTACTCTTTACCAGACCACTTGTGCTGAAGGTGGTTCTATATGTCCAAAGTTACATGCTTTTCTCTGGCTATTGCTTGGTTGTTTGTTCCGGGTGGTTTCTCCACAACTGAGTTGTAATTCCAGATTGTTCCTGGGAGGAGGTCAGTGTGACTTCCATTCACTCCTCCTCCATCTTTCTTCCCTCTCATCTGTCCTGTTGAAGGGCATCTCCACACTGCTTCAAATGGTGTGAAACAAAATGTGACTCTGCAAATAAAGTATCCAACACAGGAAGGGAAGAGGGTCTTGGCTCCAAAGAAAACAGAAGAAATTGTTCTCCCAAGCTCTAGAGAGAGCCCTTCCTGAAGCAAATAGCAGTTCCTGCTCAGGCACTAAGAGGTTGGGGGTGGGAGTTGAAAGGGGGTGATTGTGTGGAGGGGCCCACAGTCAAGATGTTGAACTTCCCTGGATTCCAGGTTCATCATTTGCAAATGAACAGCCTTTCTGTCTGAAACTCTAAGATTTCAACCAGGACAAGAATATTTGAAAATGTGAAACTTATTTATTCTTAGGTGACTTTTTAAAAATTTCCCAGAAGATAAATCTTAACAAATTCACTCATGCACCAATACTCTGTTACCAGAGGCAGGTGGGGGAGGGCTCTCTCCCAGGTGTGGAAACTATAGTGTCTATTGGGCAAGAGTTTTTGGTTATGATAAAAAATACTTAGGGCTTAAGCCCATTTTCTTGTATTTGTTTGCATTTTAAAAATTGGAGACCTCTGTTCTTTTGATAGTTTAAACCAGGCATCCTGAGTTTCTGAGGAACTCCCACAAATGGCAGCAAAATAATTTTAATAAAAAGAACATCTAAGCTCACAGAATCAATTTTCCATAGTCATGCACACCTGAGCTTAAACTTGAAAGTGAGCAAAATAGAAAGAAAATTGTAGTTAATATAAATCTGAAAAAAATTTTAAGATGTATTTTTGAAACATTTTTTCAAGTAATGCCATAAATATACTGACTGTGAAGCCTTTTTTTTCCCTGTGTCTTTTTTTTTCCGAAAACAAAAACGGTTAGGGAGCTTGTTCTCTATTCCAACCCCAAATGTTGTGTAAGCTTTCAATTAACATTTACCAAGCACTTTGCCTGGGTGAGGCCCTCTGTCAGCTGCTGAGAATGTACAGCAGAAATACTTAAGAAATTCACAATATGGAGGAAACTAAGCCACAAGGTTAGAAAAGAAGGTTGAGAGTCTTATCCTGGAAGTTCACCTTGGGGTCCAGGAGTCAGATAATGAGTCATAGGATTCCCAAAAGAGCTCACAATGGCTCTTAAAGGATAAGGGCAAAAGAGTAGCAGTTTGCTATGTAAAGGAGAAAGAAATTTGGGAGAAGGAACAGACCAGACAAGGCATGGACATATGAAATTCCAAGTGTCTTCAGAAAAGGTTGAACAGGTGGAGGAAAATGGACCACAGGATAGATGAGAACAGGGGCAAAAAACACCATTGAAAAAGTTGAATTAGGAGAAGTAATACAAATTTCAGACTAAAGTGTTAGGAGCTGATTCTCGGGGCAGAAGAGAGAAAATCAGGTTTTATTTTTTTTATTTAAGTCATTTTACTTTTATTAGATGTCTCTGGGTTTCTATTTCTTCCTTAATCACATTTGTTTGACCTAAACTTGGGAAGTCCATTACAGCCAATAGTCCAGGTACTATCATATAGAAAATTGACATTTAACCTTACCTTCTTCCTCCAGCCATATCCAAGGGAGGACCCAACAACAAAAGAATTATCTTCTGGAGTGCTGGCCCCTTATAGTACAGGTTTCCCCCACTAGGTGAATGTTCTAGTAACCCTTCTGTATTGGTATACCAGCTGGCGTTGCTGTGAGAAGCTGTATTCAGCTTCAGTGAATTTTTGAAGATTCTTTCAATGTGTTTGTCCACTTCATGATGGGTGATTTATGAGTGCACCTGCCCACACTGTGCTGAGTTTTCAGCAGTTTTTGACCAAAAATGGCTTGACCCCTGTGCCCCAGCCTCCCTATTCACCTGATCTAAGCCCTAAAAGGAATCTAAACCAATGAGTTAAAAAACTATTTTGAGCAGTAGAAAAAAATGTCTTGATAGGTGTGTTACATCAAGTGGAAAATACTTTGAAGGTGACTGATATTTAAACGTGTTAGAATAAATACAAACTGCATTCCCATCAACAGTGCAAAAGGGTTCCCCTTTTTCCACATACTTGTTGTTTGTTGATTTATTGATGATAGCCATTCTGACCAGTGTGAGGTGGTATCTCATTGTGGTTTTAATTTGGATTTCTCTGATGATTAGTGAAGTTGAGCATCTTTTCAAATGTCTATTGGTCAACTATAAGTCCCCTTTGGAGAACTATCTATTAAAATACCTAGGAATAAACCTATCAAAGATGTAAAAGACCTTTACTCAGAAAATTATGACAATGAAGAAAGAAATTGAAGAGGATACAAGTAAGTGGAAGCACATATCATGTTCATAGATAGGAATAATTAACATCACTAAAATTTCCATACTATCCAAAACAATCTATAAATTCAACTCAATTCCTTTCAAGATACCCAGGACACATTTCACAGATATAGAACAAATATTTCAAAAATTCATATGGAACTAAAAAGGCCCCACATAGCAACAGTGATCCTGAGAAAGTAGAACAATGTTGGAGGAATCACACTACTTAATATGAAAGTATGCTATAAGGACACCAGAATCAAAACAACATGGTACTGGCATAAAAACAGACAGATAGATGAATGGAACAGCATAGAGAGCCCAGAAATAAATCCATACTTTTATAGTCAATTAATAGTTGACAGAAGAAGCAAGCATATTCAGTGGGCCAAAGATAGTTTATTCAATAAATGGTGTTGGGAAAATTGGACAGCTATGTGCAGAAAAATGACACTAGACCATCTACTTACATCACACACAAGAGTAAATTCAAAATGGGTTAAAAACTTAAATGTTATACCAGAAACCATAAAAATACTAGAAGAAAACATGAGCAGTAAAATCTCAGACATTGATCGTAGCAATATTTTATCTGATATGGCTCCCCAGGCAATGGAAACAAAAGAAAAATAAACAAATGGGACTGCATCAAACTAAAAAGTTTTTGCACGGCCAAGTAAAACATCAACAAAATGAAAAGAAAACCCACAGAATGGGAGAGCACATAAGGGGTTTGTTGGGAGCTGCCCTGCCTGGTTTCAGGAGCTGTAAGCCCCCCCATGGCTAAGGCTGAGTGAACAACCTTGGGACCATAAGCCACTAAGGAGACAGAGCTCATCTCCCTGGCAGGGGTGCTGCCTGTGCTCCTTTTACTTCACCCTGCCTGGCCCCCAATGCTTGATCAGTTAGCCAATGATAGGTAAGGTTCCTCAAGGCAGGGATAATCTAAGACAGGCACGATCACAGGGGCCCTCAGGGAAGGACTTGGGGGCCTATAGGAAAGGGGGTGATGTACCCTTACCCCTCAGCTTTGACATAGCCTGAGTCCTCATTCTGCCTGCAAGAATTTTCCTAATCTCTTGGCTGCCTTACTTCCCCTGCCAGTCTTAAGCCTGAAATAATGCTGGAGGTGGGTACCACCCTTTGCTGGAAAGGGCAGATTCCCTAGGGTGATCAGGCCTAAGAAAGAATGCATAAAATCCTATGAAACCTACTTTACTAATGCCCTCAATTTAAATGATAAGGGTCCAAGCAGGAAATGAGTTTGTTCCCTAAAGTTTTATGGCCTTTTAACTATCTCACCCTGACTCAGAATAAGCCCTCAGAGTTCTTTGAATGTTATCTATTTTTTATTCATTTCTGCCTGACAATGACTGATGAGCTTTACATATACACCCTGTATTCCTACGCAAGCTGAATCCAATAAAAGCTTCTCAAGGCAAGGGTCAGGGTGCTCCCTCTTGACAGAGAAGCTGTGTTGTCCATTTTCCTCCACATGACTCAGTAGTCCAGGTGAATTTGTCTCGTATCTCATCAACACCAGGGACACTGTGAGCCAGTATCCGTGTCAGGGGTTAATATCCAAAATTCATAAAGTATTTATAAAACTCAACACCATAAAAGCAAACAAACTAATTTTTAAAAATGGGTGAAATTGTTATGTTTTTATTTTCATTTGTCCCAAATCATTTTTTTATTTCTACCTTGATCTCATTGTTAGCCCACTCATTGTTAAATAGCATGTTATTTAGCCTTCATGTGTTTGTGTGTTTTCCAGTTTTTTCTGTACTTGATGTATAGTTTCACATCATTATGGTCAGAGAAGATGTTTGATATGATTTCAATCCCTTTAAATTTATTGAGACTTATTTGTGGTTTACATATGGTCTGTCTTGTAAAATGTCTGATGTACATGTGAAAAAAAGATATAACGTGCTTTGAAATGAAATACTACAAAAACATCAGTTAAATCTATCTGCTCATGTGTCATTTAAGACTGCCATTTCCTTATTTATTTTCTATCTGGAAGTCCTATCCATAGATGTCAATGGGATGTTAAAGTTCCCTACTATCACTTACTGTCAATCTCTTTCTATGTTCAATATTTGCTTTATATATTTAGGTGCTTCTTTGTTAAGTACACAAATATTTACAGGGTTATATACTCTTATTGGATTGATGCATTTTTCATTATGTAGTGTCTTTGTCTTTTACTATAGCTTTTGTTTTAATGTCTATTTTGTTTGTTATAAGTATTGATACCTCAGCTCTTTTTTTGTTTACATTGTCAAATAATATATTTTTCCATCAACTTACTTTCAGTCTGTGTTGGTTGGTCTATAGATCTGAAGTGGCTCTCTCATAGGCAGCATATGTATGGGCTTTGTTATCTCATCCATTCAGCTACCCTTTGCCTTTTGATTGGACCATTTAATCTATTAATGGAAAGTAATTATTGATACTTACATAGTTATTGCCAGTTTATTGTTCATATTCAAGTTCTTTTTTCTTATTTTTGTTTGTGAGTACATGATTACTAAATTTAATTCAACTGTTGTACCCAATGCTGCCTTGTGAAAATAATGAAATGTTCTTATCAAAATTACACTGTCATGTAAGTACAGTTTTGTTATTGTTTTTGATACAGCTTTAGAAAAAAGTTGGCACCAAATGCACATAAAGTTTTAAGGCTTAATAAAAGTACAGGCTGATCAGCGCAGGCTGTGAACCAAAGTGTCTTAGGTTCAATTTCCAGTCAGGGCACATGCCTGGGTTGCAGGCCATGGCCCCCAGCAGCCGCACATTGATGTCTCTCTCTCTCTCTCTCTTTCTCCCTCCCTTCCCTCTCTAAAAAATAAATAAATAAAAATAATTAGAAAAAAAACAGGCTGATAATTTCTCAATGCAGCTAAGAGGCTGAGAACAGGATGCTAATAGTTAATCAGTCGTCCAGAAGCAGACAGCCCTAATGTATAGAGCATTTTCCAAATACAGATGACCATCCCCATTGGGCTCACAGGAGCAGAAACTTTTCTTCTCCCGGTGACCAAACTATGCAGACACTCGAAACCCACTCCTATGGCTCCAGGGAAGAAAAGAGGGTAAAGATGAGGAGAAAAGGCTGGAATTGTCACTGCTGCCCAGAGGCTCATGTTTTCCTTATCCCCCCCAGGCCTCTCTTCCCATCTTTCATTTCCCCATCTCCACCCCAGAAATCCCTGCCAGGGGATGGAACTAGAGTTCTTCCTCTCATTCAGCTGACAGTAGGGGTGAAGCCACAAGGGCCAGCAGTACAGCATCAGGGTTCTTCCCAGTAACCCAATTTGGAACTCAGGAATCATCTTCTTGTATATGAAAAAAAATGTAGTTATAAATAGCAGCTCATTTCCACCATTAGCACATTTCATTTTAAGTTAAACAAGTTAGTGTATTTTGCCTTAAAAGCTAACCAGCACTTACAACATTTTTTAATGTGGAAAAAAGCTCTGAATTCCAAACAAATTTCTTTAAAAATTACTATTTGAAGCATGGAGACAGGAAGTACTTGATAAAGTCACATGGAATGAGTATTTCTTGGCTCCAAAGTTAGCATGACAACTGAAAGGAGGGAAACGCTTTGGCTGACAAAGCCACATGCAGATTTCCCTCAATATGCCAGGTGTGAGAAGTGGGATTTGGCAGGCAGCTCCTGTATAGGCACTTAGTGTCTCAGCCACTATGACTATAATTAAACACAGATGTTTCTCTCCTCAATTTTAATAATGATGAAGACATTTCTACCACCTGGCATTTGCTCTGTAGGCACTTACAACAAAAGCCACTACCATACAAATCCTTTCTCCTGTTAATTATTGGTTTAGCATGAGTGAAAGGAGACTATATCCTTAGGAGGCTGAATGCAAGAAACTTCTTCCTGACCAAGTAAAGCAACTTCACTGGCCAGCTGGGGTTTTGCTGCCAAACTTGTAAATCTCCTAGCTTAAGGTTTCCAAATCTCTTCTGGAGAAGGAATATAGTCCAGAGGTTCTGGAGAGCTTTATAAAGGGTGGCCTATGCAAACTTTTCTTCTTTGGTACACATGAGTAACTTTTTCCTAGAAAGGTGTTAGAAATAGACTAGTCAATAGTCATTATGTAAAGCTACTGTTAAAGCTCATTAAGTATTACTAAAGAATTCAAACCTAAGAATCCAAGGTTCTTAAGCATCTCTTCTATCCAATGTCAACAGGAATAAAGTAAGATACATGATGGATTTAGATAACCCAATTACCTGGATGTATCTGGAAAGTTTTAGTGTTGCAGAAGTCAGTGGGCCTTGCCAGTAGAGGAACTGTCCACATCACTGGTAAAGAGCAAAGGCCAAGACTTAGGGATGAGAGGGAGAAACAATTCACAAGCAAAACCAGTCTGTAAATAGACCAAGACCAGTCCCTCATGAGTGAAGGGCAGATTCCTGTCAGATCACCACAGAGGATCGGTATAAAAATCTCTCCATAAAGCAGTAAGACTTAGAACAACATTTTGGTTTATGCCTAATGTTGTTTCTAGATTTCTGAGGCTTTAAACTCTGCTACTATGTTAAGTAATTTCTAGATAGAACTGGCTAGGAGACTGCTGATGCCACAAGGACATAGAAGATCCCACTTCATCAGGCCCCCATGGCCTTGCACCAGCTCCCCACCTGGCTAATCTGAGAGTTCCTCACATCCAAAATTAGAGTGTTCACCAAGGTGTCACATTTTCCCCACAAAGATGTTTCTCTGCAGTCTGGAAGGTGTGGTTTTCTGCAGCTCTCATGGTGGCAATGGAGCCTGAATAGTGGCCCCAGATACACAACAGACCCTCTCCCCAACCCCATTCCATTGGAATAAAAGAAACTTTTGAAATCCTATCTTTTGAGTGTCTTATCTGGCTACAGGGGAAGCAATAGCTTCTCTAGTAGAAGGAGATGCTGGGATTTGCCTCCAGGTGGATTCAAGACTTTGTTGTGAGATCAAGGCCATGGGCCCAACCTGGGCTCATGGCTGTCAACCATGGGCATAGGCTGGGAATCCTCAGTATGGTCTGCTTCTCTACAGCCACCTTTCTCACTTAGCTCTTCTACGGGCAAGATGCTCATTGTGTCTTTAAGGTTCAATTTTGGGTCTACACAAGAGTATGTGGTCCTTGGGTTTGTTTGGGTGTGCCAAGAGTAAAGTGGCAGTCACTGGTGACCCACAAATGTAACTACTCTTCCCAAAGGTGAGTTCAGATGGTATGGAATGTGCACAGGTGTTGATTCCCCAAAGATAACATTTTCTTTTTCCTCTGGGGAGTTGGTTCTCTTAGAAATGTTCCGAGGTTCTTCAGTTGGTCCAAAATTATTCGATGGCATCCTGATGGGTTGGCTTGAAGGAACATCTTCTTCTGGACTTCTGAAAAGATTACTTGATGCTCTTCCCAGAGTCTTCATGGCCCTGGAGCTGGCTGGGCCACCCTTGCTCTCCAAAACACAGAACATGTCACCCAGTGCTCAGCCCCTTGTTGCCTGCCACAACGCAGTACCCTTCAGGCTCCATGCAGCCCAAACTCTTTTTTTTTTTCTTATTTTCACAAAGTCCCTTTAACCTTTAGTGTAATATTGGCTTGGTGGTGATGAACTCCTTTAGCTTTTTCTTGTCTGAGAAGCTGTTTTTCTCTCCTTTAGTCTTGCTTATAGGTCCTTGCTTTCCATTATTTGAATATTTCAGGTCAATCCCTTTCAGCTTACAAAGTTTCTGTTGAGAAATCAGCTGATAATTTTATGGGGCCTCCTTTGTAAGTGACTGTCTTTCTCTTGCTGCTCTTTGCTTTTAACCTTTGGCCTTTTATTTATGATGTGTCTTGGTGTGGGCCTCTTTGGGTTCACCTTGTTTGGGAATCTCTCCAACTCCTGGACTTGTGTGGCTATATTCTTCACCATGCTGGGAAAGTTTTTGGTCATTTTATTCAAATAGACTTTTTAAAATTCTTGTTCAAGTACAGTTGTCTCCATTTTTGCCCCACATATCCCTGCCTCCCACCCTCAAACCTACCCTCTTTGGCTTTGTCCATGTGTCCTTTATACATATTCCTTGATGGCCCTTCCCCTATGATGCCCTGTTATCCCTCTCTCCCTTCCTCACTGGTTATTGTCAGTTTATTTCTAGCTGTCTCTTTTCCCTTTCTGGTATGCCTATGATGTGAATTTTGTTATGCTTGATGTATTCCCAGAAGTTCCTTCAAATATCCTCATTGAATATTTTCTTTCTTTTTGCTGTTCTGATTGGGTGTGTTCTGCTACCTTGTCTTCTTAATGGTATATTCATTCCTTTGCTGACCTAGTCATGTGTTGATTCCTTCCAGTGTATTTTTCATTTTAGTTATTGTATTCTTTATATCTGATGTGTTTTTATGGTTTTTATATCTTTTTAATGCCTACTATCCTTTTTTTGAATTTCTCACTAAGTCTCCTGAGCATCTTAGTAGTGTTTTGAACTCTGTATTTGGTAGATTGCTTGCTTCTATTTTATTTTTTTTCTGGTTTGTTTTTTGTGCTTTCATTTGGGACGTTTTTTGGTGTTTGTTTGTTTGTTTTTGTCTCATTTTGTTTGCCTCTCTGTATTTATTTCAACATATTATATAGATCCACTATTTTCCCAGTCTTGTCAAGGTGTGCTTATATAGTAGGCATGCCCAGTGATGCATTCTTTGTGATCACTTGAGCCAGGGTCTCTAGGAATGTCCCCTGTGTGTGTTGTGTGTGCCCTCCTGTTGTAGTTGAGCTGTGGTTTTTGTTGTCACATCAGTGGGTGGGATTGGCCCTTAGGCTTACTGGCTATGAGAACTGACCATGACCCCATGGTGTAAGATTCATTTCAGCAGGGTCTGATGCCAGCTCAATCCACCCTTTGGGTGTGCTGTTTGTGGAACCAATCAGGTGGTTTTGTGTTGTGAGCTGAAGCCATCTATCCAGTGTGTTGGTTCTGGGGCCTCATAGAGGGCCTCTAGTACAGGCTAATATCAGACACTAATAGTGACTGGCCCAGGGCTACGTGTCAGGAGCTACAAAGTTATCTGCACTTGGTAGTTTCTTTGCTGGACCTGGATGCATGCAAGAGAGGCTGCTTTGTGAACAGAGGCCAGTTGCCATGAGTACTGCTCTTGGGGAAGATCAGCAAAAGGAAAAAGGCAAAAGGTACCCCAAGACCTGCTGCTCTCTGCGACTGCCCCTGTAGCTCAGTTGCTGAAACTCTCTTTGGTGGTACATGAGTTGGGTGAGGCAGGATCTCAGGGAGTAACCATGATTGGATTAGTTGTGTTCACCAGTTTGATGCAGATACTTATTTGACACCACTACTGAGCATGAGGCCACTTATCAATTTTCACAGTGTACACCTAGGCCAGCTACCACTTACCTGGAACCTGCTAACATTTGCAGTGCTGTGGGGTATCAGGGAATTGCCAGAGTAAAATGATTGGAATTCACCAGATTAATGCAGATTCAGATTTGGTCATGGGGGAGGAGAGCTCAACACAGGAACAAAGGCAGTTTTCCCTCCATCCCTTGCCCTAAAACTACACAACTCAATTTCTCCCAAGTCTCTGGTACACCCCTAGCTATTGTACTTCTTCGAGAGCTCAGGATAGGTGTCTTCAAGTTAGAGTCTTTGTGAGGTGTCTTTAAGAGGATGCCTGGGTTTTTAGTATACTTTCTTCTCACCCAGATGAATAGAACCACAAATTATTTTCCCAGCTAGATATTTTGTGGACTCTTCTTGACACTGTTGATTTGGACTAGAGAGCCTGGAATGGGGCTGGAACCCCTCACTCCTCAGGAGGGACCTCTGAAGCTGAGATATCACTCCCTACTTTCAACTACCGCATATGAATGTGAGGCTATCCCATCTTGTATTTACTCCCCTTCTACCAGTCTCTTCATGGCTTCTTCTTTAAATCCTTAGTTATAGGACTTCTGTTAAGCTAGTATTCTGATGGTTCTCTAGGTTTATTGTTTTATCATATAGTTGTAATTTTGATGTGATCATGGAAGGAGGTTAGTACAGTTTTCACCAGCTCTGCCATCTTGATTAGAACTCCTACAAATCAGGTTTTAAAGCAGATAACATATTAAATTTACTGTAGAAAATATCTTTTACCACAGTGCAGGTTATGTGTGCATAAGAAGGTAAGATATTAGTCACAGAAGGCCAGGTAGGAAACAGTTGCAATTGTGTGGGTTGGAAACAGTGAAGGTAATAGCAATGGACCTGGGAGAAAGACATGAATTCAATAAATATTGAAGAGTCAAGATGTCCATTCCCAGAGAATGGAGGAATAGGGTAGACTCAATGATATCTTACAAGGTTTCATTTGAACGGTGATGCTTTTGTCAATGATGATATGATGGTAGCCAACATTCATAACACTACATGCCATACACAATTTTAAGCACTTCAGACATGTTAACTCTATAAGTAGGTGTTATGCTTATATCATTGTATAAACAAGGAAACTAAGACAAAGGGATATTAAGTAATTTGCTCAAGCTTACATAGTAACTGATGAGCTCAGGATTCAAACTCACATGGTCTGGCTCCATAAGCTGCAGCTTATCTGCTCTGTGGGCATTGGATAAAAGATGTACATTGTAAGAGGGGATAGAAGCTGAGGAGAAAAATATGAGTTCAGCTTTGGACAGTGAGATCAAGGTGCCAGTTTGATGCAGACCCTACCTCGGGGAGTCCGCCACATTGTGGATGAGGCATGAGAAACTCACATGGACTACCGAGTTCTGTGGAGGAAAAAGGATGGCATGGCTTCACTCTGAAGAGGAGAAAAAGCCTCAGAGTGCCTCGACCACTCTTTCAAGGGGAGAGCGCTCCACCCTTGCCTTGACAAGCTTTTATTGTTTTTTCTGGGCACATTACATGATAGTCCTCATTTACTATGCAGAAGTTCACTTTAGGTGGTTACCTTTTACAGAAAACAAAGGAAAGGATGCCACTAATCAACATCACAGAAGAAGGATATTTGCAAATGCAAAGGGAAAAGTGGTTGAACTGGTTACACTCATCCTTGGAAGGTTTAGCATAGATTTTAGGAAGTTACTTTAAAGATATGCAGTAAACGTTTGCAGCCTTAATTCAGGGTGAGGGAGTTTTAGCAAAAAGCAAGTATCAAAGCAGCCTAGGTATGATGTAGGCCTGATTCCCCATGAGAGAACCTATCTGTGGGCATGGATCCTGTGCATCTCCCAGTGGGAGCTGAGCCCACACCACACCAACAGTCTCCTTACCAGTTCACCTAAGAAGACATATGCAGGGTCTAATGAGAATGTTTCAGAGCCTCTGTGTTTTCACACCTGCCTCTGCTTAGAAGCCTGGCAATCTCCCAGGAAAGCATCACAGTGCAGCAAAGCCAGCCCAAATCCCATTCCAGCTCTGTCAGTACTAGTTGGTCAAATAACTCAAATTCTCCCTAAATTAGTCTCCTCATTTATAAAAGGGCCACAGTAACACTACTGCATGATATTGCACAGATAAATAAGATAAATTATATATATATAGCTCCAGTTGCAGACCCAGCTAGATAGATGTAGCTTGACAACTATAAATCCTCTACCAGAGATGTGTACTTCACAGAAAGCAATCCTATTATGACTTTCCTTTGATTAAGAGATCCATCATCAGAACTATTTCCTCAAAATCAGGAGGAAGCTAGAGGATGCTTTAAAAACAGCTCAAATCCTTATGTATGCATATACCTTATCATCACATTGTACACAATGTTATATGTCAATGATATCTCAATAATCTGAAAAATAAAAGCAACTAAAGTCCTGAGTTTCCTGTTCCTCTGCAGACCTGCTCTGTGACCCATTTCCTGACATCTATGGATGGCCTCCTATATGCCTGGCATCAATACTGGGCTCTGGGGACATTAAGATCACCTGGAGGAGGGAGAGATCATTTCTATCAATGGAGGGGGAGGCACATAAAATATTCCAGCAGGAAATACTACAGAAACAGCTATTTGCCAAGTATATGTTGAGTGACTCAAGTTAATACCCTTATTCATCAACATGGGCCATTAAGAAGGAAAGATCATATCACCTTCTGTTAGCACAATGGACACTTTGAAAATTAAGCATAGAAGGAAATGCTGAAAAGAAGTTCTATCTCTTGAAATACTGCAGACATATTTTCAGAACTATCCTCAGTTAGGATTAAAATGGAATATAAGAAGTGGTATTCAACAATTAAGATAGAGTGTCCATTTCAAAAAGCTTAGCACTTAATTAAAAGAAGCAATATTTCTGGTTGTTAAAAGTAGAAGTTAAGGAAAGACCAGGCAGAGATGCCCACCACCTTGGCAAGAGTCATCCTGGGTAACAGTGGAGGAACTGGGACTTGACCCCAGTTTTCTGGCTTAGGCTCTCAATAAACTCTGCTCGAGACAGCAATCTCTGCCTTTCTTGTGGTATCTGAGGTAATTGTAAGTATTTCAGGGAGTACTCATATCAGGCTGCACCACTTATGCCTCATTCTGGCTGAGAAACAGCTCTAGAAGGTGTGACTTTCCTCCTTAGCTGGGAACTGCCTTCAGTGTGCTCCTGGGAAGATGATGAGGATCACCTACTCCTTTCTACTCTAACAATCTGGGAGACACTTTAAAAAGATTCTCATTTTCATTCTTAGGAAACTACATTATATGCCATTTTGAGTACATATGGGAGAATTCAATTACTTCTTTAATAAGTTTACTGTTAATAAATATGTCATTAGAGCAATTATAGTGGGCAATTGTATTATTTTGCCAATACCATTTTATCTTTGTTGTTATAATACAAACACGTTTTCTTTAAATGATTCTATTTTTCACAATATTTTGTTATTCTTATCCTGGTGACATTTAATATATCTGTCAGGGCCCAGGCACACCCTCACCATCTCCAGGAAATTTCCTAAGGTTATTATCCAGGACCAGTTGCCTTCTCTTCTCTGCTTCATAGCACTTTGTTCATACCACTGAACCTATATCTCTAATGAATCTCGTTTATATGATTTTTCTCTTAGGAAACTAGACCATGAGCTCACCAAGCATGGGAAGGCTGTCTTTTATCATTATAGCCTCAGGGTTTCCATAGTCATTGGCCCTGACAATGTCCTCATTCCACTAGTACTGTTTCCATAATAATGTTCTGCAGCTATGTGCACTAGAGACATAATCAACAATGACTGCCATGCTGAAACCTTGTCTTCTGTTTCAGAGACTGGCTCAAAAAAACACCAATTCAATATCTGACTTTTTACTGAAGATCTTCTATTTATAGGAAAATTTTAATAATTCCTACTTAAATAAATGAGTGTGGAGTCCAGTGTCCAAGTAATACTTTATATTAACAGCTTAGAGACACTAGGCTGGAAAGACATACCTCGTTAAGCTTTTGGAATATGCTCCTGCTTCTTAAAGAGAAAAAAAACTTAAGCATACATGGTTGGTCCCCTCCACAAGTAACACCTTATACTTTAAGATAGCCAGCAAAATTCAGAGCCCTCTTTTAACAGGACTGTAAAACAAATGCTTGGGCCATACACTTCATGGGCCACTTGAACAAGAGCCAATTGTCAGCCATGAAAGAGTCATGTTATTCCAGTGCATGTTGAGGGTCATCTGTCCCCCTAAGAGCCACTTCAGTCCTTAGTTAATGACTTCCAAATAAGTCGGTTGTGGAGAGAGCTTTATTTGGGATGTTCTATTTCCCTAATTCTCAAGAAGACCATTGTTCAAGAAGTAGTTGATTATTTCTGAAACATTTTCAATGAAATGAAATTTTTGTCCAGCTTACTTGGTGGTAAATTTGATCTTTGCAAGACTAGAAGGGTTTCCATAGATTTTATTACTAGTATTAGTGCTATTACTACCACCATACCCATAGTAAAAATAAAAATTACATTATTGGTGTGCATACTGGGTGCTAGGCCCTATGTGTTTTATCACTAATAGGAAGATATTTTTATTACTTGTGGTTTATAAAGAGGGAAACTGAAGTTTAGGGAATGTAAACACCTTAGCATGAGTCAGATAGCTAGTGAGAGTGAGGGCTAATATTTGGATCAAAGCTATTAACTATAAATATCATATTCCTGCCCGTTATGCCACACTCCTTACAGATATAATGGTTTCAGACACAGTTTGAGGGGCCAGTGCTGCAAGTGTGAGTTCTAAGCATCAGGCAATAAAACCCCACATTCTGTCCTATAGCCCTTGCCTGTGATATCTGCTACTAGCTAAATACATAATACTATTGGCCATAAGAGAAACCAGGCAAGGAAGTATTCAACAAACACACTACTGGAAAAACAACCTTTCTGGCAATGTCATCTTTGTAGACAAAGGATAAAATCATTTGAAAGATAATTTACTGCATTTTCTATGACATCACAATTTATTAAACACATTCAGTTTTGAGGGTAATATAGTAATGTGAACCTGTATATCTAAATACAATATATCCATATTCCTGTAGAAATAATTAACAGAATATAAAAATAGAAAGCAATGTATTGACAATTAAATGAAGTACCAGCTATGCACAGAAATTTCTGTTAGAGCAGATGTGTCTGGACTTGGAAAAGCAGAGGACTGAATATGGTTTACCTCTAAAAGAAGACATCAGTGGGGAACCCCTAATACCACATCTCAGAGTAGCAAGTGTTGGTTAGAAGGAAAAGGGGCAGAAAATCTACTCTATGAAGGATTCCTTCTAGAAAAAAATGGTACACCTAAGCAGAAATCCAGAAAGCATAGTGACCTCCTTTTCAACAAGCAGTTTAAGGATATAAACCTAATATATATTTCATGGTTATTTGTCATTCTTTACTTAGATTCATACATAGTAGAATAATTAGAAAACATCATAATCAGGAAGAGGTGCTAGAGAGTAAAAAGAGGTAGAATTATACACATTCATTCCTTGGAGGGTATGAGAGGCAGATGAGTTTCAGAAATGCACCATGGTATATAGTAGGATCATATAAATAAGAAAAAATGAGCTATAAAAATTAAGATAAGTTTGAGAAAGCCTGAGAATAATAGAGTATTGAGCCCCCTCCCAGAGTGTATCTGGATGGAAAACTGTTGATTTGGCTGGACACATGGTCAAAATGGTGTGAACAAGATGGTGTAGCACTAGTGGAGGGAGTTGCATAGATAAGTAGCCAGTGGTGATGTTGATGGCTTCCCATAACCACCATACAGTAGACAGGGTTCCAGAATCTCCTATAGTTCCTGGGGAGGGGCCATGTGGAATGAATGGACTTGAAGACCACTAGATTTCTGGGATTAAACAGAGAAGTATGCCATGGGCTGGGATATTATTCAAAAGAGATAGTAACAGGTTTTGTGGTCAGTGATACTGAGTGTCATTATGGGCTTGAAGGCCAGGAGGCACTGGTCGCAAAGCCAGGGATTTGGCAAGATAGGGGCTATTGTCAAGTTATTTTAACTCCATATGCAGACATGGAGTCCTATTTCTGCCCAGGGCCACAAGGACATGTAGCCACCCTCTCACAAAGGTCCAAATGCTACATGGTGATGGTAGTAGAGATGTGAGGAAATAAGAAAAACCCAATACTTGCCCTAAATAGACTGAAAAAAAAAAAGAGAGATTTAGATCTGCTAACTGGCAGGTATAGTCAGCATTCTCCAGTACCTTAAATACTCACCAGGCCAGAGAGTTACAACAAATATTAGTCTAGATTAGTTATTGAAAATAATATAAAGTTTCTTTGAAATGTGTGTAAGGTTTCACTGAGCCTCTAAATGAAGCTTGAGATTAAAAAATGCACTCATCCCTGAAGAGTAAGAAAAACTATCTCTCCAATTAGAAAAAAGTTAAGTGCTGAGTCATATTCTCACCTAGATCTGAAAATGTATTAAATCTATATAATCAATACCAATAATCCTGAAGGAGTAATAATTTAAGACATATGTTTTAAAACTAAAATGAAAATAAGAAGTATAATCCACTCCCTTTATCTCCACCGTCACAGAGAACTCAATGAGTCCAAGAGAGAATTAACTTGAGAAATGTATCCACATTCAGAGAGGAATAAATATATAAATATTAGGCTAACTATGTGAAATCTTTGAAGGTGATGATTCATAGGGCAACCTACTGGTGTATATAGTGGGGACGCACCTCTAACCACATCTTTCCTTCCACAGTGATTATTTCTGGACTGAGCATCTGATTCAGGGTGGCCTGACTGGGAGATTAGAATTTCTATCTAGTAATTATGGGAAGAGCTTTATCTGGATGAGAATGAGGAAGACTACAATCCTGAATGGTGTTAGAAACCATCTTTACACCTTTGGAGAAGTTAGCCTGGAGATGAAAACACCACAAGAAGGACTCTGGAGCCATGGGAATTGACAGAAACAAACACTGTCAAGAACTCTTCTTATTCCTTGACTGAAGCAAGAATTCCCTGTAGATTTTCAAAAACAGGAAAAATGTATTTCATTAACTATTTAAGGCAGTTTAACTTAGACTTTCTGTTATATTCAATTGATACAGATGGAATAAATATTCAGAGGATTGAATATATATTTAACAGGAAATCCATGAGGAGAAAACAGAATAAATGCAGTTAATATGATGCTACTATAAGAAACCAAGACAACTTAACTGAACTAAAAAAAAAAATAATAAACCTGAGAAAAAGCTCACTAATTACTGCCAAAATCAATTAAAATAATCCTGTACCTGACCACTTACTCATTTTTTTTTTAAATTTAAAGAACAAAGAATCCCAGAAGCATACAAGAAAGAAAAAAAAAAGTGAAAGAGAAGGAAACAGAGAGAAAGTGGGAGGAGGACAGAAAGGAAGAAAATTCTAATTTAATGAAAAGATAGTCTGGTTTCAAACTTCTTGACATTCTGAGTGAAGACATTATGCTAAGTGAAATAAGCCAGGAGGTGAGGGACAAATACCATACGATCTCACCTTTAACTGGAACCTAATCAACAAGACAAACAAGCAAGCAAAATATAACCTGAGACACTGAAATTAAGAACAATCTGACAGTAACCAGAAGGGAGGCAGGAGGAGATGATAAGAGGAAGGGGGAAAGGGTTTTCAGGAACAACTATAATGGACACATGGACAAAGCCAAGAGGTGGAGTGGAAGCAAAGGAGGGAAGTGGGGATGGCTGGGGTTGGGGGTTCCTCTGGAGTGGGGTAAATGCAGACAACTGTAATTGAACAACAATAAAATAATTTAAACAAAGAAATTTTAAAGAATTTTTAGAAAGAAAATTTAAAGGCAAAAGAAGACGTTTGAAAAGAACTTAATTTTAAAGGGAAAAAACCATACTAAAAGGATTAGAAGAATCTAAGCCTAGACAAATTGTCTACTTTTGCAAGAACCTTACATTTTCATTTATGAAAAACCCCTCAAAATTATGGAAATAAAGCTGGACATGCCTGTTGATTAGGGGATGAATCCATGTACTGAAGTTTGCATATTACCTTCATAAAAAACATTGGTGGGAATGGTTGAAACTCACTTATTTAACTAGAGCTCAGTGAGTAAATAATAATTTTTGAAAGTTTATTAAATAATTATTAATTATACAAAATAAAATATTTGAATAATAATAAAAATTGGATATGAATTTTCAACACAGAAAAAAATGAAGAGTTCAGAAACAAATAATTTAGATACTTCAGACAATGTTTCCAAGCATTAAACAACAAATTGGGGAGCATAAGGGAAGCATTGTATTTAATGTCTGATAAAATTTTACAAAGATATTACAAATGGAGAAAAATAACTAGCCAATTTTGGTTTTAAATCAATATGCTGTGCTCTAAGTTTAATGCTAGGCATAAAATCTGGCAGATAATTCAAAGAATAATACATACTATGAAAGTTTATAAAAGACCATGCCATATTTACTAAACCTCATTTCCTTTCCACCCATACACACATTTACATTCCATTCCCCAGCCTCCCTTGCATCTTAGATGGTATCATGTGGCTAGTTCTCATCAATGGAATATGAGTGTGGTAAAGAATGTCATCAGCTACAAGAGTTTAGTTTCCAGTCCTCCCCATTTTTTCTTTCTTACCAATTAGAGTCAGAGGGTCCAGAAAGGACTCTAAGCCTTTGACTAATTAATGCATTTTCATAATATTTTAAGGAAGACTAAATATAGAAGAAAAGTCAATGCAATACATCACAACAGAAAATTCAAGAGGTAGAGAAACAATATAATTATTTCAGTAGATATAAAGTATTTGATAAGATTTAACATCCATTATTGATTTAAAAATATTTTTTTAAAAACAGAAACTGTGACTAAATGGAAACACTTTTTAAAGTGGTAGCAAATACTTGAAAGTAAAATATTTGAACAAATTGTACAACACAATGGTATGATTTTAGAGATATTTCAAGTAAAGAAAAAATAATAATTACTGAAAGAAGTTCTACCCATTATAGCCCTGGCCAGGTGGCTCAGTTAGTTGGAGTATTGTTCTATACACCAAAAGGTTGTGGGATCCATCCCTGGTCTGGGGGAGTACAAGACACAAGTAATTGATGTTTCTCTCTCACTTGACATTTCTCTCTCCTCCCTTTGCTTCCTCCCTCCCTCCCTTTCTCTCTCTCTCTTTCTCTAAAAATCAATAGACAGATCCTTGGTTGAGGAATTTTAAAATAGTTCTAGCCATTACATATGACAAGAAGCTTAAAGCTTGTAATCATTTTTAAAAAAGACAAACATCATTCACATATGCTGAAAACCTATAATAATTAACTAATGTGTTTGAGTTAATAATAAAATTCAGCCTGGTGGTTAAGTATAAAACTAATATACAAAATTCCTTCATTTTCTTTGTGCATCATATATGATAAATGAGAAAAATTCTGTAATCAAGGTTAGCCTTAAATTAATAATGAAAGAAAATAATAAAGAGAAAAGATACATGAATATAGAGAAGTATAGGATTAATATTTGAAAAATTTAAAACATTATTGAATGATACGGAATAACAATAGAATATATTAAGAAATTTGATATGTTACATTCTAGTTAAGAAAATGCAGTAGAAAATAATTTCCAAATCTCCTCAAATAATATCTGTAATATTACATCCTAAAATGTGAATGTTAGAATTATAGCTGATTCTTCTAAAGCTTTTTATTTTTTCACTTTTTTATGGAAGATGTATTTTTAGCCAAAAAGGCATAGTAAATATTAAATAAAAGTTTATCAGGATAAATAATTTTACAAGGATATAATTTTATAAGCATATACATTTTATAAGGATATAAAAGCTTTGGGGAAAATACTATTTCTGACCTGACTGAGTTAAGGACTACTGCTCTGATTCCATTTTCTGTCAAAGCAAAAGGGCCACATTGTCCTCAGAAACCTCTCTGAAAGGTGAGATCAAGTTCCTCAGAAACTTGAGGGGAACACACAAGCTCCCCTCATTACTCTGGCCCCTTGGCTCTGCTATTGTCGTGTACCTTTCCTGGGTTTCTGATAAGTCTTTAATTCTATGTACATCAGCCTGTCATACCCAATACTACTGTATCAGGCCAGGCACTTTCTGCATTTCATTCAGTACTAGAGGGGTTAAAAGAAGAAACTAAATGAGAAGCCATGGAATTGGCAGTCTCTGCTCCTGCTTGGATGTCAGAACAATTTCATATCTGATAGCATAGGGATTCTGACTGTACACTTTAGCCAAAATATGCTTTTACTCTGAATGCTGGAAATTTCTTTCAGAGCAGAGCTCCAAGATGGATTATTCTAATTTCTGAAAAAATTCCTCCATGGCCTCTAACTATACCTACACTGGTATCAACATCAGTATGTGTTCCCTTAATCCTGGCCCAAAAAGCATCCCCAAAACAAGCAATGGTTTTATTACAAGTTGAACTGAATAGCTTCATGGTATAGCCTCTCAGGTACACTTCACCATGTAGACTCCCTGAATTAGTGTAAAGTTCTACTGAGACTCAGTGATTCAAAAAGCAACTGGGTTGTGCTACTAGGATAAACTCCATGTTGACTTCGTATTATATTTTAGTTAAGGTTACTTGAATATACATTTTGGCATGCTAATATAATTGAATGGTTCTTTCATAAAATTGAAGACTCATTTTATGGGATGCAGAGGGAATACAATTTCTGGCGCACACATCTCTTTTTCCAAATGAGTTACATATGGCTTCGAGAGGTTAAGTGACTTTTCTAGGGTCACATAATTAGTGGAAAGCCAAACTCTGTGATGTCAAGGGTATGTGTCATTCATGAAGAGGGTGCTTTTTAAGTCATGGACAACAAGAACATCATGGTCACTGCAGTCATGAGGTCACCCCAGACACAGCCTTGTAGCAGTTGGTATAACTTTGCTTGACCCGAATGCAGCTCTCTCTGTTTTGCTCCAGCTTTCTAGAATGATGTGGTTTTCCTGGCATGTTACCCAGTTTTGGGTGTCTTGTCTCAGTTCCTTTTCTCCTTCTTGGTATGATGTTTGCTCTAGTCTCTAATCTCTGTAAGCCACTTGTTCAGCATGACTTGGACCTGTACTCTCTACAGCTGCAGGCTTGAGGTTTGGGCTCTACTGCTAAATTTGGGTGCTGACATTAGAAACCAGGTCTCCTAATTTTCACAGCACATTTATCTGCTTGCAGCACATCCTTATCTTCAATAAAACTAGTTGTAGATTTGAGCCTCCAGGATGAAGCTATCCAAAAGCCGGTGCTTTATGAGTTAGAAAAAAATAAAAAACAATTTCCTTGATTGTTAATCTAGGGTTTTCTTTCCTCTTATGGCTGAAATTATAATTAAAATACACTGTAGTTTATTAGTCATGTTGCCTGGATACACAAAGAGAAAGACTGATATTCCCCAGCAAAGAAGCTTTAGTGAAGAATGGAAATCCTGCAATAGCCGGTACTCCCTCCCAGTTCCAGGGCTGCAGCGGGTCATGGAGTCATGCTTAATTACCTTGCAATCACATTAAGTATGAGTGGGCCTATGACAACATCATCATGCTAAAGATCAGAGGTGAACCCAGGTCACGTCTCTGGCTGGTAGCTTTGAGAGGTACCCTAAGATGCCTGGCTACCCTACCCATTCACATATAAATATTTGGAGTTGTCAGTGAAGAGTTGAGAGTACCACACAGCAAGGTGCACCTAGCTGAGCAGAATCAGAAGGGCATTTGGGACCAATTAGGTCACCATGACTTATCTCATGAGCCTGGAATGTTTGCCCTCTGATCACAGACACTTTTTAGCACACTTTTGGGATTTGGAACTTTTCACATAAGCACTCTAGGCTCTGCTCTTAACTACCTGTGCAATCCACCTAACCCAGTCTTCTCAGTAGTCTCAGTGCTTTTCAATTCTTGTGCTGCTATCTGAAATAACATTAGGGCCTCCAGAGCCCATTATTAAAAATCAAATACCACAGAAAAGGTTACTATTTACACAGACTTTGGCTGGAATCTAATATTGGAGCTATTTAAGAGCATGAGTTGTGTAAAAGTCATGGTGTGGAGAAGGTGCTAATGAAAAGCCTGGAAGATAAACCTGGCAACTTCTCAGTGGTCTTGGATAAGAGTTTTGACACCAGACTGATCACATTTTCAGACACATTAAGTAAGGTAGGTTGAAGCAAACAATGAAATGGACAACAGAACATGCTACAAAATGGTGTCTGAGTTCCAAATAGAAAAAATGAATGTAAGATGATGAAATTCAACAAGGTGAAGGGACTCTACCAAAGCAGAGATGGTTGTCAAATATTATGGATGAAAACTATCCTGAGAAAAAGGAAAATAAAGCAACAACATTTTACTAGTCAGCCCTAGTCTGAGATTGATATTGTTCAAACAAACAAAAAACTAAAAAAATGCACAGAAAGGAGACAAAAAAATCAAGATGTTTAAATCAAGATGTTAATATGAAATATTAGGAAAACATGAGAACAGATTTGGATTACAATCAGCCACTTTGTGTGCTGCCCTCCCCAGCCCTGTGACCAGATGTAGCTGAGGAATTCCATTTCTCTTTCTCAAGTACCCTAGATAGACTCCTTACCTTCATCACCACATTCCAGATAGCCCTGCCAAATCAACAGAAACAGAGATGGAGCTTATCTGCCCTTCTGACATCAGCATGGTCTTTAAGAGTAAGAGAAAAGAACTAGGATAAAAGCAGAGATTTTATTGGAGACAGATTTTGCTCAATACAAAGAAGACTTTTTTAAAAAGAGAACAACTAGAATTGTCCAACAATTATATGAGTTTACTTTGTAAAGGAGTCTTCTATCACTTTAAGTTTTCAAGGAGAGGTTGTTCAATCATTTGTCAGAAGGAATCCTGTGTGTGTGGAATTAAGACTCCTTCCAGACTAAAAAATGTGTGATTAAGAAAAGGACAATACAATCTGCTATAAATCCACAACTCAGAGTCTCTGGGCTTCAAACCCAAATAGTCTCCAGACCCACAGGGCTTGCAGAGAATAAATGATATTCTCATCCAAGAGGATGACACAGTTAAAAGAGAATCCGTAATGGAGCCTATACACCTTAAAGAAGACAAAGCCAAATTATAGAAAGGGAAGATGAGTCAGTATGTTCTGGATTCTTCTGAGCAATGAGAACAAAAACTATTTAATGCAAGAGAGCAATTGATTAAAATTAGCTAATGTTTATTGAGTGGTTTTTCGTTCACTAGCACTGGGCTTGACATGTAATCCTCATGAGAAGTTTAAAAGTAGATACTAGTGGTGCCATAATTTGCAGCTGAGAAACTAAACCAGCAGAGTCAGATGCTGGGCATAGGCCTGGCTGATGTAAAGCAACGTCTGGTGGTAGAACCAGGGAAAGAAATGCTGCAAAACCTTGGTTCTAGAAATAACTGAACATAATACACAGTCGATTAAGCAATCCAAGATTGGGAAGAGTGAACTTCAAAAGTTGCTACAGTCATCTGTTTCTGTTCCATGAACTATATACCATTTGTTCAATCACAGTGATTTATAGTAATTTGTAGGGTTCACATCTCTGTTCTGAACATGCACCACAGGTTCCAGCCCCTGAAAGGATACACAGCAAGTGTGGAGAAGTCAAAAGAGGAAATGTGTGTCTCTGACCTAGTGATTGTCCACACTAGCTGCAAATTAAATTAATTGGGATGATCTTCAGAAGATATTTATGCCAAGGTTTCATCTGTAGGGTGCTGCCTCAGCATGAGTAATTTTTGTAACTTGCCAGATACTTCTAAACACAGATCTGCTGCATACAAGTCCAGATGGGCCATGAAGAGTTTACTGCTGAGTTCCAGCCCTGTTCTTCTCATCTAAGCCCATAGGATTTTCTAACTTTGCATACAAGAGAGGAAGGAAGAACACCAATTAGACAATTAAAGAAGAAAAGCAATATGATTTTAATATGTATTTTTAACATTACTTACTATGTCTTACAATCTGGAAGGCCTAGTGCTTTGCCATTGGAGCCACTATTCACTCACATTCTTCTTATTAACAGAGTCTGTCTGGTTTGAAAAAGCTAAACTGGTCAAAAATTTTTAATTTCCTGTTAATAAGATTAAAATTTTTATTAAGCAGACAACTGTACTTAACAATAAAAAAAAGAAACAAAATTTAGGTTCCTTTTCAATAATTTCACGGGATCTTCATGGGAATGTCAAATGCCTGTTGCAAACTGATATGCTTATCATTCTGGAAAAACAAAAGTTCCCCTGAAGAAATAGACTTTTGGCAGCTTTGACCCCATTATACTTTCCCACAAAATAAGAATTAAGAAGAACATCAGTGGAGATGCCTAAAACAAGTCACAGACCTGGCTTCTGGATTTCTGGGTATGATTTCTGGTTATATTCCTGTTGCTCATTTTCTCTATGAACTAGCCCAGACCACAGACTCTCTTGGGACTCTAGCTCCCTCTATGAAATAAGAAGGAGGTGGGAGAAGATGCTGCAGGCTTGCCAGCTTTGGCATCATGAGATCATGAATCTTCTGATGAGGAAATCATACTAGTCTATAGACATGCTGTAAGATGTGAGGAGACCCCACTAGATTTGGAATCAACAGAATGTATTTCTGGCCACAATGAGATGATCTTAAGCAAACATTTTGGTCTCTTTTGTGCATCAATTCAATCATGTACACAAGGGTATGTGAGGTGAGAAACTGACTACAAGATCTTTGGAAACTTGAATCGACTGGGACCCCAGCTCGTGGAGTCCACCACATTGTGGATGAGACACAAAACATTCACACAGACTACCAAGTCCTGTGGAGGAAAGGGTGAGCATGGTTTTCTTTCAAGGGGAGAAAAAGCACGGCCCTTGCCGTGACCAGCCTTTATTGGGTTTCTTGGCACATTACATGATGGTCCTCATTTTACTATGCACAGGTTGGCTTGGGTGGTTACCTTTTACAGAAAACAAAGGAGCTGATGCCACTGATAACATCACAGAAGAAGGATATTTGCAAATGAAAAGGGAAAAGTAGTTGAACCAGTTACACTTGTCCTTGGAAGGTTTAGTATGGATTTTAGGAGTTACAGTAAGCACTTGCTGTCTCAATTCAGGGTGAGGGAGGTTTAGCAAAAGCAAGTCTCAAAGCAGGCTAGGTACACTGCAAGCCTGATTCCCCATGGGAGAACCTATCCATGGGCATGGGCCCTGTGCATCTCCAAGTGGGAGCTGGGCCCCTGCTACGCAGAATGGTCTCCTACATTGAATGAGTAGAGACTGGCAGCATCATTAGAAGCTGAGAAACTGAAGTTGTTTCCTGTTTCCATAATGCCCTTGTGAGAGTTTTGCTTTTTTTGTTTGGAAAAAGCCCTTGTTTTGGGCTAAACCTAGACTAACAACTCACCTGAGTGCAGGTTTCTGTTCAGTTCTTGTTTGGCAGAGTAGACCAAGAGCTGCATTTCTAAAGATCTTCCACTTTTGGGAAAAAATAAACAAATAAAAAAACAAGCTTTCTTTATGGATCTCAATGTTCCAGATCAATCATTTATCTCTCTGAAAGAGGGCAAGTGTGAGTATGTGTGTGTGCTTAGTGATCCCATGTTTAAGTTAATGCAGTCAGTCCAGAAACCTCAAGAAAGTGCACTGCAGCATCAGGTGTACAGGCCTCAGCACTGTGTTACCTCCAGCTGAAAGCCAAACAACAAACTATTGCACCAGCTCACTCTACCACACTTCATACTGCACTGGGATCAGTTTCTAGGCAAAGGTGCTTAAAACTGAGTAATTCCAGATATACTGTATTTGAATATTATATTCTTAGTATAATGTGCAAAAAGCATATTCCTGCCATCAAGGAAAAAGGTTTCTCTTCCAAAGCATAGTTATTCCCAGCACTAATAACATTAGCCAATCTGGACTTCTTTGTCAAGTATAAGGGAGTTGCTTACTTACTGGAAGACACTTTAGATGATTATACCAAGGATTCAGGAGAAAGGTGCTTGAGAGGGGTTGGGGCACCACAGATGTCAGCTGGTGTCAAAGCAACCTAGAAATGAGCTCAGCCAGTGGTTACACCCTTATATCAACCTCAGAGGACTTTCTTACAGATAAAGATGCTGCCAGGTAAACATATAGACAACATTTTTTCTTCTAACTCCTGAACACCCGTATGGAACCAATAGGCCCAGGTAGTGACTGGTCCAATTCTGGCCCTTCTTAGCTGGGCCTGGAAGACTCAGGACTTGCCATTTTTTTGACTCCAAGGAGGAACAGTGAGAACATGCTTTGAGGTTTTCATTCTATCCATACCTTTCCCTGAAGCTGTTTGATGGTTAAGTCCTCCTCAATTTTTTCCATATGAAAGGAAGTGCCACCCCTCAAGAGATTCGAATAATGTATAGGACCTGCACCACCTCCCTCTATATCAGGAATTTACTACCAGGTTCCCAACATCTCTGAAAGCAATTTCAACCTTTTCATCACATGGCACACATAAATTAATTACTAATATTCTGTGGCCACCAAAAAAAAATATATTTCTTGCCAATCTGACAAAAAATAGGGTAAAAGTTTGATTCATTCACACTGGATGGCTATTGTGTTGGCTGTTGTCATTGTTTTTATTTGATAATTGAAGGGAAAAGAGGTCAGTGCCTCAGACTACATACTCGGGTATTACATATTTTAAAAGTTCTTACAACACACCTGGCTGAAATCACTGGGCTACGGGATTGGGGAACCTGGGGAATCATAGTTTCATCATCATTTCCAAGTCCAATTTTCTTCCAGAGTACATGCCTTGAGAAATAGCATAATTTGAAAAATGCAATGATTTTAAAACCTGCTTGGGTTATCTCAGCCTTTATAAAGATGATTTGTAAAACATCTGTGCTTCATATGAATAAAGCCAGAAAAATATCAGCTACAAGCCACACTCATTTCACATCTGCAGCTAAAAACAATTCTCTACAAAGCTGTGCTTTCTCTTGGTAAGCCACATGGGAAAGTTGAATAAAGTAGGCTGCACCTCCTTTTCCTATTACGTATGTTATTTTTATTAAGGCTCCATATAACTCATTCTTATCTTACTTCTCAAAAGCAGAAAATACCATGTTGTACTTTGTCTCCATATTAAATAGATAAGGAAACCAAGACATCCAGTTTAACATTACCTGTGTCAACACAATTCAAGTGATCTAAGGTAAACCCACAGGTGCTCCTCCCTAAGACAGTTGCTGCACTCACTTTAATGTCAAACACAATCACATGCATATGGAATAAAAATGTAGAGAACACAATTTCATGTTATGTAACAAAGGTTAAGTTTTCTAGATCATGCATGCATCAATTTGCTTTAAGTCTACACAAAGCAAGTTTTTAAAAAAATCCCCCCCCGCTCCAGCTGGCATAGCTCAGCGGATTGAACACGGGCTGTGAACCAAAGTGTCACAGGTTCGATTCCCAGCCAGGGTATGTGCCTGGGTTGCAGGCCATAACCCCCAGCAACAGCACATTGATGTTTATCTCTCTCTCTGTATCTCCCTCCCTTTCCTCTCTAAAAAATAAATAAATAAAATCTTTTAAAAAATATTAAAAATCCCAAAATGCATGATCCAGTTTCTTCAAGATATAACAGTTCCCAATTTAATGTCCAGATAAGATAATTCTGACATATATCCATCAATTCTTCATACAAAATCAACTGCCTATAATCTACAACATATTAGGTACTCTTTTCACCAAATACATTTACTTTTATTTTATGGACAACTCAGAAGAAAAAATACTTTATCAATATTCAAACTAGCGATTAGTATTAGTATTACTGTAAAACAGTAGAGTACTGGAGAGTCTCCCTCATCATAAAAATGGTGGTAGGTGAAGCTTCTTAGACTGAGCATGCAGAAAGCTAGAAATATCAATGGATAGGCTAGAACACACAAAGTTAGCAAGATAGTTCAGTAGAAAAAATTCCTTTCCCCCCTTACTAAATTGGAGGTAGGACGAAGAGAAGGCAAGCATATGCATCTTAGAAATCAAAAGGGCACAGGGGAAGTGCTGAATCAAAGAGACCTGCCAGTCTATCCTGAGGAAAAAAAAGGATTGGTTGGGAGGTGGATCCACTTGAAGTACATGAAAGTTTGGGAAACTGATTGGTGATTTTGAGGAAACATCTTATTTGTTCCCAACAAAACTAATATAATCCCAGGAAAACAAATAATGTGCTCTCTTTGCTCTTGACTCTTGCCTGATGGTGACTCAGACTCGTCCAGTGCAATCGCCTTAGCAGCTATGTAGCCCATGTCCTCCAAGAAGAAGCCTTTCTCTCTTGCCCACCTGGTGATATGTTGGCTGGTGCATTCATGTTGTCTCACCTGGGAGCATATGACTATATGTCCCTAGCAGCCACATGGTACATGGCCCTAGGGGCTCCACACACAGCCTCTAGGAGGTAGCCTGATATTAACAGTTGCCAGGAACAAGCTATGCTACCTGGTGGGGGACTATGACAACTTAGCAGCCCCCTGTAGGCTTCAAAGGACTAAACTGGAACAAAAACTCTGGACACTGGCTTTTGTTTTGATTTTGTGGAGGAGATGAGCTTTGGGCAAGAGTCCACCTGAATAAAACCTTTCATTTTGAACCAATATCTTCCTCACAAGATTAGCTTTTATGGTAACAAGGATATGAGCCTCCATTTTTGTTTGTTGCAGAAATAATTAAGAAATTCACAGAATGGAGGGAACTAAGCCAGAAGGTTAGAGAGGATGGCTGAGAGTCCTATCCTGGAATCACATTTGTGGAGGGGCAGGAATCAGAGGTATGATCCAATGACTAAGAAAAACATGGTTTTATATTTTAACACACTTGTCCTATGTATACTTTAGACTACTGTGGACAATGGCACCTAAATTGTTCCTTAAATTACTACACTATCATACAATTGAACTTATTTTGCCAACTGTCAAGGAAATGGACAAAATTCTTTATGTCTAGGAGTTTATATCTTTACACAATAAAGATGCGGCAAAGAAAGTGGACAACTTAATGATGCAGAGAAGTAAAGTAGCTTCAAAACTCTCCCTCACAGTAAGACACAAGACAAAAAAAATGAGGAAATGAACCTTTTTATCCCCTGCACCCAGGGGATGCAAGATTAGCAACAGAAAATTTCCCTCACCACCACCCTTGCTGCTAGATACCTCTGAAATATGGCATAGAAGCAAGACAACCCCATTCCTATATGAAGAAATGGTCTTTCCCTCAAAGACCCAGCAAAACAACCAATTTGGCCAGGTAGCATCCATATATAGAGCAAGACAGTAAACCAGGAAGTTTAGCCCACTGACTACTATTAGGTTTTAGTATATGTTCCACCTCAGGTTTACTAAAGTGGAAGAATTCTGAACCATTATATAGGAAGGATCCTTAGAAATGGAAGATATTATCACCTTCATTGTTGCCACTCATTATTCAAACTGAGCAGACGTACAGGTTCTCTTTAACATCCTGCTAATGGTAGATGGGGGCAGCTGGTGATAAATAAAGCAAATGAAGAGGCTCCTCACCTTTATGGAGAGAATCCCTATGATACTCCCAACCCAGCCAGGATATTCCCTTGACAGAGACCTGAATAACAGGGACCTGGCCTCCCTAGAACATTATAAAAAGGTGTATTTAGAGTGTCCATTGATGTGAGCTATGAAAGAATTCACAAAGAGAGGAAAATGTAAAGAGCAAAGTTTTATTCACTTTCCAAGAGAGGAAAGAGGCCAGGCATGGAGAAGTATGCTGGCCCTGTGGGGTTGGGGTTTTGAGCTTTTATTGGATGATAAAGTGTATGGTGGTTACTGTTGTGTGACTGGGCTATTAGGAGCTTTTCAACACAGGAGGTTTTTGTTGGTTTTATGTAAACTGCAGTTTACTCCAATGTTATCTTTTACCTGTGGCTGTGGGAAGTGGTTAGTCACATTTGTCTTGTTTTTACAGTAATTTTTCAGTGGTGGGTACATAAGCTCAGAAGACTAAAAAAGCAGTAATATTTAACAACATTATAGGCCTGCTTGGCAAATTGTGCCATGATAACAAATGGCACTGGCTTTGTCTTTTCAGTGCATTTTGGAAGAGCTTAAGAAAGGGGTACCTAAACAAAAGTACCTGAATATGATAAGGTTATTAACAGAAACCAAATGAAGACCCTTGTGGTTTTTTTAGAATGAATCTATCAGGTTTATCAAAAGCACACTAATGCTGACCAATAGGCACCAGAACATGTCTGGATGGTAAAAGTCACTTTTATTGAGCAAAATGCCCCAATATCAGAAGGAAGCTCCAATGTTAAGATGAGGCACCAGGAATGAAGCCCTCCCAGCTGGTGGGAATAGCCTTTAAAGTTTATCATGCACAGGAAACAAGGACATTAAAACAGGACTCCATTTACTTTGAAACAGCATGGAGAAACAAGAAGGAAAGGCAGGACCCAAAAGGAAGGAGGAAGACCCACAAAGCACCAATTAATGCATGTATTGCAAGAAGCAGAGACATTGGAGAAAGGACTGCCCAAAATTAAAGAGGAAAAATAAAAAGGACAAAAACCCTCACCAAAAATGTTAGAAGCAAGGGTATTGGCTGAAAGCAGGGCACATGTGAAAAGGTCAGGCCATTTTATTAGACTACCCACAATATTGTCTTTCAAATGAATAGTACCTTACACCCAGAAAAACCCTACTCCTAGACTCAAAGGGAAGGTCAGACCTCCAGCATGATTGCCTAGAAATTACTGACAAAGTTTATTCCAACAGACCAGATCTTCTTGGACAGGCAGCTGGTGGAAGTGCACAGGGAATTATATATAGACAGAAGCAGCTTAACTGAGAATGGTCAATGATGAGCAAGATATGCAATAGTCACCATAGATAAAGTAATAGAAGCCCAAGCCTTTGCCATAGGCACCTCAGCACAATTGGCCAAACTGATATCCCTTACCAGAGCCTTAGAATAATTCTAAGGAAAGAATGTTAACATATACACTGAATCTAAATATCCTTTCAGAATAGTGCATGCCCATGGGTAATATGGAAAAAATAATAAACAAGGTTCTTATGCCAGTACCAGACTGGTTTGATTACACTGGCCTTGTAATATAGATTTTTTAAATTTTTATTTGTGCTATTTCTAATTTTTAATATATTTTATTCATTATGCTATTACAGTTGTCCCATTATCCCCCCTTAACTCCCCTCTGCCCTGCACAACCCCTTCCACAACATTCCCCGCTTTAGTTCATGTCCATGGGTCCTACAAATGAGTTTGGCTTCTACATTTTCTATACTATTCTTACCCTCCCTGTCTATTTTCTACCTACAACTTATGCTACTTATTCTCTGTACCTTTTCCTCTCTCTCTCTCCCTCTCCCACTCCTCTGTTGATACCCTCCATATGATCTCCATTTCTGTGGTTCTGTTCCTGTTCTAGTTGTTTGCTGTTTGCTTTTGTTTTTGTTTTAGATGGTGGTTGTAATAATGTGACTTTGCTGTCATTTTACTGTTCATATTTGTTGTCTTCTTTTTCTTAGATAAATCCCTTTAACATTTCATAATAAGGCCTTGGTGATGAGGAACTCCTTTAAACTTGACCTTATCTGAGAAGCATTTTGGCCTGCCCTTCCATTCTAATGAAAGCCTTGCTGGATAGAGAAATCTTGGATGTAGGTCCTTGCCTTTCATGATTTGAAATACTTCTTTCCAGCCCCCTTCTTGCCTGTAAGGTCTCTTTTGAAAAATCAGCTGACAGTCTGATGGAACTCCTTTGTAGGTAACTGCCTCCTTGTCTCTTGCTGCTTCTAGGATTCTCTCCTTCATTTTTAATATTGGGTAATGTAATTATGATGTGCCTTGGTGTGTTCCTCCTTGGTAACAACTTCTTTGAGCTTCCTAGACATTCTAGAAGTCTATTTCCTTTTCCAGATTGGGCAAGTTCCCCTTCATTATTTGTTCAAAAATAAGTTTGCAATTTCTTGCAGTTGTTCTTCTCATTCTGGTATCCCTATAATTGGAT
The DNA here is from genome assembly GCF_004126475.2 of Phyllostomus discolor. Classification (NCBI taxonomy): domain Eukaryota; kingdom Metazoa; phylum Chordata; class Mammalia; order Chiroptera; family Phyllostomidae; genus Phyllostomus; species Phyllostomus discolor. The sequence goes on from NC_040907.2 coordinate 105,621,712, forward strand.
GTGGGAATGTTTAAGATATCTTGGAGGTTCCTAAGCCTCTCCTAATTATTTGAATTCTTGGTTCTTCATTCTTTTCTGGATGGATGTTTCTTTCTTTCTCCTGGTCCACACCATTGATTTGAGCCCCAGTTTCCTTCCCATCACTATTGGTTCCCTGTACATTTTCCTTTAGCTCACTTGGCATAGTGTTTATTTTTCATCTAATTTGTAACAAAATTTAACCAATTCTGTGAGCATCCTGATTACCAGTGTGTTGAACTGTGCATCTTATACGTTGGCTATCTCTTCATTGCTTAGTTGTATTTTTTCTGGAACTTTGATCTGTTCTTTCTTTTGGTCTATTTTTTGTCTTGAGGCACCTGTTACATAGTAAGGGGCAGAGCCTTAGGTATTCACCAGGGTGGGGTAACCCACATCACTGCATTGTGACCCTGTATATGGGGAAGGGGTCTAAGAGGAAACTATGGTACTTGCTCTGCTCCCTGCCAGATTTCAATCACTTCCCCCTCTATCCACAAGCAAAGTGGTCTCTTCTGGTGCTGATTCCCGGGTGGTAGGTTTGTGTACGTTCTAGGACCCTGTGGGTCTCTCCAGTGAACTCTTCTGTGAAACTGGGAGTTTCCACCGCTGCCACCTCACCCCCCACAGGTGTTTTCAATCAGTAGTTTGAGGCTCTATTTCCCTGACCTAGAATGCTGGGGTCTGTTTGCTCCCCAGTTGTTCCACCCAGTTTATCTACATGAGAATATGGGACTGCCCACTTCACCAGCTACTGCCTTGATGGATAGTTACAGCCTTGCCCGCCCACATCCACAATCTGCTGACCTCACTGGGTCTGCCAGCCACTGCCTTGCTGTGAGTCCTTTCTGCCCGGCTGCCCATCTCTGCCCCTCCTACTGATCTGGATGGATGTGTCTTCTTTAACTCCTTGGTTGTTGGACTTCTGTGCAGTTTTATTTTCTGTCAGTCCTGGTTGTTTTTGTTTTTAAATTGTTGTTGTCCTTCTTTTGGTTGTGTGAGGAGGCATAGTGTGTCTACCTACACCTCCATCTTGGCTGGAAGCCTGGCCTTGTAATATAGTTTGGCATCAGGTATTATGACCCCTCCTACTTTGTTCTTTCTCAAAATTGCTGAGGTTATTTAAGATCATTTATGGTTTCATATAAATCTTTTAAATAATTTGTTCTCTATCTCTGACATATGTCATTGGTATTTTGATAGGGATTGGGTTGAATCTGTACATTGCTTTGAGTAGAATTGGCATTTTAATGATGTTTCTTCCAATCCATGAATATGGTATATGCTTCCATTTGTTTATATCTTCCTTAATTTCTTTCTTCATTGTTGTGTAGTTTCCTGAGGACAGGTCTTTTACCTTCTTGGTTAAGTTTATTCCTAGGTATTTTTGTTGTTGTTGTTGTTGCTATAGTAATAGGATTTTTTCCTAATTTATGTTTTCTGATATTTCATTGTTATTATACAAAAATTCCTTTGATTTCTGAACATTGACTTTGTTTCTACTGTTTTGCTAAATTCACTTATTATTTGGTTGAGTAGTTTTTTGGTGGAACCTATAGAGTTTTCTATGTACACTATCATGTCATCTGCAAACAATGACAGTTTTGTTTCCTCCTTTCCAATTTGGATGCCTTTTATTTCTTTTTCTTGTCTGATTGATGGGTCTAGGGCTTCCAATACTATATTAAATAGAAGTGGTAAAAGCGGACATCCTTGCCTTGTTCCTAATCTTACTGAAAAACCTTTTGGTTTTTTTCCCATTAACTATGACATTGGCTGTAGGTTTCTCATGTATTGCCTTTATTACGTTGAGGTATGCCCCTTCTATTCTGACTTTGTTGACTATTTTTATAATAATTGGGTGCTGTACTTTATCAAGTGCTTTTTAAACATCTATTGAAATGATCCTGTGTTTCTTGTCTTTTATTTGGTTTATGTGGTGTATTACATTTATTGATTTGGGGAATGTTGTACCATCCTGGCATTCCTAGGATGAATCCCACTTGATCATGGTGCATGATCTTTTCAATGTATTGCTGGATCTAGTTTTCCAATATTCTGTTCAGGATTCTAGCATCAATGTTCATCAGCAATATCAGCCTATAGTTTTCTTTCTTTGTTATGTCTTTATGTGGTTTTGGAATGAAGATAATACTAACATAAGAAAGATTTATATTTCAGAGATTGTATTCTTCATTTCCTCTTGGCCCTTGTTGAGAGTTTCTATTTCCTTTTTTATGCTGATGTAGTTTTCATTGAGTTCATTGTAGCTTCCCTGTAGCTTCTCGTAGCTCATTGTGAGCTCATTGAGCTTCCTGACAATCACTGCTTTGAATTCAATATCTGATAGTTGAATTGCCTCTGTTTCATTTAGCATTCTTTTTGAGGCTTCCTCCTTTCCTTTCATTTGGGGAGTATTTCTTTGTCTTCCCATTGTTTGTGAGACTCTTCTTGTTCACCTCAGCTTCTTATATTGATCTGTTCTGGCTCCCTCGGTTTATGATGTGAACTTCTTTAGTAGAGTAGCAGTGAGTTTCAGTGGTACTGTTTCCTTGACCCCACAAGCTCGCTGGTCTTGGGCTGTTGTTTAAGTTGGCTTTGTGTTTGCCTTTGGGTTCTGATTGTTGTTGAGTCTTTCTTTGATGGTTCCTTCCCTCCAGCTGGTTAAATGTGGGTCACTCTGTCCACCACCTTCTATATTTTGTTGTGCTGGTGAGGGCAGGTTGTGTTGAGGCTGGTTCTTCTGTGTGTACAAGGTTTAAAGAAATCTTGTCAGTTGTTTGTATTGGGTTACTGTCTCTACTGTTTAGTTGTATTTCCAGATAAGCCCTGGATTGAGGTTTGTGTGGTTACTACTCCCTCCTTCACCTTCTTCTGCTGTTATCTGTAGTGTGTTCCTTAGTTATTGGGTTTCCTCTTCCAGGGGTATAGAGGGAGCATTCCTCAACATAATAAAGGCCATATATGAGAAACCTACAGCCAACATTATACTCAATGGGCAAAAATTAAAATCTTTTCCACTAAGAACAGGAACAAGACAGGATGTCCACTTTCACCACTTCTATTCAATATAGTACTGGAGGTTCTAGCCACAGCAATCAGACAAGAAAAAGAAATAAAAGGAATCCAAATCGGAAAGGAGGAAACAAAACTGTCACTGTTTGCAGATGACATGATAGTGTACATAGAAAATCCTATAGACTCCACCAAAAAACTGCTTGACTAATAAATGAATTTGGTAAAACAGCGGGATACAAAGTCAATATCCAGAAATCAAAGGCATTTCTGTACCCAACAATGAAACAGCAGAAGCAGAAAATCAAGAAAAAAATCCCATTTGAAATAGCAAAAAGGAAAATAAAATACCTAGGAATAAACCTAACCAAAGAGGTAATAAAGACCTGTATGCAGAAAACTACATAACACTGAGGAGAGAATCAAGGAGGACACAAACAAATGGAAAACATATACCGTGTTCATGGATTGGAAGAATGAATATCATTAAAATGTCCATACTACCAAAAAGCAATCTACACATTCAATGGCAATACCGATTAAAGTACCAATGGCATATTTCACAGACATAGAACAAACACTTCAACAATTTATATGGAACCATAAACGACCCCGAATAGCTGCTGCAATTTTGAGAAAGGGAAAGAGTAAGTAGGAGGAATCACAATACCTGACATTAAACTATACTACAAGGCCACTGTAATCAAAACAGACTGGTACTGGCATAAAAACAGGCACATGGACCAATGGAACAGAACAGAGAGCCCAGAAATAAACCCAAGCCTCTACGGTCAATTAATATTTGACAAAGGAAGCAGCAACATAAAATGGAATAAAAAATAGCCTCTTCAACAAATGGTGTGTGGGAGAACTGGACAGCTACGTGCAAAAAAATGAAACTCGAGCACCAACTTACACCTTATACAAAAATAGATTCAAGGTGGATAAAAGACTTAAATATAAAGCGTGACACCATTAAAGTCCTAGAAGAGAACGTAGGTAGGAAAATCTCAGATATTTCACGCAGAAACTTTTTTACTGACTTGTCTCCTAGAGCAAGGGACATAAAGGAAGAATAAACAAATGGGACCTCATCAAAATTAAAAGCTTTTGCACAGCTAAGGAAAACAGTATCAAAATAAAAAGAGAACCAACTGTATGGGAAAACATATTTGCTAATGATACCTCAGACAAGGGTTTAATCTCCCAAATATATAAAGAACTTACGCGACTCCACTCTAAGAAGACAAGTAACCCAATTAAAAAATGGGCAAAGGACTTGAACAGACAATTCTCCAAGGAGGACATACAGAAAATCCAAAGACACATGAAGCGATGTTCAATATCGCTAGCCATCAGAGAGATGCAAATAAAACCACAATGAGATACCACTTCACACCAGTCAGAATGGCCATCATAAACAAAGCAACAAATAACAAGTGTTGGAGAGGATGTGGAGAAACGGGGTCCCTAGTGCACTGTTGGTGGGACTGCAGACTGGTACAACCATTATGGAAAGCAGTTTGGAACTTCCTCAGAAAACTAAAAATGGATCTGCCTTTTGACCCAGCAATTCCATTGCTGGGACTCTATCCTAAGAACACTAAAACACCAATACAAAAGAACCTTTGCACCCCGATGTTCATAGCAGCACAATTTACAATAGCTAGGTGCTGGAAGCAACCTAGATGCCCATCAGTAAATGATGGATCAAAAACTATGGTACATTTACACAATGGAATTCTATACAGCAGAAAGAAAGAAGGAGCTCATACCCTTTGCAACAGCATGGATGGAGCTGGAAAGCATTATGCTAAGTGAAACAAGCCAGGCAGTGAAAGACAAATACCACATGATATCACCTTTAACAGGAATCTAAACAACAAAACAAAACAAAACAAAAAACTAGCAAAATATAACCAAAGACACTGAAATAGGGGATAGTCTGACAGTGGCCAGGGGGAGAGAAGAGGGAATTTCAGGGGGGAATGGGTAGGGATTACAGGAACAAATTTGGAGGACACATGGAAAAAAACTAAGGGGGGGGGGTAATGGGGGGAAGGGGGGAGGGTTGGGTGGAGGGGCTGAACGGGAGTAGGGGGCAGAAAACTGTACTTGAACAATGATTGAAATAAAAAAAAAAAAAAAAAAAAGAAATAAAATGTACATATTAGAAGAAATATAGGATAGCCCTTTATAAATCTTTATAGGCCATTTGCTGACATTTAGATCATAAATATTAATTTTAAAAACTTAAATAAAAAATCATGAGAGCAGTTATCTTTTTATCCTCATCACCTAGCACAGTACCTGAAACTTTATATTTGTTGAGTAAATGAATGTATCAATGAATAAAGAAAGAAATGAATAAGAACAACAAAAAAAAAAAAAAAAAAAAAAAAAAGATTTATAGACCAATGGAACAGAATACAGAGCCCAGAAATAAACCCATATATCTATGATCAATTAATAATTAACAAAGGTGACAGGAACATAAAATGGAGTAAAAATAGCCTCTTTAATAAATGGTGGGGAAATCTGGACAGCTACATGCAACAAAATAAAACTAGACCACCAACTAACACCATACACCAAAATAAACTCAAGGTGGATAAAAGACTGAAATATAAGATATGACACTATACAAGACCTAGAGAAGAACATAAGCAGGATAGTTTCAGATATCCTATGCAGCACTATTTTCACCAAACATCCCCTAGAGCAAGGGGCATAAAGTAAAGAATAAACAAATGGGACTATATCAAATCAAAAAGCTTCTGAACAGCTAAAAAATCATCAACAAATGAAAAGGGAACCAACAATGTGGGACAACATATTTGCTAATGATATTTCAGACAAGGATTTGATCTCCAAAGCATATATAAAGAACTCCCACAAATGCACACCAGGAAGACAAACAATCCAATTAAAAGTGGGCAAAGACCCTGGCTGGTGTGGCTAACTGAATTGAGCAGTGACCTGTGAATCAAAGTGTCTCCAGTTCAATTCCTGGTCAGGGCACATGCCTGGGTTACAGGCCAGGTCTTCCATAGGTGGTACACAAGAGGAAACCAGACATTGATGTTTCTCTTTCTATATTCTCCCTTTCTTCCCCTCTGTATAAAAAAAAAATTGGGCAAAGGACCTGAAAAGACACTTCTTCAGGGACAACATTAAGAGGGCCCATAGACACATGAAAAAACTTTATATCACTAGCATCAGAGATATGCAAATTAAAACCATGAAGGGCTACCATTTCATACCAGTCAGAATGGCCATCACTAACAAATCAACAAACAAAAAGTGCTGGCAAGGTTTTGGAGAAAATGTACCCTACGATGCTGTTGGTAGGAAGGCAGACTGGTGCAGTCACTGTGGGAAACAGTATGGAATTTCCTCAGAAAACTGAAAATGGAAATTTCTTTTGACCCAGCAATTCCACTGTTGGGATTATACCCTAAGAATCCTGAACCACCAATTTAAAAGAACCTATGCATCCCAGTGTTCATAGCAGCATTATTTACAATAGCCAAGTGCTGGAAACAGTGTAAGTACCAATCAGTAAAAAAGTGGATCAAAAAACTGTGGTAATTTACACAATGGAATAGTACACAACAGAAAGAAAGAAGGATCTCCTACCATTGGCAGCAGCATGGATGGATCTGGAGAGCATTATGCCAAGTGAAGTAAACCAGGCAGTGAAAGACAAATACCATATGATTTCACCTATAAATGCAACATAATCAACAAAACAAACAAGTAAGCAAAATACAACAGGAGACATTAAAATATAAACAAACTGACAGGGAGGGGGAAAGGTGATAATGGGGGAAATAAAGGGAAGGGTTGTCAAGGATCATGTATAAAGGACCCACAGACAAAGCCAAAGAGAGGTAGGATTGAGGGGGGGGAGTGGGAGGGGGGGGTTGGTGGGGCTGGGAAAAGTGTTGGCAGGAAAATGGAGACAACTATACTTGGACAACGATAAAAATAAAAAATATATGGAACTTTGAGTTAATATGTTGTAGCAACTCTGGATTCTGAAACTTTTTTGTTTCGAGGTAGTTTTGTTTGTGTGTGTTTGTTTATTAACTTGCCTAGGCTTATTTACAGCCTCTTCCTCCCTGAGAACATGTGGCCCTGGATGTTTTGCTATGGACTGCCTCAATATCTGAATAGTTTAGTGATCGGCTAATAGTTGAGAAAAGTGTGTGCTCACAGGTAAGTCTATGTTCAAATATAAGACTTTTACTCTTTGCAATGGATCTCTGTGTGGGGAGAGGTGCACAAAGTTGGTAGTTCTCAAGTCTAACCCTCCTTTTACTTCTCCGCGACCTCTTAAATCTTTTGTGTGCATTCATAGTTTCCTTGTCTTCCAAGAATGTATGCACAGTTTACCTAAACCATCTGTGGTTCTCTAATTTGCAAGGCATTACACTTAATTTCTGACTGTTCTGCTATTCATTACAATCAAAACTAACAACCTGAAACTAGTAGAGCTATGGGCTTTCCCATTTTTTTACATAGCTTTAAAAACAAAAAAAAAAAAAAAAAACAAAAAACCTTTTTATTGACATCATCAACCATGGGTTTAATCCTCCACTCCAAATCATGTTAGCTGTTCTGGCCTCTAAGTTACTATTTTTCATGACCTGTCCTGCCCTGGAAAAACTGCTGCAGTGAAGCTGAGATAGAAAGAATAGAAAAAGCCCCAGCCGTAGCAGACTCAGAATCCCCTAGTTTTTATCCAAAGTTTCAGCAGCTATTCATGAATAAACATGTCTCCACTTGCTGTTTGCCTCTGATCACTCTCCAGAGTTCTAAAAACTCTTTGTTTAAATCTATATCATCTATATCTATATATATCTATATCCACACAAAATTTTGTTGTCCAAGTTACAGTTGTCTCAATTTTCCCTCCACAACTCCCCCCTACTTCAGCCATCCCCACCTCCCACCTTTGATCCTACCCTCCTTTGGATCTGTCCATGTGTCCTTTATACATGTTCCTTGGCGACCCTTCCTCCTGTTCTGCCCATTATCCCCTCTGGTTAGTGTTAGTTGATTTTTAATTTCAATGTCTCTGGTTATATTTTGCTTGCTTGTTTGTTTTGTTGACTAGGTTCCACTTAAAGGTGAGATTATATGGTATTTTTCTTTCACTGCTTGGCTTATTTCATTTTGCATAATGCTCTTCAGATCTATCCAGGTTGTCACGGAGGGTAGGAGCTCCTTCTTTCCTTCTGATGCATAGTATTCCATTGCATTAATGTACCACAGTTTTTTGATCCACTCATTTACTGATGGGTACTTATTTTGCTTCTAGCACTTGGCTGTTGTAAATTGTGCTGCTATGAATATTGGGGTGCATAGATTTTTTGAATTGGTGTTTCAGGGCTTTAGGGTATAATCCAAGCAGTGGAATTGCTAGGTCAAAAGGAAGTTCCATTTTCAGTTTTCTGAGAGCATTTCATACTGTTTTCCACAGTGGCTGCACCAGTCTGCACTCTCACCAACAGTGTACTAGGGTTCCCATTTCTTCACAACCTTGCCAGCATTTGTTTGTTGATGTGTTTATGATGCCTGTTCTGACTGGTGTGAAGTGGTATCTCATTGTGTTTTAAATTTGCATTTTGATGCCTAATGATGTTGAGCATCCTCTATATGTCTGTAGGCCCTTTGTATGTCCTCCTTGAAATGTCTGTTCAGTTCCTTTTCCCATTTTTTATTGGGTTGTTTATCTTTCTGGAGTGGAGTTGTGTGCTGAAAACCTCTTTTTTTTTTTTACAAATGTGTTTAGCTTTAAACATGATTTTCTGAGAGAATAACTTTGCAATTCTCTTTACCATAAAGAATACCATCTGTTTTCAATTATATTAAATTTACTAAGTTTTCCTTTATGCTTTGTAATTTTGTGTTTTTTAATCTTCCCTTCCCATCTTAGATGTTAAGTATAAAATCCTCTATATTTCTTTTAGATTTACACTACTTTTATATACTTATTCAAATGTAATTAACTTGGATTGACTATTATACACAACATAGTATATCATTTTCTATTTTATTTATTCTTTATGGAGAAATTATTGTATGCTTATACTTCTCTGGAGCAGATGAGTGTGTACTTTATTCTGCTAAAGCCTTTAGAAATCTTAATGTCTGGTAGAGTACTTTCTCTACCTTCTCTTCTATTTGACTATTTGTGGCTATGCTCTTGCATAAAAGTTTAGAAATAGTTTATCAAATCTATAGAATCCTGTTCAGATTACTAGTGTAATTGCATTATATGTAGATTAATCTATGACAATTTTATATTTTCATAACAAATATGTTGATTTAAATTTTAATATCAATCTGGCAGGAGGAAGATGGCAGTGAGGTAGGAGGGAGTGGATTCCACTTTCCCCTATACATGGGAGAAAAACCTAGCTGATCTATAGAGGAACAGAGCAAACAGCCAACAGAACCCCAGCATATATGAAAATAGGAGACCAAAAATTGTAGCGGACATTGGAAAACCAGACAGTAAGGAGAGTGCTTCAGGACAATAAGATCCCAGGGACCAGCTCAAGGACCAAGGAGGCTGTAGCCCCAAGCCTGGTACCCGCTGGATCTGCCAAAGGGTTCCTGGGAGAAAGCTGGGTCAACTCTCCCTCCTCAGCCAAATAAGATTTGAGCAGCATGGGGAGAGACCTGGTTGCTTGAAGTCTCAGAGAGGGCAATAAGGACTAAGTGGCAAACACACATGGGCTGTGGGAACCCACGGAGTCTGTGGATGCCAGCTGGGGAGAGTTGAGAGTTGGGTGTGACTGGCCCTGACCCCAGTAGTCCCCAGTCTGACTGGAGAATTGGGCTGTGCAAGAGGCCAGGCTGCTGTACTGAGTGGCAGGCTTGAGTAGGAAAAATTTCTCAAAAAGAAAAAGTCAAAGAAGAGACACTGTTTGCAGAATTCTCCTATAGCAATCACTCCAGCTTCCTCCTTACCCAGCTGGGCAGTGCTCCTCAGGTGGCACAGAAGGCCCTGCACACCCCCATATCCCTGGGAAGCGTGTGCACCTGAACCTGTGGGACCAGAGGAAGCCTGGCTGAGCCTGCATGCCCGTAACCCAAGGAGAGTGTGCTTGTGAAGGCCCAGAGTCTACAGCCCAGGGAGAGTATGCTCTGAGGAAGGCCTGGATCCCACTCCCAAAGGCCCTCAGAGAGACCCCCGGATAGCTCTGGGGAGAGTATGCCTGAGGCTGACTGAGTGCAGATCAGGAAGGGAGAAAAGCAAAATCAAATGTCCCTCAGCCTGCTGCAGCCAGCAAGACCAGAAAAATCAGTTTGGCCCATTTAAAACCAGCAAGAGGCTTTTTTTAAGTAATTCTTTATTTTTTATTATTTTATTATTATCTCTCATTTCATTTTTCCTCTCCTTCTTTTTTATTCTTTTTTCTTTTCTTTATTATCTTCTTCCTTTTCCTCCTCCTCTTTCTTCCATCTTCCTCTTCTCTTCCTCTCTTCTTCTTCTTTTTAAATACCCACAACTGAGACAAAAATCTTGGAACTGTGAAAAGACCAGAGTTAGATCCAAAGAAGGGGCATCCCAAAGGCTGAGACAGTGACATAAATTTCACTTTGTTGTTACAGAGAACCTGCAAGTTATTGCATATTTGTATTAATTTTTTCATTATTCTTACATCTTTTAATAGTATTTTTGTTTTCCTTCTTTCTGTATAATCTTCTTTGCTTGGCTGGTTAAATTGTATCATTTGACAGGTTTCCCTTGTTCTCTCTTTCAAAGTGTATTACTAATTTACTGCCCTTCACTTCCCTTGTGTTCCATTAGCACATTACTCAAGGTCCTATATTTCCTATTCATGTTATCCAGATCACATAGATCCTGTCATATATTGCTCCTCTAATTATTGCAAATAATAGCTGTTCCATACAATTGTAAATGCTACACAACAGCTCTCCCAGATCTTAGCCCTATTCACAGTTTCATGAACTCTATTACTGCAGTGGTTAACTCTATTCTCTCACACACTACACCTATGTTCCTTCTCTTACTTACCTTACCTCAGAATCTGACTCCCACAACCTCACTACTTTATAGATCCAAGCCCCCACAATCCTTCCCATCCAACAAGAGTCTTATTTTCTTCCACCCTTTCTAAAGTGGCTACTTGGGTAGAAGATCACAGTTAACACTACACATAGCCAAAGGATCTCCCATTTCTTCTCTACCAGCTGCTACTTTAAATATCATAGAATACTCTTTTAAATCATTTTGCCTTCCCCCTCCAACTGATCACAAAAAAAACACTAGGTAAAAGCCGTGAACACCAGGATACCTGCAGGAAAAGGAAACCCAACAACAAAGGAACCACCAACAGATAACAACAGAAGAAGGTGAAGGAGGGAGTGGAAGCCACACTAACCCCAATCCAGGACCTACCTGGAAGTACAACTAAATAGTGCAGAAATAACCCAGAACAAACAACTGAACAAGAGCAAGAGAGAATCCTCAAAACCTTGTACACATGGAAGAACCAGCTTCAACACAACCTGCTCACACCAGCACAACAAAATACAAGAGGTGGTGGACAGAGTGATACTCAATTAACCAGCTGGTGGGAAGGACCCACCAAGGAAAGATTCAACAACAATAAAAACCCAAAGACAAACACAGAGCCAACTTAAACAACAGCTGAAAACCAGTGACCTCGGGAGATCAAGGTGACTGAACCACTGAATCTCACAGGTATTTTACCACAGAAGTTCACACCGTAAAACCAGGGAGCCAGAACACATCAATTTTAAGAAGCTGAGGCTAACAATAAGAGTCTCAGAAACAATGGGAAGACAAAGACAATCCCCAAATGAAAAGAGAGAAAGAATTCTCAGAAAGAATGCAAAATGAAATAGAGGCAACTCAGCTATCAGATATTGAGTTCAAAGTACTGGTTATCAGAAAGCTCAATGAGCTCACAATGAATTTCCAGAAACTACAGGGAAGCTACAATTAACTCACCTGAAATTATATCAGCATGAGAAAGTAGACAGAAATTATCAACAAGGGTCAAGAGGAAATGAAGAATACAATTTCTGAATTGAAGAACACAGTGAAAGGAATCAAAAGCAGGATCAATGAAGCAGAAGATCAGATCAGTGAGCTAGAGGACAAAGTAGAAAAAAAAAAAACACCCAGAAAGAGAAAGAAAAGGAAAAGAGGCTCAGAAAGAATGAAGAGGGAATAAGAGAAATGCAGGACAACATGAAACATAATAATATCTGTATAATAGGAATTCCAGAAGGAAAAGAAGAAGAGCAAGGGTTAGAAAAACTATTTGAAAAAGTAATGATGGAAAACTTTCCTAATTTGATGAAAGAAAAAGTCACACAAATCCAGGAAGCACAGAGAATCCCAATCAAGAGGAACCCAAAGAGCCCCACTTCAAGACACACCATAATTCAAATGGAAAAATTCCAAGACAAAGGGAGAATCTTAAAGGCAGCAAGGGAGAAATAGGAAGTAACATACAACGGAGACCTGATATGGTTAACAGCTGACTTCTCAATGGAAATGCTCCAAGCCTGAAGAGAATGGCAAGAAATAGTCCAAGTACTGAGAACCAGAAGCCTGCAACTAAGACTAGTTTAACCAGCAAGACTCTCAATCAAGCTAGAAGGCCAAATATGGAGCTTCTCAGTAAAAATGAATACACCTTCACCAAATCAGCTCTGCAAGAGATGCTAAAGAATCTGTTCTAAGGAAAGAAAGAGAAAGAGAGAGAAAGAGGAACACAGGTAAGAAAATGGCAATGAATAAGTACCTATCAATAATAACCTTAAACATAAATGAATTAAATGCCCCAATCAAAAGACATAGAATAGCTGAATGGATAAGAAAGCATGGCCCACATATATGCTACCTACAAGAGACCCACCTCAAGATAAAAGACCTACACAGACTGAAAGGGAAGGGCTGAAAAAAAATTTCAAGCAAATGGACAGGAAAAAAATCTTGGGTAGCAATATTCACATCAGACAAAATACATTTCAAAAAAAGGGCCATAAAGAGAGACCCAGAAGGTCACTTCATAATACTCAAGGGAAGAATCCACCAAGAAGACATAAACATTGTAAACGTGCATGCACCCAACACAGGTGCACCCAAATACATAAAGGAACTCATAGAGGACTTCAAGATATTGACAGCAACACAATTGTAGTAGGGGATTTTAATACCTCACTGCCAAAAATGGACAGATCTTCCAAACAAAATATCAACAAAGATATTGTGGCATTGAATAATGCCCTAGATGAAATGGACTTAACTGATATATATGAGAGAGCTATTCATCCCAAAGAAGATTAAATACACATTCTTTTCAAATGCACATGGAAGATTTTCAAAGATAGACCACATGAGAGGAAACAAAACAAGTATCAACAAATTCAAGAAAATGGAAATCATTTCCAGCATTTTCTCCGACCATAAGGGACTCGAACAAGGAACCAACCCCAAGGGGGGAAAAAAAAAACAAAACACTCAAAATCATGACGATTGAATAGCATGCTATTAAACAAGGAATGGGTCAATAATGAAATTAAGGAAGAAATCAAAAAGTTTCTGGAAACAAATGAAAATGAACTCACAACAACCCAAAATTTATGGTACACAGCAAAGGCAGTCCTGAGAGGGAAGTACATAGTGATACAGGCCTATGAGAAATAGATAGAAGCATTTCAAACAAACAACATAACCCTACATGTACAAGAACTCAAGGAACAACAACAAAGACAGCCCAGAGCAAGTAAAAGTAAGGAAAAAAACAAGATCATAGCAGAATTAAATGATATAGAGAGTAAAAGCACAATTCTAAGGATCAAGGAATCCAGAAGCTGGTTCTTTGAAAAGATAAACAAAATTGACAAGCCTTTAAGCAGACTCATCAAGAAAAAAAGAGAAAAGACCCAAATAAACACATTTAGAAATGAAAGAGGAGAGATTACAACTGATGCCACAGAAATACAAAGGAATGTAAGAAATTACTATGAAGATCTATACGCCAAGAAATTTGAAAACCTACTTGAAATGGACAAAGTTCTAGAAAGATACAATTTTCCAAAACTGAATGAAGAAGAAGCAGAAAGCCTGAACAGACCAATAACAGCAGATGAAATTGAAGCAGTAATCAAAAAACTCCCAACACCCAAAAGGCCTGGACCAGATGGTTTCACAGGAGAATTCTACAATGTATTTAATGAAGAGCTAACCCCTATCCTTCATAGGCTATTCCAAAAAATCCAAGAAGATGGAAGACTCCCAAACTCTTTTTATGAAGTGAGCATCATCCTAATCCCAAAACCAGATAAATACACAACAAACAAAGAAAACTTCAGGCCAATATCACTGATGAACATAGACACTAAAATCCTCAAGAAAATATTGGCAAACCATGAATAAAAATACATTAAAAAGATCATACACCATTACCAAGTGGGATTCACCCCAGGGATGCAAGGATGGTACAATATTCACAAACCAATAAATGCAATACATCATATAAACATCACAGAAAAGACAAAAATCACATGATCATATCAATAGATGCCTACAAGGTATTTGATAAGGTTCAGCACCCATTTATGATAAAAACACTCAGCAAAGTGAGAAGAGAGGGAGCATTCTTCAACATAATAAAGGCCATATTTGAGAGACACACAGCCAACATCATACTCGATGGTCAAAACTAAAATCTTTTCCACTAAGATCAGGAACAAGACAAGGTTGTACACTTTCACCACTTCTATTCAACATAGTATTGGAAGTTTTACCCATAGCAATCAGACAAGGAAAGGAAACATAAGTCATCCAAATTGGAAAAGAGGAAACAAAACTGTCATTGTTTGCAGATGACATGATAGTATACATAAAAAATCTTATAGACTCCACCAAAAAACTGCTCGACCTAATAAATGAATTTGGCAAAACAGCAGGATACAAAGTCAATATCGAGAAATTGAAGTCATTTTTGTATACTAACAATGATACAGCAGAAGCAGAAATCAAGAAAAAAAAAACATTTGATAAACCAACAAGAAAAATAAAGACCTAGGAATAAACCTAACCAAGGATGTAAAATACCTGTACTCAGAAAACTACGCAACACTGAAGAAAGAAATCAAGGAAGACACAAACAAATGCAAGCATGCACCATGTTCATGGATCAGAAGAATTAACATCATCAATATGTCCATACCACCCAAAGCGATGCCCAGATTCAATGCAATATTTATTAAAGTACCAATGGAATATTTCACAGACATAGAGCAAACACTCCAAAATGTATGTGGAATTATAAACAACACTGAATAGCTGCTGAAGTTTTTAGAAAGAAGAGCAAAGTAGGAGGGATCACAATACCCGACCTGAAACAATATTACTTCCCACCTCCTGTTTCCACCCCATCCTTGTTTTTGTCCATGTATCCTTTATACTTGTTCCTGTAAAACCCTTCCTCTTGGAAACAATCAGTTCTTCTCTGTATCTACAAATTGGTTTCTGTTTCATTTGTTTATTATATTTGTTTTTATTAGATTTCAGATATAAGTTAAATCATATGGTGTTTTTCTTTATCTGACTTATTTCACTTAGCATAATACCTTCCATGTTTTAAAAAATGATGAGATTTCATGACTGAGTAATAATATTACACAATATGTATAATCATAATATTCTTTGAATATTTGGTAAAATTAATCTTTAAAGCTTTCTGATCAGGACTTTTGTTTGTTGGAGGTTTTTTGATTACTGATTCCATTTTATTAGTACATAACAGTCTGTTCAAATTTTCTGTTTCTTCTTGATTCAGTAATGGAAGACTGTTCTTCCAGGTTGTCCAATTCATTTGCATATAATTTTTTCACTGTATTTTCTTATAATGCTTTGTATTTCTGTGGTTCTGGTTGTCACTTCTCTTTCATTTCTTTTTTTATGTATTTGGGCCCCTTTCCACTTATTTCTTAATGAGTCTGGCTAAAGAAGATATATATATATATATATATATATATATATATATATATATATCTTCTTTATGCATTCATCTACTGTTGGCCACTTAGGTTGTTTCCATATCTTGGCTATTATAAGTTATGATGCAATGAATAGAGGGGTGCATATATCTTTTCAAATCATGTTTTAGATATCTTCAGATAAATACCCAGAAGTGAAACTCCTGGTTCATATGGTAGTTTTATGAATGGTTTTCTTTACCGTGAAAAAATGTTTAGTTTGATATAGTCCCATTGGTTTATCTTTTCTTTTGTTTCCCTTGCCCTAGAAGATATATCAGAAAAAAAATATTTTGAGGGAAATATCAGAGAGCTTACTGCTTGTATTTCCTTTAGGAGTTTTATGATTTTGAGTCTTACATTTAAGTCTTTATTTCATTTTGAATTTATACTTGAATATGGCATAAGAAGGTGATCCACTTTCATTCTTTTGCTTGTATCTGTTCAGTTTTCCCAATATCATTTATTAAGGAGACAGTTTTTACCCTATTGTATATTTTTGTCTCTCTTGTCAAAATTTAATTGACCATATAGTTGTGGGTTTATTTGGGGGCTTTATATTCTATTTCACAGATTTATGTGTCTGGTTTATGCTAACACCGTGATGCTTTGTATTATAGTTTGATAGCAGGTAGTTTTGTTCTCTTTCTCCAATTTTGTTCTCTTTTCTCAAGATTGCTTTGGCTTTGGCTATTTTGGGTCTTTTGTAGTTCAATATAAATTTTAGGATTTTTTTTTGTTCTAGTTCTATGAAAAATGCCATTGGGTTTTGACAGGGATTACATTGAATCTATAGGTTATTTTGGTAGTATAGACATTTTAAGGATGTGGATTCTTACCCATGAGCTCAGTATATGCTTTCATTTATTTATATCTTCTTTAATTTCTTAAATTCATTTGTAGGTATTTTATTTTGTCCAATGCAGTTATAATTAGGATTGTATTCTTAATTTTTTATGACAGTTTTTATTAGTGTTTAAAAATTCAACTGATTTCTAAACATAAATTTTGTATTCTGCTACATAACTTATTTGATTTTAGTTCTAATAATTTTTTGGTGGAATCTTTAGAGTTCTTTATACACAGCACCTTGTGATCTGCATAAAACAAATTTAATGACAGTTCTATTCTTCCTTTCCAATTTGAATGTTTTTATTTATTTTTTATTGTCTGATTGCTGTGGCTAGGTCTTCCAATACTATGATGCAGAGAAATTGTTAAAGTGGACATTTTTATCCTGTTTTTTATCTAAAAAAAAGCTCTCAGCTTTTTACTATTGAATATGTTGTTAGTTGTGGTTTTGTCATACACGGCCTTTATTATATCTATTGCCACTTTGCTAAGAGATTTTACTTATCATAGTGGACATAAAATTTTGTGAAATCTTTTTCTACATTCTTGATAATATAATTTTTATTCTTTATTTTGTTTATATGGTATATCATGTTAATTGATTTGTGGGTATTGAATCAATCTTACATCCCCAGAATAAATTCCACATGATCATGGTGTATGATTTTTCTAAAATATTGTTGAATTCAGGTTGCTAATATTTTGTTGAGGACTTTTACATCTATTCTCATCAAAGATACTGCACTATAACTTTTTTATAGTGTCTCAGTCTGGTTTCGGAATCAAGATAATGCTCACCTCATAAAATAAATTTGGGAGTCTTACCTCTTCAATTTTTTGAAATAGTTTAAGAATAGTATTAATTCTTTGAATATTTGGTAAAATTAATCTTTAAAGCTTTCTGATCAGGACTTTTGTTTGTTGAAAGTTTTTTTTTTATTACTGATTCCATTTTATTAGTACATGACAGTCTATTCAAATTTTCTGTTTCTTTTTGATTCAGTAATGGAAGATTGTTCTTCCAGGTTGTCCAATTTATTTGCATATAATTTTTCACTGTATTTTCTTATAATGCTTTGTATATCTGTGGTTCTGGCTGTCACTTCTCTTTCATTTCTTTTTTTATGTATTTGGGCCCCTGTCCATTTATTTCTTAATGAGTCTGGCTAAAGGTTTATCAGTTTTATTTATTTTTTCTCAGAATCATCCCTTGGTTTTATTGATCTTTTCTATCATTTTTAGTCTCTTGTTCATTTATTTTTACCCTGATATTTAGTATTACTTTTTCTACTCACTTGGGGCTTTTTTCCCTAGTTCCTTTAGGTGTAAGGTTAAAATTTTTATTTTATATTTTTCTTGCTTCTTGCAGTAGGCCTGTAGTACTTGAAATTTCCTTTCTAGAACCTCTTTGGAGGAGTCTCATAGATTGTAGTTTTATTTTCATTGTCTCAATTGTATTTTGATTTCTCTTGTAACTCAATGTTAAAACAATCATTGTTCAGCCTCCATATGTTTGTGTGTTTTCCAGTTCTCCTTCTGTAATTAATTTCTATTTTGATATTATTGTGATTAGAGAAAATTCTTTATATCATTTCATTCTTCTTAAATTTATTAAGACTTGCTTTATGGCCTAAACATAGTCTATCTTGGAAAACGTTCTATGTGCACTTGAAAAAATATATATTCTGTTACTTTTGGATGAAATTTTCTAAAAGTATGTCATTATAATATATCATATTAGAACTCTAATATATTATTTAAGGTTACTGTTTCCTTATTGATTTTTGGTCTGCATGATATATCCGTTGATGTCAATGGGGTGCTAAAGTTCCTTTGATTGTTGTATGACTTTCAATTTCTCATTTTATTTCTGTCAATATTTGCTTTATATATGTGGGTGCTTATTGGGTATGTAAATGTTTATAAAAGTTATATCTTGTTGTATTAATACCTTTATCATTATGAAATGCCCTTCTTTGTCTCTTATTACAGCTTTTGTTATAAAGTCTATTTTGTCTGATATAAGTACTGCTGCCCAGGTTTTTAAACTTACATTTGCATGAAATATATGTATCCATACCTTTACTTTCATTATATCTTTCAATCTGAAGTGTGTCTCTTGTATGGGTCTTACTGTTCAATCCTTTCAGCCACCCTCTGCCTTTTGATTAGTGTTTAGCCTATTTACATTTAATGTAATTGTTGAAAGATATGTAGTTATTGCCATTTTGTTCATTGTTTTCTGATTTTGTAGTTCTGTTCCTTCTTCTCTTGCTCTATTATCCTATATGATGCTGACTTTCAACAGTTTTATGTTTTAATTCCTCTCTCTTTATTTCTTATATATCTCTTATAGATGTTTGGTAGCTACTACTTTCATGGGATTTGCAGACTTTTGAGAAAGTCTGCATACCAAGTTATATTTATAGAAGTCCATTTTAAGTTGATAGCTACTTAACTTTAAATACATTCTCACCCCTCTACATTTATGTTTTGTCATTATTTTTCTTCTTTTTTGCATGTGTGTTTGTGTCTTTTAATTTGTACTAGCTTTATAATCAGTTGATCCACTGTTTTACTACATGTTTGCCTTTGTTAGTAATTTTTTTCTTCCCTATATATTCTTATTCATATGTTTAATCTTTTCTACTTAAAGAAGTCTCTTTAACATTCTTGTAATACTGGTTTAGTGCTGATGAACTCCTGTAGCTTTTTTTTTTAGCTAAAGAACTCCTTTAGCTGAGAAACTCTACCTCATCTTCAATTCTTAATGATAGCCTTTCTGGGTAGAGTAAATATGTAGGATTTTACCTTTTATATGTGAATATTTCATGTCAGCCCCTTCTGGCTTGAAAGTTTATGTTGAAAAATCAGCTAATGGTCATATGGGAACTCCCTTGTAGGTAACTAACTTGTTTTGTCTTATTAATTTTAAAATTTTTTGTCTTTAACTTTTGGCATTTTAACTATGCTATGCCTGGTGTGGGCCTCTTTAGGTTCATCTTTGAAACTCTGTGCTCCCTATATTTGCATGTGTATTTTCTTCACCAGGTGTTAGAAAATTTTTCAGTCATTATTTCTTCATGTAGGTTTTCCTTCACTTCCTCTCTCTTTTCTCCTACTGGTACCACTATGATATGATTGTTTGTATGCTTAATATTGTGTCAGAGGTTCCTTAAACTGTCTCCATTTTATTTTTTTCTCTGATTGGGTGTTTTATGCTATGTTGTCTTTCATACAGTTGATTTGTTTCCCTGGTTCATCTAATACATTATTGATATCTTGCAGGGTATCTTCATTTTAGTTATTGTGCTTTTAAGTTATGATTGTTTTTTTTTTGTTTTGTTTTCTGTCTCCATTTTTGTTTTCTATCTCTCTGCTGATGTTTTTACTTAGTTTTTTCTACTCCCAAGTTCATTGAGCATCCCTACAAACAGTGTTTTGAACTATTTATCTCATTGATTATTTGTCTCTATTACATTTAGTTCTTTTTTTTTTATTTTGCCCTGTTCTTTCACTTAGTACATGTTTATTTTTGTCTATCTATTTTTGCTTACTCCCTATGTTTGCATTTCTATATTATGTAGATCTCCTATATTTCCTGGTCATAACAGCATGGATTTATGGAAGGTGGAAGGTGTCCTTGTGAGTTCAATGGTTTGATTTCTCTGGTCACCTAATCTGGACACTTTAGGGATATCCTTTATATAGGTTGTGTATGCCATCCTGTTGTAGTTGGTCTTGATTGTTGCTGGCGTATAAGTCTGAGGGATTAACCCTTAGGGTGACTGATTGTGAGGTCTTGCCATGACTATGGTAGACAAGATACTTTGCTGGGGCTGACTTCACAGAGTACAGTTTCTTTACATGTCTTTGGTGCCAGTCACTTTGCCCTTTGGGTTTGTTGTTTTTGAAGTTAGTTTGGTGGTGCTCCATTTAATTCTGAAGTCATCCACTGGGTTTGCCGGGTTTGGAACATCTAAGGGGCTCTGGTATAGACTATGATCAGCTGGTGCCTGTGGTGGGCTTTGAGACACTTGGAAAAAGTTATAAACTAACCTGCAATTGGTTGCCATTTGTGCTGGGCTTGAAGGTTCTTGGGAGAGGCTACACAGTCAGCTGTGCTTACCTCTTGTTCTGGGCTTAGAATCCTTTGGCAGGTGTTAACATGTGAGCTGAGGCCAGCCACTACTTGTGTTGCGCTAGTGGCAGCTTAATTGAACCCACATTATAGGCCAAGACTGGCTGCCACTTATATCAGGTTTGAGGCCATCTATTGGAAATTACAGGGCAAATTGAGATTGCTCATCACTTGTGCTGGGCTTTCTGCTTGTTGCCTGCCAGGAGCTACAAAGTACATCTAGGCTGGCTGATGCTTGTGTAAGGTTTTTGGACCTTGAGAAAGTCTAGCATGAGCCAAGAGTAGCCACCACTTGTGTGGGATTTGCAGACTTCTGAGAAAGTCTGTAAGAAAAGCCTAGGATATCCACCAGTTGTGTGTGGTTTGTGGTCCTTTGAGTGAATCTGCAGCTGAAACTAACAAAGGCAACTCTGTAGAGGAGCTGCTAGAATAGGCTTGACTGAATGAGCAAGTTAGGTAGGGCAGGGTGAATGATGTTACCCAGATTAACAGAGAGAACAGCTTTAGTATCTTTTTGCACTCAGTTGGCTAGATGGGAAGAGGGCTCAACGAAGGAATCATAACACCTGCCAGTGCTTCTGTCCATGGAGAAAGTTGCCCTGATGCATGCCCCATCCTCAGCCCTGACGCGAGTTGATTTAGTGTCTTTTTATGTCCTTGGCACTTTTTGAGCTGATGACCCTCCAATGGAGCTTGGAGTGAGTTAGTCTGTGCACAGACCCTTTGAGAACATTGCCTCAGTCTTTGGCAGCCCTTTGTCTTCCTCAGATACACTCCTCACTGTTTTTCACAGCCAGATGTTACCCAGATTCCTTTTACTGACACTGCTATTCCAAACTGGGGAGCCCAGTGCGGGACTAAGACCTGCTTACTCCTCATATGTGACCTCTGCAATTAAGAGATCCTTCTCATTTGTTAATCACTACACAGTGGGTGAGGTACCTTCCTGGTCCAAGTCTCTGCGCTTCCTACTAGTCTCAATGTGATGTCTTCTTAACATCCTTAGTTGTAGGGATTCTGTTCAGCTTCTCTTCAGGTAGTACTCAGTGATGGATTTTCTATTATTTAGTAGTAATTTTGAGGTAATTGTGGGAGGTGAGTACAGTGTTCACCTATGTTGCCATCTTGATGGGAAATCTGGATCAGTAGTCTTTAATAGTAAAACAGTGAAAACAGTAGGGTTTTATGTTCCAGGTTCTGGGCTCCTTTTCCTTAGTCAATGACTTCGGTTTTTGCATTTGGATGCACTGGGAATATGGGGCCATATTCACCCAAGAAAAATAGTTGCTGTTGAGTTGGATGCCTCCCCATTGGGTGCACCATATTGCTCCTACCCAGTGGTTTCCGACTTAGTCTGTGAAAGCATTTTTATCAGTAGTTGTTTATCCAGAAGAACATATCTCAATGGCCATAGAAGGGGAAGAAATGGAAGCTTTTGTGCTCCAAGAATAAAAGATAAGCATGGAAAACTCTAGGAGACAGGTGGATTCCAAAAGTTTGGAAGACAAAGAAGTTGTAGGATCAAAAAAGCAGGGCCAGAAACTTAGATGTAAACATGCTGAACCCCACAGCCCTGTGAACTATAGTGAAGAAGAAGGGGGCCAAATTTTTCCTGGAAGCTAAATAGTGAAGATTAACATATACAAGAGGTCTAGAAAATGGGTATCTCAATGGTAGAGGGCATATCTATGAATGATTGACTGGAAACAAGAGGCCCATTCCCAAATAATGCCAGAGAGGGAAAAACATTCTTACCAACCAAATGAATGTGTTCTCACAGGTTTAATTTTACATAGAAAATTATACAAAAGTGATGTTTTTTTCTGATTGTCAGAGAACAATTCTTCTAGTTTACAACATAAAACCATAATATCATTCCCATGATTTTACCAATATATATTATTTCATTTGATGTCAAATATAGTTGGCATCCTTCCAATTTGTGAGTACTTCTCATCTTCATGGGGAAGAAATTGGATTCTTAGGATGGTTATATAAGTATGTAGAATTCTCATTTTTATTATTTTTCAAGTGAGAATTTTGACACTCAGACAAAAACATGAATCCAAGATGACAGAGGAGTAAGTTCAAGCTACACTAATCTTTCAGGACAAATTTCTATTTAAAACTAAATTATAGAGAAATCATACAGAATAACCAACTGAACAGAAGCTGGAGAGAAGCTTTATAACCATGTACAGACAAAAGAAACCACTCACCACAATGTGAATGGTATGGAGTGCAGAGGAGATGTGAGAGGGATCACTGTTCTCTCAAAGGTAGCAGCAGAAGTGCTGGATGGAAATTTCAGTGGCCTGGGTTCTCCCTGATAAGTGTTGGGTCCAAATCTCAAGCTGTGCTCTCCAGCCTACAGCACCAGAGCCAGAAAGGAACCCAGATATCATCCAGCTGTGAAAAGTAGCAGGGTTCTGTGGGCCAGGAGGAGATAGCTAGAGACACAGAGAGCCTCTTAAAGGTCAAATAAAAATAATTATGTTTGAGTCATTTACCCTGGGCTCCAGTAAAGCAGGGACAGAGTGGACTAGAGTCCCTCGAGGAGAGTCCTGGATGGTGGCTTTGGGAAAAAAAAATTGAAGGAACAACTGCCAGGATCCCTGTGCTGAATCATCCCCCATACTGCTGGAACCATCTTGTTCAGGCAAAGCTGTCCCCTACAAGTGGTATCAGCCTGAGGGGAAGTAATAGCCCCATCTTCAGGAATTACTCTGCCCCATTCTGTGGTGCTTAAGCCTGACTGCTGATTAGAGGTTGACTAGAATAACAACTGAAGGAGACAGCCAAAGACTCTGGATCACTGGTAGTCTAAAACAGACTGCCAAGGGCCATACTGGGACACCTTCTGACATCACCAGGGACAGATCAAAAAAGAACAGAGAATACAACTGTAAAACAACATACAAGAGGTGGTGGGCAAAGTGACTCTCAGTCAGCTAGCTGGAGGGAAGAAACACCAAAGAACAGTCTAAAAGCAACCAAAGTCCAATTACAACCAGAGAGCCACCTAAGTGGCATAAAAGACATCCCAATACCACCAAACAGGAGATCAAGGAGACTGCACCACTGAATCTCACTGAAAGGTGTCTTACCATATCAAGTCACGCCATAAAGACAGGGAATCAAAGCAGGTCAATTTAAGAAGTAGAAACAAAGAAGAGTTACTTAAATTGAGGAGATAAAGAAAAAACCTTGAATCAAAAGGAAAGGAGAAATCTCTAGAAATAGTGCTAAATGAAATTGAAGCAAGCAAACTATTAGACATAGAATTCATATTATGGTTATAAGGATACTCAATGAGCTCTGTGATAACTACAAAGAACTTGAAGGGAGCTACAAGGAACTTACTGCAAACTACACAAGCATATAAAAGGATATAGAAATTATCAATAAGAGCCAGGAGGAAATAAAGAGTAAAATTTCTGAAATTAAGAATACAGGAAAAGGAATTAAAAGCAGGCTAGATGAAGCAGAGGATTGAATCAGTGAGATGGAGGACACCATAGAAAAAATACCCAGAAAGAGCAACAAAACAAAACAAAAAAGATACCAAAGAATGAAAAAGTCTTAAGGGAGCAGCAGGACAATATGAAATGTAATAATATCCATATCATAGGGATACTAGAAAAGAAAGAAGAGGAGTAAGGGATAGAAAACCCATTTGACACCAAAAAACTACTCAACCTAATAAATGAATTTGGCAAAACAGCAGGATACAAAATAAATATTCAGAAATCAAAGGCATTTTTTGTACACAAACAATAAAATATCAGAAACAAAAATCAGGAAAAAAATCTCATTTTCTACGGTAACAAGAAAAATAAAGTACTTGATGATCTCACCTTTAAGAGGAACCTAATCAACAAAAGAAAAAAATAAGCAAAATATAACCAGAGACATTTAAATTAAGAACAATCTGACAATAACCAGAGGGAAAGTGGAAGGGGATAATGGGGGGAAGGGTTTTCAGGAACTACTATAAAGGACACATGTACAAAACCAAGGGGGGTGGTGGAAGCAAGGGAGGACGGTGGGTTTGGCTGGGGTGGGTGGAGTGGTGGGAGGTAAATGCAGGCAACTGTAATTGAACAATAAAATAATTTTAAAATAGACAATGAAAAAATGGTAAAAATAAAATTAAAATTAAAAAGAAAGAAAATAAAGTATTTAGGAATAAACCTAACCAAGAAAGTAAAAGATCTATACTAAAAAAGCAACACAACATTGAAGAAAAAAATCAAGAAAGATACAAACAAATGGAATCATGTACTGTGTTCATGGATTAGAAAAATTAACATCATCAAAATGTTTATACTACCCAAAGCAATTTATAGATCCAAT
Organism: Phyllostomus discolor; assembly: GCF_004126475.2. Classification (NCBI taxonomy): domain Eukaryota; kingdom Metazoa; phylum Chordata; class Mammalia; order Chiroptera; family Phyllostomidae; genus Phyllostomus; species Phyllostomus discolor. Next base: position 105,647,156 of record NC_040907.2, read on the forward strand.
GTAATCCCTATTAAAATACCAATGACATATTTCACATATATAGAACAAACATTTCAAAAATTTATATGGAACCATAAATGACCCTAAACAGCCTCAGCAATTTTGACAAAGAAGAACAAAGTAGGTGGGACCACCATACCTGATATCAAACTATTTTACAAGGCCACTGTAATCAAAACAGTCTGGTACTGGTGTAAGAACAGACACATAGATCAATGGAACAAAATAGAGAGCCCAGAAATAAACCCATATGTCTATGGTTGATTAATATTTGACTAAGTGAGTAGAAGCATAAAATGGAGTAAAAATAGCCTCTTCAACAAATGGTGTTGGTAGAGCTGGACAGTTAAATGCAAAAAATATGAAAGTTGACCACCAACTTCCACCATGCACAAAAATAAACTCAAGATGGATAAGGGACTTAAGTATAAGTCATGACACCATAAAAGTTGTGGAGGAGAACATAGGCAGGAAAATCTCAGATATTCCATGCAGCAACATCTTCACTAATATGTCCCTTAGAGCAAGGAACATAAAGGAAAGAATAAACAAATGGAACCTCGTCAAAATAAAAAGTTTCTTCACAACTAAAGAAAACATTAGCAAAATGAAAAGGGAACCAACCATATGGGGAAACTTATTTGCCAATGATACCTTGGACAAGGTTTTGATCTCCAAAATATATAAAGAACTCACATGACTCAACACCAGGAAGACCAGTGACCCATTTAAAATATGGGCAAAGGACCTGAACAGACTCTTCTCCAAGGAGGACATCCAGAGGGTCCATTAGCATATGAAAGATTGTTCAACATCACTACTCATCAGATTATGCAAATTAAAACCACAATGAAATGCCACCTCACACTGGTCAAATGCCCATCATTAACAAGTTAATAAACAAGAAGTTCTGAGGAGGATGTGGAGAACAGGGTATATAGTATACTGCTGGTGGGAATGAAGACCGATGTAGACTGGTATAGCCATTGTGGAAAACAGCATGGAATTTCCTCAAAAAACTAAAAATGGAACTGCCTTTTGACCCAATGATTCCACTTCTGGGATTATACAGTAAGAATCCTGAAACACCAATTTAAAAGAAGCTATATATCCCTGTGTTCCTGGAAGCATTATTTACAAGAACTAAGTGCTGGGAACAGCCTAAGTGACCCTCAGTAGATGAGTGAATAAAAACACTGTGTTCCATTTAGACAATGGATAACTATGCAACAGAAAGGAGGAACTACTACCTTTCATGACTGTGGATGGTTCTGGAGAGCATTATGCTAAGTGAAGTAAGCCAAGTGGCAAAAGAGAAATACCATATAATATTCCCCCTAAGAGTAACCTAATGAACAAAGCAAGCAAGCAAAATATAACCACAGACATTGAAACAAGGAAAATACTGACAGCAACCAGCGGGGAGGTGAGTGGTGTATAGGGAGGAAAGAAGGGGAAGGACCTAATCAAGAAACAGGTATAAATGATCCATGGGCATGGATAACAGGGTGGATATTGACTGTGGGAGTGGGAATTGAGGAGACAGTGGAGAATAACTGGGGAAAATTGGAACAACTGTAATAAAGCAATAATAAAATAAGTGGCTTGCCCCAAATCTGACAGCCTGCAAATAATGAGATTTGAACCCAGAAAGAATTTGAAAGAATTCAAATTCTTTCTCAATCTTTTTAACTACAACAGAAAATAAGAATCTTTGTTGTAAGCTTTAGGGCTTGGGTCCCAACATGCTCTCTGATTTGCTCTGTGATTGTGAGCTTTCAAACCCATGATATGAGATATAGTAAGCAGAAAGATAGCAAGCTTCTTTGGGGTTAAATCTTAACTATCAGTCTTTAGGTGTGTGTTTCAGAAAGTTTTAAGCTCACAAAGCTTTCATTTCTTCAGCTGTAAAATGTACTATAAGAAGACTAATCTTACAAATCACTTGTAAAATTATAAATAATGATTTCGTAGTGGTAGGGACACAGTAGACACAGAAAATTTTTGTTTTGCAACTCAAAGCTGGGAGCAAGAATTATTTTCTATTTTCACTTTTTATGACTGAAGAGCTCGGCCATTAAGAGCAGTCAAAGAGAAGCCTGTAGATGGATGCAGGGCCCTGTGTCTCTGTAAACTGTTAACATTGTTAAGAATGACATGTCTTAAGGGATGTTCTCTATGGTGAGCAAACCCATAGAATGACGAAACTCTAAAAACTTTGTTCCACATGCATTGGTTTATTATGAACAAACATGACTTCATTTGAATGAGGTTTAATAATGAACGGATGGGTTGGAAAGGCAAAGCCCACAAAATGCTATCTCCAAAACTGTAATATGTTCAGTAAACCCTGAATCCTGTCTTCTCTTTTTAGTGTCTTTACATGCTAGTTGAGACTGAGGAAGGTGGCTGGCAAGAAACAGAGCATGGCCAAAGAAGGTATTTATGCTTCTGTGACACTGAGCTGCACCCAGCAGGATGAAAATGAAGTGCATAAAAAATTAAAGGTGGTGGGACATGACCCTTGAAACTTATTTAAGAAGTATCTACATGGGCATAAGTTTTCAAAATTTATTCTCAAACTGCTGTAGGAACCCAACAAGGAAGAGGAGAGTGAATGTCTGCTGAACAGTATCTAGACATTTATTATACTAGATGTTAAAAGCACATACCATATATACATTGTATTATAGTAAGATTTACTTTACAAGGTGATTACAAATTAATTTGCTTTTTGGTTTCCTCTTTTTTGTTTGGTTTGGTTTGGTTTGGTTTGCACAAGAATATTGTTGAGGTTTTGGGTCAGTCCCATTGTCCAGAGTTTGGAAGAGTTTAGAGACTAGAGAATTAGTACAAATGGCAAAATGCACTCTGTGACCCTCTTAAATTTTTACAAAATTAATTATGACTCGATTGCACAGAAATTCATATGTAGTTGTAATTTTATTTTAGGTCAATGTGGGAACAAAACAAAGACAACATAGTAGAAATTTTAATTTACAAGTTTAAATTTAAGTCATCAGCAGAAATTGTGAGGGATATGGCTTCCAAGGACATGGAATTCCAAGAGATTTAAGTAAAACCAAACTGACTTTAATTTACATTGTTTTATTTCATTAAAACTGACAGAAATCCTAGAATTGGAGAGGAGTGTCCTGTATTATTAGGAAATTGAAGGTCAATAAATAAAAGAAAAAACAGCAAGTGGGAGAATCAACATTTGAATCCAATTTTTTTTTAATTAGAAAAATTCTGATTTATCAGGAATACAAAAACTCCTACCCTACTGGCCTGGACTATGGCCACATTGCACAAGACTTGAGCACATATGCATATTTTATTCCCATCACAGAAGTCACTCATCATGATTTAGTTGACATCTTAAGCTGCTTTTTCATTAAAAGATTAAAAAAATCTTTTCTTTTAAATAACTGACACCTAACTAATTCTAGTAATAAAATAAAAACTAACTTAAAATACAAAAATAAATTTTGAAATATCTGTTAGGTAAATTTCAAGGCAGGGACATTATTGTAATTAAGAATTGAGACCATCATTGTTTTCAACTTTTGATACAGGCACCAACTAGATATAGAGGTGTCTGTTAGATTGAAATTAAAATTTACTATTTATTTATTTATTTGTATTTTATTTTATTTTAATTGTTATTCAAGTACAGTTTTCTGCCTTTTACTCCCATCCCAGCCCACCACCTCCAGGCCTTCCCACCTCCCTCCTGTTTCCACCCCCACTCCTGTTTTTGTTGATGTGTCCTTTATACTTGTTCCTGTATACCCTTCCTCCTTTCCCCTGAAATTCTCTCCCCTCTGGTCACTGTCAGCCTGTTCTCTATTTCAGTGTCTTTGGTTATATTTTGCTTGATTGTTTGATTTGTTGTTTAGGGTCCTCTTAAAGATGAGATCACATGGTATTTGTCTTTCGCCACCTGGTTTATTTTGCCTAGCAAAATGCTCTCCAGTTCCACCTGTGCTGCTGCAAATGGTAGGAGCTCCTTGTTTCTTTCTGCTGCACAGAATTCCATTGTGTAAATGTATCATAGTTTTTTGATCCATTCATTTACTGATGGGAACCTAGATTGTTTCCAACACTTGGCTATTGTAAATTGTGCTGCTATGAACATTGGGGTGCATAGGTTCTTATGGATTGGTGTTTCAGGGTTCTTAGGATATAATCCTAGCAGTAGAATTGCTGGGCCAAAAGGCAGATCCATTTTTAGTTTTCTGAGAAAATTTTATATTGTTTTCCATAGTGGTTGTACCAGTCTGCAATCCCACCAACAGTGCACTAGGGTTCCCTTTTTTCCACAATCTCTCCATCACTTGTTGTTTGTTGCTTTGTTTATGAAGACCATTCTGACCAGTGTAAAGTGGTATCTCATTGTGGTTTTATTTTCATCACTCTGATAGCTGGTGATACTGAGCATCTTTTCATGTGTCTCTGGATTCTCTATATGTCCTCCTTGAAGAAGAGTCTGGTGAAGTCATTTGCCCATTTTTTAATTGGGTTGCTTGTCTTAGAGTGGAGTTCTGTGAGTTCTTTATATATTTTGGAGATTAAACCCTTGTCTGAGGTATCATTGGCAAATATATTTTCCCATATGGTTGGTTCTCTTATTTTAATGCTTTTTTCTTTAGCCGCACAGAAGCTTTTTATTTTGATGAGATCCCATTTGTTTTTTTTCTTTCCATTATGTCCCTTGCTCTAGGGGACATATCAGTGAAATAAGCTAGTCAGTGAAATGCAAATACCATATGATCTCCCCTTAAACAGGAACATAATCAACAAAAGAAACAAACAAGCAAAATATGTCCAAAGACACTGAAATTGAGAACAGGCTGACAGTGACCAGAGGGAGAGGGGAGGGAATATCAGGGGAAAAGAGAAAGTGTTTGCAAAAACAAGTATAAAGGACACATGGACAAGTATAAAGGACACAAGGGGGGGTGAAAAAGAGGGGGAGGGAGGAAGGGCTGGGGGGTGAGCTGGGATGGGGTGAAAGGCAGAAAACTGTACTTGAACAACAATTAAATTTTTAAAAAAAGAATTAAAAAGTAACAATTTTTTTGTCACCAAAGAAATAAAATGATTATAAGAAAATACTATGAGTAACTATATGGTAACAAATTGGAAAACCTGGGAAAATGGGGAAATATCTCTCAACTGAATCAGGAGGAATCAGAAATTATGAATAGACCAATTACAATTAATGAATTAATGCAGTAATTTTTTTAAAAATTCTAGTAAATAAAGTTGGACCAGATGATTTTACAGGCAAATTTTACTAAACATTCAAGAATTAGAGCCTATCCTTCTTAAACTATTCCAAAAATACCAAGAGATGGAAACAGTGACAAGCGCATTTTATGAGGTCAGAATTAGCCTAATTCCAAACCCAGATAAATATACTACAAAGAAAGAAAATTATAAGCCAATATTTCTAAAGAAATTAGATGCTAAAATCAAAAACAAAATACTAGCAAATGATTCTAGCAACATATTAAAAAGATCATACGCCATGATTAAGTGGGATTTATTCCAGGATGCAAAGTTGGTATAATATTTTCAAATCAATAAATACAATACATTACATCAACAAAATGAATGATACTTTTAAAATGGTAACAAAATGAGGCAAGATGACAGAGGAGTTAATGGAATCCACACTAACCTCCTTCCAGGATTAATCTGGAATTACAATGAAATTGAGGAGAAACTATCCAGAAAAAAAACAACTGAGAAACAGTGAGAGAATAAACTTATAACCTCAGACAAACAGAAGAATCAGCTTCAGCACAACCTGACTGAACCTGCAGCAACAGCATAAAATACATGGTGGGAGGAATGTACCTCAGTAAACCATGTTGAGAAAAGGACCCACCAAAGAATGACTCAACAACAGTCAAAACCCAATTAGATCTAGAAAGCCAACATAAATGTCATAAATGGCATCCCAGACCATCAAGTTCAGGATATCAAGCATATTGAACCACTGAATCTCAAAGATCTACTAGAAAAGTGCACACCACAAACTCAGGCACTCAAAACAGATCAATTTAAGAAACAGAAACAAACAAGAAGAGTCTCACAAATAATGGGAAGACTAAAAAACAACATCCATTAAGAAGAAAATGAGGAATCCTCAGAAAGAGGGCTAAATTAAATAAAAGCAAGTCAACTATCAGATATTGAGATCAAAACAATGATTATGAGGAAGCTCAATGAACTCAGAGAGAATTCCCAAAAAATACAAGTAAACAAGGAGAAACTCAATGCAAAGTATATCAGTATGAAAATAAACATAGAAGTCAAGAAGAAATGAAGAATACAATTTCGGAATTGAAGAACACAGTACAAGGAATCAAAAGCAAGCTAGATAAGGAAGAGGACTGAATCAGCAATCAGGAAGACAAGGTAAAACAAACAAACAAACAAACAAAAAAAAAACAGCTACCTGACAGAGCAACAAAAGGAAATAAAAACAACTCAAAAACAATGAACAAGGGTTAAGGGAAATTCAGCACAACATGAAATGTAATAATTTCCATATAATAAGGATACCAGAAAGAGAAGAAGAGGAGCAAGGCATAGAAAACCTGTTTGAAGAAATAGTGACAGAAAATTTCCCTAATGTGATGAGAGAAAAAGTCACATAAATCCAGGAAGTACAAAGGGTCCCAATCAAGAGGAACCCAAAGAGGCCCACTCCAAGAGACATCATAATTAAAATGGCAAAATTTAAAGACAAAAGAGAATATTAAAGGCAGCAAGGGATAAATATGAAGTAATATACAGGGAGCCGCAATAAGGCTACCAGCTGACTTCTCAACAGAAACACTACAAGCCAGAAGGAAATGGCAAGAAATATTTCAAGTAATGAAGATCAAAGGCCTACAACCAAGACTGCTCTACCCGGCAGGATTCTCAATTAAAATGGAAGGTAAAATAAAGAATGCCCCAGACAAAAGAAGGCTGAAAGAATATGCCTCAAACAAACGAGCACTGCCAGATATGCTAGGGACTGCTCTAACAAGAGGAAGAAAAAGAGTGAGAGAGAGAGAGGAATACAGGTAGAAAAAGGAAAATACAGGTGGCAATGAATAATGACCTATCAATATTCATTAATGAATTAAACGTTCCAATCAAAAGACATAAAATAGCTGAATGGACAAGAAAACATGACCCATACACATGCTGCCTACAAGATACCCGCCTCAAAACAAAAGGCCTGCCCAGGTTGAAAGTGAAGGATTGGAAAAACATTCCAAGCAAGCAGACAGGAAAAAATAAAAAAGGCAGGGTAGCAATACTTATATCAGACAAAATAGACTTCAAAATAAAGGCCATAAAAAGAAATCCAAGGACACTTCATAATACTCAAAGGAAGAATCATCAAGAAGACATAACCATTGTAAATATATAGGAACCCAACATAGGAGCACCCAAATATTTAAGGAACATCTTGGAGGACTCCAAAAAAGATAGGCAGTCACACCCTTATGATAGGAGATTTTAAAACCCCACTTGTCAAAGATCTTCCAAACAAAATATCAGTAAGGATATTGTGGCATTGAACAATGCCCTAGGCCAAATGGATTTAACTGATATATACAGAACCTTTCATCTCAAAGAAGCAAAATACACATTCTTTTCAAATGTGCATGGAACATTTTCAAAGATAGATCACATGATAGGACACAAAACAAGCTTCAACAAATTCAAGAAAACTGAAATCATATCAAGTATTTTCTCTTGAAGGGGCTGAAACTGGAAACCAACCTGAAGGAAAAAACTCAAATACACTTAAATTAATGTATATTGAATAGCATGCTATTAAACAATGAATGGGTAAATAATGAGAACAAGGAAGAAATAAAAAACTTTCTGGAAAAAAAATGAAGATGAACACACAACAGTTCAAAACTTATGGGAAACAGTAAAGATAGTCCTGAGAGGGAAGTTCATAGTGATACAAGCCCACCAAAAAAATATAGAAATATTCAAATAAACAACCTAACTCATCTACAAGAACTGGAGGAAAAACAACAAAGCCCAGAGTGAGTAAAAGAAAGAAAATAACCAAGATCAGAGCAGAATTAAATGACAAAGAATCTAAAAGAACAATTCAAGGGATTAAAAAACCCAGGAGCTGGTTCTTTGAAAACATAAACAATATCAAACAGCCTTTAAGCAGACTCATCAAGAAAAAAAGAGGTTAAGTAAAACCAGAAATTAAGTCAGAGAGGTTACAGCTGATACCACAGAAATACAAAGGATTGTAAGAAATTACTATGAACAACTATATGTCAAAAAATTTTAAAACCTAAGTGAAATGGGCAAATTTCTAGAAAAACATAATCTTCCAAAATTCAATGAAGAAGTAAAAAGCTTTAACAGATCAATAACACTTGGGGAAATTTAAGCAGTAATCAAAAACTTCCAGCATACAAAAGCCCCGGTCAAAACATTTCACAGAATTTTACAAACTATTTAAGGAAAAGCTATCTCCTATTCTTCACAGACTATTCCAAAAAATACAAGAAGAGGGAAGACACCCAAACTCTTTTTATGAAGCCAGCATCATCCTAATCACAAAACCCGATAAAGACATAAGAAAGAAAGAAAACTTCAGGCCAATATTGCTGATGGACATAGATGCTAAAATCTTCAACGAAATATTGGCAAACCACATCCAGCAATATGTTTAAAAGATCATACATCATGATCAACTGAAATTCACCCCAGGATGCAAGGATGGTAGAATATTGGCAAATCAATAAACATAATATATCACATTAACAAAATGAAAGACAATAATCACATGATCATTTCAATAGATACCCCAAAAGCACTTAATAAGGTACAGCAGTCTTTTATGAAAAAAAAAAAAAAAAAAACTCAGCCAAGTGGGAATAGTGGGAGCATACCTCAACATAACAAAGGCCATATATGAGAAACCTACAGCCAATATCACACTCAATGGGCAATAACTAAAATCTTCCCCACTAAGATTAGGAACAAGACAAGGGTGCCCGCTTTCACCACTCCTATTCAACATAGTTTGGAAGTCCTAGCTACAGCAATCAGACAAGAAAAAGAAATAAAAACCATCCAAATTGTAAAAGTGGAAGTAAAACTTGTTTGCAGATGACATGATAGTGTAATAGAAAATCCTATAAACTACCCCCTAGAAAACCACTCATGCTAATAAGTGAATTTGGCATAACAGCAGTATAGAAATTCAATATTCAGAAATTGAAGGCATTTTTGTATATCAACAATGAAATATCAGAAACAAAAATCAGGAAAAAATGCCATTAACTCTAGCAACAAGAAAAATAAAATAACTAGGAATAAACCTAACCAAGGAGGTAAAAGACCTGTACTCAGAAAACTACAAACAGTGAAAAAAGAAAGTAAGGAAGACACAAACAAATGCAAACATGTACCATGTTCATGGATTCAAAAAATTAACATCATCAAAAAGTCCATAATACCCAAAGAAATATATAGATTCCATTCAATATCTATGAAAATATTACTACACATTTCACAGATATAGAACAAACATTTCAAAAATTTATATGGAACCATAAACGACCCTGAATAGCTGCAGCAATTTTGAGAAAGAAGAACAAAATAGGAGGGATCACAATACCTGACCTCAAACAATATTACAAGTCCACTGTATTCAAAACAATCTGGTACTGGCATAAGAACAGACACATAGATCAATGGAACAGAAGAGAGCTCAGAAATAAACCCATATGTCTATGGTCAATCAGTGTTCAACAAAGGGGACAGAAGCATAAAATGGTGTTGGGAGATATGGACAGCTACATGCAAAAAAATGAAACTTGACCACCAACTTATACCATACAAAAATAAACTCAAGAAGGATAAAAGACAAATATAAGTCATGACACCATAAAATTTCTAGTAGAATATAGGCAGGGAAATCTCAGATATTCCACACAGCAATTTATTTACCAATATGTCCCCTAGGGTAAAAAATATAAAGGAAAGAATAAACAAATGGAACTTCATCAAAATAAAAAGCTTCTACATGGCTAAAGACAATATCAGCAAAATGAAAAGTGAGCCAACCATATGGGAAAATGTATTTGTTAATGATACCTCGGACAAGGGTTTGATCTCCAAAATATATAAACAACTCACATGACTCCACTCCAGAAAGACCAACAACCCAATTTAAAAAATGTCCAAAGGACCTGAACAGACACTTCTCCCAGGAAGATTAACAGAGTACCCAGAGACATATGAAAGGATGCTCAGTATCATTACCCATCAGAGAGATGCAAAATCAAACCACCATAAGATATCACTTCACACCTGTCAGAATGGCCATATTAACCAAATCAACAAACAAGTGCTGGAGAGGTTGTGGAGAAAAAGGAACCCTAGTGCACTGTTGGTGAGAATGCAGACTGGTGTAGCCACTGTGGAAAACAATATGGAATTTCCTCAGAAAACTAAAACTTGAACTGTCTTTTGACCCTGAGCAATACCACTACTAGTATCATATCCTAAGAATCCTGAAACACCAGTTCAAAAGAACTTATGCACCCCAATGTTCATAGCAGCACAATTTACAATAGCCAAGTGCTTGAAGCAACCTAAGTGCTCACAAGTAAATGAATGGATCAAATAACTATAGTACATTTGCACAATGGAATACTATGCAGGAAAAAGAAAGGAGTTTCTACTCTTTGCAACAGCATGGATGGATCTGGAGAGCAGTGTGCTAAGTGAAATAAGCCAGGTGGTGGAAGACAAATACCATGTGATCTCACCCATAAGTGGAACCTAATCAACAAAACAAGCAATCAAAATATAACCAGAGACACTGAAATAAAGAATAAACTCTATATAACCTGAGAGGAGTTGGAGGGGGTGTGATAACCAGGGAAAAAGGAATGTGTTATCAAGGAACATGTATAAAGGACACCTGCATTTTAGCAATAAAATAATAGAAAAATAAAAGTAAGGATAAAAATAAAATTATCATATTAGTAGATTTGTAAAAGTGTTAAATAAAATCCAGCACTCCCTTATTAAAGAAAACCTGTCAGCATCATGGGAATAGAGGCAGCACACAGCAACATAATATGGCACAAATGGCACAAATGACAAACAACACAGCCAACGTTATACTCTACGGGCAAAAACTGAAAATGTTTCCCATAATATCAGAAGAATACAGGGATGCTCACTTTCAACAATCTTATTCAACATAGCACTGGCAGTTCTAATTACTGCATTGAGACAGCAGAAGAAGTAAAAGGCATTCAAATTGGAAAAAAAGAGTAAAACTGTCATTATTTGCAGATGTCATGATACCGTACAAAGGAAACCCTAAAGACTCCATCAAAAATGTAGTAGAACTAAAATGAATTCAACAAAGTATCAGAATACAAAATTAGTATTCTTAAATAGGTGTCATTTTTATACACCAATAATGAACTATCAGAAACAGAACTTAAGAAACCAATTCCACTTACTATTGCAGCAATAGTAACAGTTAATAATAGTAATAAACCTAGAAATAAACTGTACTACATTAAAATGTCCATGCTACCCACAACAATCTGTAGCAGGGTTGTCAAAGTCATTTTCAATGGGGTCCACATCAGCTTCGGGGTTGCCTTCAAAAGACCAAAATAATTTTAGGACTTTATAAATGTAACTACTCCTTAACTGTTAAGGAGTTGAAATTACATTCGGCCCTTTGAAGGCAATGGCAAGGCTGATGTGGACCTGGTGAAAATGACTATGACACCCCTGATTTATAGATTGAATGAAATTTCCATTAAAATACCAATGGCATATTTCACAGATCTGGAACAAGTATTTTATGTGAAGAGCCAAGCAGGATAATGGGTGCCAAGGGAGTTGGAAGCAGGCCTTGGGTTCAGCACAGCTGCTCTAGGCCATGGAAGACTGCCTGATAGATTGTTGTAAGAAAAGAATTACTTGGCTGCTTGCTATATCACTGTACCAAGAAGGAACAGCAAATGCTTTTAAAAAATAAAATGTACCTAGCCTTGTGGTTTGTCTTTCTCACACTCTGCTTCAAAGCTTACTCAATATATACAGCCTGACTTCACCAATAAACTGTTCCCTCCTCTGCATTCCAGAGAAGGGACTCCACCTGACCCCACTTTGACTCTGTCTCTTTATTTCTCAGTCCCCCTGCTCTGTGTCACCTTCCCTCGGGATGGACCAATTTAGCTGCTGGTTGTGGCAATTTTAAAAAGTTATGTGGAACCACAAAGGACCCCGAATAGCCTCAGTAATCTTGAGAAAGAATAATAAGTGGAGGTATCACACTACCTAATATAAAACTATATATTGCAATGACACTGTAATCAAAACAGCCTGGTGCTGTCATAAGAATAGGCATATAGATGAATAGGACAGGAAGACAATAAATAATGACACTTCTCTATGGTCATTTAATATTTGACAAAGAATGCAAGAACACATGATGGAGTAAGGAGTTTCTTCAATAAATGGTAATGGGGAAATTGTACAAGTACATTAAAATGAAACTAGACCAGCAAATTTCACCATACACAAGAATAAACTCAAAATGGGTAAAAGACTGAAATGTAGGTAAAAAAAAAAAAAAAATCCATGCTGTTGTGAGTGAAGCTGGATGGATTTTTTTTTTTTTTTTTGACCTGACAGTTACAGAAGGGGAGCAGGGAGGGGTAAAATGGGAGAGAGAAGGGGAAGGGGCAAGCAAAGTAACATGAATAGAGGACTCATGGGCATGAGTAATGCTGGAGGGGTGGGTGACATGTGAGTGTAGAAATGGGGTAGGGGTGATTAATGGGGAAAAAGATGGGGCAAGTGTAATCGAAAAACACTTTAAAAAGCATAACAATTCTGGAAGAAAACAGGCAACAAAATTTCAGACCATCTCTCATAGCAAGATATCTCCTTGGGCAAGGGAAACAAAAGGAAAAATAAACAACAAATGGGACTACATCAACACAAAAAGCTTTTACACAGCAAAAGAAACCATCAATAAAATGAAAAGGCAGCCCACAGAATGGGAGAACATATTCATGAATGATATATTAGATAAGGGATTAATTTCCAAAATATAAACTCATAGACATAGACAACATTATGATAATAGCCAGAGGGAAGGGGGAGGTAAAAGAGGGGAAAGGGGATATAAATGACAGAAAGAGACTTTAGTTTAGATGATAAACACATGATGCAGTATGAAGATGGAGTTTTATTGAGCTGTATGCTTGAAAACTGTATGATTTTATTAAGAAATATCACTCCAATATATTCAATAACAATAACTAAATAAAATAATAAAATAAAAATCCAGCCTGACAATCTCTTTGTTTTTTTTTAAGATTTTATTAATTTATTTTTAGAGAAAGGGCAAGGGAAGGAGAGAGGGAGAGAAACATTAATGGGTGGTTGCCTCTCATATACCCCTAACCGGGGACCCAGCCCACAACCCAGTCATGTGCCTTGACTAGGAATGGAACCATCAACTCTCTGGTTTATAGGCCAGCACTCAATCCATTGAGCTACACCAGCCAGAGCCAATCCCTTCCTTTTTATTGGATTGTTTTATCTGTAATCATTTAACATTATATTAATGATATGGTTGGATTCACCTCTGCTATTTTGCTTTTTTTTGCATGGGTGCTTATTATTTTTTTAATTTTAATTATTTTATTGTTGTTCAAGTACAGTTGTCCCTGTTTTCCCCCCACCACTGTCCCCACCCCAGCCATTCCCACCTCCCACCCTCAATCCTACCCACTTTGGTTTTGTCCATGTATCCTTTATAGATGCTGCTGAAAACCCTTCCCCTTTTTCCCTCATTATCCCCTTTTTATTTTATACATGTCCATGTTTTTTTAGTTTATCTGCTTGTCATTTTTGTATTATCTAGTGTAACTATTTAATTCCTTTAATAATATTTTACCATATCTTTGAGTTATTTTCTTAATTGTTGATATAGGGCTTGCAGTGTACATCTTATCACAATCCACTTCAAAAATAGACTAACTGAATTCCAACTTTATTTCTATATAGCATTTCCTTCTTCTGTATTTTTGTACTATAATTATTATGCATCTCATATATACATAGGTGACAAACAATAAACTTCTATCTTAGTACTATATATAATGCTATGTATTTAAAGCAGCTGAGAGAAGAAAAGGAAAGTATGTATGTTTATAGACTTTGTTTTATTAATTTTTAAAAAATTATTTCTGGTTCTATTTCATTGTTTCTATGAATCTGAGTTACCATTTGGTGTAATTTCCTTACTCCAATATTTTCCTACCTGTCTTCTTTGTGCTATTTTTGTCAGTATATTACATTTCTCTATATTATAAGCACAATATATACAATGAGGTATATCCAGAAAAAGTCCAGTCATTGTTAATATAACAAGAATGGTTTGTGCAATATTAATATAGCTTGGCAGCAAAGGAGAGTGGCCTGGAATGTGCATGTGTCAACAATGACAAAGTCACTGTACTAGTCAGTGGGAATAGTAGGCAATGTGGAGTAAGCATGTATACTCTGTGGCTGTCACATTCAAAATGACTGAGCAAGTAGAACAACAAATCTGTATCAAATATTGCATTAAGCTTGAACATTACTCTTTGGAAACTATTTGGATGATTCAGAAGGCCACAGCTATGGGCAACTGGTGATTTGCCAATTCATTATGACAATGCTCCCCACACATGCATCACGTCTTATGCAGAGTTTTGGGTAAAACACCAAATCACCCAGGTTACTTATCCCCTCTACAGCCAAGATTTTATGCTGTGCTACTTCTGGCTTTTCTCAAAACAAAAATCACCTTTGAAAGGGAAGAGATTTCAGACCATCAGTGAGATTCAGGATAATATGACAAGGCAGCTGATGGCAACTTGGGGAACTGTGTGAGGTCCCAAGATGGCTGCTTTGAAGAGGACTGAGGCATCATTTTGTCCTATGTACAATGTTTCTTATATCATATATCTTCTTCAATAAATGTTTCTATTTTTCATAGTACATGGCTGGATACCTTCTGGACATACCTTGTATGTACTACTTTATGCTTATTTTTAAAATCAGTTAAGAAAATGTGTCATTGTACTGTCTTTATAGTTACCTTTACTAGCATTGATTTTATTGTTGTTTTTTTATAATATGGATTCTATTGAGTGTCTGGTGTCACTTTTTTTTAAATGACTTTAATATTACTTTTAAGGCAATTCTTTTGGTAATGATTAACTGTTTTGTTGTTATTGTTAACTTGGAAATATCTTCATTTTGACATCATTTTTTTTTTAGTTGTGAGGTTTTTTAATGAATAAAATTGATAAATTTGTATGGATTAAAAAAGAAAAAGCTGATACAAATAAAAATTTTAAATAACTTGCAGTAAAAAAATATTTTTTTTATTTCAATCATTGTTCAAGTACAGTTTTCTCCCCCCTACTCCCGTTCCAGCCCCTCCACCCAACCCTCCCCCCTTCCCCCCATTACCCCCCACCCCTAGTTTTTGTCCATGTGTCCTCCAAATTTGTTCCTGTAATCCCTACCCATTCCCCCCTGAAATTCCCTCTTCTCTACCCTCTGGCCACTGTGAGGCTATCCCCTATTTCAGTGTCTTTGGTTATATTTTGCTAGTTTTTTGTTTTATTTTGTTTTGTTGTTTAGATTCCTGTTAAAGGTGATATCATGTGGTATTTTGACATCATTTTTTAATGATAGTACTTTGTTTTGGTGGACATTAAATTCTTCGTTAACAATTTCTTTTGTGCTTCCCACACTTTGAATAGGTCATTTCTTGGTTATATCCCTTCCATCATGTCTGATAAGAAAACAGCTGTTATTATACTTGGGTATCATTGTACATGATGAATCATTTCTCCCTTACTGCCCTTGAGGTTTTTTTCTTTATCTTTGGCTTTCAAAATTTTAACTACAATATGTCTGAGTATGTCTGCTATGTCTGTGCTTATCCAACTTGATGTTTGTTGATTTTCTTGGGTGTGTTAATATTTTTCATCAAATTTGGGGAGTTTAGCCCTAGCTGGTGTGGCTCACTGGATTGAGCAACATCCTATTAACCAGAGAGTCACTGGTTCAATTCCCAATCGGGTCACATTACTGGCTTTTGGGCCAGGTCCCCAGTAGGGAGACTCATGAGAGGCAACCACACACTGATGTTTCTCTCCTTCCCTTTCTCCCTCCATTTCTTCTCTGTCTAAAAATAAATCAATAAAATCTTTTTAAAAACAAGTAAAACTGTAATTGAACAACAATAAAATAATTTTAAAAACTCATGCATGACTAAAAATAAGTAAAAGTAAATAAATAAAATGTTTTTTAAATTTTGGGAAATTTTTGTCACTGATTACACTTTTTTTCCTTTGCTTCTGATAACTCTATTATACATATAAGGTGTGCATAATGGTGTCATGTGTCAAGAATTTGTTTATTTTTCTTTATTCTTTTTCTCCCTGTTCCTTAGATTATACAACTTTTATCAACCTACACTTTAATTCACTTACTTTTATTGTCCCAGCTCAAATATATCATTGAGCTTCTCTGGTAAATTTTCATTTTAATTATACTTTCTTTGTTTATTTCAATATAACTCCTTTTAGTTCTTTAAATACATTATAATAAGTGTTTTGTTGTTTCCTATCTTAAGTTCAACATTTGTGTCCCCTCCAAGATAATCTATCCTGCCTATGTTTTCTACTGTGTATGAGTCACATGTTCTAGTTTCTCTGCATGTCTCATAATTATTGTGTCCAACTTGACATTTTATATAATATTTTGTGGAAACTCCAACAGATTCCTCTTTCAGCTTACACACCCTTGGGCTTGTTTTTGT
The DNA here is from genome assembly GCF_004126475.2 of Phyllostomus discolor. Classification (NCBI taxonomy): domain Eukaryota; kingdom Metazoa; phylum Chordata; class Mammalia; order Chiroptera; family Phyllostomidae; genus Phyllostomus; species Phyllostomus discolor. The sequence continues at coordinate 105,664,083 of NC_040907.2, forward strand.
TTTCTTGGTCACTTGTTTATTTGTTTAGTGTCTGAATTAAATCTGAAATAGCCATTCTGCTCTCAGTCCCCACAGTATACACCTTATGTTGTCTTTCCTCACACTTTCCCCCTAGTTTCTAGTAATTTAACCTAGCCACCCAGGTCACTCCTGGGTCAGCATAATCCACTTAGTCTTCAAAATTATGTTTAAGCTTATTTAGCTATTAAATTTTCACCCTTATCCATGAATATGTGCTTGGCTTGGATTGTTTTCACAGTGCAAGGAATTTACAATGTTGCTCCAAAGGCTGGCAGAGAGAGTGAAATTTTTATCTTCAGTTACTATTGAGAGGACATAGCCTTCAACATGTACATGGCCTTCCAGACTACCAGAAATAAATGTGACTATTTTCAAGGTTGGCTTTACAGGAGTCTCCCCTGTGTCTGCATTGCTTATTGTTGAATCAGAAATTAGTAAGTGGTTGTGCTTAAGTTTCTTGTGCCAGTGAAGCTTCTCCAACTTTCTGATGAATCTGTATATGACTTGGGTAATGTTTATAAGTCTGTCCCATGTGCTATTCTGATGTTTTACTGGCTGGGTACAGCCTAGCATTCCAGCACCTGTGAACCCCCTTACTGACACCTAAGTTTAATCATAATGCTAAGATTTGTCTAAATTGTGTATTTTGTAGATTACCTATGTTAATCCCTGTTTTTTCACTTGTTCCTATGAGTTTCTCAGAACTACCAGCCTCATCTTAATGGATCTACACAAATATCTTCATTGTTTTCAAAACTCTTCTTAGATATGAAATTTTTTACCCTTTTTTCAAAATCAGTTTCCCTTAGGCAGAGATATGGAGCCATCTGTCCTTAAGGTCTGCTTCCCCTTGTGCAGTTTCCCTTTGCCACTGGATATAACATTGTTCCTGTGGGAAAAAATAATGGTGTGCTTCTCTCAAACTGATATACCTGATATATGAGTGGTCACTGGTCAGAGACAGTAGCCCTTGATCTTCTAATATTGCTTTTCCTAATGTGAAAAAAACACCCAACTAGCAAGCTAGGGCATAGCAGTTAGACTCCAATTTATTTTTAACTTGCCATGCCTGGGGTACACAGTGACTGTCCTAGGAATTTTATCTTGGTTGACAACTTCACTCAAACTGCTGGTGGATGACTGTATTGAGGAGGGCTCCTAAGGCCTTGGCAGAGCTCAATAGAAAAAAAAATGCAATGACTAATTAGTGACAGCAGCCTCAGACACAAGAGGAGTAAAGTGGCACCTCTCCTCTGCTCATTTAAAATAATCTTATCTTAATGTTTCCATCTGGAAATTAGGGAGGTGAGATTATTTGCCCAAAATCACACTGCTGGTAAATGGCAGACCCAAGAATACTTGACTTCCAGATTTGTATATTTTCCAGTGATGCCCATGGAACTTTCAGCAGGGGACAGTTAGAACATCTCAGGGTGTGGCCAAATTCAACCCCAAATGTACATTAAGAGATGGAGCCCTCAGAACCACATGAGCAGTATGGATGAATTACAGTAGATGAAAGCAAGTAGCAATCAAAGTGGGACTCCTGCACCCCACCTCTCACTCCCACTAACTCTTTCCAAAGAAATTTCAAAACTATCAAGTTATCTGAATTAGGTTATTCAAAAGACATAGTTATTATAGCCACCAAACTTCCATATTTACTCCTTTAAATGGGCCATGCCAAGAGGAAAGGGTTATTGTGTGGCACTTCATTTCAGAAATGTTTTTTGTGCTTTCCAGTTTGATAAGTTTCTCTCTAACTCCATAGCTTCTAAAATCACCACCTTTAACTCTCACTCCATTATTGCATTAAATATACCATGCAGGATATCAGCAACTTCTTTGGCTTTAATGTCTGAATCAGCTTGGATATTTTCAAGGTACACTAGAAACAGGGAATAAAAAGAAGAGAGGAATCATGGGAAAGGTAGGAGAAGAAAGAGGTGGAGGAGGATATAATGGTAATGATGAGAGTGATTATGATAATGAGATAATGATATTTACAGCTATTGTTCATTGTGCCCATCACGGGCACAATGAATGAAATATCAGTTCTCTCATCTGTAAAATGATCAAAGTAATAGTATGTACCTCTTGTAGGGTTGTAATAAGGACTAAATGAGGTAGTGCATATGAAGCACAAACTCCTGTGGTTGACATATGGTAACCTCTCAAAAGTAATAACTATTATATCTTTATACATGTGATTATTAATATTTTGTTCCATATTATTACTATTACACTGTCATTACATTCTGACATGCTCTTAGGCACACTTATTTCTATGCTGTGTCTCGTAACAAAATTTGTGGGGCTGAAGGAATTGACCACAGCCCAATCCCAGGATATGGAGGATGGAGCAACAATATGAACAGATTGTTTTGGCCATTTTACAGAAATGGAACCTGAGACACTAACTGGTGAGTTAAGAGAACCCTGAAACAGCAGAGAACCCTTCCCTGTGCACATGAGGCACCATTTTTGCTGTGACCATGGTGGAAGAAGACTTGTGTTACTGTTGGTCCTGATCTTGAGGGATCCTCAACCCAGCTGAGTCCCTCTTGTTGGAGGTATAATGAAGCTCTAGGCATTCTTCCCCCTGATGCTCTGAAGACAAGCCCTTTGTGGAAACCATCCATCTTATGCTTCCTGGCCATATTCCTACCCTTGCTTCTAAATCCTACTTTCTAGAAGGTTCTCTGAAGGTAGGACTGGGAAACTACTGCCTCTATGTACAGTGGAAATTCATGAGGGGTGTGAGGAAAGACTCATGAGAGGAAAGGGTTTAGGTGAGCCACTTAAGCCCAGAGATATGCACAATGACTGACAACAAGGGCCTCCAAACTACAAGTTAGCCCTCAAAGAAAGCAGTGTCTTCCATTGTCTCATCTTCTGAGGTTCCTGGCGCAATGGTTAAACCTATTTATGGGACAAAAATCAGTGTGGGTGGGAGTGAGGTTTGATGATCCCCAATGCTAGGAATGACAGCTGAGAGTAAAAGCATGAAGGGAGTTCCAAAGAGATCTTGGAAGGAGGTTAGTATCCTTTGTCCCTTCTCAATACTACTATTTTTGTTACTTCCGTCTATTCATATTGTTTAATAGTAAACCACTTAAAATGAAAATGTCTATTGGATCATTTTTAGAAAAGGAATAAAATCATAACTCAGGACTCTATTTCTCTTCAACACTTACATGCATACTCACAGCTTTCATTCAGACATATTTAACCTGTGACTTCATAGATCAGTGTCTGTAACTAAAAAAAAAAAAAAAATGGCTTTGACTTCAAGGGCCAAGGAGGAAGGAGGGGAAGCTACTCAAGGTAAAGAAAGTTACCTATTTCCTCTTTTCTATCTTTCTCCAGGTATGTCATCATGTTCCTGTTGTGACAACAGCTGCTCTGACATTCCAGCTGCTAGCCTGGTGCGACACAGCTGAGAAGTGACATAGCCAGGACTGAGGCAGGGGTCTGGAAAAGTCTTTTCCCTTGGAACTTCTGTTAGCTAGAGTGTTTGCTGGGTTGAATTTCAGAGCTCCTGACTGCGAGTAGGTTCACAGCAGGTGACAAGAACATCAAATGTAGCAAGAGAATCAGTTTGAGCCTAAGACTCTCAGAACCTTAAAGAAAAATGTCTCTTAGTTCTCTGACAAGGGCTGACAACATATGTGGTCAGGTCTATATGCTTTGGCTCACAGCATGGACAATGGGTATAGGCTCAGACATCTTACTTCAAGTGTACCCTGGAGCAAGCCAAGCCTCTTCAGGTTTGTTTAGGTATGTCTGCCTCTTTGAGGGAATCCAAGTCACCAGACTAGTTTTTATCTATCCTCCTCACTGTTCTGACATCCTCACCAGCCCCATATCAGTAATACATAATGGCTACGTAGAAGAAGTTACAGTTTAAATATGATAAAGTCAAAGAGGAAATAAAAATGGAAAAAACAAAATTTTGACCCTTTCTACATGATAGAAGAGGATAGAAATCCCATCTGGAGGGAGAGGGAGGATGCAGATTTCACTGGAAATTTACAGTGTGCCTGATATTCCTCTTAGTTATCCACTGATATCTGAGGAGCCAGAGTGCTCAGCTAGGGGAGCACTCCAAAGGCAGGAAACCTGCATGTAGACCCTGAGGAGAAGAGCTTTGTAGGAGACCGTTCTGCATGGTGTGGGTCCAGCTTCCACTCAGAGATGCAGAAGACCCCCAGATAGGTTCTCCCATGAGGAAGCAGGACTGCAATGTACCTAGACTGCTGTGAGACTTGCTTTTGCTAAAACTCCCTCACCCTGAATTGAGACAGAAAGTGCTTACTGTAACTTCCTAAAATCCATACTAAACCTTCCAAGGAGTGTAACCAGTTCAACTACTTTTCCCTTTTCATTTTCAAATATCTTTTCTTCTGTGATGTGATTAGCGACATTGGCTCCTTTGTTTTCTGTAAAAGGTAACCACCTAAAGCAAATCTGTGCATAGTAAATGAGGACCGTGATGTAATGTGCCCAAAAAAGAAATAAAGGCCTGTCATGGTGGAGGCTGAGGGTTTTTGTTCCCCTTGAGAGAAAAGCCATGCTCACCCTTTTCCTCCACAGGACTCGGTAGTCTGTGTGAATGTCTCCTGTCTCATCCACAATATAGCGAATGGCGGACCCCATGAGCCGGGGTCCGCATCGGAGCTTTATGGCACAAACAGGGGTCTGTGAGTCATCCCAATGTGCTGAACTCAGTGCAGATGGACCTAGACACATAGTTAATGTTACAGAACAAGAAGGGGGTGCCTAGGCAATATACTATTACCGAAAGGAACCCCCCAGGTTCATTATGTCTGCCGCCCGAGGAAAGACGTCTCTCAATGCCAGAGATTCATGAAAAGGAAAGGAAATGTTTATTTAATGTTATACAAACTTAAAGTAGTGACCTAACGTCTTCATCTAAATCCCAAAGTCCCTTAAAACACCCACAAATACACACAGTCCTTCCTTCCCCCCCTTTGTCCAGTCTGGGGTACTGTATCTCAGGAAAAGAAATAGAAGTCAGCAGCTCAGGTAGACCCCGGTTCTTCCCAATAACTGGTCTCAGCTGGTAGGCCTCCCTTGGTTCCTGGCACCACCAGCTGTGTCGCTGGGATCTCTGCTAAAGGCGGGTTGTGGTTCCCCCTTCTAAAGCTGCAGGGGTCCCCACTCTGGCAAAGCCAAGTGGTCCTCTCCCTGTGCAATGGCTGAAGGAGTTTCCACTCAGCCAAAACCCCATGGTTTCCCCTCCTCAATGGCTGCAAGGAGTGGGGTCACCACTCGGCCAAAGCCGAGTGGCAGTTCTCTGCTAAAGCCGCATGGTGATTCTCTCTCGCAGGGCTGCGAGAGTCCCCACTCTGCTAAAGACCCAGTGGTTCTCTCTCTGCCAGGGTCTCAGCCACGTGGTTCTCCCTGCACAATGGCTGAAGGAGTCTCCACTCAGCCATAACTGCATGGTTCTCCCCCAATGGCTGTCCAGTCTGGGTTTAAATCCCCATGCCAATCTTCCTCTGCAGCCCCATTTCTGACTCCTCCCACCATTGGCTACACTTGCTAGCCCTCTCATATCCTTCCAGCTTTACTGGGCTACCAGCATGAGTCTGGGCAGGTGTGGCCCCATGTCATGGAGCCAATCTTCTCCAAGCTCCCATGCAGGCACTGTAACTCCAGGGACCTGCCTCCCAGTTCCATCTTGGTGGGGAAGTTACTTCCATTCCCCTGGCTCAGAGCATGGCCACAGCTATTTAACATATCTATGTAACCAGTTAAAAATTATAGATATGTTAAATGACCACACCAGAGGTTAGCTGCAAAGCTGTTGCTATACAAAACAGTTCTCAATGGCCCTGCTCCATTTGTCCCTCCCCCCAACTCACACCTGAAGGGGAAGGGGTGAGGACATCCTAATATTTCCTGGACACCTTGAGTTCTGGACCCCATTTCAAATCCCTATTTGGGGCCCGCCTCTTGGCTATACCCTGTTACATTAAGACCTGTATTGTTTTATCAGAAAAGAAGATGACATCATTATCTGAACACTCCTATGCTGGGCTACCTGCCTTCCATGGGCTGTCCATTTCTCTTCATTTGTGTGCTGGGCATATCCATTCCACAGGGAGCACCTGGATCAAGGCACAGTTCTTTCAGCATCATCATTTAAGGTTCATTTTTTAATCCTTAGCCTGGCCATTAAGCTCTGACAGGCACAATCACAAGGCAGGTTTAAGAAGTGTTTATCCGCCCCCAGCTGGCGTAGCGCAGTGGATTGAGTGTGGGCTGCGAACCAAAGTGTTGCAGGTTTGATTCCCAGTCAGAGCACATGCCTGGGTTGCAAGCCATGGCCCCCAGCAACCGCACATTAATGTTTCTCTCTCTCTCTCTCTCTTTCTCCCTCCCTTCCCTCTCTAAAAATAAAATAAATAAAATCTTAAAAAAAATTTTTAAAAATTAAAAAAAGAAGTGTTTATCCTAGGATTGGTGGCTGTATTCTCATTGTAGCTCTCACTTCTTTGCCCTAACAGAAAGGCTGTGGTTTTATAGCCTGGTGGGTATTTATCGCACCTCTGAGAGTTGATTAGGCTCAGCTGGTTTTATTTTACCTTTCAAAAGATACATGGAATGTTTTGTAATTTGTGATTTTTTTTAAATCCTTTGACCAGAAGACAAAAGAAAGTGGAGGAAAAAAATATGGTCCTGGAAAAAAAAATCAAATGATAGTCCTCAGGGCTATGAAATGCCTTTTCTTGCTTTCATGATTCAGTGTACCCTAGGGGATTTCTCTTTATGGCATCTCACTTCCAAAGAGTAAGGAAGGGGCAACAGGAGGAAAGGGGGATGAAGGACTTGACTTGTAAGGCACATAAAAAGGCTGAAGAAAAGAATAGCTTATATTAGGAACACATAGATCTGACTGTCCTGACCCTGCATTAGAAAGCTTGGAAAGTGCTCTAAGACATGTCTTAATAGAAGCCTGGCTCTCCAGGTTCCTGATCTATCTAGGGCAGGGATGTCAAACTCATTTTCACCAGAGGCCACATCAGCCTCGTAGTTGCCTTCAAAGAGTCTAATGTAATTTTAGGATCATATAAATGTAACTACTTCTTAACTAGGGATGAGGAGCTAGGTGCTGCTGCTGGGTAGAAACAAGGTACTGGTCCAGATAAAACAGGGTGGAGGGCTCGATTCAGCCTGCATGCCTTGTGTTTACCACCTGTGATCTAGGGAGATGAGCAGGATTATTGACCTGATCTGGGAAAGCTCACCTCTCTAGAGGGACCTTGTATTTGGAGGATTAGCATGTATAATTAATAATAATAACAACAACATTATAGTGGTAATTGTAGTAATAAATATAAGTAATTATGACTTACTCTGTTCCTGACACTTTTAGAAGCCCTTTACTCATGATCTATGTAATCCTGAAAACAGTATTATAATATAGGAATGTAGGTTAACTTTATGTTTATTGCATGAGCAAGGAAACTAAGAAATTCAGTAGCTTACTTAAGATAGTCTTTTCTTTTGTAACTAGCAAAGCAAGACCTGAAAACCAAGTTACCTAATTCCAAAATGAGAGTCCTCAAACACCATACTGTAGTGCTGCTGACTAATCAAATCAATAATTAGTGAGACATGCAAAATCTGTTGTAAATGGAATGTTCTCAGCAGGCCAGAATGTTGGTGCTTGTGCCAGGTCTATTGATGTCTGATGGTCAGTGCATGCTAAACTCTGGCTATTCCCCACTCATGGCTAAATACTCCATGAAGTGTTACTGTTATTATCCCCTTCTGGACTCTTGAATTGTTTTGGCTCCTGTTTCCAACCACTTCATTTGGACTTTCTTTGGCCTCAGCCCCCATCCTGCTGTATCTAAAGCTGTTCTCCCTCTATATCTAGCCCTTTTTCTCTCTCTCTCTTTCTTTCTTTCTTCCTTTCTTTCTTTTCTTTCTTTTTCTCTTTCTTTCTTTCTTTCTTTCCTTTCTTCCTTTTTTTCTCTTTTTGTTTCTTCTCTTAATCCTCACCCAAGGGATACATCCACAGGAAGGGAGAAGGAGGGTAAGTAGGGAGAGAGAGAGAGAAAAATATTGATTGACTGCAATTCACTGTCTCCTATATGCACAGGATTGGGGATCACATATGTCTGACAGAGGATGGAACCCACAACCTTTTGATGTGCTGGAGGATGTTCCAACCAACTGGACCACCTGGCTAGGGTTATACCTAGCTTCTTTCTGATGGATGACCCTATCTGGCAGGCCTTGAATGGCTTCTGTTCAGCTTCCCCTGAAGGCAGTGTACCCAGGATGGCCACTCTGCACCAAGCTACAGATTATTTTTTACTGTTTAATTTTGAAATTTCTTTATCTGTTTAGAACCTAGGTTTTTGTCAGATATATTGTTTTCAAATATTTTCTCCCAGTCAGAAACTTTCCTTTTCATTATCTTCACAGGAGCTTTCATTGAGCAAACTTTAACATTTTAAATGATGTAAATTATATCAATTTTTTCTTTCATGGGTTGTGGTTTCAGTGTCAAGTCTAAAAACTCTTAAACTAGCCCAGGATCCAGGTTTTCTCCTAAGTCTTTTTCCTACAATTTTCATATTTATAGTTTTGATAGGGGACTCAAGGCTTGAAAAAAATTTTAGCTTAAGGTAAAAGGTTATAAGTCTAGTGAGTAATGTGTATGTTAAAGCTTTTGTTTCAGAAACTACAGATAAGGCTGATCCTGGCTCCTGGGAAAAAACGGCCAACCTCCTGGGGCATTGGCTAGAGATTACCACCTGGGGACAAGTTGGAGGCATCAGGTTTTTGTGTTGTAGGAAGAGACAGATGCCAACATTGCTTGGGAACAGCTAATCGCTGAGGATAGGAATGTCACAGCTGCTGAATCTCAAAGCCCTCACAGCACCTTGTTTGTCCTCCTCCACCTCTCTTATAAAAGATTTGTCCAGGAAAGAGAAGGGAAGATGGTTTGTTAGGGTATGAAATCTCCATTTCCTCAGATCACCAGCCATCTGAATAAAGTACCCATAAAAAATTCAATCGCTGTCATTGCTTATTGGATTTGGTAGTGACAGGCAGCCCTAATGCTGGTGTCTTTTCTGGTTACAGTTTTACCTTCTATGTGTAAGTCCATGATCCCTCTTTTTATGTAAAATGTATGAGGTTTAGACTGAGATTCATTTGTCATTGATGCATGTCCAATTGCGCCAGCACCAATTATAGAAAATTTTGTTTTTCCTCCACTGAACTGCTTACACAAAATGGGCTGTGGATCTGGTAAGCTGCTTCTCTGTGGAGTGACACCACCATCAAAACGTGATTTTGAAACTTGCTGAGCAGAGAAGAGAGAGCTAGAGGATGGAGACAAAACTTTGCACTGCTTCAGCTAGTAAATGGTGCATGTCACTTTTGCTTGTTGTTCATTGGCCAAGTTTAGTCACATGGCCTAATCTCAAGAGTCAGGGAAATGCAATCATTGAGAACAATATGTCTCTGCCAATAACAATAAAAATTGAAATTCCTTCCACCTAGAATAAAACTGAATTTGCTTTAGGATAAATGAAGTAATCTGACAGTTATTATACATACATTTTTTGGTGATTTAATATCTGTAACATTTGTTTTGGACTGGGCTGCTTTAAGCTGAGGCAGACAAATGATGCAGCTTGAGTCTTTTTAATGTATGTATCCACACAACACATTTATGCAAGTCATACTGACACTGTTGTTCTGTCTTCTCTAACACACTCAGAGGGAGAAATCGCCAAAGAGAGAATTGGCCCCAGATAAGAGTCTAGATTCAGATGCTGATGGTTCTCCAGGAAGTGTATATACTTTATTCCAAGACTGTCAGGCCTCTGTCTGCTCTATTTCATTACAAAGTGTAGTTATCAATGGACCAAAATCTGAACTGTTGTGCATTAAACTCAGTCACTGGATTATGACATACAAATTAGTAGTTTTGCAGAAGCCTTAGAGTAGGTGTTCATTTAGGGGCATGTTTGTCTCTTTGAGGAACTGGATGTAGTCACAGTAATCTCAGTCAATTTTTAGGGAATATTGTTTTTTCATTATCATTAAAGTTACATTTACTTAATCTCCATGGGATGATCAGGCAAGGCTGAAGGGAAAAATAAAACTTATAAATATGATGCCTCTCTCAGCCAGAGAATGACAGTCTTCCTGCAGAACTTATTGTTTGTTGTTTGTGCTGGTGGAAGGCATCCATTCCAGACAGCAGGGATTGGTGAGCTGGACAAACTCTAAGTTATCTTCAATTATCATTTGCAGTTTTTTCAAATATCATTTGTTTGGAACATGTCTTTTTTCTTTTCCTTGAACTTACTTTTAGTATTAATATTTCTCTATATTGAACACAAAGTTTCTGATTTTGGGACTTGTCATTTTGACATCTGAGGTAGGAAGGAAACTGGGAACACTTTCTTGGATCTCTTCTTCTTCCTCCATGACAATCTCTCCTCGAATGTGTTTACTTACAGGGTTAGTATTTGAGTAGGTATATACTACAAGTCTGCAATAAAAATGCACTTAATAATAAAGAGAGGCTGAGTTTATTTGAGGGTCAGCTCTGCACCTGACACAAGAAAAGCTGGAATTTGCCTCCTCCACTCAAACATTCAGGGACCTGTGCCAGCAAGAGGCAGTGTTTCATTCATATCTGGGCACATTTCTAACTCAATATGACAAATGTCTGTACGATAGACTGGCTCTGAAGTTGTTGGATCTTTAGTGCCCAGCTCTCAAAGCCAAACAGTCACATCATAGATGTTGGAGTTTATTTCCATTTCATAAAGGTTTCAATATTCCTCAGTTATTGCCAGTGTCTATAGAAATTCTGAAATAAGCAGGACATGTGTGTGCACGTGTGTACATATGGACATGCATGTGTGTACACATGCATAAACATATTTAAACATGTGTGTCTATCTCTCTGTGTGCATGCTTATAAAGGCCTGTTTGTACATATATGCATATGTCTATGTGTGTGTATATTAAATGTATGTGTACATTTAACAGAAATCAAATGCTTGTTTGGTGGACTTATTTGCTTCTTTCATATTTCAATGCTGGAAAGAATATGTTTCCAATCATGTGTGCAAAAAGAATTTGTGCAATCATGAACATATAACTGAGGCAAATGAGTGGCACTGAGAAAGCATATTGGCATCTTGGGATCAGGTGCTTTTGATATCAGAAGGCACAATGTTCCTCCAGTGAAATATGAATTCCATGCAGTTCTGTCACATCCCTGGATACAGTGCCCACATTCCCACTCTGGGCAAGGAGGCTGCCCAATGAAATGAGAATAGGAACCGTTTTTTTTTTTTTTTTTCAGAAATCTGGAAAGTGTTATGAAGTTTACATTGTCAGAAGAAAAACCACGCAAATAAATCTTGGGAAATCTGGAAATCTGTTTGGAGCTCAAGATTTATCTAGTTTCTTTTGGTGGGATTTGAATAATTAACCAACTGCAGGAATAAGCAGTCTTGGTGGTCACTGGGAACTCTGGGACTGTGTGGTGGTGAGAGACAGATAAATCCCACAGCACATTTTCAATTCTAGCTTTCCAGAAACTCATAAACCATTTTCTTTGAATTACTTTGGCATATTTGGTCTTTGCAATTGCAACAATCTGGGTCCTATCATTTGTGCAGTTGGCCTGAAAACAGACACCTCAGTTGCATACCTCATTTCATACTGGTCTTCACAAATTACACTGCTGTAAGTTCAGATTGTATTTGTGGGAGCTAACAGGCAGTGGCCAAGAAGGGGTAAAGCAAGCCAAATGGAAAAGTAGATTTTCCAAACAAATCTAGTATTTAGCATCAAATACTGAGATGTAAAGAAACTGAGGGGGGAGGAAAGGAAGAAGCTCTGGTGGAAAGCTGGTTAACTTGAGAGTGCTTGACAGGAGAACCTCCAATAAATCACAGTGATCTGAACTTCATAAGGAGACACTTAGTTTCCTGGAAACCTCGGTGGGGAGTGAGATACAGGGCCAAGAAATCAAGCAGTTCTCAAGGAAATCGGTCCTTATGCAAACCTCCATTCTCTGTACTACTCAAGTCAGCAATCCACAAATCTCTCATCTGTAAACTTGCCAAGTTACATGGGATCACACAGGGTGACAATTCTGGGTACATGGGTCGGGCTGATGCTTCACAGCCCTGCTGCAGCCCATGCTGCCTTCAGGACTAGCTAATTGTAGAGCCATTCTTCTTAACTAAAGCACATGCCTCTCAATCCAGAAACACATCAGCTCTATGAGTAGCGATCCCCACTACTCCTAAAGCACAGAGAATTATACAGCTCTGTATTTAATACAGACATAGTAATAGTAATAATATTAGCTAATAATTATGGAATTTTATATTCTTGCCCCTGTGTAGGTAATATAAGTTGATTCATTAAATACTAATAAAATTCATGAGATTTTCTAGAACGTCTCTTCAAGTTTTGAAAATAGTATGTCTTTATCTCTAGTGTAGCACAAAATTGACCTAACATTAGAGTCATTTAATGAGGAAATGAACACTACACTATTGCTTTCCAATAAATACAAGGGACCACATATGTAATTCTAACTTTACTGGTAGCCATATTAAAAAAAGTAAAACAAACAGGTAAACTTAATTTCAATAACATATTTTTATTTGGTCCAATATCTAAAATATTATCATCTTCAACATGTAATTAACAGATAAGTAACAACAGATACTTTGAATTCTTTTTTTCTGTACTGTATTTACACATATTCATCTCAAGTTAAATGGCACATTTCAAGGGCTGGATGGCTGGTCACCTTGGTGATTGGATACTGGATGACCCAGGTCCAGCTTCTCTGAGCCCTTTGTCCACAGAAAACTTCTAGCTCTGTAGAATTTACTTATACCAGAATAAAAATCTGAAGAACTTTTACAAAAAGTTTTCTTTATTTCCATTAATGACAACAATAATAGTAACAAAAGAGACAGCAATTTTTAGACTATATATCATTATAGATATTGTGCTAAGAGTTTTACATGACAAATATCAATGATTCTCCACCAAAACTTGATAGATAATCACCATTATCATATCCGTTGCAGTTGAACAAGTTGAGATGCGAAGTAGTTTGTAGATGACTCAAGATTATACAGCTAGTACATAGCAAGGCTGGATCTGAGTCTAGGCCACCTGATTTCAAACCCCCATAAAGTGACAAAGAAAGATAGGCTCAGGGGTGATTCTTCAAATCTTCATGATGTTATGTTGGATTTAGGGAGGCATAATAGAAGAGGATTGAGAAACACAGCTTAAGCATGCACTGAAGAGATAACCACCTGTTAGCCAATAAATAATACAACTAAGAAAAACTTGTTTATATAACTAAGAGAAAGAGAACTAAAGAAAAACTGAACATTTGTTGTGAGTAATAATTTCTAGCAGAATGTGTAGGTTGTGTAGATGAGATGGAAACTTGACAGTATTTAAAGTCAAGAAGCATGAATATCTCAGCTACAAGTGGAACCTAATCAACAAAACAAACAAGCAAAATATAACCAGAGACCATGAAATTAAGAACAAACTGACAGTAACCAGAGGGGAGTTGGGAGAGGATAATGGGGGAAAAGAGGGAAGGGTTGTCAAAGAACATGTATGAAGGACACATGGACAAAGCCAAAGAGGGTAGGGTCGAGAGTGGGAGATGGGGATGGGGGGGACATGGTGCAGTGAAAATGGGGACAACTGTACTTGAACAACAATAAAAAACCAGGAGTGTTATGAGTTCTGGCCAAGATGGAGGTGTAGGTAGAAATCCTTTGCTTCCTAGCACAACCAAAAGGAGGATAACAACCAGTCTAAAATGAATAAACAACCAAAAGCACCAGAAAATAAAACTGCATGAAACTCTGACAACCAAGAAATTTTTAAAAATCAACCAGAACAACCAGACAGGTAAGGCAGACCACTGGCCAACTCAGAAAAACCTTGAAGAGGCAGCTGAGGGGCGGGGATGACTGCCAAGTTTGTTGGAGCTGCCTGGGAGGGACTGACTTAAGGGGAATACTGAGATTCAGAGATGACTGTGGGCTAAGGGTGGGGTCGCTGCAGTGAGAGATACTTCCAGTCTGACACAGGAGTCTGTTGGAAAGTACACTAGAGATAAGCAGGCAAGCTGCATTGTTCTCTCTCTGGCCTCTCCCACACAGGCAGTACAGCAAAGAGGGCTGCCCTACCTAGGTGAACACCTAAGGCCTTGCCCCTTATAACTTATCAGGTGCACTAAGACAAAGAAATTTGACTCAAATGAAAGGACACAACAAAACCTCAGAACTAAGTGATGAGGAGATTACCAACCTATCTGATGGAGAATTTAAAGCCCTGGTAGTCAAAATGCTCACAGAACTGATTAAGCTTGGTCAAAAAATGAAAGAACAAATGAAAGATACCAAAAATGAAATAAAGCAAAATATTCAGGGAACCAACAGTGACAAGAAGGAAACCAGGATTCAAAGCGATGATTTGGAACAAAAGGAAGATATAAACATCCAACTGGATCAGAATGAAGAAACAAGAATCCAAAAAAATGAAAGAGAGGCTGAGGATTCTCTGGGACAGTCTAAAACATTCCAATATTCAAATTATAGGGGTGCCAGAAGGAGAAGAACAACAGCAAGAAATTGAAAACTTATTGGAAAAAATAACAGAGGAGAACTTCCCCAATCTGGCAAAAGAAATAAACTTCCAGGAAGTCCAGGAAGCTCAGAGAGTCCCAAAGAAGTTGTACCCAAAGAGAAGTACACCAAGGCACATCATCATTAAGTTACCCAAGATTAAAGACGAAGAGAAAATCCTAAAAGCAGCAAGAGAAAAGGAGACAGTTATCTACAAAGGAGCTCTCACAAGGTTATCAGCTGATAACCTTGTTTTCAAAAGAAACCTTACAGACAAGAAGGAGCTGGAAGGAAGTATTCTAAGTCATGAAAGGCAAGGACATCCAAGATTACTCTATCTAGCAAAACTATCATTTAGAATGGAAGGACAGATAAAGTCCAGATAAGGTGAAGTTAAAAAAATTGATCATCACCAAGACCTTACTTTATTAATTATTATTTTTTAATCTTCTTGGTTTTATTTTTTAGTTTTGTATTTTTATTATTTATTATTTTTATTTTTATTGTTGTTCAAGTACAGTTTTCTGCCTTTTACCCCCATCCCAGCCCAACCCCCCACCCTCCCCACCTCTCTCCTATTTCCATCCCCCTAGTTTTTGTCCATGTGTCCTTTATACTTGTTCTTGCAAACCTTTCACTCCTTTCCCCTGAAATTCCCTCCCCTCTGGTCACTGTCAGCCTGTTCTCAGTTTCAGTGTCTTTGGTTATCTTTTGCTTGTTTGTTTGTTTTGTTGATTATGTTCCTGTTAAAGGTGAGATCATATAATATTGGTCTTTCACCGCCTGGCTTATTTCACTTAACATAATGCTTTCTATGCAACAAAAGAAAAAAGGAGCTCCTACCCTTTGCAACAGCATGGATGGAACTAGAAAGCATTATTCCAAGCCCTTATTATATGAAACACTAAAAAGACTTATCTAAGAAAAAGGTCAAAAATATGAACAATAAAATGACAACAAACTCACAACTATTAACAAATGAACCTAAACAATGAAAACAAAAACTAAGCAAACAACTGGAACAGGAAAAGACTCAGAGAAATGGACAAAGCACACAGGGAGTTCAGTGGGGAGGCAGAAGGGAGGAATGAGGGGGAGGAAGGTACAGGGAAGATGAAGCATAATTAGTAGGCATAAAATAGATGGGGAAAGATTAAAAATGGTATAGGAAATAGCGGACTCAAAGAACTTATATGTATAACCCATGGACATGAACTAAGAGGGGGTGAATGCTAGAGGGTTGGGAGGCAGGGTGGAAGGGGGATAAAGGGGGAACAATTGGGAGAACTGTAATAGCATAATCTATTAAAAATACTTAAAAAGAGTTGTTATGAACATCAAATGAGTATTGCTTATGTTTCTACTAAAAGAACAAGTGTACTAAACAGTAAAAGTTATTTCTTCACTTGCACTATTGGTTGAAATTATAAACAAGTTCAAAAGAAAGTAAATACAAATCACAATTAATGAAATCAGAATATGTATTAATATATACAGATTGTTAAGCACAACTCCTATTTGAGAGTGGCATTAAAGGAAATAGCTGTTTACACAAAGAGATTTGAATTGGATGCAATGATTTTTATTTCTATATGATTTGGAAACTGCACCCTCATACACTCTCACCCCAACCTCAATTCTGTGTATGCACTTTTATTTAGATTAATGCTGCAGTTATTATATTTTAATGAAACGTTTGTCAAAACTTAGTCATCATTATGCTATCTTCATGATTTTGCTTTATTTACTTTATTGCAAATGTAATATTTTAAAAGAACTGAGCATCTAACTTTTAATGAGTTTTTAGACAATTTACATATAACTTCACTATATTAAAATAATTATGAGAACTGTTATTATCAGAGATATAATGGGATTAAATCTGCTACTTGTTTCTTATTTGTTTTATTTGTATTTGTTTCTTTTTAGTGTTTATTTGTATTTCTTACTTTTTTCCTCTTGCTTTCTTTTAGATTATTTTTAAATTTATCTCCATTTTTGGCTTATTAAGTATACAACTCTAATTTTTTCAGAAGTTTCTCTAGGTGTTATAATATGTATCTTTAATTTTTTCAGGCTCCCTTCAAGTAATACATCACTTCATATACAATGTGAAAACAAATTAAACAACTAATTTTTAAAAAACTTTTTCTTGTTTCCATTAGTGACAATAATACTTATAAGTAATAATAAGAGAAACAAAAATGACAGTCACAAATTGTTCCATTCTTTTTGATATTTTGTTGTGTACTATTTATTTTCACATATATTACAAGCCCCATAATACATTTGTGAAGACTTTACAATTTTTACTCAGAAGGCAAAGAAAGTAAAGGCAAAAATTAATCAGTGGGACTATATAAAATTAAACACTTCTCTACAGCAAAAAAAAAAAAAAACCCTCACCAACAAAACAAAAAGGTAACTAAATGAGTAGAAAAAGATATTTGCAAACAATAGCTCAGCTCTGATAAGGGCTTAACATCAAAATATATATACTCAAATAACTCAACATCAAAAAAATAAATTACCCAATTAAAAAATGGGCAGAGTAACTGAATAGACACTTTTTCTAAAAAGACATAGAGATCACCAAGAGATATATGAAAATATGATCAACTTCACTGGCTATTAATGAAATGAAAATCAAAACTACAATGAGATGACATCTCACACCCGTTAGAATGACTATTATCAAAAAGACAAATACTAACGAGTGTTGAAAAGGTTGTAGAGATAAAGAAAACCTCATACACTGCTGGTAGGAATGTATGACAGTTCCTCAAAATATTAAGAATGGAGTTACCTTATGACCCAGTAACATTCTTTTTGGTAGCTACATAAAAATTTTGAAAACATTTATTCACAAAGATATATGCATCCTTATGTTCATTGCAGCATTATTCATGGTAACCCAGACATGGAAACAACCAAAGTGTCCTTTGATAGAGGGTTGGATAAAGAAGATATGGCACATATAGACAATAGAATACTAATCAGCCATAAGAAAAGACGAAGTACGGCCATTTATGACAACATGGGTGGACCTTGAAAATATCATGCTAAGCAAAATTAGTCAGATGGGAAAAGTCAAGAACCATAAGAATTCACTGATATGTGGGATATAAAACTGAAAGCAATAATACCCAGAAGAAATTTATTGGGTCATAATATAACTCTATTCTTAATTTTTAAAGTGCTGGTGCTGTTCTATTGGCAACAAGTTTTCTCAGCTACTGTTTACCTGAAAATGTTTTCATTGCACCTTTAGACTTTACAAATAGATTTACACCAGATATAGTGCTCTTATTATTTATGCTCCCCATATCCTCTCAAAATCATTTTTCTTTACTCTAGATATCTTGTATTCTATTTTGTATAATATCTTATCTTTTCACCTTTATTAATCTTTGCTCAGATATTGTTCTTAAAGATGTTGTTGTGGTTGTTCTGCAACTTTGTTCCCTTTGGTTTGCTACTTTTTAATTTTATTTTAAACCTCATAATATACTTGTCCCTTTTCTTACTCCATTTTTCCATCACCCTTTCCTGTTTCACTTATAATTTAAATTTTATATTCTCCCTTGTTTTGCTTTGTTTCTATTCCCTAATCTCTGTATTTGTTCTCCCTCTTCACACAAAATATCATTTTTCTATACTTTGGTCATCTCATATTCCCTTTTTTCCTATCTTAATCTCTCTTCAACTGTATTAATCTTTGCTCAATTGCTGTTAATATTATTGAAGAGGAAGTGGGTATTTTTTCTGACATGGGTTTGTCTTTCTGGGTAGTATGGCTTTGTTAACCAGCATCTGTGCAACAGCATAAGAGATGTGTTGGGGTTGTGACTTTGAATCAGCCAGCTGGAGGGAAAAACTCACCAATGAATGAGCAACCAATGAGCAAAGGCCAAGTACAACAAGAGAACCAACATAAACTAAATAAAGAGCAGCCCTAGAGCATCCAGATCAGAAGGTCAAAGAGACTGCACCTCTAGTCCCACAGAATTCCTACTATAGAAGTCCACCCCATGAAGACAGGCAGGCAAAACAGAGCAACCTGAGATGAAAAAACAAACAAAATGAGTTACCTAAATGGGGAGACAAAGAAATAACACTCAATTGAAAGGAAAGGATAAATCCTTTTCTGGGGAGCTAAATAAATCTGAGGAAAGCAACCTATCATACATAGAATTCAAAATAATGTTTATGAGGATGTACATGAGCTCAGTGACAACTACAAGGAACTTTATGGGAGTTACAAGTAACTTAGTGGTAACTACAGCAGCATGAAAAGGAACATGGAAACTGTGAATAAGATCCAGAAAGATTAAGTTTCATGCAAGCAAAACACAACCAAAGACAGTGAAATAAAGAACAATCTGACAGTAACCAGAAAGGAGGAGGGAGAGGGATAATAGGGGATAGTGAGGGGGTCATCAAGGAACATGTATGAAGGACACATAGACAAAGCCAAAGGGGGTGGTTTTGAGGGTGTGAGATAGGGATGGGTGGGGCAGGGTATATGGATGGGTGAAAATGAGGACAATTGTACTTGAATAACAACAAAAAAAAGAAATAAAAAATAAAGTACATTACTTGAAAGTATTTTATATTGCCAATAAAAACCTTAGAATAAAAAAGAAGATCCAGGAAGAAATGAAGAATTACAATATCTGATATGAAAAATAAACTAGAAGGAGTTAAAAGCAGGCTCAGTGAAGCAGATGACTGAATCAGCAAACTAAAAGACAAGGTAGAAAGAAATACTCAGTCAGAAAAACAAAGTGAAAAAAGATTCAAAAGAATGATGATAGTTTAAAAACTTCAGGACAACATGAAACATGACAACATTCACATCATAGGAATATTAGAAAGAAAAGAAAAGGAGCAAGGGATGGAAAACCTGTTTGATAGTAATGACAGAAAACTTTAACTTGTTTAGGGAAAAAGTCATGCAAGTTCAGGAAGCAGAGGGTACAAGATGAACCCAAAGAGGCCTTCTCCAAGACATATCATAATTAAAACAGCAAACTTCAAAGTCAAAGAGAGAATCTTAAAGGCAGCAAGGGAGAAACAGGAAGTAACCTACAAGGGAGCACTGATAAAGCTAGCAGCTGACTTCTCAACAGAAAACTATAAGCCAAGAGAGATTGGCACAAATATTCCAAAAATGAAAAGCAAGGACCTACAACCAAGACTAATTGATCTAAAAAGACTCTCATTTAAAATGGAAGGTGAAATGAAGAATTTCCCAGACAAAAGAAGGCTAAAAGAATACATCTCCAAGCCAGCACAGCAAGAGAGACTAAAGAGACTGCTATAAAAAGAAGAAGAGAGAATGGGGAAAAGGAACAAAAGTGTGGGAAAAATGGCAACAAATAAGTACCTATCAATAATAACCTTAAATGTAAATGGGTTAAATGCTCCAATCAAAAGACAAAGGAAAGTTGAATGGATAAGAAAATATGACCTCTGTGTATGTTGCCTACAAGAGAACCACCTCAGAGCAAAAGAGCTACACACACTGAAAGTAAAGGGATGGAAAAAATATTATAAGCAAACATACATGAAAAGAAAACTGGGGTAACAATACTTATACCAGACAAAATAGACTTCAAAACAAAATCCATAGAAAGGGATAAAGAAGGTCACCACATAAAACTTAAGGAAATAGTCCAACAGGAGTATATAACCCTTGTAAACATATATGCACCCAACATAGGAGCACAGAAATATATAAATAAAATCTTGGAAGACTTCAAGAAAGATATTCACAACAGCACAGACATCATAGGGATTCTTAACACTCCACTGTGAAAAATGACAAGATCTTCCAAACAAAGAATCAACAATGATATTGTCTCACTGAATGGCACACTAGATCAAATGGACTTAATCGGTATATAGAGAATGTTTCACCCCAAACAAGCAAAACATACATTATTTTCAGATTCATGTGGAATATTTTCAAAGAGGGACCACATGGTAGGCCACAAAATAAGCCTAAACAAATGAAAGAATATTGAAATCATATCAAGCTTGTGCTCAGATCACAATGGTTGGAATCTACAAAGTAACCTCAAGGGAAAAAACTCAAAAATATTCAAATAAATGAAGACTAAATAACATGTTATTAAATAATGAGTGGATCAACAATTAGATGAAGGAGGAAACAAAAATTTCTGGAACAAATGAAAATGAACACACAACTGAAAACATATAGGACACAGTGGAATCTATTCTGAGAAAGAAGTTCATAGCAATACAGGCTTACCTAAAGAAGATAGAAAAATCTTATGGTATTTGGCTTTTTTTATTATCTTATTTATTTAATTTATTTATTTTTAGAGGAGGGAAGGGAAGGAGAAAGAGAGAGAAACATCAATGTGTGATTGAGTGCCCCAGACTGAGCGCCCCATACTGAGGACATGGTCTACAATCCAGGCATGTACTCTGACTGAAAATAGAACCGGCAAACCCTTTGGTTTGCAGGCTCATGGTTGATCCACTGAGCTACACCAGCCAAGGCCTGGTATTTGTTTTTCACTGTCTGGCTTATTTCACTTAGCATAATGTTCTGTAGTACCATCCATGCTGTCATGAAGGATAGAAGCTCCTTCCTTCTTTCTGCTGCATAGTATTCCATTGTGTAAATGTACCATACTTTCTTGATCCACTCATTTACTGGTGAATACTTAGGTTTCTTCTAGCACTTGGCTACTGTAAATTGTGCTGCTATGAACACTGGGGTGCATAGGTTCTTCTGAATTGGTGTTTCAGGATTCTTAGGGTATAATCCCAGCAGTAGAATTGCTGGATCAAAAGGAAGTTCAATTTTTAGTTTTTTCAGGAAATTCCATACTGTTTTCCATAATGGCTGCACCAGTCTGCATTCTCACCAACAACAAGTGGAACTTAATCAACAAAACAAATGAGCAAGCAAAATATAACCAGCGACACTGAAATAAAGAACAAAATGATAGTAACCAGAGGGGTGGGAGAAAGGGGACAATGAGAGGAAAAAAAAAAAGGAAGAGTCATCAAGGAACATGTATGAAGGACCCATGGACAAAGTTAATGCGGAGAAGGATTGAGGGTGGGAAGTGGGGGTAGGTGGAGCAGGGGAAAGTGGTGGTGGAAAAATAGAGACAACTGTACTCGAACAACAATACAAGAAATAATTGTACACTGCAAAAATGGCAATTTGAGGGATCATTATGGTGATGAAAATGTTCTATATCAATGTCAAAATCCACATTGTGATACTGAACCATAGTTTTGTAAAATGTTGTTGTTGGGGAAAACATGGTTAGAATTTATTGGATCTCTCTATTATTTCTATTACTGCATGTGAATCTATAATTATATCAAAATAAAATAATTTTATAAAAGAAGATAGAATAAATAATCTCAAATAAACAACCTTATCCCACATTTATCAGAATTAGAGGAACAATAGCGCACAACACTGAGAGCAAGAAGAAGGAAAAAAACAACCAAGATGATAACAGAATTAAATGGCATATAGCCAAAAGGAAACATTTAAAGGATCAATAAATCCAGAAGATGGTTCTTTATAAAGATAAACTAATTTGACAAATGTTTAACCAGACTAATCAAGAAAAAAAAGAGAGGGCCCAAATAAATAAATACCAGAAATTTAAAAAGCATCCAAATTGGAAAGAAGGAAGTAAAACTCTCATTGTTTGCAGATGACATGATAGTATACATAGAAAACCCTATAGACTCCACCAAAAAAAAAAAAACACTACTTGACCTAATAATTGAATTTGGCAAAGCAGAGGGATACAAAGTCAACATTCAGAAATCAAAGGCATTTTTGTTTTTATCATTTTTTGTTTTTAATCATTTTTATTGTTCAAATACAGTTTTCTCCATTTTCCCACCACCACTTCCCCCTACCCTACCCACCCCTACCTTCTCTATTCATTTTTCCTTTCTTATCTGTTTAGCGCTTTATTAATACTGGCTCTTTTGTTGTTGATAGTGTGATTGAGGTTGGGGGTTAATTTTGGGGTCTGGGTTTGTTTTCTGGGCTGTTTGGTCTTCTTCTGGCAGCCCTGTACAACAGCATACAAGATATGGAGGGTAGAGAGAATATCAGTCAGGCAACTAAAAGGAAAGACACACCAAATAATGATGCTACAACAACCAAAACCCAATTTTATCCAGAGAGCTCACATAAATGCATAAAGGGCATTCCCAGAGCATCAAGTTCATGAAATCAAGGGTACTGCATCACTGAATCCCACAGGTCTCCAACCACAGATGGTCACACCATGAAGACAGGGAGTCAAAGCATATCTTGAAGAAACAGAAACAAACAAGAAGAGTCACCAAAAATGGGGAGAAAAAGAAACCAACCCCACTCAAAAGGAAAGAAGGTATCCCAAGAAAGTGTGTTATATGAAACTGAGTAAAGCAAGCCATCAAATATTTAGTTCAAAATAATGGTTATAAGGAAGCTCAACAAGCTCAGTTAGAACTGCAAAGAAATCCAAGGAAACTACAAGGAATTTATTGTGACTACATGAGCATGAAAAAGGACATAAAGTTATTAATAAGAGCCAGGACAAAAGAAAAAATACAATATTCAAAATGAAGAGCACAGTAGAAGGAATAATAGCTGGCTAAATGAAGAACATGATTGAATCAGTGAGCTGGAGGACAAGGTAGAAAAAAATTCCCAGATGGAACAACAAGATGAAAAGACCCAAAAGGAACAAAAAGTATTTCAGTGACATGCAGGAAACACAAATCATAATAATATCTGTATTATACTGGTACCAGAAGGAGAAGAAGAGAAGCAAGGGATAGAAAACCTGTTTGAAAAAGTTATTACAGAAAACTTCCCTAACTTGATGAGAGAAAAAGTCACACATGACCAGAAAGCACAGGATGCCTCAATGAATATGAGCTCAAAGAGGCCCACTCCAATACACATCATAATTAAAATGGCAAAATTTAAAGACAGAGGGAATCTTAAAGATAGCAAGAGAGAAACAGCTAGTAACATATAAGTGAGCTCTGATAAGGCTATCAGCTGATTGCTTAACAGAAATGCTGCAGCCAGAAGTGAATGGTAAGAAATATGCCAAGCAATAAGCAAAGGCTTAAGCTAAGGCAACTGTATCTAATAAGGCTTTCATTAAATGCAAGGAGAAATAAAGTGTTTCCAGACAATAAAAAGGCTAAAATATTACAAATCCACTAAACCAGAATTGCAAGAGATTACAATGGGACTGGTTTAAAAAGATGAATAAGGAGAAGAAGGAGAAAATAGAGGAGGAGGAGGAGGAGAGAAGGAAGAGATAGGAACACAGGTAAAAGGGGAAAATGGCAATGAACACATACCTATCAATAATAACTTTAAAGGTAAATGTATTCAATGGTCCAATCAAAAGCCATAGGATAGCAGAATGGATTAGTCAACAAGACTTGTATATATGTGGTCTATGAGAGACCTGCCTCAGAATGAAAGATCTACACAGACTGAAAGTGAAGAGATAGAAATACATATTCCAAGTAAACACACAAAAATAAATAAGTTGAGGTAGCAATACTTATATCAAACAGAACAGATTTGAATAGATGTTCCATAAAAAGTGATACAAAAAGGACACTGCATAATACTCAAGGGAAGAATCTACCAAGAAGATATGACCCTTGTAAACAAATAATGACCCAACACAGAAGAACCCAAGTATAAAAGTAAAATCTTCAAAGATTCATGAAAGCTATCAACAGCAACACACTTATAATAGAGGATTTTAACACCCTATTGTCAACAATTGATAGACCATCCAAGCAAAGCATCAGCAAGGATATCATGAAATTTTAAAATATTCTAGACAAATGGACTTAACTGATACATACAGAACCTTTCATCTCAAAGAAGCAAAACATACATTCTTCTCAAAGGCACATGGACATTTTTAAAGATACATGACATTGTAGATCAAAAAACAAGCCTCAACAAACTCAAGAAAATTAAAATCATATAAAGCATCTTCTTAGATTACAATGGCTTGAACTAGAAACCAACTTCAAGGAAAAAATTCAAAAACATTCAAAATTATGATGACTGATTAACATGCTATTGAATAATGAATGGATTAACAAAAGACATCAAGGAAGAAATCAAGGTTTGTTGAAACAATGAAAATGAACACACAGCAACTCAAAACCTATGGGACACAGCAAAGGCAGACCTGAAAGGGAAGTTCATAGCCATACAGATCTACCTAAAAAGATAGAAACATTTCAAATAAATGACCTAACCCGACATCTACAAAAACTAGAAGAACAACAACAAACAAAACCCAAAGCAAGTAGATGGAAGTAATCAAGGTCAGAGCAGAATTAAGTGACATAGACTAAAAGAACAATTCAAAGTGTCAAGAAATCTAAAGCTGGTTCTTTCAAAGATAGACAAAATTGACAAATCTTTAACCAGAGTCATGAAAAGAGAGAGAGAGAGAACCAAAATAAATAAAATCAGGAAAAATTACAACCAAAACCTCAGAAATACAAAGAGTTGTAACAAATCACTATGAACAGAGCAGAGGCAAGATGATGAAGGGGTAAATGAAAACCACACTAACTTCTTCTCAGGACCAATCTGGAATTACAGCTAAATTGTGGAGAAATCACCCAGAGCAAACAACTGAACAATAGCTAGAGAGAAGCCTTATAACCATGGACATACAGAAGAATCATTGTCAGCACTGATTGGTAGGGAGTGTAGTGGAGACTCAAGAAGGCTGGCTGAGCACCCACAGATGGCAGCATTGAAGGGATAATTAAGTAAATGGTTGGATCCCCCTAAGAAGTGTGGGGTCTAAACCCTAATCTGAGATTCTCAGCCTGGAACGCCAGAAACCAAAAAGTACACATAAAACAGTCAGATAGCTGGAAATACACAGAGCCATTTAAAGGGCCTACACAAATGGTCATTTGCAGCTAGTTACCCTACACTCTTGCAAAGTCAGGGAAATAGTGGGCTACAGCCACCTGAGGAGGGATTGGGGACCAAAAGTTTGGAGAGAGAACTGAGAAAGTGGCCACCAGGATCCTGGTGTTGAGTCATCCCTCATATGGCTGAAGCAATCCTGCTCAGGAAAATCACTCCCCTCTCAGCAACAGCAGCAGCCTGAGGGGAAAAACACAGTCCTAACCCCAGGGAGGATTCTGTTCCACCCTATGAGGCTTAAGCCTGACTGCTGAGTGCAGATTGACTACATTAACAACTAAAGAAGACAGTCAAAGGCAGTTGATCCCTGGTAACAGGGGAGACAGAGTAGCCTAGAGACTCTTGAGGAGAGATTCTGGACAGAGACTTTGGGGAGAAAACTGAGAGAATAGCCACTAAAATCCTGGTGCTTAGTCTTCCCCCATATGTCAGCAGCCACTCTGCTTGGGCAAATCACTCCCCTCCAAGCAGCAGCAGCCTGAAGGGAAACAATAGCTCCAACACCAGTAGGGATTCTGACCTGCCCTATGTGGCTTAAGCCTGACTGCTGAGTGCAGAATGACTAGATTAACAACTGAAGGAGACAGCCACAGACAATAGATCCCTGGTAGTCTCAGAGCAGGCTGCCTAAGGTGAGAGAGGGTCAACATCTGCCATAGCCAGAGGTGGATGCAGAAAGAAAAAGAAAAAAACATTGGTAAATACTAGAGGCTACCAAGACAAAATTTACTATGGTCTTCTCCATGATTAGTGATATTTTCTATCCTCTATAGCTTTTTAACATTCATTTATTGTCCAGCAAGTTTGTGCATATTAAGAAACTAGAATTTATACTATAGTTTATTCTCTCCTTTCTTGTAAGAGTCTTATTCTCTTTACACCCTTATTAATACAGATGCATTTGTTGTTGATATTGAGATGTGGGAGGCCAGATATTTTTGCAGATGAGTGTGTCCCTGGGCTTTGTTGTTTTGTTCTGGGAGCACCTGCACAATGGTATACAATACATGGTGGACAGAGCAACCCTCAGTCAACCAGCTGGATAGAAATATTCACCAAAGAATGACTCAGCAATAATCAAAACACAGTTACATCCAGAGAGCCAACATAAACACTATAAAGGTCCTCCCAAGAGCATCAAATTCAGGAAATCAAGGAGCATGCACCACTGAATCTCACAGGTCTCTTACCATAAAAATTCATACCACAAACTCAGGGAATCAAAGCAGTTCAATTTAAGGAGCAGAAGAAAACAAGAAGATTTTCAAAAATAATGGGAAGACAAAGAAACTCCCTAATAAAAGGAAAGGAGTAATTCTCAGAAAAAAAATGCTAAAAGAAATAGAAGCAAGTCAACTATCAGATATTGAGTAAAAACAATGGTAATAAGGAAACTCAATAAGACCAGTGAGAATTACCAAAAACTACATGGAAGCTACAAGGAACTTATTGTGAATTACACCAGCATGAAAAAAAGATGAAGAAACTACCAACAACAGCCAAGAGGAAATGCAGAATGCAATTTCTGAATTGAAGAACACCGTAGAAGGAATCAAAAGCAGCCTACATGAAGCAAAAGATTGAATCAGTGAGCTGGATGACAAAGGTAGAAAAAAAAACTCCCAGAAAGAGCAAGAAAAGGAAAAAAGACTCAAAAGGAACAAATAGGACTTAAGGGAAATACAGGACAATGTGAAACAAAATGTTATGCATATAATAGGGATACCAGAGGAAGAAGAAGAGGAGCAAGGAATAGAAAACCTGTTAGAAAAAGTAAGGAAGGAAAACATCCCTAATTTGATGAGAGAAAAAGTCACACATAAACAGGAAGAAGAGAAGGTATGAATCAAGAAAAACCTTAAGAGTCCCACTCCAAGACACATCATACTTAAAATGGCAAAATTCAAAAACAAGGAGAGAATCTTAAACGCAGCAACTGAGAAACAGGAAGTACCACAAAATGGAACCCTGATGAGGCTAAAAGCTGACTTCTCAACAGCAAACTACAAGCAAGAAAGGAATGTCAAGAAATATTCCAAGTAATGTAAAGCAAAGGCCAGCAACCAAGATTATTCTAACTAGTAAGGCTCTCAATTAAAATGAAAGGTGAAATAAGGAGTTTCCCAGAGAAAATAAGACTAAAAGAATACACCACCACCAAACCAGCACAGCAATATGTGCTAACAAGACTGGTTTAAGAAGAAAAAAAAGGAGAGCAAGCATAACACAGGCACAAAAGGGAGTGAAATGACAATGAATGTGTATGTATCAATAATAACCTTAAATATAAATAGATTATTCCAATCAGAAGACAAAGGGTAGCTGAATGGATGTGAAAACATTACCCACACATATGCTGCCTACAAGAGACCTACTTCAGGACAAAAGACCTACATAGTTTTTTTGTAGGAAAAATGAAGTCTAAGTAATGAAAAGCAAAGGCCTGCCAAGACTACTCTACCCAGTGATGCTCTCAATGAAAATGGGAGGTGAAATAAGGATTTTCCCAGACAAAAGAAGGCTGAAAGTATACACCTCCACCAAACCAGCACTGCAAGATATGCTAAAGGGACTGCTTTAAGAAGAGGAAGAAAAAGAGTGAGAGAGAGAGTAATACAGGAACAAAAGAGGTAAAATGGAAATAAATAAGTACTTATCAATAATAACCTTAAATGTTAATGGATTAAATGCTCCAGTCAAAACACATAGGGTAGCTGAATGAATACGAAAACATGGCGCATACACATATGCTGCCTATAAGAGACCCACCTCAGGAAACAAACCTACACAGATGGATAGTGAAGGGTTCGTAAAATTCCACAAAAATGGACAGGAAAAAAAAGTTGAGTGGCAATACTTATATCTAAAAAAAATAGACTAAAAAAAGCTGTAAAAAGAGACACTGAAGGAAACTTCATAATACTCAAGGGGAGAATTCCTTAAGAAGACATAAACATTGTAAATATATATGCACCCCACATAGGAACAACCAAACATATAAGTACCTTCAAGAAAGATATAGACTGCAGTACATTTATACTAGGAGATTTTAACACCACCCTGTCAAACAGGATAGATTTTCCAAACAAAATATTAACAAGGATATTGTGGCATTAAACAATGCCCTAGATCAAAAGGACTGAACAGTGTTTTGGGACAGTAAGGCCTCTGGGACCAGTGTAGGGACAAGGGTGGCTGCAGCCCCAGGCCTAGCATCCACTGGGTCTGCAGCAGGATTCTAGGGAGAGAGCCAGGTCAAGGGCTCCCTCTCCTGCCAAACAAAGGTTGAGCAGCACCAGGAGGCACCTGGATGTTTGAAGTTACAGGCAGGCAATAAGGATGAAGTGGCAAACACACAGGGGTGGTGTGCACCCACTGGGACTGTGGGCACAGGCTGGGGAGAGTTGACAGACCCTGACTCAGATAGTCCCAGGTCTGGTTGGAATGTTGGGCTGTGTGAGAGGCCAGGCACTTATTTGGAGAGGCAGGCTTGAATAGGAGGACTTTTTCAAAAAGAAAAAGGAAAAAAAATGAGGTACTCAGAGGCTCTTTAGGGAATTCTCCCACAGCAGCCTACCTCACCTCCCCAAGTGGCACCTGTGCTGTCTCTGCAGCCTCAGCTATGGGCTCACCTCTACTGCCAGGACCATGGCCTACCCCTGGCTGCAGTGGTGGAGGGTGCCCAAC
This sequence comes from Phyllostomus discolor, assembly GCF_004126475.2. Lineage (NCBI taxonomy): Eukaryota > Metazoa > Chordata > Mammalia > Chiroptera > Phyllostomidae > Phyllostomus > Phyllostomus discolor. Next base: position 105,693,486 of record NC_040907.2, read on the forward strand.
CATGCCCACGACCCAGAGGGGAGCCAGGGACCTAGCTGACCCCCAACCCACCACCACAGCAGTGGAGCAGGTGCACGCACAACACGGCCACCCAGCAACACCACTCCCCCTGCAGGAGTGGAGGCTGGTTGCTCATGTCCACAGCCCTGGGGGTGGGACATGCCTGACCCTATGGCTGAGGCTGCTGCAACAACAACAGCGGAGGACAGGCACTCACACCTGAAGCCCTGGGAAGGTGCGCAACTGAACCTGTGGGCCAGTGGCTGCCAATCCCACCCAGCAGCAGATGCTTAGCGTTCAAAGTGCCGCAGGTTCGATTCCCAGTCAGGGTACATGCCTGGGTTGCAGGCCATGACCCCCAGCAACTGCACATTGATGTTTCTCTCTCTCTCCCTCCCTTCCCTCTCTAAAAATAAATAAATAAAATCTTTAAAAAATAAATAAAATAAAATACAAGATGGAACAGGGGGCACTGGATTTATCGTCCATGTTAAAACAATTCTTTTAAAAGACAAATCATATGAAAATATAATGTTCAGATACTGTGCAACAGATATTCAAGGCAAAGGCTCTGAGTCTTCAATTGCTCCTTGATGGCAAGTGACCTAAAAATGCTAGAGGCTTAGAGCTTCAGCACAAGATGGAGAATCCCAGGAAGATCATGGCAATCTGCCAGAGTTTAAGAGACAGAGCTAGGAACTCTGGCTAGCCAAGGCAGCTAGTTTGCAGGAAAGACAACCAGAGAGGAACACTTCAGTCTTCAGTTGAGGATCATCAGAACATATGTGTGAGAAATGAACAGAGGCCAGAGGTAAAACCATCCAGAGGAACAGGAGCAACTACCTCCAAAACTCTCACAGGGACCAGAATAGTAAACTTTCCCACTAGTCAAAGTGAAAAAAACATGTAATACCCAAAGCAGTAGTCAGAATATTCAGAAATAATGGGGCAAAATTAGCTCCAAAGATCCACCGAACAAAATTTAAGGAAGGAGAAATCAAAGAAACATGAATCAATCGAGGACTCATGGGCATTGACAATGGGGGAGGGTAATTGACTGTAGGAGTAAGGGGTGTGGGATGGGGGTGAGCAATAAAAAAAAAAGGCTGGATAACTGTAACAGAACAACAATAAAGGAGAAAGAAAGAAGAAAGATAAACCTATTTTCACCTAATTTAACTTCACCCCAAAACAAAGCTAAAAATAATTGTAATGAACTTCTTATTTTTAAATTATAGTTTCACATGCGGTTGTAAAAATGAAGACAGATCCTGGGTACCCTTTACCTGATAGTACAATATGGTAACCAGAATATCGACAATGATTAAATCTACCAATTTTTTTAAGATTTCCCATTTTATTGTATTCATTTTGCCATTTGTATGTGTGTACATTGAGTTCTATGAAATATTATCACAAGTGTAGGTTTGTGTACTCACAAGTTTACCTATAAAACATATTTCTCTCTAAAAGGATCCCCTGTGCTCTTTTACAACCACATCAGCCTCCCTTGAGCTTTTCCCCTTCCCATCCTTGTAATGTTTAGAACCACCAATTTGTTATCCATTTCTATAATTTTCTCACTTCAAATACTATATAAATAGAATCATACAGTATGTAATCTGTGGGATCAGCTTTTCTATCAGCATAAATTCCTGGAGATTAATTCAAGTTATGGCATGTATCAAAAGATTATGTGTGCGTATGTGTTACAGTTGTTTTACCCCATTGTGAGTCAATACATAGCTCTGCTATGCATGTATATTTTGTGTATGTATTTGATAATTTTATTAATTCTAGTTTTTCAATTAAAATATTTTATATTCTTTTTGGTAATTCAGGTCTTCCTTCCCCTTTTTGTATCTTTTTAAAGTTAGTATATATTGATATGCATAATTGTTAATGGTAATGTTTATACGTATGTTTGTGTTGTTGTTGTTCAAGTACAGTTGTCTGTATGTACTCCCCCACCACTCCCCCAACACACCAGCCATCCCCGCCACCTTCCCCTGATCCCATCCCCTGATGGGATCAGGGCAGACCCTGATCACCCTCCCCTGATCCCTGGACAAAAACCCTCTTGGTTTTGTCCATGTGCCCTTTATAGTTGGTCCTGAAAACCTTCCCCTATCCCCCCCATTATCTCTCTCCCCCCTGACCTCTGATTACTATCAGTTTCTTTTTTCTTTCCGAATAGATGTTTTTATTTAAATTATTTTATTGTTGTTCAATTACAGTTGTCTGCATTTTCTCTCTACCCTCTTCAAACCCACCTCCCTCCCTTGCTTCCACCCTTCCCCTTGGTTTTGTCCATGTGTCCTTTATAGTAGTTCCTGAAAACCCTTCTCCCCATTGTCCTCTCTCCCCTCCCCTTTGGCTATTGTTAGATTGTTCTTAATTTCAATGACTCTGATTATATTTTGTCAGTTTCTTAATTTCAATGTCTCTGGTTATATTTTGCTTGCTTATTTGTTTTGTTGATTAGGTTTCACTTAAAGGTGAGATCATATGGTATTTGTCTTTCACCACCTGGCTTATTTCACTTAGCATGATTTTAATACAGACTCTCTTTGCCTCTATTAAAGGGTTCATTACAAATTTTAAACTTCAACTATTTTGTGAAGGTGTGAGTACCAGAAAAAATACATCAGAATAATTATCAGAGACTATTTCAAGCAGCTCTAAGACACTCTCTCTCACTCTCATTGAGTCATACCTTTATTTTTTTAATTTTATTTTAATTGTTGTTCAAGTACAATTTTCAATCTTTTATTCCCAACCCAGCCCACCCACCTAGCCACCTGCCTCCCATTTCCACCACCCCTAGTTTTTGTCCATGTGTCCTTTATACTTGTTCCTATAAACCCTTCCCCTTTTCCCCTGAAATTCCCTCCTGTCTCCCCTCTCCCCTCTGGACACTGTCAGCCTGTTCTCTCTTTTAGAGTCTTCGGTTATATTTTGCTTGTTTGTTTGTTTTGTTGTTTAGGTTCCTGTTAAAGGTGAGATCATATGGTATTCCTTTTTCACCACATGGCTTATTTTGCTTAGCAAAATGCTTCCCAGAGTAATACCTTTAAACTTATTCTTTTAAAGGTTAAGGAATGGTATTTTTTAACACTGAAAAAAACAGTCTCTGTTTTTTTTTTTACAAATATCTTGGACAAATCACACACTTAAAATTTGTTCTTATATTTATTGGTTTTGAAACAGAAGAAACTGTCTTATACAGTGTTTGTAATGATGTATTAAGGTGATATATTTAAAACAAATTATTTTTTAAAAGGAACATTTGCAAAAAATGCTTTTGGTCTTTTATAAGTCTCATTATTCTTATTGTTGAGTAGCAGTATATGATATGGACACACTAATTTCTTGAACCATTCACCCATTGAAAGGCATCTGTGTTGTTTCCAGTTTTGAGTGATTACAAATAAAGCTTCTAGGATGACTATTCTTCTGGAGATTTGGGGGATAATATAAGTATTCATTTCCCTAGAGTAAATGCCCAAAACAGAATTGCTACTGGGTCATATGGCAATTGCATCTTTAAATACATAAGAAACTGGCAAACAAACTGTTTACTGTTTTCCAAAACAATTTCACATTCCTATCAGTAATATTAGAGTGATGCAGATTCTCCTTATTCTTGCCAATATTTGGTGTGGTCACTATTTTTATTTTAGCCATTCTGCAGGTGTGTAATGACATTTATCTTACTGCGGTTATAATCTGCGTATCACTGATGGCCAGATAAGATACTTATTTGCCATCTGTGTATATAAGATTATTCAGTGGAATCCATTTTTGTTGATTAGATTCTATTTTACTGTGATTTAATAGTTCTTTCTACAGTCTAGATAATAATTCTTTGTCAAATATGTAATTACAAAGTATTTTCTCTTTCTATAGATTTTTAAGGGATTTTATTTATTTATTTGTATTTAGAGAAGGGAGGGGAGAAAGTGGGAGAGAAACATCAATGTGTGGTTGCCTCTCACATGCCCCCTACTGGGGACTTGGCCTGCAACCCAGGCATGTGCCCTAGACTGGGAATCAAACTGGCAACCCTTTGGTTCACAGGGCATACCAGCCAGGGCTCATAGCCATGTACTATAGCTTTTTTTATCCACTCATCTACTGATGGACACGTGGACTGTTTTCCAGACCCTGGCTATTATAAATAATGTCACTATGACTATAGGAGTGCACATATTCTTTTGAATTGGTGTTTAGGGATTCTTGGGAAATATGCCCAAAATTGGAATCACTCGGTAATAAGGCAGTTACACTTTTAATTTTTTGAGGAATCTCCATACTGTTTTACACAGTGACTGCACTAACCTGCATTACCACCAACAGAGCACTAGAGTTCCCTTTCTACACATCTTCACAAGCACTTGTTGTTTGATAATTTATTGACGTTAGCCCTTCTGGCAGATGTGAGGTGATATATCATAGTGGTTTTAATTTGAAGGGTACAATTTTCAATTTTTCTCATAGAATGCGCTTCTAATATTAAATCTAGTAATTCTTTTCCTATCACAAAATCCCAATGATTTTCTCTTACATTTAATTCTTGAAATTTTACATTTAATAATTTACATTTAAGTTTATAATCTATTTTATTAATTTTCTAAAAGATGTGAAGTTTAGGTCAAGGTTCATTTTCTTCACCCATGAATGTCTAATTATTTCATTACCCTTTATTTAAAATGTTATCCTTTGTGCATTGAACTGCTTTTCAACCTTTATCAAAAATCAGATGGACATATTTATGTAGGTTTATTTCTGTATTCTGTTTCATTCATCTATGTGCTTGTCCATCTACTGATACCTTTATCTTGATTGCTATAGCTACACAGTGAGCATGATTGAGATTTATACCTCAATCCTCCAGATTTTGTGCTATTACATTATTTTTTAAAAACATTAAATTCCAGTAGTTTGTTTCTAGCGAAGAATTTTTATTAAAAATGAGCATGGAATTTTGTTAAATGCTTTTTCTGAGTTAATATAATTCCATATTTTTTTTCCCTTAGGCTCCTGATATGGTGGATTACCATGAATGAACTTTGAATATTGAAACAGCTTTGTATGCCTAGACTAAATCCAACCTGTTTGTGTTATATGCATTTTATACATTGTTTTATTCAGTATGCTAATATTTTGTTGAAAACTTTTGCTTTATGTTAATGAGCTATTTGCCTATAGATTTCATACCTAATAATATTTTTACTTCTTTTACTATAATGGCAATTCTTACAGAATTAATAAGGGCTCATTCTGATTACATTTTCTGGAAAAATTATGAAAAATTAGAAACCATCAGACATTGGTACTTTGGGGGGAAACATTTTCGATCATTAATATGATATAATTAATGGATATAGAAATATTCAAGTGACCTGTTTACCTTCAAATGAGTTTTGGTAGTTAGTGGTTTATTTAAGGAGCTAGTCCACTTCATCTAAGTAATTAAATTTAGATGTACAGGGTATTTCTTTAATATCCTTTTAATATCTATGGAATCAGAGTTTCTTTTTTATTTATAGTATTGATAATCTGTAACTTTTTTTCATCTTTGTTAGCCTGCATAGAGATTTTTAATTTTTTGAAAATCAGCATTGGGTTTGTGGCTGTTGTTTTTCTGTTTTCAATTTTATTGATTTCTGGTCTAAATTTTATTTTCACTCTTATTCTTCATTTAAGCTTAACTTGCTCTTCTTTCTCTAATTTCCTGAGATAAAAGCCTAGGTTATTGATTTTAAATCTTTTTTTTTCATAATAGGTGATCTTAACACTACAAATTTCCCTCTAATTATTGCTTTAGCTGCATTCCATAAATTTTGATATGTTTTTATCTTTATTTTCACTTCATTTAAATTATTTTTTAATTTCTCTTAAAGCTTTTTCATTTACGTATGTGTTATTTAGTAATGTATTGCTTAGTTTCCAAGTATTTTTGGATTTTCAGCTATCATCCTGTTATTAATTTCTATGTTAAATCCATTGTGGCTTCAGTACATATTTTGTATGATTTCTATGTTTTAAACATTTTGAAGTGTGTTTTATCTCCAAGAATGAGACTATCTTGGTGAATGTTTATGTGAGTTTAATGAGATTATGTGTTCTAATATTTCTAAATGGGCTCCAAAGGAATAAGTAGATCAAGTTGATTGATAGTGATGTTTGGATTAAACTTTATCCTCACTAAATAAATTACTTGCTAGAGGAGCTTGAGATATTGCTGAAGACAAAGATGACAAAACAGAAGTTGTCTATCAGGCCCATCATGAGAAGGCAGCGTTTGTTTTTTGTTTTTTGTTTTTTTTTTAAAGACAATAATAATAATGCTGGGAAAATAGAAAGCAGCAGGAAAAGAGGAAGATCAAATACTAGATAGATTGGCCCTGTGAAATAAGTCATAGGTGTGATTCTACAGGAGCTGAACAGAGCTGTTGAAGACAGGATACTGTCAATATTACCCAGTCATAGGGTCATCAGGAGTCAGCTAATTCAAAGGTATGCAACAAGCACATATCTTTGCTGACTTTCTGTCTGCTTTATCTATCATTTCTGAAAAGGGTGTTGTTAATCTTCCAACACATAGTGGATTTTAAGGTGATGAAACTATTTTTGTGTAACAAGGATAAAAACATATCTTTATGCATTTGTCAAAACAAAACATACAATACCAAGAGTAAACCCCAACCTAAACTATGGATTTTAGTTGATAATGATATGTCAATGTTGCTTCTTCAGTTATAATAAATGTATCACTCTGTGGTGCAGATGTTGGTAGTTGATGCGATCAGAGACCGCGGAACACTGTGGATGACTCGTCAACACGCAATAAAAACAATCACAGAGACAACCAGGTCCTGTGGGGAAGTAGGAACAGAATGGCCACTCTTCCTGGTGGGGAGAGTGCTCATTCCCCCTCTAGAGAGGCTTCTTATTGGTTTTGTTTGCATAGGAATTCAGGTAATGCTCATTAAACATTGCTGGGAAGTAAGGATCAAACAATAGATAACAAGGAAGTCTGAGGGCCTATTATGAGTCAGGATCAAAGAGCTGTAAAACTTTAAAGAACAAACTTTACTTCTTCCTTGGACCATTATCATTCAACTGAGAGCATTCTAAACAAAGCAGGTTTCACAGGATTTTACATATTTTTTCTTAGGCCTGATCACCTGGGGAACCTGCCCTTTTCAGCACAAAGCTGCACCACCCTGTCATTGTTTCAGGCTTAGGTGGAGCAAGGGAACTAAGGCAACCAAGAGATAAGAAGATTTTCTCCCAGACTATGAGGACTCAGGCCCTATCAAAGCCAAGGAGCGAGGGTCCCTCATCCCCTTTGGCTGTAGCCCTGAAAGTCCTTTCTTGGGGGCCTCCCATGTGATCGTGCCTGTGTTAGATCATTTCCCCCCTTGGGGAATCTTACCTGTCATTGGCTAAGCAACCCCAACCAAGCATTGGGGTTTAGTCATGAATGAAGCAGCAGAAGCAGCATTCCTGCCAGGGAGATAAGCTTTTGTCTCCTGGCTGGCTTATGGTCCAAGGCCACTCCCTCAGCCTTAGCCTTGGGGGGGGGGGGGTTACAGCTTCTGATACCAGGCAGGGTGGTCCCCAACAGGTAGTAAAGGATGCTGGTGTGTATGTGTGTATACAGGGATTTATGGAAAAATTCTCCGTATCTGCTCAATTTTTCTGTGAGCCTAAAATTGCTCTAAAAAATAAAAGTATGCTAAGTTGTTTCAAAGGTATAGAGGGAAAAGCAGTTCATCCATTTTCATTTTTAAAAAAGGATGATTGTAGGTAATGAAATTAATAGTGCCTTTTTTTCCAGCTTCTTGCATTCCCATGATTCCTAATGTCTTGTTTAGAAGTGTGTTATAAGCCAAAGGGGGGAGGGTAGGATCGAGGTTGGGAGGTGACGATGGGTGAGGTGGAGGGGATTAGTGGGGAGAAAATAGAGACAACTGTACTTGATCAACAATAAAAAAAGACATGTGTTATATTCTACATTGCAAAATAAATAAAGCATCATTGTTGTAGGTGTACATTTGTCAATGTTGAAACATTTAGCTTGTCACACATAAGTGAGAATTCCTAAAAGTTTGTGAATCTATTGCAGTAATTGAATATAATAAAGTGTACTGCAGTCTCTTAAAAGAAAAGAAATACAACAAAAGTTACCTTATTCATTGTTAAATCAACTTGCTGAATTAACCATACACCCATTCTCTCTTTAAACATATTGTCTAATTGAATGACATACATTGTCTTTCAGAAAGCTTGAAAAAATGAACTATTCATTTTTCTTTAACCTAAATACATATTTCTGTACTTTTAAAATTTATGTCACTTATATCTGTTACTATGCTACAATCAAATATTAAACTGTGTATTGGTATAAAGAAAGAGCTACTAAATATAAAAAAATAACGATATTTTTGAAGAAATTCCATAAAGTCATTAAAAAATCATTTCCTAGCCCTGGCTGGCGTAGCTCAGTGGATTGAGCGCGGGCTGGGAACCAAAGTGTCCCAGGTTCGATTCCCAGCCAGGGTACATTCCTGTCTCTCTCTCTGTTTCTCTCTCTCTCTCTCTCTCCCCCCCCTTCCTTCCCTCCCTAAAAATAAATAAATAAAATCTTAAAAAAAAAAAAAAAAAAAAATCATTTCCAAATTGGGAATGGGAGAAACATAGTAAAGTACTGGAATTTTTTTATTTAAAAAAAGTCTAGCAAAATTCTGCACTTAGATTGCTTTGCAAAAGTTCTACTTAAATATCTACATATAATTGTAGATATGGTTTATGTAAGAAAGGTGATAAGATACAACTTGGTCCTATTAACGTGTTTGAAGTTAAAGTGTCATGATTAATGCTTGGAATCTTTATGATGCCTGCATTACCAGTGTGTTCTGATTGACCACTCTTAGTCATGCAAACTATGAGAGTTTGTACTTGACACACTGCACAGTCCAGATACGTGAAACATTTGTGCTGAAATGCAAATGTGCCTCATTCACAGAGGATAGATTTGGAAATCTGTCAGACTTGCATAGAGACATTGCTGAGAGAATCTGGAAAATGTCATATGAACTTTAGGTAATTTATAGTTTATAAATTGTAGACTTATTTTTAGTGTAGGAACTCTAAGAGAAAAGTAAGCACCAAGCAGGCCTCAAAAGCATCTGTGGGATAGATCCTATTGGATTTAACCCCATCTCCAGCATACAATTTAGATATAAGATAGCATATGTCTGTGTGTACACATACATGGAAGGGGAGCAGTCATTGAAAGAAGAAGAAAGTTTTATTTCAGGCCTTTAAAACACTAAATCTTGTCAACAAAATCCATCCACAGGTTTCAGAGCCATGGAAAAACAATCCATTCTTCTTTTAAATGTGTTTTCCAAGGGCTATTGGCACTTCATGACAGCAGGGCATGTGTTTTTTAATAGGCTGGTAAAAAAAAATCACTCATATCAAAATACAGGTCCAATGGTACATTTGTCCTGTAACTTGGCCTTGAAGTTCCATTTGAAATCTGCTATGGTCAAAGGAAATGTTTAGATGACTCAGCCAAAGAAATGATTTATTGGGTTTGGCAATGGACAACAGGTGAATATTTCATGGAGGAGAGACATTTTAGTAGTTGTTTATAAATCTACCCAGCCATAGCCACGGTTATTTAGATTGGTGAATTGGACAATATTTCTCATGAGCCTGATGAGTTCTGTTGATGGGCTGATGTTGCCACTATTTGTTTCATATGACTGGAGATAAGTTCTCACCTCACCAATCTCTTCCCAGCTCCCCTGAGAAGCAACATCTAGAGTCTGGGCATCTGTATTAAACTGGTTACTCTAGTCCTATGCCAATTTGGCAGAAGGCAGAAGAAAATTCCTGCTGCACCTTTTTAATGAGCTTGGAAGTCTGAATGGCTGCAAAAACTCTAGCTATAGATTACATTTTATCATAAGATCTTGCCTGTGTTTGTGAGTATATTACAGCATGGCAAATACACACTCTCTCAGGGATGCTAGATACAATAGATATGCACACTAAGGAGACCCTTATGCATTTGTTTCTATGATTATAATAATTGAAACAATCAATGGGTGTGTTTGAGAACCTATAGGTACATTAAAAAAACATTTCCATAAGACATGAACCATCTGGATTTTGGTATCAATATTTCTTACTTTTGTGACTTTTTATCTTCCCTTATTAATTAAACCTATTTTCAGCCTGATGTGTTAAAGGATTTGAAGAGTGGGCCTCTAAGCTATCATCCAAGTCTGACATTCTATGATAAAAAGAAATAAATAAAATTTGCAGTAAATTTTTTCATCATAAAACTAAAAAAAAAACAAAACAGTTTTTAATGGTGAAGGATTTAGTGAAATATTGAAAGACAGCCTGCACTTGCATGCACAAAATGAACATAAGACCAAGGAGTAGAATTTTCCCCTTTACTAGCCATATACCAAGGGCACACCCCTAACACCTCCTAAGGCCCTGATTGTCTATTCCAGGGAAATCCAAAGGGGGAAAATTGGAACAACTGTAATAGAATAAACAATATAAATAAATAAATAAATGAATAAAGATGGATCTGCCTTTTGACCCAGCAATCTCACTTCTGGGAATATATTTGAAGAAAGACAAAATACTAATTCAAAAGAACATAAGCATCTCTATGTTCATTGTAGCATTATTTACAATATCCAAGATCTGGAAGCAGCCCAAGTGTCCATCAGTCGATGAGTGGATAAAACATCTATTGAACATTTACACAATGGAATACTACTCAGCTATAAAAAAGAAAATTTTACCCTTTGTGACAGCATAGAGACCTAGAGAACATTATGCTAAATGAAATAAGCCAGTCAGAGAAAAATAAATATATGATTTCACTTGTATGTGGAATCTAATGAACAAACTAAACTAATAAGCAAAAGGAAGACAGATTCCTAGTGTGGTGATTGCTGGGGGGCTGTGGCATACAAGGGGGAAAAGTGGTAACAGAAAAAATACAATAAAAATAAATTAAATTAATAAATTAAAAAGACAAAAATTTATACAGTCTGAACAGAAATCAGACTATAACATTAAATAAATTAAAATAAAGCCCAGGAAGGACTGAGGGGAAAAAAAGAAAATAATAAGGTAGAGAAAATACATGTATAGTACAGTGCATATTTATTTTTTTAAAAGCCACATATAAGTGGACCTTCCCAATTCAAATACATGTTGTTCAAGGGTCAAGTGTATATGCATGTATTTTCTATTTAAATATAATTTTTTAAAAATTAAAAAAAATAGAGCAGAAAACACCGAGAAAAAGAAAAAGAAAGTGGTGCCCTATATCTGCCTGACTTTGAAATAAATGCAAGACTAATGTGGAGCATGAGTGAGGACACACTCATGAGAAATTTCTGTATATGTATTATTTGTTGCATCAAATTATTTAATTCAGCCCATGGTGATTTCACATACTAGTTACCATCTTTGCTGGGACCATCAGTTTAAAAATTAGTAATTTTAATAATAATAGTAGTTCTAATAGTTCTATTTATGGTCTGCTAAGTGCTAAACACTGTGCCAAACATTTAAATACATTCTCATTTAATCACACAACATGAGAAAATCTGTGTCATTATGTACACTTTATATTTGAAAAATTAAAAAAAAACATTTTAAGGAAGTAAAGCACACATGTAAGGTCTTATAGCTCACTGGAGTCAGAACCTTAATTCCAGGACAGCTCTTCATACATTGATAAAGTGGATCATAATTTCAATATTGAAAATAATTACCCAAGAGTAAGAGAAGCTTTCAAATTTTTGGATCAGACTTTTAAAAATAGTTTTTAATACCATTTCAATGGCACATTCCATTTTTTCAGTACTCTCTAGTTCATCAAGCATTCTTACAAGGCCTGTTCCATGGTCTAGCCTTTAGATCCCCTCCCACCCAGACACCTCTGGGCAAAGATCAATCCATGTGGGATGTGGACAGGTGGTGCATGGCAGTGTAACATTGAATTATCTCACTCACTCATTTGTTCTCCACAACAACCTGTGACATAAATAGGGAGCATTTTTAATCCTAGTTTTAGAGGTGGAAAACTCAAGCTCAGAGAGTTTTCTTTTGATATCTCTTACTCCTTCCCTCCTAAATGGAGTCAACTCGTGTCAATTTTTGTTCCATGGTGAATCATTTTATCTTGAGGGTTTAACACTAGGTCTGATGGCCCCCTCCTGTGTTTTGCCCCACTGCTCCCACTATAATCATTTTCAATGACCCTTTCCAAGAAAAAAAGTGTGGTGTTTTAAAGAAGTTTTTATTGAATTTATTGGGGTGACATTGGTTAATAAGATTATGTAGGTTTCAAGTGTACACTTCTATAATATATCATCTGCATATTGCATTATATGTTTACCACTCAGAGTCAAATCTCCTTTGGTCACAGTATATCTGACCCCCTTTACCATTTACTACCTCTCCCCACATTTTGTCTTGTTGGTAACTACTATACAGTCATTTGTGTCTATGAGTATTTTTCTCATTTGTTCATTTGTTGCTTTCAGTTTTATATCCCACATGTGAGTGAAATCAGTGAATTTTTTTAGATCTTTATCTTACTTTCTTCTTACACTTCATAGTGTGTGCGCATGTGTGTGATATGTGTAATTTTGTCACATCCCATTCCTCTCCATGCTCATTCCTTGTTCCTAAAGCTATTCCCTTTGATATTTTCTGGTTTAAATTTCTCTCTTCATAAATTTAAAAGCATGAAAATATTTCCCTCCCTTATTTTTAATGATAGGCTAGTGTTCGCAACAAATGTGGCTCAGACCTCCTGATACACCAGTACTAACTTCTGGTTCCTCAGCCTCTTCCAGAACTTTCTGGCTCATTTATCCTGGATTCACATTATACTTACTGTTGCCAGGCACTGCCTAAGCACTCTGCAAACATTCATTTATTCCACCTTTACAACCACCTTAGAGCTACATACTCTTATTAATTACATTTTCAGGTGATGAATAAAAGGTACAAAAACTGTAACAAATTCGCTCAAGGTAATGAACTGACTAGGGCCAGAGATGGGATTTGAACCCAGGCTAGCTGGCACCAGAATATGGACTTCAAACCTTTCATCCATACTGCTTTTCTTTGTTGGCTATCTCTTCATTTGTTAATTTAAATGATGTGTATTTCTACTGCTTGTTCTGAATTTCCCTAATAAAATATTAGAACATTAGTTTTAATATCAGTTCTATCAGTTTTATTTTTATGTATCAAGGTTTTAACAGTCTTATCATATTTTGTGATCATAACTGTACCTTCTGTACTCTATCTATGCTTTAACTGAAAAGTTTAAGTGGTAAGGAATAATACTAACATTGTTATTATTAAAAATATTGTCCATCTTTTGGTAAAGTTGCCTGAGTTATATCTTTGTATGTTCTCATGACATGATCCTTGGGCAACAGATTTTCATAGCATTGAGATAAAATATATTTGGTTTCCTTTTACTGAATAAATTGCTTAAAACATGGTACATTTGACTTTGTTTCACATTTGTGCCACAGTTTTCAGAACTTTCTGTTTTTCTTGGAGTTTCTAATTGTCTTTCTTGTTTCTTTTGTAAGAATAATGTACCTTCAACATATTTTCATGTTCATACAAATCCTCAATAATAATGCCTACGTCATTAAATACTATATTTTCCAACTCCTCCCACCGAGACAGCTTTCTTGGAGTCTTCTGATTTCTCTCCGACTATCTCAAAGTTCTTCTCTTGAAAATAGAGGTATCATCCCAAGACTTAATTACTGTGCCCTTGGACCTCCATCCCCTGTTTTCAAAATCCCATTTATTTTATTTGGTTTTTGTTTGTTTGTTTACTTCTGATTACCTATTTTGCTGGAGTACATCCTCAAGCAACATTAGCAACCAGTGTTTTCTCAACTCTCTCTGTATGTGACTGTTGTTCAGATATTTTCTCTGTCTAATGTACATTATAATATATTTTTGTCTCTTTTGTTCTATATTTTGAAATTAACTTACTTTATCTTCCATAATTTTTGAATGTTTAAAAAATTTTTATTTTAGGATAATTATATATTCACACGCAGTTGTAAGAAATAATACAAAGGCCCTTTCCCCAGTCTTTTGCCATAGCACTATCTTGTGTAATTGTAGCACAATACCAAAACCAGAAAATTGGCATTGACAGAATCCATTGAACTTATGTATATCTCACCAGTTTGATATGTACTTATTTGTATGTGCATAAGTGTGTGTGTGTGTGTAGTAGTAATAGTTCTATGCATTTTTATAGTCAAGAACAGTTTCACTGCAAAGAACTTTGGTATTATGCTTTATAGCCACAGACACCTTCTTACCCCTTCCCACTCAACACCTGATAGCCACTAATCTGTTCTTTGTTAGTATAATTTTCAATGTAGTATTTCAAGGAATAATACAGTATTTCAAAAATGCTATGTAAATAGGACCACAGAGTATATAACCCATGATTGCCTTTTTCACTTAAGATCCATCCAAGTTTTTTGTATCAATAGTTTTGCTTTTCAATACTTTTACCCCATAAAATGGATGTACCAGAGTTTGTTTAATTATTCTTCCATTAAAGGATATTTGGGTTATTTCCAGTTTGGACTATTATTAACCAAGTTTCATAGAATATTCACAGACAGGTTCTGTTGGAGTATTTTTTGTTTATTTGGGATAAATGCCTAAAAGGAAATTGCTAGGTCATGTGGTAAGTGCATTTTTTATTTTTGTTATAAACTCCAGATTTTTCTCTGGAGTAATTTTATCATTTTACATTCCCACCAACAATGTATGAGTAGTTCAGTTTCTGCATGTCCTCAACAGCATTTGTCATTGTCACTTATATTTTAGTCATCCTGAAAGGTGTGCAGTTATATCTCATTGTGATTTTAATATACATTTTTCTAGTGGCTAATGATGTTAAACATCATTACATGTGCTTACTTTCCATCTGTATATTCTTTGAAATGAAATGTCTGTTTATATCTTTTACTTATTTTCAAATTTTATCTTTGAAAAAATTTACTAGTGAGTTTTTTGAGTTCTTTATAAATTATAGATATGTCTTCATTGGATATGTGGTTTGCAAATACTTCTCCCAGTTTGCAGCTTATTTTTCCTTCCTATTAACAGAGTTACAGAGCAAAGGATTTTAGTTTTTATGAAGCATAGTTTATTAATTTTTCCTTTTATGGGATCATGCTTACATCGTTAAATCTAAGAATTCTTTACCTAATTCTATGTTAATTCACTCAATGAAAGACATTTGGATTGCTTCCAGTTTGGGGCTACTACTAAAAAAGTTTTATTTAAAGCTTTTTACATATCAGTCTGTGAGCATTTTGAGTTCATTTTTGCACAAGTTATACAATCTAGGTCAATTGACTTTTTGTTTTGGTCTGTAGATTCCAAATTGCTTCCACACCATTTATTTACTTATTAAAAAGTGCATCCTTCTTCTATTGAATTGTCTCTCCATCTTGGTCAGAAATCAGTTAGGCATGTTTGTGTATGCTTTCCGTTATGTTTTATTGATCTATTTCATACAGACTTTGTCTTCATTCATGATCTCCATTAGTATCTCATATCAAGGTAAGGCAGATGGTACAGTTCCAATTTTACTGACATAGTTGCAGAAAATCACAGGGTTACAGTGATGTGTCCTTAACCATATGGCCAGTAATGACAGGGTATTCTGTTCTCAGGCTTATATCATGTTCATTCTGCAACCTGTAAATCCCTACTGTTCTCTGAAATTTCACTAAATCTGTCATTTACTAATGAGGGAACACTTCCAAACTCATTTTATAAGGCTAACATTACCTTGAAACCCAAACCAGACAAGGACACTACAAGGAAAAAAATTACTTTTTAATATTCCTGATGTACATAGATTAAAAAATCATAAGTAAAATAGTAGCAAACCAAATTTTACAGCACATTAAAAGGATCATAAACCATGATCAAGTGACATTTATCTCTGGAATGCAAGGATGTTTCCATATATGCAAATCAATAAAGTGACACACCACATTAATAAAGTGAAAGATAAAAATTGTATGATTATCTCAATAGATGCAAAAATTTAAAAACTCAACATCTTTTAACTATAAGAACTCTCAATAAATTAGGTATAAAAAGGATGTATTTCAACATAACAAAAGCCATAAATGACAAGCCCACAGCTAACATCACATAGAATAATGAAAACCTGAAAACTTTTGTTCTCAGACTAGGAACAAGACAAGGTTGCCCACTTTTGTACTATAATATCTCATTTACATGTGCTATCTAAAAAAAGTCAAACTCATAAAACCAGAGAGTAGATGGTGGTTTCCAGAGGCTTGGGAGAAGGTGGAAATGGGGAGATGCTTGCCAAAGGGGACAAACCTCCTGTTATATGATGGATAATTTCTGGGATCTAATGTACAGCATGGCAATTATAATTAATACTGCACTATGCAGTTAAAATTTGTTAAGGGAATAGATCTCAAGTGCTCACCACAAAAAGGTAAATATATGAGTTGTTTTAATTAAGTTGATACTGTTAGTCATTTCACAATGTATATGTATAGTAAATCCACACTGTACACCTTTTAAAAATCCCATTGTAGAAGATTATATTTTATATATATATATATATATATATATATATACACACACAATATTTATTTGCCAGTCATATCTCAGTAAATATGAGGAAATAGTAATGAACTCATGACAACAAAGACTAGGACAAAAGATGCAAACAAGGAGACAAGGATGCACAGTCAGTGTTGAACACTGAACCAAGCATGATTGCATGTTTACTACTTGCAGTTTGAGCAGCAATAGCCACACAATTCTCACTCTATGTACTGGTTGCTCATTGTTTCAAAACACATTCAGATAATTTTCACTGAATTAGGGACCTCAGTGTCTCAATTTTCATAAGTTTAATATTTAATCTTCTCTTGTTGGCAGGTGCCTATCAGTAAGTTGTGTGGGAAAGGACAAGGTGCTGCCGCTAGAAATGTTTTTTTTGTTTTTGTTTGTTTGTTTGTTTGTTTGTTTTTTATGAAGTTGCAAGAAAAGCATGTACAGGGATCCACTCATGGGAGGATGAGGTTCAGTGGTAAGGTTTATTGGGGTAGAGAATTGGCTGTGCCCAACTTCCCAATGTCCCATCTCCATCTATTCTGCTGTGGAAAAAGTTCTACCTTGTCTTTATCAGGACCAGAACACATACCAATGTCCAAAAATCCCGTGCCATTAGTTCAGCCCGATTCAGCCTCTGTTCACTACTGGTTAGCATAGTTTAGTCTGTTCCCATCTGTGTTTCAACTTGCATTGTGTTGCTATATACCAGGCTTGCATTGTGTTGCTATATACCAGGCTTGTGCTTAGAGCCTGCACTTGGAGTCTGCACAGCTTCTAGGTCAATGTGGCTGCTATGGAGAGAGAATGAACAAATGCACAAGGTGAGTGCATGTTACAGGATGGAAGGGGAGACCTTTTTTAAGTTTGGATTATATTATCTCAGTGCCTGAGAAAGACCAGGCACTTTTTCAAAACAACCAATCAACTTCCCAAATCTTTGTGGGATTTTAATGGATCCTTCCCGTTACCAATCTATTTCCTAGATCTCCCGAGAGTTATGTCTGTTATCCAGTCTGATACTCTGACCAGTCTAGGCTCCACCAATATGTTTACCATATGGGCCTATTGTTCATACCTCATAGTAGAAGCATCTCTCACAGTACCACCTTGGTTTCTACTGGGCATGTGTCCAGCAAAAGAATTTCCCCTGCTCTTTTATCTTTTTCTAAGTAATCCTGGAAAATAACCAGTAATGATCCTTGCTGCCTGCTTCAGAGATAACTTCCCAGTGGCAGAAGACACAGTGGTCCCCTAGAAAGTATGTGAAGCTGTAGCTTACTATACAATTAAGAGCCTTAATTTATTCATTTTTAAATTTTCAATGTGATCCATATTTTTTTCTTTTTCCTGTGTCTATTTATTTTATTTTTTAAAATATTTTCTATTGTTGTTCAAGTACAGTTGTCTCCATTTTCCAATACCCCCACCAGTGCTCCCTGCCACACCACTCCCCATTCCCACCCTCAATCATATCCCCTTTGGTTTTCTCCTTGTGTCCTTTATACATGTTCCTTGATGACCCTACCCCTATATCCCCATTATCCCTCTCCCCACACCTTTCTGGTTACTGTCAGTTTCTTATTTATTCAGTGTGTCTGAATATATTTTGCTTGCTTGACTTCATTGTTGATTAAGTTTCACTTATCAGCTAAGTTTCACTTAGGTGAGATCAAGTGATATTTTTCTTTCACTGTCTGGCTTATTTCACTTAACATAATACTCTACAGGCCCATCCATGCTGTCGCAAAGGATAGGAGCTCCTTCTTTTTGTTTTTGTTGTGTGGTATTCCATTGTGTGAATGTGCCACAGTTTTTTTATCCATTAATTTACTGATGGGCACTTAGGTTGGTTCCAGCACAAGGTTATTATAAATTGTGCTGCTATGAACATTGGGGTGCATAGGTTCTTTTGAACTGGTGTTTCAGGACTCTTAGGGTATAATCCCAGCAGTGGAATTTCCAGGTCAAAAGGCAATTTAGTTTTTTGAAGAAATTCCACACTGTTTTCTACAGTGTTTGCACCAGTCTGCATTCCCAACAACAGTGTATTAGGATTCCCTCTTCTCTACAACCTCCCAGCAATTGTTGTTTGTTGATTTGGTTATGATGGCCATTCTGACTAGTGTGAAGTGATATTTCATTGTGGTTTTAATTTGCATCTCTCTGATGTCTAGTGATGCTGAGCATCCTTTCATATGCCCCTGGGCCCTCCATATATCCTGCTTGGAAAAGTGTCTGTTCAGGTCCTTTGCCGATTTTTTAATTGGGTTGTTTGTCTTCCTAGAGAGGAGTTGTGTGAGTTCTTTGTATATTTTGGAGATCAAACCCTTATCCAAGGTATCATTGGTGAATGTATTTTCCCATATGGTTGATTCCCTTTTCATTTTTCTTATGTTTTTTTATTGTTGTTCAAGTACAGTTGTCCCCATTTTCACCCCACCACTGCCCCCAACTCCATCTATCCCGGCCTCCCACCCTTCATCCTACCCCCTTTGACTTTGTTCATGTGTCCTTTATACATGTTCCCCGATGGCCCTTCTGCTATTATCCCTCTCCCCACTCCTCTCTGGTAACTTATCTTTTCTTTACTCTCGCAGAAGGTTTTTTTTTTTTTTTTTTTTCAAAGATAGGCACTCTTTGTGGGTTTTTTTTTGTTTTTTTTTAAATATATTTTATTGATTATGCTATTACAGTTGTCCCATTTCCCCCCTTTTCTCCCCTCCACCCTGTACCCCCTCTCCCACCCACGTTCCCCCCCTTTAGTTCATGTCCGTGTGTCATACTTATGAGTTCTTTAGCTTCTACATTTCCCGTACTATTCTTGCCCTCCCCCTATCTATTTTCAACCTACATTCTATGCTACTTATTCTCTATACCTTTTCCCCCTCTCTCCTCCTCCCACACCCCTGCTGCTAGCCCTCCATGTGCCGTCCATTTCTGTGGTTCTGTTCCTGTTCTAGTTGTTTGCTTAGTTTCTTTTGGTTTTGCTTTAGGTGTGGTTGTTAATAATTGTGAGTTTGCTGTCCTTTTACTATACATGTCTTTTCTTTATCTTCTTTTCTTAGATAAGTCCCTTTAGCATTTCATAAAATAAGGGCTTGGTGATGACGAACTCCTTTAACTTGACCTTATCTGAAAAGCACTTTATCTTCCCTTCCATCCTAAATGAGAGCTTTGCTGGATAGAGCAATCTGGGGTGTAGGTCCTTGTCTTTCATGACTTGGGATATTTCTTTTCAGCCCCTTCTTGCCTGTAAGGTCTCTTCGGAGAAATCAGCTGACAGTCTGATGGGAACTCCTTTGTAGGTTACTGTCCCCTTATCTCTTGCTGCTTCTAGGATTCTCTCCTTCATTTTTACCTTGGCTAATGTAATTATGATGTGCCTTGGTGTGTTTCTTCTTGGGTCCAACTTCTTTGGGGCTCTCTGAGCTTCTTGAATTTCTTGGAGGACTGTTCCCTTTGCCAGATTGGGGAAGTTCTCCTTTATTATTTGTTCAAATACGTGCTCAATTTGTTGCCTTTCCCTTTCCCATTTTGGTACCCCTATAATTCGGATGTTGGAACGTTTAAAGGTGTCCTGGATGCTCTTAAGCTTTTCCTCAATTTTTTGAATTCTTATTTCATCATGCTTTCCTGCTTGGTTGATTCTATCTTCCTTCTGGTCCACTGTATTGTTTTGAGACTCAGATTCCTTCCTTTCACTATTGGCTCTCCTCCACGTATCTTCCTGCATCTCTTTTATGGTAACCTGCATCCTTTCATCTAAATTGCACCCAAAATCAACCAATTCTGTGAGCTTTCTGATCACCAGTGTTTTGAACTGTGCATCTGATAGATTGGCTATTTCTTGGTCACTCAAAAGGAGGAGTCCTGAGGGACTGATCTATTCTGTTGGAAATATATCTTATGTCTTTCCCTGTCTCTCCTTTTTTTTTTTCCCAGTCTGGTCACTCTTGTTTGGTGGGGGGCGGAGCCTTAGGTGTTCACCGGGGCTGGGCACCCCAGTTGCTAGATTGTGATGCTATATGTGGGGGTGGGAGCGGGGACGGGAGGGAACACTGGCGGTAGTTCCGTTCTCCTGGGCTCAGACCCTTCTCTGGGATCCTGGGCTGCGAGCTCTGCCCTGGTCCACAATCGCAGCCTCACTGGGTCTGCCAGCTGCAGCTTGTGTACTCAGGGATCACTGTTGCGTTCTTGCACCCCGAATGGCTGTCGCACCGATTTCGCGCCAAATTTTCCCCGACCTCTGCACGCTGCCGACCCGTGCCGGCCCGGCGCCTGCCCCGCACCTGCCCGGCTCATCGTCTCCTACCAGTCTGGATGTACGGGTCTACTTCAACTTCTTGGCTGCCCGACTTCCATTCAGATAAATCCTCTGTCAGTTCTGAGTGTTATTCTGTCTGTAAATTATTGTTGTTCTAATCTTGGTTGTGCAAGGAGATATGGTGCGTCCACTTATTCCTCCATCTTGCCGGAAGTCCCGAAGGTTTTTGTTTTGATGAAGTCCCATTTGTTTATTCTTTCCTTTATATTCCTTACTCTAGGGGACATATCCATGAAAATAATACTGTGTGGAATATCTGAGATTTTCCAGAATATGAACACTTCTAGGACATTTATTGTGTCATGACTTATATTTAAGTATTTTATCCACCTTGAATTTATTTTTGTGTATAGTATAAGCTGGTGTTCAAATTTCATTCTTTCACATGTAGCTGTCCAGATCTCCCAACACTGTTGAAGAGGATATTTTTGCTCCATTTTGTGCTTGTATTCCCTTTGCCAAATACTAGTTGACCACAGAGACATGAGTTTATTTCTCCACTCCGTATTCTGTTCCATTGACCTATGTGCCTGTTCTTATGCCAGCACCAGACTGTTCTGATTATAGTGGCCTTAAATATAGTTTGATATCAGGTACTGTTATGCTTCCTATTTTGTACTTCTTTCTCAAAATTGCTGTGGCTATTCGGGGTCATTTTTGGTTCCATATAAATTTCTGAAATGTTTGTTCTATATCTGTGAAATATGCCATTGGTATTTTAATAAGGATTGTGTTCAATCTATAAATTTCTTTGGGTAGTATAGACATTTTGATGATGTTAATTCTTTGAATCAATGAACATGGTATAAGCTGCCATTTATTCATGTCTTCCTTAATTTCTTTCTTCAGAGTTGAGTGGTAGTCTGAGTACAGGTCTGAAGGATAGCAAAGTGAAAATTGTCTCAGCTGTTGGTGTTAGCCTTCTGACTTCTTTCTGTATCTATCTTCAGTCTTCTCACAGCTACAGGTCTAACTGTCTTACACATCTATTTTTAAATGCTGCCTGTAACCTTGGCTTCCAAACTTCACATTAGTTGGAATTCTGTTGGCTCTTCACACTGTTCTTTGGAAGATTGACTAGGTGTTCCAGTTGAGTGCACAAGCAAGTGGGTACAGCTCCCACCTTCCTCATGCCATCTTCCTCCAGCCTAAGTGCCCTAATTTATTATGCCTGATGCCTGATTGCATTAGCTACCTTCCTCAATTAATAACTAGCTACCTAAGCTAACAAAGGCCTGGGATCCTTTCACTTCACAAGTTCTTATGGAAAAGATATGGGACTCCAGAAAGGTATTCCAATGACCATGGATGTTGTATGGATAAGTCAGCATGAACCACAGCTATATAAGGGGTATTCAATATAGACTATGGAAACAGCTGGAAGCAATAGATCCTCTGTTTGTGATTTATCTTATGCTGCACCTCCCTTCGTTATGTTTAAAAACAAAGCATGGGCTATTTTTACTGTTAGGAAGAACAGCATACATATGAGAGAATTTTATTTTTCATTGCTCCATTCCAGTAGCACTCAGTTTGAATCAAACTTTCCCTTTGATTAATGTTATTTTTCCATTTGGAAGTATTGGATTAACTTTGTTCTCTTGATTCAATATATGAAATTTGAACAATTTCTAAAGTAGCTTTGAAATTATTTTATTAACAGATACAGAATCTAACCAATAAACTGATTGTTAAGAAAAGAAATCTTGTATTTTACCTGAATTATAAATGGAAAAACAATTAGTGACTTAAAGAGTGTTTTAATCTAGACATTAGCCAGTGCTCTCTGGCTTATAAACACTTTTAAGTTTCTTGAAGCTGGATATTTAAAAAATGAATGTTAACCATATATTATGCATTCTAACCTTGGAATGTTTGTAAATTTGCAAAAAATGCAAACTTTATATGTTTATTTTTGCAATCTGGGAACAGTTTATATATGAACTATTTAATGCTAGTTTATTTAGAAATCATAGAGGTATTACAATTCAGAAATTCCTGCAAGATTTCTTCTCGAATTACCTGACAGTCCCTAATTCACACCCTGAGACCAGATAATTTCAATCTGGCAAGATGGTGAACCCATCTCAATGACATAAACAGTCAGTCATGAAGTGTGGTTCAATATGATTACTAAATCCTAAACCTCAATTTCTCATGTCACTTTGAAATTTTCTGAAAGCCTGATTTTATGATGAGAGATATAGTCCAGATTTTTGGTTTTGAAGTAAACTTCCTTGTAGATTTATAAAGAACACTGCCAAGAGACTGAGCACTAATGAAATGTCATCCTTAGGGGCCAGTCTTGCTTTGGGAAATGTTCACTAAAAGGATGTGCTCAGAGGAATTCAGACATCTTTCAATCTCTGGATCCCATCCAGCCTGCACACAGGCCCATTTGGCATCAGTCACACTCCAGCTTTCTCACAAGACTCTGGAAGGGCTCCAAAGAGCTTATTTAGGCTCTACTTCTACGTGTGGATCTAACATCAGGGAGAAATCATGGAGGAAAACAGCTCAGGCACCAGAGCTACAGAAGAAACCTTGACATGTAAAAGGACATCTGTGCATTTGCCATGGAGGTTATCCAGTGATCTGAGAAGACAAGGGCATCTGTGCTGAACTCTAAGGACGAACAAACCATATATTCATCAGGCGCCCCCAGGTGTTGGTGTTCAGGAATTTCCAACTGCCAGAGCACTCAACAAACTGAACATTATTGCCAGAGAAAATTAGAGATCTAATATGTGTATCCATGTGCATATAAACAGAAGAGAAATTCAGAGAAAGAGGGTATACTTGTCCTCTAGGAGTCAGTGAGGTAACGAGTGAAAACAAACCTGAGTTCCAGTTCTCTGACACCAATCTATGGTTATGATATATAGCAACTCTCTCACAACCTCTATGCCTCAATTTCTCCACCTGTACAATAAGGACACTGAATGAGGCATTCTCTTAAGTCACTTCTCCCTCTTTTCGTATAAGCTTAAGAATAATAAAAGAGAGTCACACCTCTAATTGCCATTTTGATTACAAGTTACCAAAGAGGGAAATGGCCAATAGACATGTAAATATTTAATCTTAATAGCTATCATGCAAATGTTACTTAATAACATATTATATCCTTATTTCGTCAGTTAAAAAAATCAGCCAAATACTAGTGAGACTGTAAATGAGTTCTGTTTGAAATTTTTTTTTTGGAGAAATAGGGAATATAAAACAAGAGCTTTAAATATAACCCTTTGATTCAGAAATTCTGTTTTTCAAAATACATTCTGAGGAAATAATCAGAAGCATGCAGAGCACTGACTGGTGTGGCTCCATGGATCAGGTGTCATCCTGCAAACTGAAAGGTCACCAGTTCCATTCTTAGTTAGGGCACGTGCCTGGGTTCTGGGCCTGGTCCAAGGTTGGGGTGTGCAAGAAGCAACGCATCAATGTCTCTTACACATCAATGTCTCTTTCCCTTTCTTTTTCCCTACCTTCCCTCTCTCTAAAAATAAATAAATAAAATCCTTAAAAAGTGTATGTAATAATATTCATTGAAGCTGAATGAATGTGAATAAAGTGAATGAATAATAGTCATTGAATATTTTCCTGTTCACAGTAAAATATTAAAAATAGTTTTAAAATCATTACATTTGAATGGGGGGAAAATGGCAGCTTTGTTGGAGGGAGCATAATCCCATTCCTCTATGCAAGGGAGAGAAACTCACAGATCTGCAGAGGAACAGAGCAAGGGGCCTAGGACATCGCAACATTTATGAAAACAGAACATCAAAAAGTATAGCGGACATTGAAAAACCAGATGGTAAGGAGACTGCTTCAGGATAATAAGGACCCAGGGATTAGCTCTGGAACCAGAGAAGTTGTAGCCTCCAGGCCCTGTGCTCCCAGGCCTGCCTCAAGGCACCCGGGAGAGCAGTCACCGCTTCCCGCCCCTAGACAATAGGGATTGAGCAGCACCAGGGAGGCCTTGTTGCTTGAAGGCACAGAGAGGGAAGTGAGACTGGGAGACAGTCACACAGCCTTCCAGGAACCCACACATAGCCCTGGGAAGGGTGAGTGCCCCAGTCCGTATGACCAAGAGTGGCCTGGCAGTGTGCCTGCACCACCAACCTGGTGAGAGTGTGGTTCTGTGAAAGACCCAGACCCCACAGCCCTGAACAAGGAAAGGGCACAGGTGTTTGCGGGCTTCTGGAGCCTGCAGTGGTGAACTCAGGGGAGCATGCGACCCTTCGGGATTCCTGACCCTTGCGCTGTGAACCCAGAAAGGGTGCAGCACTTCATGGGTTCCTAGAGCCTGCATCAGGGAAACTGGGGGAAGAGCACAACCCCTTGTGATCCCCAGAGCTTGCACCCTGAACCTGGAAAAGATGTGGGCACTCTGCGGGCCCCTGAGACCAGGAGACCTCAGCAGTGAGCTCCAGAGAGTGTACTTGGGAGCGCCCACACTCACACCCAGGGTCCTGCGGAAAGGCATGGGATCTGCTCTAGGGAGAGGTGGCTGCTAGCCCTGGGGATAGTTTGCCAGGGACTGACTGAATTCTAACAAGGAAGAGTGACAAGCATTCCAAACAGCCCTCAGCCTGCTGAAGCCAGCAAGACCAGAAAAACTGGTTTGGCCAATTAGAAACAAACAAGAGGGGTTGTGTTTTTCTGTTTATCTGTTAGTGTTTTTTTGGCTGTTGTTGTTTGATTGTTTGATTTTATCTTGTTTTTTAAGTGACTTTTATTTTTTAATTCTTATTATTTTTATCTCTCTCATTCCTTATGTTTCTCTTCCTTTCATCCTAGTATTATTCCTTTCACTCAAAATTTATCTCTCCTGCATTCCATCTTCTGCTTTTTTTTTCCTTTTTTTTTTTTGAGCCTGCAATTTACTGCAAATTTGTATTATCTATTTCTCACTTTACTGACATTTTTATTTTAAGAGTATTTTGGTACTCTTTTTCTTTCTGTATAATCTTCTTTCCTTGGCTGGTTATACTGTCATTTGATAGGTTCCCCCTGTTATCTCATTCACAGTGTGTTGATAATTTACTGTCCTTCATTTGTGTTTCATTAGTACAGCACTCAAGGTTGTATACTCCTTATTCTTATTATCTAGATCCCATAGATTCTGCCACATGATTGTTGCTTTAATATTACTGTAAATAAGACCTAGTTCATAAAATTATAAATATTATACAACACTCCTCCTAGTTCTCAGCCCACTTCACAATTCCTGAACTTTATTACTGTGGTGGTTGTCTCTATTCTTTTACACACTACTCCTATTTACTAATTTTTATGCCCACTCTACCTCAGAATTTGACCTCCCACAGCCTCACAGCTTTCTAAATCCAACTAAGAATCCTTTCATTGCCAATAAGAGTCTTATCTTCTTTCCATTCTTTCTAAAACCTATCTAGTGGGGTGGAAGATCGTGGTTAACACTATAAGTAGCCAAAGGATCTCCCATCTCTTCTCTACTGGCTGCTACTGTGAATACAATAGAATATTGTCTTGCTGTCTTAAACCATTTTGCCTTACTCCTCCAACTGAACACAAAAAAGAGCAGGGGGAAGCTGTGAACACCAGGATACATGAAGGAGACTGCACCACTGAATCTCACAGGTATTCTAACACAGAAGTTTGCACCATAATCACAGGGAACCAGAACAGATCAATTTAAGAAACAGAGGCTAACAAGCAGAGCCTCAAGAAAAATGAGAAGACAAAGAAACAATCCCCAAATGAAGGAAAAGGATTCTTTTCTTTCACCTCAGAAAGAATACAAAATGAAATAGAGGCAACTCAACTATCAGACATTGAGTTCAAAACAATGATTATCAGGAAGCTCAATGATCTCACAATGAGCTACCAGAAACTACAGGGAAGCTACAACAATCTCACTGCAAACTATATTAACATGAAAAATGAAATAGAAACTATGAACAAGGGCCAAGAGGAAATGAAGAATACAATTTCTGAACTGAAGAACACAGTAGAAGGAATGAAAAGCAAGACTGATGATGCAGAAGACAGGATTAGAGAATTGGAAAACAAAGTAGAAAAAAACACCCAGAAAGAGCAAGAAAAGAAAAAGAGACTCAGAAAGAGTGAAGAGGGATTAAGAGAAATGCAAGACAATATGAAACGTAATAATATCCATATAATAGGGATACCAGAAGGAGAAGAAGAAGAGCAAGGGGTAGAAAACCCCTTTGAAAAAGTAATGATGAAAAAGTTCCCTAGTTTGATGAGAGAAAAAGTCACACGAACCCAAGAAACACAGAGAGTCTGAATCAGGAGGAACCCAAAGAGGCCCAGCTCAAGACACATCATAATTAAAATGGCAAAATTTCAAGAAAAAAAGAGAATCTTAAAAGCAGCAAGAGAGAAACAGGAAGTAACATACAAGGGAGCCCCAATAAGGCTAACAGCTGACTTTTCCATGGAAACACTCCAAGCAAGAAGAGAATGGCAAGAAATATTCCAAGAAATGAGAAGCAGAGGTCTGCAACCAAGTCTAGTTTCACCAGCAGGGCCCTCAATAAAGCTAGAAGGCTAAATAAGAAGCTTCCCAGACAAAAGAAGTCTAAAAGAATACACCTCCACCAAACCAACTCTGTACAAGATGCTAAAGAGACTGCTTTAAGAAAAGGAAGGGAAAGAGTTAGACAGGAACATATGCACATAAGTGGCAATGAATAAGTACCTATCAATAATAACCTTAAAGATAAATGGATTAAATGCTCCAATCAAAAGACATAGAATAGCTGAATGGAAAAGAAAACATGACCCACACATATGCTGCCTACAAGAGACCCACCTCAGGATAAAAGACCTGCACAGGCTGAAAGTGAAGGGCTGCAAACAAATTTTCCAAACAAATGGACAGGGGAAAAAAGTTGGGGTATTAAAACTCATATCAGACAAAATAGACTTCCAAAAAAGGTCCATAAAGAGAGACCCAGAAGGTCACTTCATAATACTCAAAGGGAAGAATCCACCAAGAAGACATAAATATTGCAAATATATATACCCAATATCAGAGCACCCAAATATATAAAGAAAATCTTAGAGGACTTCAAGAAAGATATTGACAGCAACACAATTATAGTAGGGGATTTAACCCCACTGTCAAAAATGGATAGATCTTCCAAACAAAATATCAACAAAGATGTTGTGGCATTGAACAATGCCCTAGATGAAATGGACTTAACTGATATATACAGAGGCATCCATCCCAAAAAAGCAAAATACACATTATTTTCAAATGTACACAGAACATTTTCAAAGATAGATCACATGGTAGGACATGAAACAAGCCTCAACAATTTCAAGAAAAGTGAAATCATACCAAGCATTTTCTCAGATCACAAGGGACTAAAGCTAGAAACCATCCCCAAGGAGAAAAAAACCCAAACACTAAAAATCATGGGGATTGAATAGTATGGTATTAAACAATGAATGGGTCAATAATGAAATTAAAGAAGAAATCAAAACATTTGTGGAATAAATGAAAATGAACTCACAACAACCCAAAACTTATGGGACCCAGCAAAGGCAGTCCTAAGAGGAAAGTTCATAGTGATACAAGCATACCTTAAAAAGATAGAAATATTTCAAGCAAACAACCTAACAGAATGTCTATAAGAACTCAAGGAACAACAACAAAGACATCCCAGAGCAAGTAGAAGGAAGGAAATAACCAAGATCAGAGAAGAATTAAATGACATAGAGACTAAAAGCACAATTCTAAGGATCAATGAATCCAAGAGCTGGTTCTCTGAAAAGATAAAGAAAATAGACAAGCCTTTAGGCAGGCTCATCAAGAAAAAAAGAGAGAAGACCCAAATAAACACAATCAGAAATGAAAGAGGAGAGATTACAACTGATACCACAGAAATTCAAAGGATTGTAAGAAATTACTATGAAGAACTGTATGTCAAGAAATTTGAAAACCTAGATGAAGTACACAACTTTCTAGACAAATATAATCTTTCAGAACTCAATGGAAAAGAAACAGAAAGCCTGAACAGACCAATAACAGCAAAAGAAATGGAAGCAATAATAAAAACACTCCCAACACACAAAAGCTGTGGACCAGATGGTTTCACAGGAGAATTCTACAAAGCATTTAAGGAAGAACTAACCCCTTTCCTTCAAAGAATATTCCAAAAATCCAAAGAGATGGAACTCCCAAACTCTTTTTATGAGGTCAATATCATCCTAATTCCAAAACCAGATAAAGACACAACAAAGAAAGAAACTTAGGGACAATATCACTGATGGACATTGCCACTAAGATCCTCAACAATATACTGGCAAACCGCAGCCAACAATACATTAAAAAGATCATGCACCATGACCAAGTGAGATTAATTCCAGGGATGCAAGGATGGTACAATATTCACAAACCAGTAAATGTAACACCTCACATAAACAAAAGCAAAGAGAAAACTCACATGATCATATCAATAGATGCAGAAAAAGCATTTGATAAGGTACAGCACCCATTTATGATAAAAACACTCTGCAAAGTGGGAATAGAGGGAGCATTCCTCAACATAATAAAGGCCATATATGAGAGACCTACAGCCAACATCATACTCAATAGACAAAAATTAAAACCTTTTCCACTAAGATCAGGAACAAGACAAGGCTGTACACTTTTACCACTTCTATTCAATATAGTACAGGAAGCATTAGCCACAGCAATCAGACAAGAAAAAGAAATAAAAGGCATCCAAATGAGGAGGAAACAAAACTGTCACTTTTCGCGGATGACATGATAGTGTACATAGAAAATCCTATAGATTCGGGCAAAAAGTTGATTGACCTAATAAATGAATTTGGCAAAACAGCGGAATACAAAGTCAATATCCAGAAATCAAAGTCATTTGTACACACCAACAATGAAACAGCAGAAGCAGAAATCAGGAAAAACATCCCATTTGAAATAGCAAAAAGAAAAATAAAATACCTAGGAATAAACATAACCAAAGAGGTAAAACACCTGTATTCATAAAACTACATAACACTCAGGAAAGAAATCAAGGAAGACACAAACAAATAGAAACAGATACTGTGTTCATGGATTGGAAGAATTAATATCATCAAAATGTCCATACTACCCAAAGCAATTTACACATTCCATGCAATACCTATTCAAGTACCAATGTCTTATTTCACAGACATAAAACAAACACTTCAAAAATTTATATGAAACCATTAGCACCCCTGAAGAGCTGCAATTTTGATAAAGAAGTGTAAAGGAAGAGGGATCACAATATCTGACACTGAACTATACTTCAAGGGCACTGGAGTGAAAACAGCCTGGTACCGGCATAAAAACTGGCACGTGGACCAATGGAACAGAAGAGAGAGCCCAGAAATAAACCGAAGTCCCTATGGTCAATTAATATTTGACAAAGAAGGCAGCAACATAAATGGAGTAAAAATAGCCTCTTCAACAAATGCTGTTGGGAGAACTGCACACAGCTATGTGCAAAAAAAAAAATTAAACTAGTACACCAACTTACACCTTATACAAAAATAAATTGAAGGTCGGTAAAAACTTAAATATAAACTGTGACACCATTAAAGTCCTAGAGGAGAATATAGGTCGGAAAATCTCAGATATTTCATGCAGGAACTTTTTTGCTGACATGTCCCCTTGAGCAAGGGACATAAAGGAAAGAATAAACAAATGGGGCCTCATCAAAATTAAAAGCTTCTGCACAGCTAAAGAAAACAGTACCAAAATAAAAAGAGAACCAACTGTATGGGAAAACATATTTACCAATGATACCTCAGAGAAGGGCTTCCAAAATATATAAAGAACTTACACAACTCCACTCTAAGAAGACAACTAACACAATTAAAATATTGGCAAAGGACTTGAACAGACACTTCTCCAAGGAGGACATACAGAAAACCCAAAGACATATGAAACAATGTTCAATATCGCTAGCTATCAGAGAGATGCAAATTAAAACCACAATGAGATACCACTTCACACCAGTCATAATGGCCATCACAAGCAAAGCAACAAACAACAAGTGTTGGAGAGGTTGTGGAGAAAATGGGACCCTAGTGCACTGTTGGTGGGACTGTAGACTGGTACAACCACTATGGAAAGCAGTATGGAACTTCCTCAGAAAACTAAAAGTGGATCTGCCATTTTACCTTGCAATTCCACTGCTGGGACTCTATCCTAAGAACACTAAAACACCAATACAAAAGAAGCTTTGCATCCCAATATTCATAGCAGCACAATTTACAACAGCTAAGTGCTGGAAGCAACCTACATGCCCATCAGTAAATGAATGGATCAAAAAACTATGGTACATTTACACAATGGAATTCTATGCAGCAGAAAGAAAGAAGGAGCTTCTACCCTTTGCAACAGCATGGATGGAGCTGGAAAGCATTATGGTAGTGAAATAAGCCAGGCAGTGAAAGACAAATACCATATAATCTCACCTTTAACAGGAACTTAAACTACAAAACAAAGAAACAAGCAAAATATATTCAAAGACACTGAAATAGAGAACAGGCTGACAGTGACCAGAGGGGTGAGGGGAGGGAATTTCCGGGGAGAATGGGAAGGGTTTACAGGAACAAATTTAAAGGATACATGGGCAAAAACCAGGGGGAGGGTGGTAGTGGGGGGGGGAAGTGCGGAGGGATGGGTGGGTGGGCTGGAATGGGAGTAAAAGGGAGAAAACTGTACTTGAACAATGATTCAAATAAAATTTTAAGAAATCATTATATTTATCTTGACACACCCAAATGTATCATTTAAGTGTTGCTTATTCAAAAACATTTTTAAATATTTAAGATGCTATGATGTAAACTGAAAACAGGATGTTATATATAGCATGACCCCAATTATAATCCTGTAATTATAAAAATAAAGACAAACATGTAGCTTTATTTTGTTTTACTTTACTCTGTTTTCCAAATTTCCAACAATGAAAATGCACTACTTTTATTATCATAAAAATAAATATTATATTTTTATTTTTGTTCAAATACTTTCATATCCAAAATAAATATTATTTTAAAATAATTGATATTTAATAATCCTACTACATCTTAACATGCAGCTATTCCATGGCAGAGCAATTCCCCTTCTAGGCATATGCTCAACAAAAATGCATACATATGGGACTTCTGGCCAAGATGGAGATGTAGGTAGACACACTGTGCCTCCTTGCACAACCAAAATAGGGACAGAAACCGTTTAGAAAGAAGAAACAACCAGTACTGACAAAAAAATTGAACTGTATGTAAGTCTGACAACCAAGGATTTAAAGTAGACATATTCATCCAGATTGGTAGGAGGGGCGAAGTCACACTGCCATGTGGAGAGGGGTCGTGGCAAAAAGAGCTGTGGCTGGTGGACCCCAGGCATGAAGGGTGCCAGCAGGTGAACCCAGAGAGGTGTTGGATTGTGGAGGGGCACAGCGCACAAGATGGCTGGTGGACTGGGTGTTTCCACATTCCCCCAGAAATAAACCAGGCAAAACGGGTAAGCAAAACAGACCGTGTAATCCAGGGTCCTAGCGTAGGGAAATAAAGCCTCAAAACACCAACTGAAAACACTGGTGAGGTTTGAGGTGCTGGGAGAAACTCCCAGCCTCACAGGAGAGCTCATTGGAGAGACCCACAGTGTCCTAGAATGTACACAAAGCCACCCACCCAGGAATCAGCACCAGAAGGGACCACTTTGCTTGGAGAAAGCATGGTAAGTGACTGAAATCCATCAGAGAGCAGAGCAAGTGCCATTGTTTCCTCTCAGATCCCTTCCCCACATACAGCATCACAACCCAGCAACTAGGTTGCCCCACCCTGGTGAACACCTTAATCTCTGCCCCTCACTACATAACAGGCCCATCAAGACAAAAAAAAAAAAAAATGGCCCAAACCAAAGAACAGATCAATACTCCAGAAAACATACAACTAAGCGACAAAGAAGTAGCCAACAATCAAATGCACAGTTCATAACACTGGTAATTACAATGCTCACAGAATTGGTTGAATTTGGTCACCAATTAGATGAAAAAAGTGAAGGCTATGCTAAGTGAAATAAAGGAAAATGAACAGGGAATCAATAGTGATGGGAAGGAAACTGGGACTCAAATCAATGGAGTGGACCAAAAGGAAGAAAGAAACATCCAATCAGAAAAGAATGAAAAAACAAAAATTAAAAAACATGAGGAGAGGCTTAGGAACCTCCAGGACATATTTAAACATTCCAACATCCAAATTATAGGGGTACCAGAAGGAGAAGAGGAAGAGCAACAAGTGGAAAAGTTATTTGAACAAATAATAAAGGATAACTTCCCCAATCTGGCAAAGGAAATAGACTTCCAGGAAGTCCAGGAAACTCAGAGAATCCCAAAGAAGTTGGACCTAAGGAGGAACACACCAAGGCACATCCTAATTATATTACCCAAGATTAAAAATGAAAAAGAGAATCCTAGAAGCAGCAAGAGAAAAGGAGACAGTTACCTACTAAGGAGTTCCCATCAGACTGTCAGCTGATTTCTCAAAAGAGACCTTGCAAGCAAGAAGGGGCTGGAAAGGAGTATTCCAAGTCATGAAAGGCAAGGACCTACAACCAAGATTGCTCTATCCAGTAAAGATTTCATTTAGAATGGAAGGGCAGATAAAGTGCTTCACAGATAATGTCAAGTTAAAAGAGTTCCTCATCACCAAGCCCTTATTATATGAAATGTTAAAGGGACTTATCTAAGAAAAAGAAGATAAAAATCATGTACAGTAAAATGACAGCAAACTCACAATTATTAACAATCATACCTAAAACAAAAACAAAAACACACTAAGCAAATGACTAGAACGGGAACAGAATCACAGAAATGGAGATCACATAGAGGGTTAGCAACAGGGGAGTGGGAGGGGGAAAGAGGGGGAAAAGGTACAGAGAATAAGCAGCATAGATGGTAGGTAGAAAATAGACAGGGAGAGGGTAACAATAGTATGGGAAAAGAAGAAGCCAAAGAACTTATAAGTATGACACATGGACATGAACTAAATGGGGGAATGTGGGTGAGAGGGGGTGTGCAAGATGGAGGGGAGTGAAGGTGGAGGTATGGGATGACTGTAATAGCATAATCAATAAAATATATCTTTAAAAATGCATACAAATGTTTACCAAATTTAATATCCTAAAACACTCATGACAGTACTACTTATAACACCCCAAAGCTGTAAACTGTCCAAATGTCTATTAGCAGAATAAATTAAAAACTTGTAGTATTTCACACAACAGAGTACCATGAGCAATGACAATAAAGGATGCACAACTGTGTACAATACAGATGAAGCTCACAAATATCATGTTCATTCAAACAAAAAGAACCAGACAGTAAAGAGCATATGCTTTATGATTCAATTTATTTAAAGAACAAACACTTGCCAAACTTAGTTGTTATAAAACCTAGGAGGTGTTCAGGGAAGAGAGTACCAGAGTCTGAAGGGTACTGTCATGTTCAGAGTATCTATCTGACTCTGTGGACTCCATGAAAATCCATCCAGATGTACACCTATGAGTCATTTTTTTCTATGTTTATTATACTTCAATAAAATGTTTAAAATAAATTAATAAAATAGCTAAAATGATGAGAGAAGTGAGAAAGATGGGAGAAAGATAAAAGAAGCAAGATGATACACACTCATCCACAAGTCCTTAATTCTGCTTTATTGGACTTCCTAAGATTCATTGTTATGTGTAATTAAAGTGTACACACATGCACAGGCACACACACACATATAAAGTAGAGAAGATATATAAATACAGATATGTGGGTATAGATACAGATACAGATGTGTGTTTGCTCCAGCAGAACATAAGCTTTACTGGGACAGGTGCCTTATCTTACTCCATTTTTTCCTTCACTATATCTTAAATAGTTTCCACAACATTAAAATACTCAATAAATACATGTTGAAGGAATATGGTACCCTTTAGTTTCATTTCTCATAAAATGTGATCACATATATGAAAGTGTCAATGACATGTAAATGGAAATGCCCCTTCTTAGTGACCCCTTTGTCTTTCTCTCCAGTGCAGCCAACAGTGTCCTGAAAAAAGGGTTAGGCCATGGTTGCAGCTTTCCGGGACAACTGGAAACAAACTCAGTTACTGCACACATTAAAGTTAGGAAGCTGGTTGTTTGGAGAATGGTTGTGTCCTAAGTGCCTTTGTGTTTCAATTTGCCTTGGTTGAGCAATCTGAGCAGCTGGGCACATATTATGCAAAGGCTTAGCACTATGTTTTTTGAGAAGTCCACTTGGGAAATAGCAGATGAACAAAGGTCAAGTCAATTTGAGTCCATATGGACCTCATTAGTATAGGGAACTGCTGTAAAATGTGTAGTGTTCTCACGGGCCTATGTAGTCAAGATTCAAAAATTCCCAGAGGTTTGGTTCACACTGATTTCTTACTTTCGTATTGAGTTACAGCAGCTGACAGACAGCAGTCTGAGGTTCTTGCTGCAGCTGTCTGGGCTCAACTGGTCTGTCCCAGTTTGGGAAGAAATGTTAAAAATTTACCTATATGCCAAATCTGTGGCTCAAAGCAAACTTTATAGCCATCATTTTGGGGATTAGGTTTCAACATAGGAATTTGGGAGTTGGGGAACCACATTTAGTCTGTAGCTCATAATATAGGACTTGGGTGCTCCTCTGGAGTGTCAATATGTCCTAGAAAAGTGTATTGCCGAAGACTATCCATCTAGCTATGTGGTCAGGGTGTCTCAGGTGCCTGGGTCTAGAAAACATTTACCACATACCGTATTTCCCTGGCTCCTGGGAATACTGAGTTACCATAGGACACAAACATATTTCTCACCAGGATACAGTACATGGAAAAACAGAGGAAACTGAGGGTGTTTGGGGGGCATAAAGAAGCATTTAGTCCAGCCTGGAAGTTTGGAAAAGTGATACAGATACTGTAATAATTAAAGTGTCCAGGGTATTATGGGTTGAATTGTGTTGCCCTGGTAAAGATATATTGCAGTCCTAACCCCTAGTACGTCAGAATGTGGCTGTGTGTAGAGAGCATGTCTTTACATAGGAAACCAAATTAAAATGAGGTAATCTGGGTCTGTCTAATCAGATATGATTAGTGCCCTTAATTTGGTCACAGATAGCCATGTAGGGAGAATGCCGTGTGAACATATAAATGGCCATCTTTTAGCCAAGGAGACCTGAAATGTTCTTCTCATAGCCCTCAAAAGGTATTAACTCTGCCAATACTTTGATTCAAGAGTTCTAGCCTCCAGAACTGAGAGGCACATTTTTATTGTTTAACCCACCTAGTTTCTGGTACTAGAAAACTAATAACACAAGGTGTGAGCAATTTGGAATGACTACCAATAGTCAGGCACCTGCTGCTATATCCCACCATATGGCCAGGTCCTGCTTGTCCATCTCTTGCCT
This sequence comes from Phyllostomus discolor, assembly GCF_004126475.2. Taxonomy (NCBI): domain Eukaryota; kingdom Metazoa; phylum Chordata; class Mammalia; order Chiroptera; family Phyllostomidae; genus Phyllostomus; species Phyllostomus discolor. The sequence continues at coordinate 105,730,009 of NC_040907.2, forward strand.
GTTAGCTAATTTCTGGGTTGGCTCTGCTGCTAACCAACCCCATCTTGCTTCATGTGAGCCTCCTTCTCACTGCCTTAAACTCCTGAAGCAGTGTCTCTCTCTTCCTCCAGGTGGCCTGTGCCTTCCCCTCTCACTCACACCACCTGTCTGACTTGCTCTGGTTTTAGTACATCCCCATTTGGATCCTATCTTGCCTCAGGCCACACCCTGGATTCTGCTGTTCTGCTCTTTGCACTAGAGTTTTTTCACTGCAGCATCACCTGTTTCCAGAAACCCCAAGCTTAGTACAGGAAGCTGTGCAGAGTGGGTATGTGTGAAGTCACTGAGCTGAGCTGAAGAATTGGTGATGCTATCACTTACCATATGCAGCATTTAATCATTCCTAATCAGACATTTTTCTCATTACCTTTTTCTATTGTCTACTCACACATAGAGCAGCAATACAGTGAAAAACACTTTAGCAACTTGTACAAAATATTCTAATGAAGATTAATCATCTTTTAATTTCATTACCTGAGATTATATCCTGTTCATGAGAAAGATGATGAGCCAGAATGTTGTCATCTATGGGTTTTGCATCACTAATCTGATCTTTTAATGATGCTTAGGAAGCTTCAAATGAGTAAGCAAACACATGTCTGTTCCTACTTAGAGCTGGATGGTTAGTCTCTGTAAAACAGTCCCTCAGCAATCCTCCCCTTACTTTGCAGTATTTAGGAAGCAGAGAGGCATTTCTCTATCATTTAATGTATCTGCCTGATGCCTTTGGGTCTTCAGGGCACAACAATAAGGACTCTGAAGGGGAAATGCTCTTCAGCCCTAAGTATATGCTTGACACAGCTCCACTGTGTACACCAACAATTCATCAAGAAGGAACAATGTCCCTTGATGAAAAGGATGTGCTAAATGGATACCACTTATTTAAGTAAGTGCAATAATGGAGTGTTCATTGTGACTCTGAGTGCTTCAGCCAGCACTGACCAACCTCAAGGTGAAATGTCCATGGAATTTCAAGCAAGAGAATACCATCAGTGTACTGTGTGCCTCTGTTTTTCCAGCCCACCACAATCACCCACACACAGGCTTAGCTATTTTGGGCTTCTGACCCTGTATAACACTTTTACCCTGTTGCTTTCAGCCCTATCCCCAATCTTTCATTTTCCCAATATGACATAGGTCTCTCCAGTTCAGCCTAAGTTCTCAGAGACTCCTTTTCTTATTCTGACCACCCTGAATAGGACCCCAGCTCAGATGGTAGCACCATCCCTCTATCACCATACCTTTCTCTAGGTTGAGTTGACCAAATTGCCACATCCCAGTGTTTCAAGGGGCATACCATTCCACTAAGGAAATGTGGTTCAACCAGTAATTTTTTTTAATCTGCAGATTTTCTACATCTTCTGAGAAATTATATTTTGTATTCCCTATTTCACCATTATTTTTGCAATAAAATAAATACTACAGAAATATGCTCATGTGCTACATTTTAAAACTGTAATGCAATCCTCCATCAATAATTTTCATGCATACTTGTAAATCTTTACCTGTTGTCCAATACAGAAGTCATCCATAACATACACTTTTTAAAATTTAAATGATTTAAAATTCAATAAAATTTGAAATTTAGCTCCTTAGTCACAATCCCCATATTTCACATGCTGAAAGCCATATGTGGCTAGTGGCTACAATGTTAACAGTGAAAACTGTAGGATATTTCCTACAAATTTTCTATAATATATAGAAATATACGGCACTAGGTTTAAATGATGTGAGCCTGTTTTTGTTTTACATAAATTTACAACACTGAACATATTGTGTTACAACCTTTTTTGTCACTAAATAATGTGTCTTGCAGCTTTTTAATGCTACTGCATATGCATCTTCCATGTGCTTTAAACACCTACCATTTCTAGACTGATGAAGTTTAGATTGTTACCACTTTAATTATTTTGTTTGCTATTACAAATCATGTTATAACTAAAATCCCTATACATCCCCTCTACCTGCCCCTCCATAAACATTTTTTTCTAGGAGAGTTTTCTAGGAGATTATTTTTCTAGGAGATTTAGCAAGAAGAGGAATTTCTAAGTGAAATTGCATGTCCATTATTAGTTATTAGAGTTACTGTAAAGTTGCCCTTGAAAGCAACTGTATAAATATACAATCCCAATAAAATCATCCTTCTGTCATCAATTTTATCAAACTTTGAAAAGTTCTCCATGCTTGTGGTTTAAAATGATATCATTGCTGTTCCAAATGAACTTTTTAGATGAGAAATGACTATAAGTCAATACAAATTACTGGCAATTTGTACTTCTTTCATTGTCTGTGTTTATCATTTACTTATTTTTAATATATTTTATTAATTATGCTATTTCAGTTGTCCCATTTCTCCCCCCTTTATTCCCTTCTGCCTTGCACACCCCCTCCCACCCTCATTCCTCCACTTCAGTTCATGTCCATGGGTCATATATATGAGCTCTTTGGTTTCTATATTTCCTACACTATTATTAATCTCACCCTGTCTATTTTCTACCTACCATTTATGCTACTTATTCCCTGTAACTTTCCGCTCTCTCTCCCCCTCTCACTTCCTTATTGATAACCCCCTTTATGATCTCCATTTCTGTGATTCTGTTCCTGTTCTAGTTGTTTACTTAGTTTGTTTTTGTTTTTGTTTTAGGTTCAGTTGTTAATAGATGTGAGTTTGTTGCCATTTTACTGTTCACAGTTTTGATTTTCTTTTTCTTAGATAAGTCCCTTTAACATTTCACATAAAAGGACTTGGTGATGAGGAACTCCTTTCACTTGACCTTATCTGGGAAGCATTTTATCTGCCCTTCCATTCTAAATAATAGCTTTGCTGAATAGAGTAACCTTGGATGTAGGTCCCTGCCTTTCATGACTTGGAATACTTCCTTCCAGCCCCTTCTTGCCTTGAAGGTTTCTTTTGAGAAATCAGCTGACAGACTGATGGGAACTCCTTTGTAGATAACTGTCCCCTTTCCTTTTGCTGCTTTTAAGATTCTGTCCTTATCTTTAATCTTGGGTAATGTAATTATGATGTGCCTTGCTGTATTCTCCCTTGGGTCCAACATCTTTGAGACTCTCTGAGCTTCCTGGACTTCCTAGAAGTCTGTTTCCTTTGCCAGATTGGGGAATTTCTCCATTATTTGTTCAAATATGTTTTCAAATTCTTGCTTTTGGTCTTCTCTTTCTGGCACCCCTATGATTCAGATGTTGGAACATTTCAAGTTGTCCTGGAGTTCCTCAGCCGCTCCTCATTTTTTTTGAGTTCTTGTTTCTTCATTCTGTTCTGGTTGAATATTTCTTTCTTCCTTTTTTTCCAAACCATTGATTTGACTACTGGTTTCCTTCCCATCACTGTTCATTCCCTTTACATTTTCCTTTATTTAACCTTTCATATCCTTCATTTTTTCCTCTATTTTGCAACCATACTCAACCAATTCTGTGAGCATCCTGATTACCAGTGTTTTGAACTGTGCATCTGATAGGCTGGTTATCTCTTTGACGCTTAGTTGTATTTTTTCTGGAGCTTCAATCTGGTTTTTCATTTGGGTCATATTTTTTTTTGGTCTCAGCATGTCTGTTTTGTAATAAGGGGAAGAGCCTTAGGCATTCGCTGGGGTGGGAAAACCCACATCACTGTGTTGTGATGCTGTCAGTGGGGGAGGGGTCACCACAAAGGGAAAAATGCCACTTACTCAGCTGCCAGCCAGGTTTCAGTCACTTCCACTGCTACCCACAAGCAAATTAGGCCCTTCTGGTGCTGATTTCCAAGTAGGCAGTTTGAGTACATTCTAGGATGCTGTTGGTCTCTCCAGTGAACTCTCCTATGAAGCTGGGAGCTTCACCCACTGCCACAACCCTCATGGGTTTTTTCAGTCAGAGGTTTTGAGGCTTTATTTTCCCATGCCAGAACCCTGGGTTGCATGGTCTCACTCCCCAGTTGTTCCTCCCAGTTTATCTGCATGAAATGTGGGACTGCCCACTCTGCCAGCTGCTGCCTCTCCCACTCCTCCAGCTGCCACCTTGCCATGAGTCCTCTCTGTCCTGGCTGCCTGTGTCCACCCCTCCTACCAGTCTGGATGAATATTTCCTCTTTAACTCATTAATGTTGGACTTTCATACAGTTCAATTTTCTGTAAGCTCTGGTTGTTTTTTGTTTTTAAATTTGTTGTTGTCCTTCTTTTGGTTACATGAGGAGGCACAATATTTCTACCTATGCCTCTAACTTGACTGTAAGTCCCTCTGTGTTTATCATTTATTGAATAAAGGAAGTTTTCATATGTTTAGAGTATTGGCCTTATATCTGTTACTTGTTATTAATATTCACTTATGACTTATTTTTAATTTTTAAAGGAATTTCTAGTACATCTTTAACCTTTTGAAAGTGTTTTGAATGACCTCTAGCTCAGAGCCAGAATACAGCTCTTCTTTCTGTGTCTTGGATAGAGGCACCATTGGGCTCAGCCTTCCAAGAGCCAGTGGAGAACCACTGGGAACCCTCTACTTTTGCTCCAGAGACCAGCCAGGAAACAGCTCCACTGAGGGTCCCAGTGGGTGAGGTCTGGGGTGGAGTCTGGAAACTCAGTTCAAAGAGTAGCATCGAGAAAGAAGTTGGTCCCCACAAACCACCTACATCAAGGAACTATAATCAGTCTGATGGTAGATGCACAAGAATGGAAAGGATAAGTATTGAAATTAGACCCTAGGAAGAATGCATGAAGTGTGCTTACTCTCTCCCATGGGAGTCAGAACAGCTCAGATCAAGGTCCCACACATTTTACCTGAGATGAATTCTGTAACAACTTGCTCCTAGGCACTCCTGAGATCAAAGATGATGGTGAAGTAGGTAGAAGTAACACTCACCTACTCACAGGACCAAGCCAAAATTACAACTGAATTATAGAATAATCAACCTTAATAACCAGCTGAAAACTAGCTGAACAGAAGTCTAATAACCAAAGATTTACAGAAGAAACCACATCAACATTGGTTGGAAGAACATAGACATGATAAAGACAGGCCCTGAACCTACATGCGGTGGTTGAGAATCAAGAGAAATATCTTACCTGCAAAGGTTCCCACTGAGGAGAAGGGATTTGAACCCCATGCCAGGTTCCCCAGCTCAAAGTATCAGTTACAGAAAGAGAAGCCTTCATAACACCTCACTGTGCAAATTGGTGGGGATTTCATTCATCATGGAGAGGCAAGAGTCTGCTAGAACCCAGGCACACTCTTAAGGGGCCAACATGCAAAATCTTATTCTCAGGCATTAACCCTGGGCTCTGACAGAGGAACAGTGGCTCAGAGGGTACTAGAGTCATATAGAGAGAGATTGAGTTGTCTGGTTTCAAGAGGGCTCAAAGGGCAACCACCATTGCTTCTGTACTGAGTCCATCTCTCGCAGTGCCCAGGGACACAACCTTTTCTGGGTTGAGTACAACCTTCCATGTCACATTAACCTAGGAGAATGAACAGGTACCAACCTCTCAACTCCTTATAGCCAGGCCAGGTCAAACTTGCACCCTGCTGAGGGATTCTGCTGGCACCATGATGGAGGAGTCTGCTGATTTCTGGCTGTGGCCAGCCTGTGCTTCTCTATGCAAACTTTCTTGGAGGGTCCACTCTCTCCTACACTTCAGGGTGTGATATCATTCCTGTGCAGAATCCTCCCTCCACATGACCAAATATTAATCTGTTCTATCCTGATAAACTCTTTTGGCCTTACTCTGATGACTTCCTGAGACCCTGCCCCATCACAAAGGTCTGCAGGCCCCAGGAAGTTGGTAGCTGGCCTTGGTATACCCTGGGACTTTTGATGAGTGGCCTCAGGAAGAGCACTGGCAATAACTTTGAATTTCTATCAACCTGGTGAACACCACTTGTTGCTACCTGATGACTCACTGAGAACCTACCTCATGCAAGTTGCATACCACCAGAGACTCTTTCAGTGACTTAGCCCAACAGGTAGTGGGAAGGTGGAGGTGGATCTCAGGGTGTCTGGGCCTTTTGATGAGTTTCTCCAATGTATGGTGCTGGTGGAAACCAGCATTGGTATGAAACATGGCCCCTCACACATGTATCCAGGCACAACAGAGAAAGCCAGAAACTGTAGATCATCTTGTAATTCCAAAAAAGGTAACCTGGGGCCAATCACCAGTAGCACCTGACATTATTTTGCACAGTAGTTTCTCCCAGAAGCCCCCAAAATAACATACACAGTGGCTGGCTTCAGACCACATAAGAATATGACCTCATTAGTTCCACAAGCAGTATACTCAGAGAGAAATCTCAGCGGGCAACAGACCCTGCTGGAGAAAATTCCACTTTGTAGGATCAACCACTCTACATCGACTAGTACACTGTGCTTGGGGTCATTCTCAAAGTCAGCAAGCCTGAAGGCAAACATCACCCATGAACAAGCCAACAATTAAGACTAAACAACAACAGAAAAGCTCAAATAACCCATACAGGGGTATTGATTGAGTACCTAACTCAAGTGATCAGGGAGAATGTCCCACTGAGCCCTAAAGGAAACCTCTACATAAGGAGACCCTATAAAGGCTGGAAGACATAAAAAATATATCCTAACACAAAGAAACAAATACAGAGAGGCATAAAAAATGGGGAGACAAAGAAACATACCCCAAATGAAATAACAAGAGAAATTCCCAGAAAAAGAACTAAATGAAATGGAGGCAATTTACCAGATACACAGTTCAAAACAAATGATTATAAAGATGCTCAAGGAACTTAGTGAGAACTTCAACAAAGAAGTAACAAGCATAAAAAGGGCAAAGAAATCATTAAAAAGAGTCAGAAATGAAGAATACAAGGCCTGAAATGAAGAAGTTCATATCCATGGTTTGTACATGTGTATTCTTTGACTTTTCTGTTTCCTATAACATTCTTAACCTCTCCCCACATATTTTATGCCTATCAATTATCCTTCCTATTCCCTGTACCTTTCCCCCTCATTCTACCCCTTCCCCCTACACACTGAAATCTTGCCATGTGATGTCCATTTCTCTGATTCTGTTCCTGTTCTAGTTGTTTGCTTAGTTTTTGTTTTTGGTTTTTTTGTTGTTGTTTTAGGTTCTATTGTTGATAGTTTTAAGCTTGTTGTCATTTTACTGTTCATAGTTTTTGATCTTCTATTTCTTAGATAAATCCCTTTAATATTTCATATAATAAGGGCTTGGTGATAATGAACTCCTTTAACTTTACCTTATCTGGGAAGCATTTTATCTGTCCTTCCATTCTAAATGATAGCTTTGTTATATGGAGTATTCTTGGGTGTAGGTGCTCACCTTTCATGACTTCTAGTACTTCTTTTCAGCCCCTTCTTGCTTGTAAGGTTTCTTTTGAGAAATCAGCTGAGTCTTATGGGCACTCCTTTATAGGTAACTCTCTCCTTTCTTCTTGCTGCTTTTAATATTCTCTCATTATCATTAATGCTGCATAACTTAATGATGATGTGCCTTGGTGTGTTCCTCTGGGTCCAATTTCTTTGGTACTCTCCAGACTTCCTGGACTTTCTGGAAGTCTATGTTCTTCACCAGACTGGGGACGTTTTCCTTCATTATTTGTTCAAATAAGTTTTCAACTTCTTGCTTTTGTTCTTCTCTTTCTGGCACCCCTATGATTCAGATGTTGGAACATTTCAATTTGTCCCAGAGTTTCCTAAGCCTCTCCTCATTTTAAAAAATTTTTCTTTCTCCATTCTGTTCAGGTTAGTTGTTTATTTCTTCCTTTTGTCCCAAATCATTGATTTGAGTCTTAGTTTCTTTCCCTTCACTGTTGGTTCCCTGTATATTTTGCTTTATTTCACTTTGGGTAGACTTCATTTGTTCCTTCATTTTGAGACTAAGCTCAATCAGTTCTGTAACCATCCTGATTACCAGTGTTTTGAACTGTGCATCAGATAAGTTGGCTATCTCCTCATTGCTTAGCTCTTTTTCTAAAGCTTTGCTCAGTTTTTCATTTGTGCCACACTTCTTTTGTCTCGATGCACCTGTTATGTTGCAAGGGGTTGGAGCCTTCGGTATTCACCAGGATGAATACCTAGGGTTACCAGGATGGGGTAACCCTCTTTGCTGTGTTGTGGCACTGTTTGTGATGGAGGGGCCAGAGAAGGAAAAATTTGGCTCACTTGATCCACTCTGGCCCTGCTTTCTAACAAACTCTCTCATGTGACACTGAGAGTTTCTCCCACCGTGGCAACACCTGCAGTAGTTTACAGCTAGTTTTAAGTCTTTAGTTTCCCATTCAGCCAGCCCTGCCTTACCCGTGCAGTCCACCACCTTGCTGAGCATCTTCTTTGCTAGGCTGCCCATTTCCTCCCCTCCTACCAGTCTGGGTGAATGTTTCTTTAACTCCTTAGTTGCTGGAGCTCTGTGCAGATTGATTTTCTGGTACTTCTGGTTGTTCGCTGTTTTTAAATTGGTTGTTATTCTTCTTTTGGTTGTTCAAGGAAATGAAGCATTTCTACCTTTGCCTCCATCTTGGCTGGAACTTCTGAACTTGCTACAATCTTTTATTATTCTGGATTGCCTCAAACCTGGCAGCCTTCTGTGACACCAATAAGTGGTTTGAAGCAGTATTTCAAGTGCATTATCATCTGTGGGACCCAAAGACATTAACAAGTGTTATGTATGGTTCTTTCTTAGCTACAGAGGTATATAGTGCATTAATTTGTCTTTTAATTCAGAAGACATGTTCTAGCTATGGGACCCCACATTTCACTGAAATTGACTGAATTTTCATAGGGCTTATCACTCAACCTCTAGAATCCTTATATTTCACCAAAGTCTATGATGCAATTGCCAATTCTTGTTTATAAGTTTTATGAATATGTCATTTATATAATGTGATATTTCTATCCAGACTTTCCATGCTCTTTTGGGCTATACTATTCTAGAGGAGGGGAGAATCAACATAACCCTAGAGTAATGTTACCAGGGAGAGACCCAAGTCAGGGCCCCCTCTGCAAGCTTGTTCCTTGGTTCTTGCCTTACTCACAAGAGAAGGATTCGAGTGAAATCCTTCACGTAGAGTGAAAATGAGATAACAAGTTTATTTATGAAACACATAGAAGCACAAAGCTGCAAGCAGGCACTCACCTAGTCTCCATGTATAGAGGAAATAAAGTTGTTAGTAAGTTTACTAGTAAGTTTGCTCTATACCCTTGAGCCAAGACTCCAAGTGGGAACTCAACTAACATATTTCCCTCATCATCCCTGCTTCAGTTTACTACCTTTCCTACCTAACAGTGAGACCATAAGTATATTCTCTTTCTTATCCCATGAGGATTGAACCAACTCTGATCCTCTTCTCTGGGAATGGAAAAGAAAACATTTACCACTCACCATAAAATATTGTTTCACTCTGGTTCAGAAGTCACCTATGGCACATTATTTTCAATCAGGACTAACAATGCCAATAAATAGCTAAGTTTATAATAGTTTACCTTCATTGCCCATGACACATGGAGTTCTGTGAAAGCCAAATTGATAAGTTTAAATTACTAAATTGTGGCTTCTGGTCAAGATGGCAGAGTAGATAAACACTGTGCTCACCCCCTCCCACAACTACATTGAAATTACAATTAAACTGCAAAACAACCATCATTCATAACCACCTGAAGTCTAGCTGAATAGAAATCCTATAAGTAAAGATAAACAGAGAGGTCATATTGAGATTGGTAGGAGGTAGTGGAGCTGTGGAATGAGCTAGTTCCAAATCCACAAGTGACATTCAAAAAACAAAAAAAAATTGAAAGGGATATCTCAGCTGCAGAGTACCACTGCCACACCAGACTCCTGAGCCCAGGGTTCCAGTGCCAGAAAGAGAAATCCCCATAACTTCTTGCTGTTAAAATCAGGCTCCAGGCAGTTTTCTTTTTCTTTTTTTTTTTTAAGATTTTATGTATTTCTTTTTAGAAAGAGGAGGAGGGAGGAAGAAAGAGAAGAAAAAGAACATCAATTTGAGAAAGAAACATCAGTCAGTTGCCTCTCATACATGCCCCAACAGAAGACCAAACCTGCAACCCAGGCATGTGCCCTGACCAGATATTGTACAAATGACATGTCAGTTTGCAGGAAAATCCAATCAACTGAGCCACACTGGTCAGGGCCCAGGCATTTTTCTTAAAGGACTCATGCATAAACTTACATGCTGATGAGCTCACTTGCTCACAGACATACACTTTGAGCTTCAGCACTGGGGCAGAACCTCAAAAAGTTCCAGGGACAATAACCCCAGCTGGTATGAGTCACTGGATTGAGTTCCAGCCTGCTAACCAAAGTGTCACTGGTTCTGTTCCCAGTCAGGACATATACCTAGGTTGCAGACCAGGTCCCCAGATGAGGGTGTATGAGAGGCAACCACACATTGATGTTGCTCTCCCTTTCTTTCTCCCTCCCCTTCCCTCTGTCTAAAAATAAAAAATAAAATATAATGTTTTGAAGTCAGGAAAAAAAGTTACAGGGACATACAGGGTGTAACTAAATAGTCCTGCTTCATGAAGAAGTTTGGAGAGGCAGGTATCTCCCAGAAGGAAGTCCTGGCAGAAGTTATTGTTGCTTTGTTGAACCTGTCCCACACCCAGCTTGCATGGGTATTACAAATGTCTCCATTCAACCTAGCTAGTGCTGTTTTCCCTGTCCTGGTGATTACATGAGACCCCAGCCTACCCAACATGCTAGCCCATCAAAACTGCTTACAGTGGCTCTTTCATACAACCTCTTTTTGTTCATGCTTCAGACTTTCCTAAAATCATTCAAGGGTTCACAAACTCCAAATAATCAATGTTTTGTCTCACCTGCCTTGTAGTTTTTGCTAAGCAGCCACAACCCCAGCACTAGCAGCAACAGCCTTTGTTTGAAGCTGAGCATCTGCCAGGCACCTCTAAGCTCAGCACAGGTAACAACCATCTGCAGGCCACTTTGTAACTCATATCAAGTGATCCTGGGTAGTACATAGCCAGTGGCTAAACTTAGCTTGCATGAGAGCCACTCCCAAAGAGCCCCAGAACCAACACGCCCAGCGGCCAACTTCGGAACACACAAGACCACCACCTAACCACCTCCATGAACAGCAACCCAAAAGGTTGACTTGACACATAACAGTGTCCCACTAAAGCTAATCATGCTCTGTTGGGACAGCCTCTGCACTATTGCTGCTCCACAATAACTATGGCCAGTCTTCACAACAAATCAGCCTGAGGATTATTCCTTACCATTTATGTGCCAACAGCAATTAAAGCTGAACTACAATGGGAGGGCACACACAAGCTAAACAAGGAACACACTTAGAGTAACTGATTCAGGTGACATAAGAGACTGTGCCACAGGGACCCACAGGACATCTACCACATGAGGCCACTCAACCAAGATCAGGAGACATACATGCTCCACATAACATATAGAAACAAACAAGAAGGCGGCCAAAATGAGAAGAAAAAGAAACATGGAACAGAGGATAAAAGATGGCAGCCAGTTAAGTGAAAGTGGAGCCCAGTTCTACCTGTGCCCAGCTGGAACACCAAGCTGATCTTCTGAGGAACAGAGTGAACAGTCAACAGAATCCCAGCTTATATGAAGTTTGGAAGCCAAAAATTATAGAGGACATTGAAAAACAGATGGTGAGGAGATTGCGTTAAGACAGTAAGGTCCCTCAGATCTGCACAGGCACCTAGGCTGCTGTGGCTTCCCTCTCTGCTCCTGCTGCAGGATATGGGGAGGAGAGTTAGATCACCAGCACCCTCCCTTACCAGAGCAGGGGAGGGCAGCCTGGCACCAGGGACTGGATGCTTGAAGTCACTCAGGGGAATAAAGACAGGAGATACACGAAGGCGGTATACACCCCCTGGGACTGTGGATGCCAGCTAGGTCATTACCAGAGAAATTGGACAACCAGGTGACACCTGGAGAAGGCAGAAGAGTTGGGCCATATTAGACCCTGACCTTGATAGTCTCCAGACTGGAGAAAGTTGGGCTGTGTGAAAAGCTGTGTGCAAAGCTGTGTGCTTGTTAAGAATGGTGGGAAGCTACTTTGTAAGGAACTCTCATGCAGCAGCTGGCTTGCCATGAGGGTGAGTTGAGCTCCACACCTGCTCCTGGCTTGGGCAGCTTGCCAGACAGCTGATTCACCCTGCTGGCCTTGAGGCTGATTCTGGCTGCTGGAGGCTTCACTTGCCTGAGGCTGATTTGAGCTGCGCCTTAGCTTGACTTGCACTGCTCACCCAGAGGCTGACTGGCACTGCTTCCCTGGTGGTGGGTTCCAGCCACAGTGCACTGGAAAAGAGCAAGGAGGAGGCACACCACATGTATCTCCGCACGACTGGTGAATTAAAGACACAAGCCTGGTGCACATGGACAGTGGGGGCCTGGCAGCTCATGGAGGACATAGGCTGGAGGCTGGGCAACTGTGAATATTGCCACCCAGACCTGGCCCCCATCCTCCTAAAACCGTAGGAAGAGAGAAAAGTGAAGCATAGGCCCCCTATTCCTGTGGCATCCAAGAACACCAGCAAAACTTGCACAAAGGGTCTAAAGTCAGCAGGAGGCTTTTTTCTTTCTTCTCTCTCTTTTGCTTTTCCATTTTTTCCCCCAAAGTTAGACAATAAGACATGAATTTATGAAAGGTCCACAGACATATACAAAGGAGAGCACACAGCTAACCTCAAAAATTGAGAAACTGAGACAAATGTCACTTTGCTATCCCATAAAAATGACATTTTTATGGTTTATGTGTATTATTATTTTTCATTATTTTTACTACTTTTATTTTATTAGTATTTTTTATTTCACTTCCTTAGGTTTAGTTTTCTTCATTTTATCTCTCTGTTTAATTGCATTGTTTGACTGGTTTCCTTATTCTTTCTTTATTATATCTTAATTTTCCTTCTTTCACTGCACTCATGTTCCAGTAACACACTATGCTTGATTGTGTACTTTATATTCTGGTTATCTAAATCATATATTTCTTGTCATATTATTGCTGTTCCAGTACTATTGCAAATAATTGATATTCCATACCATTGTCATACAACACAGCAAGCCTCCCAATTCTTAGCCCACTTCACTTTATGCCTGAGCATTATTATTGTTGTGGTTAACTCTGTTCTCTCTCACACTGTGCCTACTTTATATATTTTACTCTCACTAATCTCATCACATAAACTTACACAAGCACTCTGTTTTCTGGATTCAGCTCACAATCCTCCTCCCCTCTAAGAAGAGTCTTATCTCTCTTTCACCTTTTATAAAAAGTGGCTAGTTGGATAAAATATCATTTAACATTATACTTATCCAAAGAGTCTCCAATCTCTTCTCTACTTGCTGGTATTTTAATTCCCATAAAATACTCTCCTTCTGTTTTTTTCCATTTTGCCTACCCTCTGCCACTAATCACATACAAGAATAGGTAGGAGCTTTGAAAATCAGTATACCCATTGGAGGAGAGAAACCACCAAACAAAGAAACACTGAAAAGTAAAAATCCAAAGGCAACAAGAGAGCCCACACAAACAGAAGAAAGGGCAAACCTAAAGCATCCAAAGAGATCAAAGAGAGCATACCACTGAATCCCACAGAATTCCTACCATAGACATTCACCCTACAAAAGCAGCTAGCAAAGCAAACCATCAGGAAGTTCAGAAACAAATAAAAGAGTCACCTAAAATGGGGAGACAAAAAAGGAACATGAAATCAAAACAACTGGAAGACTCCCAACTGAAAGAACTAAATGAAATGGAGGTAAGCAAACTATCAGATATAGAATTCAAAATAATGGTTATAAATATGCTCAAGGAACTCACACACAACTACAAGGAACTGAGTGAGACTTCAACAGTATGGGAAAGAAAATAGAAACTATAAACAAAAACCAGGAAGAAATGAACAATAAAATCTTGGAAATAAAACACACTAGAAGGAATTACAAGCAGGCTGGATGAAGCAGAGCATTGAATTGGTGAGCTAGAGGACAAGGTAGAAAAAAACACCCAGAAACAGCAACAAAACGAAAAGAAACTCAGAAGGAATGAAGAGGTGTTAAGGGAACTGCAGGGAAGCATGAAATGTAATAATATCTGTATAATAGGGATACCAGAAGGAGAAGAAGAAGAGGTCAGGATAGAAAACCTGTTTGAAAAACTAATGATAGATGCCCTGACTGGTGTGGTTCAATGGATTGCATGCTGGCCTGCAAAACAAAGGGTCACTGGTTAGAATTCCAGTCTGGGCACATACTTGGGTTGCAGAGCAGGTTGCTTTAGGGGGTACATTTGAGGCAACTACACATTGATATTTCTCTCACTCTCTTTCTCCATCCCTTCCCCTCTGTCTAAAAATAAATAAATAAAATCATTTTTAAAAAAAGTAATGATGGAAAACTTCCCTAATTTGATGAGAGAAAAAGTCAAACAAAATCCAGGAAACACAGAGAGTCACAATCAAGAGGAATCCAAACAGGCCCACTTCAAGACACATCATACTTAAAATGGCAAAATTCCAAGACAAAGAGAGAATCTTAAAGTCAGCAAGGGAGAAAAAGGAAGTAACATACAACAGAGCCCTAATAAAGTTAGTAGATGAATTATCAATAGAAACATTCCAAGCCAGAAGAGAATGGCAAGAAATATTCCAAGTAATGAGAACCAGAAGCCTGCAACAAAGGCTAGTTTACCCAGCAAGATTCTCAAACAAGATAGAAGGCCAAATAAGAAGCTTCCCAGACAAAAGAAGTCTAAAAGAATACACCTCCACCAAACCAGCTCTGCAAGAGATACTAAAGGCACTGCTTTAAGATAAGGAAGCAAAAGTGGAGAGGGGAACACAGGTATGAAAAAATGTCAATTAATAACTATCAGTAATAACCTTAAATGTAAATGGATTAAATGCTCCAATCAAAAGACTTAGAATTGCTGAATGAATAAGAAAGCATGACATATTCTGCCTACAAGAGACCCACCTCATGACAAAAGATCTACACAGACTGGAAGTGAAGGGCTGGAAACAGATTTTCCAAGCCACCAGACAGGAAAAAAAGCCAGAGTAGCAATACTCATAAAAGACAAAATAGACTTCCAGAAAAGGGCCATATAGAGAGACCCAGAAGGTCACTTCATAATACTCAAGGAAAGAATCTACCAAGAAGACATAAACATTGTAAATATCCATGCACCCACCATAGGGGCACCCAAATACATAAACAAAATCTTAGAGGACTTGAAGAAAGATATTGACAGCAACACAATTATAGTAGGGGATTTTAAAACCCCACTGTCAAAAAAGGACAGATCTTCCAAACAAAATATCAACAAAGATGTTGTGGCATTGAACAATGCCCTAGATGAAATAGACTTAATTGATATATAGAGGGCCTTTCATCCCAAAGAATCTAAACACACATTGTTTTTAAAGGCACATGGAACATTTTCAAAGACAGACCACATGATAGGACACAAAACAAGTATCAACAAATTCAAGGCAATTGAAATCATATCAAACAATTTCTCTGACCAGAAGGAACATAAACCAGAAACCATTCCCAGGGGGGAAAAAACCCCAAAACACTCAAAATCATGGAGATTGAATATCATGCTATTAAACAATGAATGGGTCAATAATGAAATTAGGGAAGAAATCAAAAAGTCTCTGGAAAAAAAATGAAAATGAACTCACAGCAAACAAAACGTATAAGACATAGCCAAGACAGTCCTGAAAAGACACTTAATAGTGATACAAGCCTACTGAAAAAAGATAGAAAGATTTCAAATGAAAAACTTAATGTTATGCCTACAAGAACTGGAGGAACAACAAGAAAGACAGCCCAGAGCAAATAGAAGGAAGGAAATAGCCAAGATCAGAACAGAATTAAATGACATACAGACTAAAAGCACAATTCTAAGGATCAATACTTCCAAAAGCTGGCTCTTTGAAAAGATAAATAAAATTGACAAGCCTTTAAGCAGGCTTATCAAGAAAAAAAGAGAGAGGACCCAAATAAACACAATAAGAAATGAAAGGAGATTACAGCTGATACCACAGAAATTCAAAGGATTGTAAGAAATTACTGTGAAGAACTGTATGTCAAGAAATTTGAAAACCTAGGTGAAATGGACAAATTCCTACAAAAAAAAAAATGACCTTTCAAAACTCAATGAAGAAGTAGAAAGCCAAACAAACCAATAACAGCAGAAGAAATTGAAACAGTAATCAAAAACTCCTGACACACTAAAGCCTTGGACTGGATGATTTCACAGGAGGATTCTACAAAGCATTTAAGAAAGAGCTAACCCCTATCCTTCAAAGACTATTCCAAAAAATCCAAAAAGATGGAAGACTCCCAAACTCTTTTTATGAAGCCAGCATCATCCTAATTCCAAAACCATATAAAGACACAACAAAGAAAGAAAACTTCAGGTCAATATTGCTGATGAACATAGATGCTAAAATTCTCAACAAAATATTGGCAAACCACATCCAACAATACACTAAAAATGTCATACACCATGACCAAGTGGGATTCACACCAGGGATTCAGAGATGGTACAATATTTGCAAATTAACAAATGCAATACATCACATAAACAAAAGGAAAAATAAAAATCACATGATCATGTAAATAGATTTGGAAAAAGCATTTGATAAGGTACAGAACCCATTTATGATTAAAACACTCACTTAAGTGAATAGAGGGAGTGTTCCTCAACATAATAAAGGTTATATATGAGAGGCCTACAGCTAACATCATACTCAGTGGACAAAACCTAAAATCTTTTCCACTAAGATCAAGAACAAGACAATGTTGTCCACTTTCACCACATCTATTCAACATAGTATTGGAATTTTTAGCCACAGTGATCAGACAAGAAAAGGGAAATAAAAGGCATCCAAATCAGAAAGGAGGAAACAAAACTGTCATTGTATGAAGATGCCATGATAGTATACACAGAAAATTGTATAGACTCTGCCAAAAAACCTACTTGACTTAATAAATGAATTTGGCAAACAGCGACATACACAGTCAATATCCAGAAGTCAAAGGTATTTTTGTACACCAACAATGAAACAGCAGATGCAGAAATCAAGAAAAAGATCCTATTTGATATAGCAAAAAGAAAAAGAAAATACCTAAGAACAAACCTAACCAAAGAGGTAAAAGACTTGTATTCAGAAAAGTACACAACACTGAAGAAAGAAATCAAGAAAGACACAAACAAATGGAAACACACTGCGTTCATGGATCAGAAGAATTAACATCATCAAAATGTCCATACTACCCAAAGCAATTTACAGATTCAAGGCAATACCTATTAAAGTACCAATGACATATTTCACAGACATAGAACAAACACTTCAAAAATTTATATGGAACCATAAATGGCCCAGAATAGCTTCTGCAATTTTGAGAAAGAAGAGCAAAGTAAGAGGGATCACAATGATACTGTGATCCAAACTGTTTTACAAGGCCACTGTAATTAAAACAGCCTGGTACTGACATAAAAACAGGCACATAGACCAATGGAACAGAACAGAGAGCCCAGAAATAAACCCAAGTTTCTACAGTCAATTAATATTTGACAAAGGGGGCAGCAACATAAAATGGAGTGAAAATAGGCTCCTCAACAAATGGTACTGGGAGAGCTGAACAGCTACATGCAAAAAAGTGAGAATTGAGCACCAACTTACACCATACAAAAAAATAAATTCAAGGTGGATAAAAGATTTAAATATAAGTAGTGACACCATTAAAGTCCTAGAGGAGAACATAGGCAGGAAAATCTCAGATATTTCACGCAGCAAAGTTTTTACTCAGATGTCCCCTGGAGCAAGGGACATAGATTGTAGAATAAATAAATGGGATCTCATCAAAATAAAAAGCTTCTACACAGCTAAAGAAAACAATGCTAAAATAAAAAGAGAACCAACCATATGGGAAACAATATTTGCCAATGATACCTCAGACAAGGGTTTAATCTCCAAAATATATAAAGAACTCACATGACTCCACTCCAGGAAAACAAGTAACCCAATTAAAAAATGGGCAAAGAGCCCTGGCTGGCGTAGCTCAGTGGATTGAGCATGGACTGGGAACCAAAGTGTCTTAGGTTGGATTCCCAGCCAGGGTACATGCCTGGGTTGCAGGCCATAACCCCCAGCAACTACACATTGATGTTTCTCTCTCTCTCTGTCTATCTCCCTCCCTTCCCCTCTAAAAATAAACAAATAAAATCTTTAAAAAAAATGGGCAAAGGACTTGAACAGACACTGCTCCAAGGAGGACACACAGAGGATCCAGAGACACATGAAAATGTGCTCAGTATCACCAGCTATCACAGAGAGTCAAATTAAAAACACAATGAGATACTACTTTACACTGGTCAGAATGGTCATCATAAACAAAGCAACAAACAAGAGGAGAGGTTGTGGAAAGGTTGTGGAGAAAAGAGAAGCCTAGAGCCCTGTTGGTGAGACTGCAGACTGGTACAACTGCTTTGGAAAACATTATAAAATTTTCTCAGAAAACTAAAAATGGATCTGCCTTTTGACCCAGCAATTACACTGCTAGGACTATATACCTAGAACCCTGATACACCAATGCAAAAGAACCTATGCACTCCACTGTTCAGAGCAGCATAATTTATAATAGCCAACTGCTCACAGCAACATAGGTGCCCATCAGTAAATGAATGGATCAAAAAACTATGATCCATTTACAGAATGAATTCTATGCAACAGAAAGAAAGAAGGAGTTCCTGCACTTTGCCACAGCATGGATGGAACTGGAAATCATTATGCTAGGCAAAATAAGCCAGGCAGTGAAAGAAAAATACCATACAATCTCACCTTTAACAGGGACCTAATTACCAAAAAAAAAAAAAAAAAAAAAAAAGCAAAATATAACCAAAGACAGTGAAATAGAGAATAGGCTCAAAGTGACCAGAGGGGTGAGGGGAGGGAATTTCAGGGGAAAAGAGGAAGGGTTTTCATGAACAAATATAAAGGACACGTGGACAAAAACCAGGGGTGGAACTGGGAAGGAGTTATGGGATACTGAGGGAGTGGGCTGGGAAGAGGGTAAAATTCAGAAAACTGAACTTGAACATCAATTAAAATAAAATAATAAAATAAAATAAAATAATAAAATAATACAATACAATACAATACAATAATGACGGAAAGCTTCCTTCATTTGATGACAGAAAGTCACACAAATCCAGGAAACACAGAGAGTCACAATTAAGGGGAACCCAAAGATGCCCACATCAAGGCACACCCTAATTAAAATGACAAAATTCCAAGACAAAGAGAGGATCTTAGAGACAGCAAGGAAGAAACAGAAAGTAACATACAAGGGAGCCCTGTAAGACTAGCAGCTGACTTCTCGGTGGAAATGCTCCAAACCAAACAAGAATGGCAAGGAATATTCCAAGTGATGAAGAACAAAAGCCTACAACCAAAACTACTCCATCCAGATGGGATTTCAAATAAAAGGGAAGGCCAAATAAGAAGTTTCCCAGACAAAAGAAGCCTCAAAGAATGCACTGCCTCCAAACCAGCTCTCCCACACATACTAAAGGGACTGCTTTAAGACAAGGAAAACCAAGAGTGAGAGAAAGAGAACATGGGCATGAACAATAGCAAAGAATAAGTACCTATCAATAATATCCTTAAACATAAATGGATTAAATGCTCCAATCCAAAGCCTTAAAATAGTTGAATGTACAACAAATCATGCTTCACACATATGCTGCCCACAAGGAACCTGCCTCAGAACAAAATACCTACACAGATTGAAAGTAAGGGTTGGAAACAAGTCTTGGAAGCAAATGGACAGGAAAGAAAAAACCCCAGTATAGGAACACTCATATCAGACAAAATAGACTTCAAAAAGAGGGTCATAAAAATAGACCTGTAAGGTGACTTCATAATACTCAAGGGAAGAGTCTAAGAAGAAAACATAAACATTGTAAATATATATGCACCCAATAGGTGCACCCAAATACATAAAGAAAATCTTGGAGGACTTCAAGAAAGATATTGACAGCAACACAATTATAGTAGGGGATTTTAACACCCCACTGCCAAAACAGACAGACCTTCCAAACAAAATATCAACAAATAGATTGCAGCATTGAACAATCTCCAGATCCAATGGACTTAGATGATATATATAGAACCCCCCATCCCAAAGAAGCAAAATACACATTCCTTTCAAATGCACATGGAACATTTTCAAAGATAGACAACAAGATAGGAAACAAAACAAGCCTCAACAAATTCAGGAAAGTTTAAAACATATCAAGCATTTTCTCTTACCACAAAAGACTGAAACTAGAAACCAACTCAAGAGAAAAAGTCAAAACACCCAAACTCATAGAGATTGAATAGCATCCTATTCATCAATGAATGGTCATAATGAGATCAGGAAAGAAATCAAAAAGTTTCTGGAAAGCACTGGCTGGCATAGCTCAGTGGATTGAGTGTGGGCTGTGAACCAAAGTGTCACAGGTTCAATTCCCAGTCAGGGTACATGGCTGGGTTGCAGGCCATGACCCCCAGCAACCACACATTGATGTTTCTCTCTCTCTCTATCTCCCTCCCTTCCCTCTCTAAAAATAAATAAATAAAATCTTAAAAAAAAAAGAAAAAGAAAATACTGTTTAAAAAAAAGTTTCTGGAAATAAATTAAAATGAACTCACCACAACCCAAAACTTATGGGACACAGCCAAGGAAGTCCTGAGATAGAAGTCTGTAATGATACAGGCCTACCTAAAAGAAATAGAAATATTTCAAATAAAAAACTCAACCCTATGCCTACAAGAAATGGAGGAACAACAATGAAGAAAGCCCAGAGCAAGTAGAAGGAAGGAAATAACCAAGACCAGAGCAGAATTAAATAACATAGAGACTAAAAGCACAATTCTAAGGATCAATACATCCAGATGCTGGTTCTTTGAAAATATAAACAAAATTGGCAATCCTTTAAGCAGCCTCATCAAGAAAAAAAAGACAGACAACCTATTAATACAATCAGAAATGAAGAGGAGAGATTACAACTGATACCACAGAAATTCAAAGGATTATAAGAAATTACTATGAAGAACTGTATGCCAAGAAATTTGAAAACCTGGTGAAATAAAAAAAAATCTAGAAAAAATAGTATAAAGGAAACATGGACAAAAACTAGGGGCAGGTAGAAATGGGAGGGAGGTGGGGAGGGCTGGGAGGTGGGCTGGGATGGGAGTAAAAGACAGAAAACTGTACTTGAAAAACAATTAAAATAAAAAATAAAAAATATATAATTTTCCAAAGCTGAATGAAGAAGAAACAGAAATCCTGAACCAAACAATAACGGCTGACAAAATTGAAGCAGTATTCTAAAACCTCACAACACACAAAAGCCCTGGACCAGATCATTTCACAGGAAAAAATTTACAAAGCATTTAAGGAAGAGCTAACCCATATCCTTCACAGGCTATCCCCCAAAAATCCAAGAAGATGGAAGACTCCCAATCTATTTTTATGAAGTCAGCATCATCCTAATCCCCAAAAACAGATAAAGACACAACAAACAAGGAAAACTTCAGGCCAATATTGCTGATGAACATAGACCCTAAATTCCTCAACAAAATATTAGCAAACCACATCCAGCAACACAGTAAAAAGATCATACGCGATGATCAAGTGGGATTCACCCCAGAGATGCAAGGATGGTACAATATTCACAAATCAATAAACATAATACATCACATAAAAAGGAAAGACAAAAATCACATGATCATATCAATGGATGTGGAAAAAGCATTTGATAAAGCACAGCACTCATTTATGATGAAAACACTCAGCAAAGTGAGAATAGAAGGATCATTCCTCAACTTAAAAAAGGCCACATATGAAAGGCCAACATCTTATTCGATGGGCAAAAACTTAGAATTTTCCCACTAAGATCAGGAACAAGAGAAGGTTGTCCACTTTCACCATGTCTATTCAACATAGTACTGGAAGTTCTGGCCACAGCAATTACACGAGAAAAAGATATAAAAGGCATCCAAGTTAGAAAAGAGGAAACAAATATATCATTGTTTGCAGATAACATGATAGTGGACATAGAAAATCCTATAGATTCCATGAAAAAAGTGCTCAACCAAATAGATGAATTTGGCAAAAGAACAGGATACACAATCAATATGCAGAAATCAAAGGCATTTTTGTATACCAACAATGAAATATCAAAAGCCAAACACAGGGGGAAAAATCTCATTTGAGATAATAACAAGAAAAATATCTAGGAATAAACCTAACCAAGGAGGTGAAAGATCTATACTCAGGAAACTACACAACACTGAAGAAAGTAATTAAGGAAGACAGAGACAAATGGAAATATATACCATGTTCATGTATAAGAAAAATTAACATCATCAAAATGTCCATACTACCTAAAGCAATTTATACTTTCAATGCAATATGTATTAAAGTACCAATGGCATATTTCACAGATATAGAACAAACACTTCAAAAGTTTATATGGAACCATAAATGACCACGAATAGCCATAACAATTTTGCTAAAAGAGAAAAAAGTAGGAGTGATCACCATATCTGATATCAAACTGTATTACAAGGCCACTGTAATAAAAATAGCCTGGTAATAGCATAAGAACAGACACATAGGCCAGTGGAACAGAATGGAGAGCCCAGAAATAAACCCAAGACTCTGTGGCCAATTAAAATTTGACAAAGGGGGAAAAGCATACAATGGAAAGAAAATAGCTTCTTCAACAAATGGTGTTGGGAGAGCTGGACAGCTACATGCAATAAAATGAAACTCAATCACCGACTTACAACATACACAAAAATAAATTCAAGGTGGATAAAAGACTTAAATATAAGTTGTGACACCATAAAAATTCTTTAGGAGAACATAGCCAGGAAAATCTCAGATATTCTGTGCAGCAACATCTTCACTGATATGTCGCCTAGAGCAAGGGACATAAAGGAAAGAATAAACAAATGAGATCTCATCAAAATAAAAAGCTTCTGCACAGCTAAAGAAAACACCATTAAAATTAAAAGAGAAGCAATGGTATGTTGAAACATGTTTGCCAATGACACTTTAGACAAGGGTTTGATCTCCAAAATATGTAAAGAACTCACATGACTCCACCCTAAGACAAGCAACCCAATTAAAAAATGGGCAAAGGACTTGAACAGACACTTTCCAAGGAGGACATTCTCCAGAGACATATGAAAAGGTACTTAGCATTGCAGCCATCACACAGATGTAAATTAAAACCACAATGAAATACCACTTTACACTGATCAGAATGGCTATCATAAACAAAGCAACAAACAACAAGTATTGGAGAGGTTTTGGAGAAAAGGGAACCCTAGTGCACTTTTGGTGGGAATGCAGACTCGTGCAGCCACTGTGGAATGCAGTATGGAATTTCTGCAGAAAATTAAAAATGAAACTGTTTTTTGACCTGGCAATTCTGCTGGGATTATACCCTAAGAACCTTGAAACACCAATTCAAAACAACCTATGCACCCCAATGTTCATACCAGCACAATTTATAATAACCATATGCTGGAACCAACCTAAATGCCCACCAGTGACTGGATGGATTAAAAAAAAACTGGGGTACATTTACGCAATGGAATATTACTCAGCAGAAAGAAAGAAGGAGGCCCTACTCTTTGCGACAGCATGGATGGAACTGGAGAGCATTGTGCTATGTAAAATAAACCAGGTGGTGAAAGACAAATACCATATGATCTCACCTTTAAGTGGAACATAATCAAGAAAACAAACAAGCAAGCAAAATATAACCAGAGACATTGAAATTAAGAACAGTCTGACAATAACCAGAGGGGAGGTGGGAGGGGTTAGTGGGGGGTAAGAGGGGATGTGTTTTCAGGAACAACTATGAAGGACTCATGAACAAAGCCAAGGGAGCATGGAATCAGGGCAAGGAGATGGGGTTGGCTGGGGTAGAGGAGAGTGGTGGGGGTATATGCAGACAATGTACTGGAACAACAATTAGACAATTTAAAGAAAAAACTAAAAAAAGAAAAGAAAAGAAAGTAAGCATATATAAGGAATTAAAAGTGTCAATTTAGTATATGCATCAATGCAGTAAAGAAATTAATAAGGAGTTGTAATGGTTCAAGGGTGTATATATACAATATACATGCATATAGTATATATACATGTATGTGTATATATACTATATGCATATATATATATATACACACATACAGTCATACCTTGGTACTCATTGGTTTTAGACCCTGTCTATCTGGTACTCTTAGCATTATGATACAATAAAAATGTTTCAGCATTTGGCACTTGCTTGGGACTCATCACACTTGCTAGAACTTGTATGAGTCATGATGCCACCTCACAACAGAAAATTTTTAATGGGAAAAATTTGTTCAGTACTCATCAGTGTTGGAACTCATCATGAATTGCAGAATGAATTAATGACAAGTACCAAGGTACCACTGTATTTGTGTGTGTGTGTATATATGTGTATGTGTGTGTGTGTGTGTAAAGTTATATAGTTAAATGAACTTTTGTCTGCAGGCTTAAATAAGTTCTAAAATATAGTGTAAGTATAGGACATGATGTGTAAGCCTACTGATGGTTATGAAGTATAAAATTTAATATTTGTCTTTAAAATTTATTTTCAATTCAAAGTTTTGGGGGAAATTTCCTGATATGAATACATCTCTTATAATGTAACAAAATTTAAAAGAAAATTTGGATTTCCCTACATAAATTTGATGAGAACATTCTATACCTAATATGTGTTTTCTAAAA
Organism: Phyllostomus discolor; assembly: GCF_004126475.2. Taxonomy (NCBI): domain Eukaryota; kingdom Metazoa; phylum Chordata; class Mammalia; order Chiroptera; family Phyllostomidae; genus Phyllostomus; species Phyllostomus discolor. Next base: position 105,754,872 of record NC_040907.2, read on the forward strand.
GTTCTTCATATAAGCTAATTATAATAATAGCTTTATAGCAATAACTACAATAATATCTAACACTTGTTAAACATGTATTATGTGTCAGCAGAATGCTAAATACTTTAATTATGAGAGAAATTAAGGAACTTTCTGAGTGAAAGAGGCATGACAGAATAAACAATTACTTCAGGACAAGCTGGAAAGAGAAAGGGCATCTCTGCAACCACTCAAATAAGTGGGAGATTAGAATAAGAACCCCATTAGAAAGCACAAATCACATCTAATAGCAAGAGACCTTCTTAAGACGAATGTCCTCTGGAAGGCTGATTTCTTTCCATTTATGTGCAGCTTTCCCTTCTGGAGAGGCCATTCAAGGAATCCATACACATTAAATTTCTGTTTTCCTGTACACCTATTACAAATAGTGCCTTCAGAAAACAGCCAGATTTTCTCATATGGGACCATATATGTAAAATGATGTTCCTAAATTTCAAGTTAGGTAGTGCATTTTAAATTCATTTTGAGAGGCTCTAGTTGAGTTTCTAAAAGTTCAGTCAACCTTCTGAACAACGAAAACAGATAAAAGGAGAAAAATTGTGCAGGAAGGTGAGTAGCAGGATGAGTTTTTAAATATTAGTTAATCTCTGAGCAATGTTACATAAACCAGTATTAGGATATATAATTCTGTAATTATCTTCCTATTTTGCTTTGTTTCTGCAAAATAAAAGAAGATTTTAATTCCTGGAGTGAGTAAGATAAAGAAGCAATTTTCACACAACCCATATTGCATTGTCACTGCCTAATCAAATGAGGAAAATGAAAAAGGGCCTTTCTTTATTGGACATGGGCCATTTAAAAAAATCCACTGACCTGCCAGGGTTTGAATGCAAATTGAAAGATGGCTGTATGCCATGGGTTTTGGAATCCAAAAAGAAAATAATTTAGAAAACACCCAACTCTGCAGCAAACAGAGGTACAACTTTCACATGTGGTAGACCAGCAGAGCATATGGTAGACCAGTCTGATCAGGAAGATGACACTTGGTTCCAGCTTACCTGTATTCTATTTCTATGGCTGCTGTACAAAACAACCACAGGCTGGGTGGCTTAAAACAATACAAATGTGTGCTCTTACATTTCTATAGACTAGAAGTCTGGCATGGCTCCCACTGGTTTCAAATTAAGATGTCAACAGGGCTATGTTCTTTCTGGAGGATCTAGGGAAAGGTCTATCTTCTTGTTCAGGTTTATTTTCCTGTTTCTAGAGTTCAAAGTTTGTAATGTTTCACCTTTGACCCTGTTCCCCATCATCACCTCTCTCTGACCACAGCATGAACTTTACCCATTTTAAGATCCATGTGATGACCTTGGGTCCACCTAGAAAACCCAAATAATACCCATTTCACCATCCTTAATCACACCAGCTAAGTCCTTTTGCCATGAAGATAATACATTAACAGGTTCCAAGGATTAGGACAGGACATCTTTGGGGTGGGGGGGGTATCATTCTGCCTACCGCATTACCTGATGTGGTATCATAAGGAGTTTGTGGTGAGAATGAAAAGTGACATAATTGTATCTTAAATAAATATGATGCCCTGGTTTTATGAACACCTGAACTAAAGATATTTTGTGAGTGGTTAGGGTTCATGCAATATATTCCCATAACAGTACATTATCTAGATCTATCTGTCTACAGACAGATCTGTTCAGTTTCTCCTACTAATGCACCACTCTTGGTGGAGAGTGGGCAAGGTGAGGGAAGGCCACCACAAGAAGGAAAAAAGAGGGGTGTCCTGAGGAGAATGATGGGTACTTTGGATAATTGAAGAAGGATACATAAGATCCTACTCATGGCATACACTGAGTAGGCCAGCATGGTCAAGGAATCCTTGAGCCATCCTGAGGCAGAGAAAAAGGTGAGGAAGGTGGAGGATGTTGAAACTGGTAGATTTTTAGGATAACTTCATTCCAGAATCCAGGGTTCTGAGACATCTGAAGTAACAACTTGCTCTGAGATACTCTGAAATAAGGGTACATTGACCTTCCACTGCAAACAGAACAAAGTGTGCTTATTTTGTTTTCTGCTAAATTCTGATCTACAAGATACTCTCCCAATGAAAGAATTTGGGGCTGACTTGAGGAGTCACTTTGCCAGAGATAAGCCTTCTAGGTGGAAGTCAAGGCCTGATGAGAACACGCCAATCCTTGCTGCTT